>NW_026652285.1:50922533-51534678 GCF_009828535.3 Hylobates moloch | reverse complement strand
AAAAAAAAATAAAGGTAATAAAATGTAGTCTACACCCCAAAGAAACCTATATTATTTTAATAACCATATGTCTAGCTATAACAGATAATGTAATATGTTTGTCATATTTTTTATTTGTGTTTGGGGCATCATTTGAAATTAAAAATAGGATTTTGATTAGCCTATAGAAATGAAGATTCAGATATCTTAAAAACATAAAAATTAGATATTTGCTAAATATCCATTATGATCCTAGCACTGGGTTAGGCATTAGGGAACTGATGAAACCATTAAACAAATGCAGAATCTGAGCTTGCCATCATCTCCCCTTAAAATTAGGCTGTGTCAGCTACTAGGATACTTAGCAAGACTAAATACTCAAATGCCAACCACCATAGTTGGTTATTTTTATTTTTTGACATCACAGCTATCTCTAAGCAATCTAGCCAGTCCCTCAGTGTAAACAAAGCCTTTCAGTCTAATTCTCAGAGAAGCTTCTTGCTTCAATTTTCCTTCATTCTTAAGCCTCAGCATTCTCCTGTCTGGCGTCACCCCTGACTTGTCTCAATAACACATTCTTTCTGAAAGCTCAGGGCATTCACCCATTCAATCACCCTCACTTTCTTTTCTCAGTTACCTGTTACCTACTTCCTGCTTCCTGGCTACCTCTCCATGCCACTCCACACTTTGGCATCTGGATCAGAGTCTTTGTCTCAGCCTGTCTCCTGTCATCATCATGGTCAAATTCAACATCCAGGTTCAATATACTTCCATACTTTGTATTAAATAGTAGCCACACCCAGCCTGGATTCAACTACCTTCTTCTTTCTGCAATCCCTTTCCATAAGTTTATCCATTTCCATAGCCTCAAACCTCTACTGATGCCCAAATCTCTGTCTTTACCCCAGAGTAGGCCCCAGAACCTTAGACATTTTCACCTGCTTGATGGCTATATTGGTAGATAATTTGGCATGTCCAAATTAAATGCATCTTCTTTCCTCAATTAACTCTCCAACCCCACCGTTCCCTGCTCCTGTGTTCCCACGTCATATGGCTCCAGCATTCTCTTCCTCTTAGGGTTCATATCACTGGATTCACTCGAATGTTTCCAAATCCTACAGATTTCCTCCAAGCAACGTCTTTCTTCACTTTCCTGTGGCTGTCGTTGGTATCTGTAATATATTGTCAGCTCCTTAACACCGATGATTATATTGTGGCCATCTTTGTGTTTGTCACAATACCTAGAACATTGTGGATGGTTAATAAGCATCTGTAAAACTCTATTCTATAAAATGACTTCTCATGTATTACCAGAAATTGACCCAAGTTTTGGGTCCTGGTGTTTATACAACGTAGAAAATGTCTTTTTTTTTTTTTAAGTATACAACATTATGTATACAAAATTAGATAGGGGCTTTTGAAGGAGCACACATAAGTGAAGTGCCCTGAAGTTTAAGATTCATTGGCTTCATGGTAATGTATACTTTGGAAATGCAAATGAAACTTCTAATTGAGATGTAAGTTTATTGTAATTTTTTTTTTTTTTTTTTTTGGTTTATAAACAACAGAAATTTATTTCTCACAGTCCTAGAGGCTGGCAAGTCCAAGATCAAGGTTCCAGCAGATTCAGTGTCAAGTGAGGGTCCATTTTCTGGTTCATAGATGGCACCTTCTCATTGTGTCTTCACCTGGTGGAAGGAGCACACGAGCTCCCTTGGGCCTTTTTTTTGTTGTTATATAGGTATGTACATGCCATGGTGGCTTGCTGCATCCATCAACCCATCATCTACATTAGGTATTTCTCCTAATGCTATCCCTCCCCTAGCACCCCACACCCCAACAGGCTCTGATGTGATGTTCCCCTCCCGGTGTCCCTGTGTTCTCATTGTTCAACTCCCACTTATGAGTGAGAACATGCAGTGTTTGGTTCACTCTTGTGTTAGTTAGCTGAGAATGATGGTTTCCAGCTTCATCCGTGTCCCTACAAAGGACATGAACTCATCCTTTTTTATGGCTGCATAGTATTCCATGGTGTATATGTGCCACATTTTCTTTATCTAGTCTATCATTGATGGGCATTTGGGTTGGTTCCAGGTCTTTGCTATTGTGAACAGTGTTGCAATAAACATACGTATGCATGTGTCTTTATAGTAGCATGATTTATAATCCTTTGGGTATATACCCAGTAACTGGATTGCTGGGTCAAATGGTATTTTTGGTTGTAGATTCTTGAGGAATCACCACACCAGCATCTGTTGTTTCCTGACTTTTTAATGATTGCCATTCTAACTGGTGTGAGATGGTATCTCATTGTAGTTTTGATTTGCATTTCTCTAATTACCAGTGATGATGAGCTTTTTTTCATGTATTTGTTGGCTGCATAAATGTCTTCTTTTGAGAAGCATCTGTTCATATCCTTTGCCCACTTTTTGATACAGTTTTTTCTTGTAAATTTAAGTTCCTTGTAGAGTATGGATATTAACCCTTTGTCAGATGGACAGATTGCAAAAATTTTCTTCCATTCTGTAGGTTGCCTGTTCACTCTGATGATAGTTTCTTTTGCTGTGCAGAAGCTCTTTAGTTAGATCCCATTTGTCAATTTTGGCTTTTCTTGCCATTGCTTTTGGTGTTCTAGTCATGAAGTCTTTGCCCATGCCTATGTCCTGAATGGTATTGCCTAGGTTTTCTTCTAGGGTTTTTATGGTTTCAGGTCTTAGGTTTAAGTCTTTAATCCATCTTGAATTACTTTTTGTATAAGGTATAAGGAAGGGGTCCAGTTTCAGTTTTCTGCATATGGCTAGCCAGTTTACTCAATACCTATATTAAATAAGGAATCCTTTCCCCATTGCTTGTTTTTGTCAGGTTTGTCAAAGATCAAATGGTTGTAAATGTGTGGTGTTATTTCCGAGGCCTCTGTTCTGTTCCATTGGTCTATATCTCTGTTTTGGTACTTGTACCATGCTGTTTTGGTTACTGTAGCCTTGTAGTATAGTTTGAAGTCAGGTAGAGTGATGCCTCCAGCTTTGTTCTTTTGGCTTAGGATTGACTTGGCTATATGGGCTCTTTTTTGGTTCCATATGAAATTTAAAGTAGTTTTTTCTAATTCTGTGAAGAAAGTCAATGGTAGCTTTATGAGATAGCATTAAATCTCTAAATTACTTTGTGCAGTATGGCCATTTTCACCATACTGATTCTTCCTTTCCATGAGCATGGAATGTTTTTCCATTTGTTTGTGTCATCTCTTATTTCCTTGAGCAGTGGTTTGTAGTTCTCCTTGAAGGGCTCTGTCACATCCCTTGTAGGTCAGATTCCTAGGTATTTTATTCTCTTTGTAGCAATTGTGAATGGGAGTTCACTCATGATTTGGCTCTCTATTATTGGTGTATAGGAATGCTTGTGATTTTTGCACATTGATTTTATATCCTGACATTTTGCTGAAGTTGCTTTTCAGCTTAAGGAGATTTTGGGCTGAGGTTTGGGGTTTTTTTTTTTTTTTTGAGGTGGAGTCTCACTCTGTCACCCAGGCTGGAGTGCAGTGGCGCAATCTCGGCTCACTGCAAGCTCCGCCTCCCGGGTTCACGCCATTCTCCTGCCTCAGCCTCTCCAAGTAGCTGGGACTACAGGTGCCTGCCACCACGCCCGGCTAATTTTTTGTATTTTTAGTAGAGACAGGGTTTCATCATGGTCTCGATCTCCTGACCTCGTGATCCGCCCACCTCAGCCTCCCAAAGTGCTGGGATTACAAGCGTGAGCCACCGCGCCTGGCCTGACAATGGGGTTGTCTAGTTTATTGTAATTTTCAACCCTAACATCTTCTACTAAAGTGATGCCTTGTACAGTCAATAGCATATTAAAATCAAAACTTCTTTTTTTTTAAACAACTCCTGTTTTTATTTTTTTCCATAGGTTATTGGGGTATAGGTGGTGTTTGGTTACATGAGTAAGTTCTTTAGTGACTTATGAGATTTTGGTGCACTAATCACCCGAGCATTATACACTGTAGCCTATCTATGGTTTTTTACCCCTCTCCCTTCTCCCAACCCTCCCCACAAGTTCCCAAAGCCATTGTATCATTCTTATGCCTTTGCATCCTCATAGTTTAGCTTCCGCATATCAGTGAGAACATGTGATGTTGGTTGGTTTTCCATTCCTGAGTTACTTCACTTATAATAATAGTCTCCAATCTCAGCCAGTTCACTGCAAATGCCATTAATTCATTCCCTTTTATGGCTGAGTAGTATTCCATCATATATATATGTGTGTATATATATACATGTATATATATGTATATACATATATATGTACATATATGTGTATATGTATATACATATGTACATATATGTGTATATATATGTATATACATATATATGTACATATATGTGTATATGTATGTATGTGTATATACATGTGTGTATATATGTATATATATATGTGTGTGTATATATATATATATGTATATACATATTCTGGAACCAACCCAAATGCCCATCAATCAATGAGTGGACAAAGAAACTGTGGTATACATATATATACATAGTTTCTTTGTCCACTCGTTGATTGATGGGCATCTGGGTTGGTTCCAGAATTGTGCTGCTGTAAACATGCACGTGCCAGTATCTTTTTCATAAAATGACTTATTTTCCTCTGGGTAGATACCCAATAGTGGGATTACTGTATCAAGTGGTAGTTCTACTTTTAGTTCTTTAAGGAATCTCCACACTGTTTTCCATTGTGGTTGTGCTAGTTTACATTCCCATCACCAGTGTAGAAGTGTTCCCTGATCACTACGTACACACCAACATCTACTGTTTTTTATTTTTTGATTATGGCCATTCTTGCAGGAGTAGGATGGTATCATTTGTGGTTTTGATTTGCATTTCCCTGATCATTAGTGATGTTGAGCATTTTTTCATATGTTTGTCAGGCATTTTTATATCCTCTTTTGAGAACTGTCTATTCATGTCCTTAGCTCACTTTTTGATGGGATTGTTTTTTTCTTGCGGATTTGAGTTTGTGTAGATTCTGGATATTAGTCCTTTGTCAGATGTATAGCTTGTAAAGATTTTCTTTCACCCTTTGGGTTGTCTGTTTACTCTGCTGACTGTTCCTTTCGCTGTGCAGAAGCTCTTTAGTTTAATTAAGTCCTGGCTATTTATCTTTGCTTTTATTGCATTTGCTTTTGGGTTCTTAGTCATGAAATTCTTGCCTAGGCCAATGTCTAGAAGGGTTTTTCCAATGTTATTTTCTAGAATTTTTATAGTTTCGGGTCTTAGATTTAAGTCATTAATCTATCTTGAGTTGATTTTTGTAAAAGGTGAAAGATGAGGATCCAGTTTCATTCTCCTATATGTGGCTAGGCAATTATCCCAGCACCATTTGTTGAAAAGGGTGTCCTTTCCCCACTTATTTTGTTTTGTCAAAGATCAGTTGGCTGTATGTATTTGGGTTTATTTCTGAGTTGTCTATTCTGTTCTGCTGGCCTATGTGCCTATTTTTATATGAGTACCACTCTGTTTTGGTGATTATGGACTTATAGTTTGAAATCAGGTAGTGATGTCTCTAGATTTGTTATTTTTGCTTAGTCTTGCTTTGGCTATGCGTGCTCTTTTTTGGTTCCATATAAATTTCAGAATTGCTTTTTCTAATTCTGTGAAGAATGTTGGTGGTATTTTGATGAGGATTGCATTGAATTTGTAGATTGCTTTTGGCAGTATGGTCATTTTGACCGTATTGATTCTATCTATCCATGAGCATGGGATGTGTTTCCATTTGTTTGTGTCATCTATGATTTCTTTAAGCAGTGTTTTGTAGTTTTCCTCATAGAGGTCTTTTACCCCCTTGGTTAGGTATATTTCTAAGTTATTTTATTTTATTTTATTTTATGGCAGCTATTGTGAAAGGGTTTGAGTTCTTGACTTGATTCTGTTTGATTGCTCTTGGTGTATAGAAGAGCTACTTATTTGTGTGCTTTAATCTTGTGTTCAGAAACTTTGCTGAATTCTTTTATCAGTTCCAGGAGCTTTCTGGAGGAGTCTTTAGGGTTTTTGAGGTGAGCAATCATATCATCAGCAAACAGTGACAGCTTGACTTCCTCTTTACCAATTTGGATGCCATTTCTTTCTCTTGTCTGATTGCTCTAGCTAGGACTTCCAGTACTGTGCCAAAGAGGAGTGGTGAGAGTGGGCATCCTGGTCTTGTTCCAGTTCTCAGAGGGCATGCTTTCAACTTCTCCCCATTCAGTATTATGTTGGCTGTGGGTTTGTCATAGATGGCTTTTATTACATTGAGGTATGTCCCTTGTATGCTGATTTTGATGAGCGTTTTAATCATAAAGGAATGCTGGATTTTGTCAAATGCTTTTTCTGCATCTACCGAGATGATCATGTGATTTTTGTTTTTAATTCAGTCTATGTGGTGTATCACATTGATTGACTTGTATATGTTAAACCATCCCTGGCATGAAATCCACTTGATGATGGTGGATTCTTTTTGATATGTTGTTGGAGTCAGTTAGCAAGTATTTTGTTAAGGATTTTAGCATCTATGTTCATTAGGGATATTGGTCTGTAGTTTTCTTTTTTGGTTAGGTCCTTTCCTGGTTTTGGTATCAGGGTGATATTGGCTTCATAGAATGAATTAGTGAATGTTCCCTCTTTATCTTGTGGAATAGCGTCAATAGGACTGGTACCAATTCTTTGACTGTCTGGTAGAATTCTGATGTGAATCCATCTGGTCCTGGACTTTTGTTAGTAATTTTTTAATTACCATTTCATTCTCACTGCTTGTTATTGGTCTGTTCAGCGTATCTAATTCTTCCTGATTTAAGCTAGGAAAGTTGTATTTTTCCAGGAATTTATCCATCTCTTCTAGGCTTTCTTACTTATGCACATAAAGGTGTTCATAGTAGCCTTGAATGATCTTTTGTATCTCTGTGGTATCGGTTGTAATATCTCCCGTTTTGCGCCTCATTGAGGTTATTTGGATTTTTCTCACTTCTTTTCTTGGTTAATCTTGCTAATGGTCTATCAATTTTGTTTATCTTTTCGAAGAACCAGCTTTTTGTTTATCTTTTGTAATTTTTATTGTTTCAAATTCATTTAGGTCTAATCTGATCTTGGTTATTTCCTTTCTTCTGCTGGGATTGGGTTTGGTTTGTTCTTGTTTCTCTAGTTCCTTGAGGTGTGACCTTAGACTGTCAGTTTGTGCTCTTTCAGTCTTTTTGATGTAGGCATCTAGGGCCATGAACTTTCCTATTAGTACCACTTTTGCTGTATCCCAGAGGTTTTGATAGGTTGTGTCACTATTATTGTTCAGTTTGAAGAATTTTAAATTTCCATCTTGATTTCATTTTTGACCCAATGATCATTCAGGAGCAGGTTATTTAATTTCCATGTATTTGCATGGTTTCGAAGGTTCCTTTTGGAGTTGATTTCCAGTTTTATTCCACTGTGGTCTAAGAGAGTGATAAAATTTCAATTTTCTTGAATTTATTAAGGCTCATTTTGTGGCCTATCATATGGTCTACCTTGGAGAAAGTTCCATGTGCTGTTGAACAGAACGTGTATTCTGCATTTATTAGCTGGAATGTTCTGCATATATCTGTTAAGTTCATTTGTTCCAAGGTATAGTTTATAAGTCCATTGCTTCTTTGTTGACTTTCTGTCTTGATAACCTGTCTAGTGCTGTCAGTGGAGTACTGAAGTCCCCCACAATTATTCTGTTGCTGTCTATCTCATTTCTTAGGTCTATCAGTAATTGTTTTATAAATTTGGGAGCTTCAGTGTTAGGTGCCTATATATTTAGGATTGTGATACTTTGCTGTTGGGCAAGGCCTTTTACCATTATATAATGTCCCTCTTTGTATTTTTTTAACTGCTATTGCTTTAAAGTTTGTTTTGTCTGATGTAAAAATAGCTACTCCTGCTCACTTTTGGTGTCCATTTGTATGAAATGCCTTTTTCCACCCCTTTTAAGTTTATGCGAGCATCACCAACCCCTGAGACTTAGTCACAATTCTGGACAAAGGAGAAGTCAGGGAACAAGTGGAATTGACTGAGACAAATTTTTTGTCATGCCAGAGTAACACAGTCATGTGTCACATAATAACATTTGGGTCACTGGCAGACCAAGTATACAACAGTGGTCAAATAAGGTTGTAATGGAGCATACATTGAAACCTGACTTAGGCAGTTGATATTGACATTGGTTATCAAGTAGGAGAAATGACTGATATTCAGTAATGATGCTGGGATATTTGATTTGCCATATGAAAAAAATGTATATAAATAAAAATATACTATCTAGGTTTGTGTAAGTACATTCTGATGTTCACATGACAAAATACCACCTAATGACACATTTCTTAGAATATATCCCCATTGTTAAGCAGTATATGACTGTACAAGTTGAACTTCAGAAAAAAATAAGAAATATATGTTTCTTGCATATTATTAGATTCATACCCATTCAAGTGCTTACATAGCCTTAGAATTACATATTGAAGTTAGTCCAAATTTAAGGCATTAATGCCAGAAAAGTCATTCCAGAACTAGTAAAGAGGAGCCTCACTAGACCCCCCTCCATGTTTAACTGTACAGTTGGTTTCCTTTTAAAATACTTATGGCTGAAAACGTGGTTTCTGGGGTAGGCTTTCTTCACTGGGAAGATGTACATTAGTGCAGGTTAGCACCTTGCCAACATGGCTATTCTTTTCAAAATTCAGAGATATGTAGGTCTTTCCCTGCTAAACCACAAATCTAAAGACTGGAAAAAACTGATCAGCAAATAATTCTGCAAAGAAAACAGCAGTCTATTCTAGGTCAGATTTCGGTGACAGATATGCTTACTTTTGCTGGATAAGCACCAATAAATAATCTTTTTGGTAATGCACGGAAATGATTACCTCGTATAAATGTCATCCACCTAGATTTGTACAGGACAAAAGGGGAGATTCATTAATAAGAGAAAATTAGACATAGAGGACAACCCAATACAGAGAGATAAATGAGATAAAACGCTGGCCAATCTACTGTGCACCATTTACAAAGAAGAATGGGCACTTGGTTTTGAAAATATAATTTCTCTACTTATTTTTTTTCTATTTTGCAAAATGCACCAAAGCACACTTCAGCCATATTCCCATGACACTAATAGAAGAAGGAAGAGCATAAGAAAGTGATAATAATACAGCTGGACTTTGCTTTTATCTTCACGCCTTTCATCCAAGGATGTTTCTGCCCTTGAATAATAATTGATTAAACCTCACAATATCCCTACTGAAGGCATCTTCTGATGGGCCCAGACAGAAGCAGAGAGAAATGGCAGAGATTGGATCACCCAGGTTCAGGCCGCAGGGCTCTAACAGAACCAGAAGCAGATCCAAGAGAAGCATCTCCTATCAACCACTTTTAATCACCTGGAAATGGCCAGGCCCTTGAGATCATTAGCCAGGCTACCTCCATTTTGGCATGAGCTATATTTTGTATTTAATTATTTTCAGGCCATCCACCTTTGACAGCTGTTCTTCTAAAAAACGGGACTAGAGAATTGTGAAAGTCTTGCCTATGGCCTCCAATGAGTGTCACTTCTCAGGATTGCTGCAGAGAGCCTGCAGGTAGCACATATCAAGTACAGTTCAGTAATTGGGGGGCTCCCGGAGAAGTACTTTCATGCTGACTAATTAATCTCTAGTAATTAGCACTCAGATGTGACAAGTGCAGTATTTAAGGGTCATAGCAAGGGAAATAAAATCTGCTCTTCAAAAATTTTCTCGAGAGTTTGATTGCCTTCTTTCAGATAAATAAGAAGATCCATCCACTCAGGCACAGAAACTGGAATAAGAAATTTATTTCATATGCCCAATGCTAAACACTGCCCAAAATTACCTCCAAATAATACTACTTGGTCTAATTCCTTTAAAATCTGAGCAAAAGTTATAGACTGCTTATTAAACTGGAAAAGACTTCAGAAATCATCTAGCCCAAATTTTTCTTCCTACAGATAAGGAAATAGAGGCCAGAGAGGTAAAGAAACTTTCCCAGGCCTCTGAAGCTGCTTGGGGCAAAGCTCCAGCTGGACCGAGGGTCACCAGGTCTGGAGTTTCACCATACCGCGTTTTCCTATATCAACAGGGGTCTGGATGCTGCTCAATGCTCAGCATCCTTACACACTGCATTTGAGAAACTGCACCCACGCTGGTCCCGGGCCAGCTGCCGTGAGATCAGTATAAAGTCTCCCTGGTGCCCTGCTTCATCTCCCTCATCTAGGGCCCCCCATCTTTGCCTTCCTGTGCCTCCAGCCTCACCATCCAGCTCTTACACCCCGTGTCTGCTTCCTGCAGGTCTCCACTCTCAGACCTAAGTGTGATGTGATCCCTTCCATGAGCTGGAAAAGCACACCCAGCCTAGGACGCAGCAGGACCCTGAGTCTAGGCATTTTCCTCTGTCAAAGGTACCAAGCTATGTCATACACACATACACCTGCAGACAGAGACAGACAGAGATCACACCTCCTCTGAAAATCTCTAAGACCTTTCTAGATGGAGACACCTCTCTCTCTCCTGTTAACCTCAGGGTAAATGATGGCAACCATGGCAGAATCATCTCCATTTATGCCTTCGACTCCCTCACCCTTCACTCCTCTGTCCATGTCTCTGCATCCTGGCCTCCTTCCCTGACTCCAGTTCTGATTCTTGTCCACATCCTTATCTGAATAAAATGATAAACTAAGGGAAGGCACTAGTCCATGGAGTTTCTCTGAACATGAGAAAATGAGAAGCCTCGGCATCTGCTTCTGGGGACCCCCTGCCCTGCCCCGGCACTGTGAGGAAAGGGATGGAGGCAGGAGACAGGGTTTGGACTTCTGCAGCCTCCACCCTGGGTGGTGCTGTCTTCATCATCCATCCACTATGGAAATCCAGCTCCTGAGCAGGAGCCAGGCAGACAGTTTTAAGTTGCTGGCCTTTGTTTTTGTTTTTCCTTCTCTGTGGTAAGAAGGGGTGAAGACAAATACAACTTTTCAGGGCTTTCCCCTCCTCTTCTCGCCCCTTGAAGCCGGCTCTGCAGGAGTCAACCCTGACCTGGGAGAGGATGGGATGCACTGAACAAAGCCCTGGAGGGGTCCAAAAGGGAATGCCTAATTCAGACAACTTCTGATTTTTTGCTTTTTATTTTTTTGAGATGGAGTCTTGCTCTGTTGCCAGGCTGCAGTGCAGTGGCGTGATCTCGGCTCACTACAACCTACACCTCCCAGGTTCAAGCGATTCTCCTGCCTCAGCCTCCTGAGTAGCTGGGATTACAGGCGCATGCCACCACACCCAGCTAATTTTTGTATTTTTAGAAGAGAAAGGGTTTCACCATGTTGGCCAGTATGGTCTCGATCTCTTGACCTCCTGATCCACCTGCCTCAGCCTCCCAAAGTGCTGGTATTACAGGCATGAGCCACCGTGCCTAGCCCTCATTTCTTTATGCCTCAGGCTTTACCTAAAAAATAGGGGGCTTCGATGAGACATTCTCAAACCTTTCTTTTTGTTCTGAAATCTTAGTCCTGCTTTTTTTTTTTTTTTTTTTTTTTTGGCAAGTGTTTATTAAATGCCTATTTCTACAAATCACTGCCCAAACTACAGGGAATACAGGGGTCAGATAAGCCACAGTGCCCACCCTTAAGGAGCTAATGTAAGTACGACGGGCACATGATTTGAGAAATTCTATGATAGAACCTATCCAAATGCTGGGGGCAACTGCAGGGAAGCTGTGGGCAAGAATGGGGGATAAATCATGGAGGACATCACAGAAGAAGGGACAAGTGTACTAGGCCATGAAAGGTGAGTTGGAGTTTCTAGGTGAACAAGGCCTGAGAGGAAGCAGAGGATGGAGAATGTTCCACGTAGGAATGTTCCACAAACAAAGGCCTGGCATAAACACATACCAGGTGCAGGAAATGTCAGGAGGCATGGTGTGGCTACAGGGAGAGGCAAAGAAAAGGCCAAGTGAGTTTCCACATTGTACTGAGTGAGGAATTTAGATGCATTGTTGCAAAATGATTTTCTAAGATGCTAACATGTCAGCAATATCTATGAGAATAAATCTCCTGATTTTTTTCCATTGGAAAGTGATACAGACGAGTGTTATGCGAAGCCCTCATGAAATCTTAACATCTTCCGACATTACTTCAAAATGATTCTTTTTCTTTTCTTGTGAAGAACAGGGAGCTAATAGACTTCAGCCTATTGTTTTCAAGCAAGTTCCAACAAGATCCCTGAGATCCTTTCCCCAAAGATGATTTGCATGTAAAAATAAAGGAGGGGGCATGTAATGACTGCAGATTTTCAAATTCAAAATTTCTTTTCACCTAAAGATCACGCTTCTTTGCTTTTGTTTCAATTAAAGAAGAAAGAAATGGATCCCCCAGAGTCCTAAAAGTAGTGAGAGGTATGCTCACAATTTCTGCCCCAGCGACCACCTACCCTCATTTTTTGCAATCTCCCCACAAGCCCCCCAGAGCTTGGCTATGGCTTGCAAGCACACCCCCTTGGTCTGCCTCTCCCACCTTTAAAGCATGCCAGCTTTGGGGTCCAAGATTGTTTAGACAATAAGGAAGCCCTACCTTACTCTCAGGGCTCAAAGGAATGCAGATAATATCTTAATATGGCTGAGCACTGGGTGTTTTTGTTTTTGTGTGTGTGGTGGTGTTTTTTAGATGTTTAAGATGGAGTTTTACTCTATCCCCCAGGCTGGAGTGCTGTGGTGTGATCCTGGCTCACTGCAACCTCTGCCTCCCGGGTTCAAGCTATTCTCGTGCTTCAGCCTCCCTAGTAGCTGGGATTACAGGGGCACACGCCACCATGACTGGCTAATTTTTTTGTATTTTTATTAGCGACGGGGTTTCACCATGTTGATCAGGCTGGTCTCAAACTCCTGGCCTCAAGCCATCCACCCACCTCGGCCTCACAAAGTGCCGGGATTACAAGCGTGAGCCACCACACCCAGCCTGGGTTTTTAAAACACAAAGGGACATTAAAACCCCAGTGATTGGTACTATCTCTCAATGTCCTGAAAACTGTTGCCCCATTGCAGCAGAGAGTAGGGCCTAGCTCAGGGGAGGACAGGATCCCTGAAAACAAATCAAATTCTAAAAACGTCTGCCATATTATTTCATAAACACCAGAAGTATAAAAGAGTAAAAAGTTTCTCTTCAATTCTCAACTCAATTCCCACTTGGAAGTTTTTGTCAACAGTTTGTGGTATATCTTTCCAGACCATTTCCTCCATCCCCAAAAGAACTTTTTTACCCCTAGGTCAAGTACATTGTACATTGGGTTAATCAGCTTAACTAATTTAAAATTCTACATATGGTTCCAGGGCAGGGGTCAACAAATGTTTCTGTAAAGGGCCTGATAGCAAATATTTTTGACTTTGTGGACCATAGTCTGTGGCAGCCACGAACTCCGCTGCTGTGGTGTGGAAGCAGCCACAGACACTATATCAACAAATTGTCTGAGCTCCAATAAACCTTCACGAACAAAAACAGGCCCTGGCAGGATTTGGTCTGTGGGCAGGTTTGCTGGCCCCCATCGGGGCATGACCTCTTATATTTTGTTTAAAGTAGAAGAGAATTTCCCGTGCTTGTAAAGATTCAAAACCGAGCAGAGTTTGAATACTTGAAACAATTACAGAGCAACACAAAACGGCAAATAGCACTTACGATATTGAGGACAGGCATTTCAATAGCCCCTGAGGTTCGGACCCCAGAACAGCACTGGGGTGGGGCCTGTGAAGGAGATTCACCTTGATCTTTCCAGGAGACACATTTCCAGTCTTCTTAATTAAGGCCATTCACAAATGGCTTGGAAAACGTATGTGGAGTGAAGCAATTTGGGAAACCTGTGAAATGGATCAGACAACCATTAGCCTCTATCCCCACCCCGATTACTCTCCCAGCACCCCCAGCCCCCACCCCCAAGCGAACACACTGGCAAGGGGAAGCACGCACATGCATATTTCCAATGATTAATCTTACTGTTTCACTTTGAAACCTAAAAGAAACAAAACACTGGGAGCATTCCTATTTCCCATTGAAAGTAATCACAGCTTTATATCCCTCGATGTTTACATAAAGAGAGCTGTTTATTTAGAATCCTTGCTGATAAGGACACCACACGCTCATAACTTATTATATATTCTCTTTCCATTTTGTCTTTTTTTAAAGGGGGGAGGGAGAATTATGTATATTTTATGATAACCCAAAGTGACTTATACATAAAAAATACAGACTTTAAAGATAAAAAGGATTAGTCGCAGGTAATGCATTTTCCATGAGTGGCTATAGGGCTCTAGGTTGCAAGCAGTACCGGCTGCATACAAATGAATTGATAAAAGTCTGGCGCTGTGGATGGGTAGCAAGGCTCATGCTTTGCTGGAGATGATTCTTAAAGTTACAATAAATCAGACAGACAGTGTCGGCCTTTGAGGATAAACCTGTGATGGCTTGTTGTGCCTCTCTGAATCGCCTCAGAGGCCCAGGGACTAAAAGTGCCTAGATGTCACATTAAATCTACCGGGAGGATGGAGCACTTCAAAGAGGAATGCAATCAGATCTGATGGAAAATACATTTTCTGAAAGCTACTGACAAAAAAGTAATCTTTGATGTGGATGTTGAATAACAATTGATATTGTCTTTCCTGACATTTTTCATTATTGCCGTCTTATACAGCCTACTTCATGTATTAAAGCAATATTAACTGTTTGACAGGGACAAATCCTCCAACTATCATGTAAGCAATTGTTTCTGAATTGTCCTAGCCCACTGCCTGTAAAACCTGTCCCAATAACTGCTTTTAAATATGACGGTAGACTCTTCTCCCTGACTAGCTAGACAGTGTCTGAGCTCTGGCATAGTTCAGTAGAGTCTGGGGAATATTAAAAATGGTTAGCTGGTTACGAGGTGTCATTTGATTATAAGGAAAGAGCAGGAGTGTTTTTTGAAGGTGAGTTTTAATGAGAGAGGTCTATAAAAGTTAGTCCTTATTATTCCCCCATCTTCGATACACATTTATGTCAAGTATTTGTGTGCGCATCTTAGGCCTGCTGCAATTCTTGTAGCTCAAAGCGAGAAATAAAGGAATGTACAGAAGATCTTTGTTATTTATGCAATGAAATAAAGCAATCTCTGGCTGTGCAAGCACCTATAAAATATGCTGGAATTAAATCCCCCAATATGCTTCTGGGAAAAAAAAATGCAAGCAGATCTGGAAGGCACACGTCACTTTCAAAACCCAGGATACCTCCTGAGGTTTGATGTCTTAACCTTCAGCTGTGAATGTGTATGGTTTCATTGTAGGTATTTGTAAAGCTTAAAATCTCTAATTTTCTGATGACCTTGAGCTTCTTGAGAAATGGGGGGAAGTTCTATAAAGGAAGAGCCGGGATTTTTTTCTATGAAATGGGGCTAATTGTACCCCAGAGTAAAAGATAGAAAATGAATACCCCACAATTCAAAATCGCAAAACCATGACAACCCTGTGTTGTCAATGCTCAAAAGTTATCATTTGCACCTAAGAAACCTAGGGGATGAAATATATATTCTTCACTCACATGATTATTACATCCCCGTATTCCCTGGAGCTTCCAGCTTTCCCACGCCTTGCCAATACTGTAGCTCACCTTTATTTTTATAGTGTGGAAGTTTTACACAAAGTCTACGTCTCTGCTGGGATTGGGGTGGGTGTGGCCTCCTTTACAATACTTGGAATGAGGCAGGCAATGGTGAGCAAAAAGAAAAAAAAAAATCACCCCCCAAAAAATGAAGAATTATAAGACACAATATTGCCACTTAGGAATCTTTTGTGACGTTGGACAATGTCTTGGCCACTCTCTGCTCTACGTGAGGAGTCAGTAAGCTTTTTCTTAAGAAGCCAGATAGTAAATAGTGGAGGCTTTGTGGGTCATGCTATCTCTGCTACAAATACTCAGCGCTGCCATCGTAGCACAAAGCAGCCATAGGCAAAACATAAATGAATGGCATGGCTGTGTTCAAATGAAACTTGAACTTAAAAAAGTAGGTGGTGAGCCAGATTTGGTCCACAGACCATAGTTCGCCAGCCCCTACTGTGGATCCCTTCTCTATAAAATCGGTGTACTAAGATGAGATGAGATTTAGCACTCTTTACTGCTGAACGCATTAAACTCATTAACAAATGGACAGTACTTTTACTTGAGAGAGCAAAAGACACCAGGCATGGAGGTTCATGCCTATAATCCAGCATTTTGGGAGGCCAGGGTGGGAGAAGTGCTTGAGCCCAGGAGTTTGAGACTAGCCTGGGCAACACAGTGAGACCCTGTGATATGGTTTGGCTGTGTCCCCTCCCAAATCTCATCTTGAATGGTAGTACTCATCATCCCCACATATGGTGGGAGGGACCTGGTGGGAGGTAATTGAATCATGGGAGCAGTTTCCCCCATGCTATTCTTGTGATAGTAAGTTCTCACGAGATCTGATGGTTTTATAAGGGGCTTCCCCCCTCGCTCAGCTCTCATTCTTCTCCTTTCTGCAATCCTGTGAAGAAGGATGTGTTTGCTTCCTCTTCCACCATAATTGTAAGTTTCCTGAGGCCTCCTCAGCCATGCTGAACTGTGAGTCAATGAAACCCCTTTCCTTTATAATTACCCTGTCTTGAGTATGTTCCTGTAGCAGTGTGAGAACAGAGTAATACACCCTGTCTCTACAAATAATAGTAAAAGTTAGCCAGGCATGGTGGTACGTGCCTGTGGTCCCAGCTACTCCAGAGGCTGAGGTGGGAGGATCTCTTGAGCCCAGGGGAAGTCATAGTTACAGTGAGCTATGATCATGCCACTGCACTCCAGCCTGGGCAACAGTGCAAGACCCTGTCTCAAAAAAAAAAAAAAAAAAAAAAGACAGAAAGCAAAAGACAATAGAAAAAAATCCATAAGACAATGATAATTAGCCTCCAGGAGATGTTTGATGAGTATATTTATCTTCTCTCAATAAAATGAAAAAGCTACATCATTGCAGTGGTAACAGAATATTAATCCACTCAGCCAATATTTTATGATTATAACTTTTAAGATTTAGCACAACTATCACCTCTTGAAGTTCTTTACAAACTCAGAAAATACATTACACACTTTCTCACAAAGTTGAAAGGGCGGGAAAGTGGCAAGGTGTATAAAAATTGCTTAAGAAGAGAAATTTCTAGGTAGAAACAGAAAGTTGTCCTTAGGCAGGGCTTTTTCTTTCTTTTTAAGAGACAGGGCTCTGTGGCACAGGTGATCGTGCAGTGATGTGATCATGGCTCACTGCCACCTCAAATTCCTGGACTAAAGCAATCCTCCCACATCAGCCTCCCAAGTAGCTGGGACTACAGGTGCCAGCCACTACACCTGGTTAATTTTTTAACATTTTTTGTAGATACAGGGTCTCACTATGTTGCCCAAACTGGTCTCAAACTCCTGGGTTCAAGCGATCCTCCCACTTTGGCCTCCCAAAGTGCTTGGATTATAGACATGAGTCACTACACCCCATCAGGCAGGTCTTTTTTGAATGCTTGAGCAGCCCTTCCCAATAATATAAATGTGAGATGAATAAGTGTGTATTATTTATTAGGGTACAGCAAGAACTTGGGGCTAGATCTTCCTTCTGGATAGCAGGGATATATCATTACAGAAGGAACATATCAGGCAGGACCAGTAAGGCTGTGCTGCAATAACAAGTAACATGCATCTCTCCATGGCCTAAAAACCAACAAAGAGGCGGGCAGATCACGAGGTCAAGAGATATAGACCATCCTGGCCAACATGGTGAAACGCTGTCTCTACTGAAAATACAAAAATTAGCTGGGTGTAGTGGCGTGCACCTGTAGTCCCAGCTACTCAGGAGATTGAGGCAGGAGAATTGCTTGAACCCAGGAGGCAGAAGTTGCAGCGAGCCAAGATTGCACAGCTGCACTCCAGCCCGGTGACAGAGTGAGACTCTATCTTAAAAAAAAAAAAAAAGTTATTTTTTGGTTCCATGCTACATTTAGATTTTGTGTCTGCAAGATGGCTCTGTCCATTGTAGGCACTTCTGGACCCCCGCTAACAGCAGCACAATCTTGACACAGGCTTCCGTGATCCAAAAGGCAGAGGAAAAGCAATCACAGAAAACTTTGCACAGACTCCTAAAAGTGGCACACATTGCACTTCCATCCACATTTCATTACCAAAGCGAGTCACAAGGCCAAGCCTTTTCTAGCCTCTGAAAATCATCTTTGTGGCCTTTCACGCCACCTGCCAGTTACCTGCAGCTGACCTCAGCTCACTTAATAGATTCTAATCAGACTGCAGCAATAGCTCAGTCCAAAGACCAGAGTATACCTTTGTTTCCAGCAACTCTCCTTTCCTCTTTCTGATACCACATGTGCCTTGCCAGGGTGACTTTCACAGCCAGCCACATGGCACACTGCCCCTAGAGCACATGGCTTACACTGAAGAGCCTCAATGATTTGCACACAGGCTCTGTACTACAAGCTGTGTAGCCTTGGGCAAATCGCTTAATCTTTCTGTGCCTTGGTTTTCACATCTGTAAAGAGGAGGCTTAAATTAGTTAAACCTAAAGTATTGCTACTAATGCAGTCATTGCTGTAGCGTCAGCCATTGCTATCATCTGCATCTAAACACTCTTCCACATTAGCATTTTTCATGCCACCCCTCTGTAGCCTTCCTGAGACAATGATAATGAACTATTTATTGAGCAACTATTATATACTGGTAGATTAACTTATTTCATCATTATATATGAATTTAATTCCAACCAGAGCCCTAGAAAGTAGACAGGTGACCGGGCGTGGGGGCTCACGCCTATAATCCTAGCACTTTGGGAGGCCAAGGCGGGTGGATCACGAGGTCAGGAGTTCAAGGCCAGCGTGGCCAAGATGGTGAAACTGTCTCTACTAAAAATACAAAAATTTTGCCAGGCGTGGTGGCAGGTGCCTGTAATCCCAGCTACTCAGGAGGCTGAGGCAGGAGAATCACTTGAACTCGGGCAGCAAAGGTTGCAGTAAGCCGAGATCACGCCCCTGCACTCTAGCCTGGGTGACAGAGTGAGACTCCATCTCAAAAAAAGAAAAAAAAAAAAAAGAAAGTGGACATATGTGTGCCCATCTTACAGATGAGGAAATAGGTTAAGAAACTTACCCAGATGCATAGCTAGAAAACTGATTCAGGACTCTGAAGAGCTTGTGTTCTCTCACTAGACTGTGCTGCTTCTCCCCTTCCCTGCCTGAGCCAAACAGAGCAAGAAGAGAGGTGGTGGTGAGAGGGACTAGACCTCCTTAATTGACCGGGCGCGGTGGCTCACGCCTGTAATCCCAGCACTTTGGGGGGCCGAGGCGGGCGGATCACGAGGTCAGATCGAGAGCATCCTGGCTAACACAGTGAAACCCCGTCTCTACTAAAAATACAAAAAAAATGACCAGGCGAGGTGGCGGGCGCCTGTAGTCCCAGCTACTCTGGAGGCTGAGGCAGGAGAATGGCGGCAACCCCAGGGGGCGGAGCCTGCAGTGAGCCGAAATCGCACCACTGCACTCCAGCCTGTGCGACAGTGAGACTCCGTCTCAAAAAAAAAAAAAAAAAGACCTCCTTAATTGATGATTCCTTCTACAAAAATAAAGACGGGGGAAGGGGAGGCAGAAGAGAGGAGGAGGAGGATACTGCATTTCCAACTCTTTGAAAGGTGACTGTTTCTTACCTCTTTATTCTCTGAGGATTGGTAGCTTTGCTGTTTCACACCAGGAGGGGACAAACATATCCCCCATGAACATCTGTCTAATTTTCATCTCAGCCCTCTCCACACTGCAGCCCCGCAGCACGTTCCGAGAGAACTTCAGGGAACCTTCTTCCCCTCGCCAGCTTTCCTCCCCACTGGAGAGACACACTCATCTGGATTTAACATCCATCCCTGAGAGCTTCAAAACAAAGCAGCCTGACCAACTGAAACCTCTTTGAAAGGTCCCAGAGGATGTGTCAACAGCCTGACGCATGGGCCTGTGGGCCAGGCCTGAATTCTAGTCCTGTCACTGGCTCACTGGGGCAAAACTTCAACTCCTTCCAACTCTAAATGGCAAGTTCCAGATCTAACCTCTTCCCTGATTAGATGTTCCAAACCTACCTCGTTAAGCTCTGGAAAATCCCAGTAAAATGCAGCACAACATTGTCACTGTGAGATAGTGCTCTTGCCTTCACTTTTTTCCTTTGAGTCAAATCGACTAATGTTAACGGAGGAGAGAAATGGTTTGTTGGTCTCAAATATCCAAATAATTGGGTAAATGTCATTGAGACACAGAAAATACAACAATCAAGTTTTGACGGATTCACCGCGTGTAACAACACAAAGCAAAGCTCCTGTCCTGAAAGTAGCATAAGAAGAAAAGCAATGTAAAGAAAGAGGAGATTCTGTGCCAAAATGAAATGAGAAGGTGTACACGACAATGCCTGAAAGCCATCCAGCATACAGTCACCTGATGCCTGGCGATGATAGGGCAGCTATGGTGCTAGCAATGTCCTCAGACTTTAATTACCACTCTCAAGTTATGAAGTTAAGCACATTCTCTCTCAGATGGGGGAAGACCTCTGTGGGGCACCTACTCCATATCAGGCCCTGTGACACGTGCCTACATACTTTATGTGACAGATTCCTCACTCCCAGCCTGTAGAGAAAGTACCCCTGTCTTTAGTTTTCAGACTGAGAATCTCAGGTTTGCAGAGATCACCATGACTGCAAAGCCACTCAGCCAAGCAGAGGCAGATTTGAAGTTCACGTCTCCAGTTCCAAACACAAATATATCAGACCCCGTTTCCAACTGTGTCTGGAATTGGTGGGTTCTTGGTCTCACTGACTTCAAGAATGAAGACATAGACCCTCGCGGTGAGTGAGTGTTACAGTTCTTAAAGATGGCGTGTCTGGAGTTTGTTCCCTCTGATGTTCGGACTTGTTCAGTCTTTTTCTTCTGACGGATTTGTGGTCTCGCTGGCTTCAGGAGTGAAGCTGCAGACTTTCACGGTGAGTATTACAGCTCTTTAGGCGGCGCATCCGCAGTTCTTCATTCCTCCCGCCCGGAGTTGTTCGTTCCTCCCGGTGGGTTGGTGGTCTCGCTGGCCTCAGGAGTGAGGTTGCAGACCTTCACGGTGACTGTTAACAGCTCATAAAAACAGTACGGACCCAAAAAGTGAACATTGGCAAGATTTATTGCAGACAGCGAAACAACAAAGCTTCAACAGTGTGGAAGGTGACCTAACCAGGTTGCCACGGCTAGCTCAGGCAGCCTGCTTTTATTCCCTTATCTGGTCCCACCCACATCCTGCTGATTGGTCCATTTTACAGAGAGCTGATTGGTCTGTTTTACAGAGAGCTGATTGGTCCATTTTGACAGGGTGCTGATTGGTGCATTTACAATCCCTGAGCTAGACACAAAAGTTCTCCAAGTCCCCACCAGATTAGCTAGATACAGAATGCTGATTGGTGCATTTACAAACTTTGAGCTAGACACAGAGTGCTGATTGGTGTATTTATAATCCCTTAGCTAGACATAAAGGTTCTCCAAGTCCCCACTAGATTAGCTAGATACAGAGTGCTGATTGGTGCATTTACAAACCTTAAGCCAGACACAGAGTGCTGATTGGTGCATTTACAAACCTTGAGCTAGACACAGAGTGCTGATTGGTGTATTTACAATCCCTTAGCTAGACATAAAGGTTCTCCAAGTCCCCACTAGACTCAGGAGCCCAGCTGGCTTCACCTAGCGGATCCGGCACCGGGGTGCAGGCAGAGCTGCCCGCCAGTCCTGCGCTGTGCACCCACACTCCTCAGCCCTTGGGCAGTGGATGGGACTGGGCACCAGGGAGCAGGCGGTGGCGCTCCTAGGCCAGGCGCAGGCTGCGCAGGAGCCCACGTTGGGGGTGGGGAGGCTCGGGCATGGGGGCTGCAGGTCCCGACCCCCGCCCGTGGGGAGGCAGCTGAGGGCTGGGGAGAATTTGAGGGCAGCACCGGTGGGCCAGCACTGCTGGGGAGCCAGCGCACCCTCCGCAGCTGCTGGCCCAGGTGCTAAGCATCTCACTGCCCCCAGGGCAGTGGCGCCGGCGGGCCGCTCCGAGTGTGGGGACGCCGAGCCCACGCCCACTCAGAACTCGCGCTGGCCTGCTAGCATGGCACGCAGCCCGGGTTCCTGCCCGCACCTCTCCCTCCATACCTCCCCGCAAGCAGAGAGAGCTGGCTTCGGCCTCGACCAACCCAGAGAGGGGCCCCCACAGCGCAGTGGCGGGCTGAAGGGCTCCTCGAGCATGGCCAGAGCGCGGACGCCGAGGCCGAAGAGGCGCTGAGAGCAAGCGAGGGCCGCCCCTCAAAGTTGTCACCTCTCACAACCACTCTGTCTTGTAAAAGGGCTGATGTTACATGTGACGAAACAATTAGAAAACAATATAGGGTGTAGTGGACATCAGTTATTTTTGCTGCTCAATATCCATTTACCACTCTTTTGATTAAATAGAAGCCAGTGCCCAGTGGGCATATTCTGGTGCTGTTTCTGCTTTCCAGGCTTAAGAGGTAGAAAATTGTTATCCCACCAGGCCATTGGCACCCTGATCTCCACCAACCACAGGGCCAGCTTCAGAAACAGCTGGATCCATCTGCTCCAATGAAATAGGTCTGGTCTTTGTGGCCTTGGCTCCCATTTCAGGCAGCTGTTCCCACAAAGTAGCAAAGATCATCACCGACAGTTGCAAGCACATAACCTACCAGTTTAGCAACCCCAACAGATTTCTTTTTAAACACTTCTTTCCCCAAAACTCCAATAAAAGTCCTGAGCTGAGTATGAATTGACCACTTTTGGTCACATCCCTTTCTTGGAACCAATAGCGTTGCCAGATAAAACAGAGGATGCCTCTCTAAGTTTGAGCTTCAGATAAACAATACATTGCTTTTAGTATAACTATGTTCCATGCAAAAGAAAATAATAGTAATAATAAACATAATAGTAGTAAAAAAAACATAGTTGCTTATCTGAAATTTAACTGAGTATTTTGGTTTGTTTCTGCTGTTGATGTTTTCCTAATTCTGGCAACTCTTAAGAGCCAATCAACACAGCCAAGAGAGGCGGAAGAGGGTACCTTTAGGCCAGAGCTGGGATACGCACCCACCCCACAGCAGAAAGGAGGGTCACCTCATCTAAGCCACGTGGGCTGATACGGGGAAAAGGGTAGGTCTCCAAAAGAAAACCAGGTACTCCTCCAAGGAGAGGGGGGATGGATGTTTAGAAGCCAAGACAACAGATGTGCACTAGAATTGAAGTGGATCCCTCTAAGGAAGAGAAGCATATGTTTTTGGCGGAGGTGAGGGGCCTGGGGACCAGCTGAGTGGGGAAAAGAGACAGCCTGAGCCCACTCCTCCTCAACCTTCTTTGTGTTTTTACCCACACACATTTGCCAGACTGCTTGAAAAAGGCAACAGCTGTGGAAACTGACAGTTTACAGTTGTGATAAATCGCATTAGTGAAGTATTTCAATTAAAGTGATATCTAACTAAAAAACAAGAAGGCATCTCTGAACAAATAAATTAGTCCTTCAATTTGTGGAGCCTTTGTGTGGAAGATCTCAGCCCTTACGTACTCTTCTATTGTTCTGCTTTTCTCCAGGAGAGGGCCTGCCACCGGGTGTGGGGATGCTTCATTATTTCCATTGAGGAGGGGGCGAAGACTAAGGATGCATGCAAAAACACAAAATCTGTAACTAGGCATTTATTTCACTCCCTTTGGGTATTTCTTAAGCACTAAAATCCAAACTCAGTCTCAGATTTGCTGTAATTTCCCTCATTGTGTTTCAGGAGAGAAGGCATTCAAGAGTCTCCCTGTGGGGTCCGCCTGTCCGGCCCCATCAGCGGGGTGGCCAGGCCCCACAGGGCTGTGTTCTCTTTCCCAAGCCAATTCATCTACATCTATAACATTTTAAAAGGAACTCAGGGGCATGTCTTCCCCAGCAGATGCTTTTTCCTCGGTTTAGGGTTTAGAAAGTCATTCTCCTGCACAAAATGAATGGCCCAGAGACTCACTGAGCCCCTTGTTCTCCCAGGGTCAGGGCCAGCATAACCCCCAGACCGCAGGGGCCCAGGGCCCTACAATGGGCTCCGGGCCTTCACCTCCCTTCCCTTCCCACCCCTCCTCCCCACGAAATCACATCCCCCTCTCCAAATTCTCCACTTCAGCTTAATTTTCAGCAGATCCATTACCCTGCCAGTTAGTAATTCAGGACTAATTAGGTGATTGCTTTCATTTATGGTAGCAATTGGGAGGGGGGGTGAAATGGCATTGCCCCTATTCTTGTTGGAAAAATAAATTATGCCCATTGTTACTGGAGATCTTATTTTTCCCCCAATCAAGCAAATTAGCAGCTTGGTTCATTTTCCCAGCATTCACTCCTGAGCAGACGGCAGCGCCCTGGAATGTGGCTTAGAGCTGTGTGGTCAGTGCAATTGTTTGGAGCTGTTTGTGCCAACAATGAGAGGAGCCGGCTGTCTCCCAAAAGACGAGTGGCACTTGTCTTCCTTAGCCCAAGGAGTTGTTGCGAGCGGCCGCCAGGCCGGGCTTCTCAGAAAGACGTACACCGCCATCTAGTGGACACCTGGGATAACTGCAACGTGTTCGTTTCCTGCGTTTGCTTCTAGTCAGTGAGGACAAGCAATTGTTTCTAGTAAGTTACTAAAAATAGGGTGGATTCTTTCAATCTCCGAGAGCGAGGAAATGTTTGCCTCAATAGCTGTAATGAAAGTGCAATTCAAGGCTTGCATAACGTCTCTTTTCTGGGTAGCTCTCCTCGGTACTGATTTTCTGGTCCAAAACAGGACTGTTGGCATGGTCTGAGTGAGGTGGGGCAGTTCTCCCGCGCTCAAGTCTAAACAGAGGACTGAGAGAGCGTCAGTACCTCCAGGCAAGTGGCTCCTTCATCATCATCACCCATGTCTCTCCATAGCAAGCCTATTTCTGAAGTGCGTGAAATACAGGCGTTCAAAAGCTGGCTTGCTCACACCCAGGGGCACAGCCACTTCCCAGTGGAAGTCAGAGCCCCACCAAATCCTAATACTGGGGGCTGAGGGGGTGCTCATTCTCCACCCCCTAACAACATGCTTTCATGTCTTTCTTCTTTCCACTCATTCTACTTGCAGAAACAACACATTTGTCTCTCCCTGGTTTAAAACGAGAACCATGATTTGCCTGGGGTTTGTGAACAGGAAGGAGAGCAGTGGGGGAACAAATACATAGCAGTATGGGTGGGTTTCCGTCAGTAGTTCTCTACCACGGGCGATTTTGCGCCCCGCCCCCCGGGAGACATTTGGAAATGTCTTGGGACATTTTAGGTTGTCACAACTTGAGAGGCCACTAAATATTGTCCAATGCCCGGGAAAGTCCCCCCACCACAAAGAATTATTCAGCCCAAAATGTCAGTCGTGCTGAGGTTGAGGAAGCCTGGTTTAGGGTAACAAAGATTGCCCTCCAGTAATGGGGTTATGATAACATTGATTGTCCTCAAATGAGCCGCACTGCGGAGACTAGATAATTCATCCTCTCCCAAGTCAGTATTTACCACCTTTTTTCTTTTAGACTCTTCCATTTTAAACATAATTTAGCTGTCTTTTTTAATTTTTTTTCTTTGTGCCGCTGGGAAGAAAAAGGATTGAAAGGGGGGAGGGGAAGGCGACAGAAAAGGAGGATTAGAAGCATGACCTGTTTCTCCTGGAAGAGCTCGGCACATTCCTGTCTCAGATGTGCTTTGTGACCGAGCAGGGTACAATTAAAAGCACAATAATTTGCTTGTTATTCAAGTCAGGCATTAGTCCGGGTAATGGCGTGCTTGGTGAAGAGATGGATTTCCTTGTTAGGAGCTAAGCACAGGATTAGCTGAATTCTCCATGGAGAAATCTTGATTTGTTCAAGGTCTTTCATGTTTTCTACAGAGAAGGGATTATGTCTTCTTAAAGAGGGGCCTTGCTTAAAAAGCTACAAAGTATAAGAAAAGGATTTAGGGCAGAGGGGCCTGTGGTTAAGTAGCTCAGGGGTATAGGGAATTTTAGAGCAAAGGATTATTTAAAGCCATAAAGTTCAAAAAATAATTGGTTTAGCACTGTGGGGTCAGCGCCAGCAAGTGCGCGGTAAAGGCAGTTAAGCATGAGCTAATATTCATTTTACTTTGACTAATTATTGCAGGGATCCAGGAGAGAGACGGGAAAGAAAACATGCTCCCTCCTTGGCAATCAGAGCGTGCCTTGTTTTTAGTTTCTTTGCCTTACAGGCACACTTATGTGTTGGGATGCCCAGAATCCACGCAGCACAAGGCCCTTATTACATAAAACACAGGAAAATTGTTCTCTCAAAATAGAACAGCACATGCCGTGCTATCCCAGTGACCAAGAATACACCACTATTAGTGTTAACTCTATTGATTTCATCAGCCAGAGAGGACATGAAGTAAAACAATCCTGACTGCACCCAATGCCCCTGCCTAAGTCTAGGTGAGCAGTTCTCAGCCAGGGGCAACTCTGTTCCCCAGGGGACACTTGGCAACGTCTGGAGACGTTTTTAGTTGTCACTACTGGGGAGGTGCTGCTGGCATTGAGGGTGCAGAGGCCAGGGATGCTGCATGACATCCTACAATGCACAGAATAGCCCTCACCACAAAGAATTGTCTGGCCCAAAATGTCAACACTACTGAAATTGAGAAATCCTGGTCTAGACAGAGGCGATGTTTTACTTTTGGTTAGGTAAAGGATTTCAGAAGTCTCCCTTCCCCACATCCATAACTGATGATTATCAGATGACCATAATTATTGTTGACTGCCACACTTTTCTTCCCCTTTTCAACATTGGGCCTTGTTACAATTCTGGAAATAAAGTGCTGTCAAGGGAAACCTGCCCTCGGTACGCCAGGGCCATCCAAGATTTGTGGCTGTGCCTCCGTACTCCTTCCACAATGGACACATACCCAAGAAGAATAAAGCTGCCTTCTCTGCAATTTCCCCAGATTCTGAATTTTGAAGACTTTTCTTCCCTTTTCTAAGATTACTGTTCCTCCCTGCATGACGAATGTTCAGTTAAATCATTTGTCCTGCGGCTTTAAAGGAGTTAAGAGCCCACAGCTTCAACATACCCATTTTCTCCCTCGTGACTGATGATTCTCATCCCGAGGGAGGTGAATGCCTGGTACAGGAGCTTCTACAAACCTAGTTAAAGCCAAAGGGCTGTGAATCAGGACCATTCCAAGGCATAGCCATCAACTCTCCGGGAGATCCTCAAGGATGCACTTAACCTCCATCTACAGGAGGAGATGTGGGAAGACAGAGGGTTTCAGAAGGGGAATTAGAGGGCACCTGGAGGACTAAAGGTGGACACACTAAAACTAAACCCTGCCCCTGTTGCCTTGCACAGATCAACACAGAACAGCCCTGGGTCCCACCAGCCAGCCCTTCTCTGCACCCTCTCTAAGCTCATCTCTCTGCCTTGCCCTCACTCCCACTCAGTACATTCTCAGTGCAGTCATCACCATGATCCTGAAAATCTCAAGTCCGATCATGTCACTTCCAAACTCAAAACCCCCCAAACGCTCCCATCTTGCTCCAAGTAAAAGCAAAAACCCTTCTTTTCACTCTCTCCCTTCCTTCCTCAATCCTCCTCCCCACAACACACCCCTGCTTCTCCTGGCCTCATCTTCCATTCTTCACCTACCTCACAGTCTTCTCACTTATTCTGCCCTTGCCTAGAATGTTTTTCCTCTCCATATCTTCTGGGGCTGTTCCCTCAAATCTACCCAGATGTCCCCTTCTCGTTGGAGGCACTCCACTTCCTCTTTCATGCTTTATTTTTCCACCACCCTTATCATCTTGT
Source organism: Hylobates moloch (assembly GCF_009828535.3). Classification (NCBI taxonomy): domain Eukaryota; kingdom Metazoa; phylum Chordata; class Mammalia; order Primates; family Hylobatidae; genus Hylobates; species Hylobates moloch. The sequence goes on along the minus strand of NW_026652285.1, from coordinate 51,506,785 downwards.
AATATGCTGAGAGCTTTAGTTATTTTATTTCTGAGACTTTACCCCACCCCACCCCTCACTCCCAGATTGCGAGGGCAGGTTCTTTGTATACTTTGTTTTCACTAGTATAGCTAGGACTAAGTACAGTGCCTGACCCCAGGGAGGCACTCAAGTATTCGTTGAATAACTGAGCAAATGGACCAGGCTACTTTGTTTCAGAAGCCCTATCACGAAAGTTTCCATCGCCTCAGTTCTGCTAGTGGACTGGGGAACAGCAAGCTAACGATGAATCCGCTCTAAAGTGTGAATGACAAAAACACTCACTGTGCCTCCTGGAGGCATTTGTGTTGTTTTTTAATTGTAGCAAAATGTACAAAACATAAAATGTACATCTTACCCGTTTTTTTTTGTTTTGTTTTGTTTTTTTGAGACAGTCTTGCTCTGTCTCCCAGGCTGGAGTGCAGTGGCGCGATCTTGGCTCACCGCAAGCTCCGCCTCCCGGGTTCACGCCATTCTCCTGCCTCAGCCTCCGGAGTAGCTGGGACTACAGGCGCCCGCCACCACGCCCGGCTAATTTTTTTTTTTTTTCTTTTGTATTTTTAGTAGAGACGGGTGTCACCGTGTTAGCCAGGATGATCTCGATCTCCTGACCTCGTAATCCACCCGCCTCGGCCTCCCAAAGTGCTGGAATTACAGGGGTGAGCCACCACGCCCGGCCTTAACCATTTTTAAATGTACAGCTCAGTAGTGCTAAGTGCATTCACATTGTTGTGCAACCCATCTTCAGAACTTTTTCATCCTGCAAAACTGAACCGCTGTACCCACTGACCAATAACTCTTTATTCCCCATCCCACCTCCCCTGCCAACCGCCTTTCTACTTTCCAAAAAATTCTGCAGAAGTGCAGCTGCAGTCACATGGAAGACTTTTAGGCATGTTCTCTGCCACCTTGGTGTTCTCCCTCTTTCTTCATATAGCCTTCCCTTTTTTTCCCCCTTCCTCCAATGACATGTCTGGGGTAGGGTAAAGTAAGGAAGCTACTTCTTGCTAACTTCCTATGGTAACACAAATGACGCTTCCCGCATCAAGTACCCCCCAAATACTTGGAGAAATAGTTTGCCCAATTTGGAGAAAGAAGCATTATTAAATTCCTAACTGGAGAAAAATTCCATACGAGCCATGCTAGGATTCAGGTTCAAATTTGCATAATCACAAAGCCCATGTTCATGGACACTCTAGCCTCTATTGCTTTTTTGTGATATAGAAATTCTGGGAAAGGAAGGTCATCTCTGTTGTTAATTAGAAAATCATGATACCTTTGGAGTCTCAATGTTATTTATAAGATAAAAATGGACAGGCATAGTGCATTTCCAACATTAGTCCTGAAAATATTTTCGGTGCTACTTTACATGAAAATAACACATAGAACACATGAAAGCAGTGCAGCTGTGATTGAAATGAGGGCAAGAGGCCCCCAACCCTGCCCGCTTGCCAATTCCCTCTTGTACCTTGACTTCTGGCCCTGCAAAGAGGTCCCCCAAGGGCCATCCCTAGACCTTGCAGGATTCAGCCCAGGATTGATCTGGATGACCCTGGGCTCCCTTCTAGCTCAGTAGGTTTTTGTTTGCACAACTGTCTTTTCTAGACTCTGATTTCTTACGAGTTCTTGACAATAGAGCCAATCACAGATCTCCATTTCACCATGGGGCTAGCATTGCAAAAGAGATCACCAACATTTGTTTCATGCCTGTCCTAAGAGATTAACAGATTAAATCAGCATGACTTAGAGGGCAATACACCACACCGGTAGTCAGGAACTCCAACATTCTGCCGTTAAATATTTGAATGACTTTCGGCAAGGAGATTTCACCTCTTCAGACCTTTAATTTCTCCTTCTCAAATAAGAGAGTTGGACTACATCAATGTTTCCTAAAGTATGGTGTTTGTACCACTAAGGAAATTACACAAAAGGTGGAACAAAGATAAATGCTTTAATATTTTCCTACCAAACATAAAAATACATACATAAGGAGCCCATCATCAGCCCCATGATTTGTTGGATGTTATTGCTACCTCAGGGCTAAAGTGGGTGGTACCATGATGATCACATCACACACAAGCAAGGCAAGACCCCGGTGCTTGCACATGCTGTGAAAGTTTCAGATCTGCAGAAATTGTCCCTTTTTCCCAAGCTGTCCAGAAGAATCAATGACGCAGATGAAATGGATTGTCAGGGTGGATTTTTATATACTGAACTTTCATGTGCATTGCTGGAAAGACATTAACAATGCATCAAAGCATCACTTCTGATGGATTGTGAATGGGCCCAGCACGGTGGCTCACACCTGTAAACCCAGCACTTTGGGAGGCCAAGGCAGGTGGATCACGAGGTCAGGAGTTCAAGACCAGCCTGGCCAAGATGGTGAAACCCAGTCTCTACTAAAAATACAAAAAATTAGCTGGGCATGGTGGTGGGCGCCTGTAATCCCAGCTGCTCGGGAGGCTGAGGCAGGGAATTGCTTGAACCCAGGAGGCGGAGGTTGCAGTGAGCAGAGATGGCACCACTGCACTCCAGCCTGGGTGACAGAAACTCCATCTCAAAAAAAAAAGATTTTAAAATGGTCAATGTGATAAATGACTGCAGTTTGGGAAACCCAACACTTGATTTTAAGGTTTCTCCCACCCCTAACAGTCTATGATGTGTAATGTGCTTCTAGGAAGGCTGCTGTGCTCCATTCCTCCTGCATATCAGTCTTATATATAACCTGTGTTCGTCTCATTAAAGACAAATTTCCTAGTTCCAGAGAGGAAATCTGGAGCAGGCTCTTTTTTCTGTAAATGAATGGGCCTTTACACAAAGAACACAGACTTACATGTACAGGCTTAAACATACGCACACAAACATGCGCGTGCTCACACACAAAAGTAAAGTCACATGATGTCTTTATTGTCAAGTTAGGCCCCAAAGTTATTACAGCATTATGCTAGACTTAGGGTGAGATTCTCACCTACTTGAGACTTTAGGCACGAGTGGCTTTGGTCACTACCTCTCTGTAAAGTGTGTGCAAAGTGGTGACTCTACTTTGTAGTGGCAATAGCAAAAGAAGAAAACTAGGACTTACAGGTGGTGGGCAGGAGATCCATACCAATGCATAAGCAATTTTTCTCACCATTTATTAGATATCTCATCAAATAGGAAGAATCTAGGGACAAAATGACACAAGCCAAAGATTTAAGCAACTCCAGTTTGGTTTATGTAGCAACTAAATCGTAACATTCTTGGAGCTATTAGCTACCTACTCTGTTCAGTACTACCCTAAACCCAACTCAGTCTATGTAAGTTGCACTACACATGCCCTGTTTGCAGTTTTGTTCACTCATTCATTCACCCATATTATTGTGTCTATTCCTTATGTGTCAAGCACTGGGGTTATCACTAAAAGCAGTACAGTCTCTGTGTCTAACTAGGAAGATACGTGAGACACTTAAATCCAAACACTGATTAAGTGTAAATACCAGTAGTAAAGACAAAAAAGTACAAGAGCATCTTAGAGGTGACCAGAAAGACGAGAGGGGCCTTCGTGGGTGAAGTGAGACTTAGGATGAACCTAAAGAACAGGTGGGATTTGGACAGTCTGCAAGGAAATGAGAATATTCAAGCTGGGTCTGTTATATTTGGGGGACAGGGCAGAGAGTGAAGCATGGAGTTTGAACCAAGAAGGAGAAAGAATGTTTTAAAGGAGGCTTGGGTGGGGGAATTACAGAGATCTTAAATGTCTGGCTCTGGCATTTAAGCTTTATTCTGAGGCAGTAATATACTACAGAAGAGTTTATTTCATTGCAAAGTAAGATGTGATGCCTTAAGAAATTAATTGAAACAATAAATTAGAGACCAGGATACTAATTAAAGGACTACTGGGAGGAGGGGGTAACCCAATGTATGATGGTGTCTTAATCTACTGAGCTGCCACAATAGAATACTAGAGACTGGATGGTTTAAACAATAGAAATGTATTTTCTCATAGCCTGGATGCTCAAAGTCCAAGATAAATGTCCCAGCAGGGTCTGTTCCTTCTGAGGCCTCTCCTTTTGGCCAACAAACTGCCACCTTTTTGCTATGTCCTCAAATGGCAATGTGAAAGATGGAAATGTGATTGTGAAAGATCACAGAGAGCTAACTGGTGTCTCTTCCTCTTCTTATAAGCACATCAGTTTTATAGAATGACGGTCCCACCTTTATGACCTCATTGAACATTTATCACCCCAAATACAGGCTCTATCTCCAAATACAGTGACATTGGGGGTTAGGACTTCAACGTATGAATTTGAGATGAGGAGAGGGCACATTTCAGTGTAGAACAAATGGTAAAAGCTTAAACTAAGGTAGTCACGATGGAAAAGCAAGACAAAGAACAAATGAGAATGACTCTGGAAAGCCAAATGCAAAATATTTATGAAAGATAAAGAAGAATCAAAGAAAATGCTAATATTACCAACCCAAAGGCGTGGAGGGATAGAGGTGCCTCCTAGAACAGAGCAGCCTCCTTGTGTGTCCGGAATTGGTTCCTTCCGGTGGGTTCTTGGTCTTACTGACTTCAAGCATGAAGCCACGGACCCTTGCAGTGAGTGTTACAGTTCTTAAAGATGGTGGATCCAGAGTTTGTTCTGTCCGATGTTCAGATGTGTCCAGAGTTTCTTTTTTCCGGTGGGTTCATGGTCTCATTGACTTCAGGAGTGAAGCTGCAGACCTTCGCAGTGAGTGTTACAGCTCTTAAAGGTGGTGCATCGGGAGTTGTTTCTTCCTTGCAGTGGGCTCGGGAGTTGTTTCTTCCTTCCAGTGGGTTCGTGGTCTCGCTGACTTCAGGAATGAAGCCGCAGACCCTCGTGGTGAGTGTTACAGCTCATAAAGGTAGTGTGGACCCAAAGAGTGAGCGGCAGCAAGATTTACTGTGAAGAGTGAAAGAACAAAGCTTCCACAGCGTGGAAGGGGACCCCAGCAGGTTGCTGCTTCTGGCTCAGGTGGCCAGCTTTTATTCCCTTATTTGGCCCCACCCATGTCCTGCTGATTGGTCCATTTTACAGAGCGCTGATTGGTCCATTTTACAGAATCCTGATTGGTCCATTTTACAATTTTAGCTAGACACAGAGTGCTGATTGGTGTGTTTACAAACCTTCAGCTAGACACAGAGCACTGATTGGTGCATTTTTACAGAGTGCTGATTAGTGCATTTACAAACCTTTAGCTAGACAGAGTGCTGATTGGTGTGCTTACAATCCTTTAGCTAGACAGAAAAGTTCTCCAAGTCCCCACCAGACCCAGAAGCCCAGCCAGCTTCACCTCTCACTTGCAGGGCTTAATATGCCATTATCCTCTCTCCCTTCCCTCCTCCAGGGTGACCCATGCATATTCCTATGCAAGAACAGTCTGTTCTTTTTATTTTATGAGAATTGTTAGTACCAAGTATAAAGAGTTTTTAGGATTCTGCAAGGGACTATAACTAGAAGAACTGGGATGAAATTAAATGAGGTGGATTTAGACTACAGAAAAAAAAAGGCAATAGTGAGTTCTGTTGAACAGGATAATATTCAGTTTTTCAAAAGAGCTGCAACATTCATTCAGCAACCCAAAGCCAGTTTCAAAATTGCACAGAAGTGCATTCAGCAAACCACCATCAGAAGCACTGAAGGCCTTTTCTCTGTAATCTGATTACTGAGGTGCCTGAGATCCAACGACATTAGCCAGACCATTGAAATGTCCCAACTACCTAGCCATTGTTGTAGCTCTTCATCACTTAAACTAAAAACTAATCCAATCAGAAATCTGAATGGTGTTCACAAGCTGGCTTCAATTACACTCTCCAGGAGCAGATACTGAGATAAGCATTTGTATACTGCCCTAGTCAGATCAGGCTGCTAGAACAAAGTACCATAAACTGGGTGACTTATAAACAATAGAAATTTATTTCTCATAGTTCTGAAAGTCCCGTATCAGTGTGCCCACCTGTGCCTACATGGTCAGGTTCTGGTGAGGGCCCTCTTCTAGGTTCCAGATTGCCATTTTAACATTGCATCCTCACCTGGTAAAAGGGGGGAAGAGGACTCCTTGGCCTCTTCTTATAAGGGCACTAATCCCATCACAATGGCTCCAATCTCATGACCTCTCAAAGGCCCCACTTCCAAATACCATCACACTGACAAGTGGCTTTCAACATAGGAATTTTGCAGGGGAAACAAACATTCAGTCCACACTGTGTACATGTGGTTTATTAAATACATGCTTCTCCAGGAGGCTGGCAAGTGACTGGAGGAAGCAGGACAGAAAAGGGGGAAGCCAAGCAAGGGTGCATGCCAGGTAGGCCACACAGAGGGAGCTTCATCCTGATCCTTGCTCTCAGGGGGACACTGAAGTGTCAGTTATGCCTCATAGTTAGAGCAAGGGAGCTGGGCTTCCTCATTCCTTTCTCTGCCTGTCTTAGGCCAAGGGCTGCACCAGAGTGATTTCTAGGCACTTTGGTCTCTCCGGGTGTTCGGGCAAATTCCAGTAGCCCAAGTACAGTTTTTCTAAAAGGAGCCCCAGGTACCTACCACTGTCAGTAAAAGCCCAACCAAGCCAGTGGGAACACATACAAAAAAGAAAGGTAAAAAAGAATTCAAGGAGATCATATGGGGTACCATAAAGCTTCAAATATGTGAACTTTAGGATTCCAGAAGGAGAAGCGAGAAAAGACATAGAAAATCTATTTAATAAAATAATATCTGAAAACTTGTCAAGTCTTGCAAGAGATATGACATCTAGATTCAAAAACACTCAAAGATCCCCAAATAGATTAAGCCCAAAAAGATTTTCTACAAGGCACATTACAGTCAAACTGTCAAAAGTTAAAGAGAATCCTAAAAACAGAAAGAGAAAAGTGTCAAGTAACATTAAGGGAATCTCCATCAGACTAACAGCAGATTTCTCAACAGAAACCTTACAGGCCAGGAGAAAATGGGATAATATAGTCAATGTGCTGAAAGAAAACAACTGTCAAAATAGTGTACCGAGCAAGGCTATCCTTCAAAAATAAAGAAGAAATAAAGTCTTTTCTAGACAAGCAAAAACTGAGGGAATTCATTACCACTAGAATGGACTTACAAGAAATGCTAAAGAGTCCTACATCTGGAAATAAAAAGGCAATATTTACCATCATAAAAACACACAAAAGAATAAAATTCACTGGTGGAGCAGATACACAAACGAGAAAAAGAAAAGAGTCAAACTTTATTACTATAAAAAAAATCATCCAAATTGTAAATGTAAATGATAAAAGAGGAAGAGAGGAACAAAGGCTGTCAAAACAAAACAATGAACAAAATAATAGGAATAAGTCTTCACCCCTATCAATAACAACCTTGAATGTAAAATAATTAAATTCACCAATTAAAAGATATATACTAACCAAATGGATTAAAAAAAAAAGACTCAATTATATACTGCCTACTAGAAACTTGCTTCACCTGTAAAGACACATGTAGACTGAAAGTGAAAGAATGGAAAAAAGTATTCCATGCAAACAGAAACCAAAAACATTCAAGAGTAGCTATATTTCTATCAAACCAAATAGACTAAGTCAAAAAACATAAAAAGAGACAAAGAAGGTTATTACATAATGATAAAGTTATCAATTCAGCAAGAGAATATAAACAATTATAAATATATGTACCTAACACCAGAGTACCAGATATATAAGGCAAATGTTATTAGAGATAAAGAGATTAGACCACATTACAATAAAGTTGAAAAGTTCAACATCCCACTTTCAGCGTTGGACAAATAATCTAGACAGAAAATCAACAAAGAAACATTGGCTTTAATCTACACTATAGACCAAATATACCTAACAGACATTTATAGAACATTTCATTCAACAACTGTAGAATGCACACTCTTCTCATTAGCAGATGGAGCATTCTCCAGGATAGACCATACGTTAAGCCACAAAACAAGTATCAACAAATTTTTTTTAATTAAAATCATATCAAGGGTCTTCTCAGAATAAATAAAACTAGAAATCAGGCCGGGCCTGGTGACTTATGCCTGTAATCCCAGCACTTTGGGAGGCTGAAGCAGGTGGATCACCTGTGGTCAGGAGTTCGAGACCAGCCTGGCGAACATAGTGAAACTCCATCTTCACTAAAAATACAAAAATTAGTCAGGCATGGTGGTGGGCACCTGTAATCCCAGCTACTCAGGAGGCTGAGACAGGAGAATCACTTGAACCCAGGAGGCGGAGGTTACAGTGAGCCAAGATCATGCCACTGCACTCTAGCCTGGGCAACAAAGAGTGAAACTGCATCAAAAAAAAAAAAAAAAGAAGGAAGGAAAGAAAGAAGGAAAGAAAGAAAGAAAGAAAGAAAGAAAGAAAGAAAGAAAGAAAGAAAGAAAGAAAGAAAAAGAGAGAGAAAGAAAGAAAGAAAGAAACTAGAAATCAATAACAAGAGGAACTTTGGAAACTATACAAATATATGGAAATTAAACAGCATGTTCCTGAATGACCACTAAGTCAATGAAGAAATTAAGAAGGAAATTTAAAAATGTATTGAAACAAATGAAAATGGAAACACAACATACCTAAACTTATGAAATGCAGCAAAAGCAGTGCTAAGAGGGAAGATTATAGCAATAAATATCGACATCAAAAAGCAGAAAGATTTTAAATGACCAACCTAATTGTGTACCTCAAGGAACCAGAAAGCAAGAACAAACTAAACCCAAAAAGTAGTAGAAGATAGAAATAAAGACCTGAGAAGAACTAAACAAAATATAGAAGCTAATAAAAAATAAAAGAGTCAATGAAATGACAAGTTGTTTTTTGAAAACATAATCAAAATTGATAAACTCTAGCTAGACTAATCAAAAAAAGGGGGGGAAGACCCAAATAAATAAAATTAGAAATGTAAAAGGAGGCATAACAACTGACATCACAGAAATACAAAGGATCATCAGAGACTATTATGAGCAACTATATTCTAACAAATTGGAAAACCTACAGGACAAAGATAAATTCCTGGACACATACAACCTAAGATTGAACCAAAAGAAATAGCCTGAATCAACCAATAACAGGTAATGAGACTGAAAAAAGTCTCCCAACAAAGAAAAGCCCGGGACCAGATGCCTTTGCTGAATTCTACCAAGCTTATAGAGAAAAGCTAACACCAATTTTTCACAAACTACTCCAAAATGTTGCAAGGAAGGAATTCTTCCTAACTCATTCTATGAGGCCAGAATTATCCTGATACCAAAACCAAAGACACTATATACAGAAAAAGAAAACTACAGGCCAATATCCCTGATGAACATATATGCAGAAATCCTCAACAAAATACTAAAAAACTAAATCCAGCAACACATCAAAAAGATAATACACCATGATCAAGTGAGACACATCCAGGTGTACAACAATGTATCAACATAAGCAAATCAACAAATGTGATACATCACATCAATTCAATAAGGGACAAAAACCATATGATCATCTCAATAGATGTAGATAAAACATTTGATAAAACTCAACATCATTTCATAAGAAATTCTCAACAGATTAGGTACAGAAGGAACATAATTCAACATAATACAGATCAAATATGACAAACGTACAGCTAGCATCATACTGAATGGGGAAAAGCTGAATATCTTTCCTCTAAGGACTGGAATAAGACAAGGATGCCTACTTTTCACCACTCGTATTCAAAATAGTACTGGAAGTCCTAGCCAGAGCAATCAGGCAAAAGAAATAAAAGACATCCAAATTGGAAAAAAAAAAAAAAAGTCAAATTGTTCCTGTTTGCTGATGATATGAGCTTATATATAGAAAAACCTAAAGACTGCACTGAAAAACTCTTAGATCTGATAAGCTAATTCAGTAAAATTTCAGGATACAATATCAGCATACAAAATTTAGTAGTGTTTCTATACACCAATTATCAACTAGCTGCAAAAGAAATAAAGAAAGCATTCAAATAATAACTATAAGAAAAACAAAATGCCTAGGAATAAATTTAGCTAAGGTGAAAGACGTTTACAGTGAAAATTACAAAACACCTATGAAAGAAAGTGAACACAAACAAATGGAAAGGCAGCCCATGCTCATGAATTAGAAGAATTAATATTATTAAAATGACCATACTCAAAGCAATTGACAGATTCGATGGCAATCCTTATCAAAATACCAATTAGATTCTTCACAGAAATAGAAAATCCAATCATAAAATTTATGTGGAACCACAAAAGACCCTGCAAAGCCAAAGTAATATTAAGCAAAAAGAACAAAGCTGGAGGAATCACACTACCTGACTTCAAAATATACTACAAAGCTGTAATAACCAAAATAGCATAATATCGGTGTAAAACAGATACATAGATCAATGAAACAAAATAGGGAATTCAGAAATAAATCCACACATTTACAGCCTTTTGAACAAAGGCAAGAAGAATATATATTGGGAAAAGGATACCTTCTTCAATAAATGGTGCTTGGAATACAGCATATTCATTTGCACGAGAATAAAACTAGATATCTATTTCTCACCATATATAAAAATCAACTCAAAAGACTTAAATGTAAGACTCGAAACTATAAAACTACTAGAAAAAACACAGGGGAAACACTCCAGGACATTGGTCTAGGCAGAGACACTATGGCTAAGACCTCAAAAAAGCAACGGGAACAAAAACAAAAATAGACAAATGAGACTATATTAAACTAAGAAGCTTCTGCACAGCAAAGGAGACAACCAACAGAGTAAAGAGACAACCTGTAGAATGGGAATGAATATTTGCAAACTGTTTATCTCACAAGGGACTAATGCCATGAATATGCAGGAAACTGAAACAACTCGACAGAAAAAAAAAAAAAGCATAAATAATCCCATTTAAATGTAGTCAAAGAATCTGAATAGACATTTCTCAAAAGAAAACACAGAAATGGCCAGGTTCAGTGGCTAATGCCTGTAATCCTAGCACTTTGACAGGCCAAGGTGGAAGGATCACTTGAGGCCAGGAGTTTGAGACCAGCCTGCCTGGGTAACATGGCAAAACCTTTGTCCACAAAATATACAAAAATTAGCCAGGTGTGATGGCATGCACCTGTAGTCCCAGCTATCCAGGAGGCTGAGATGGGAGGATGGTTTGAGCCCAGGAGGTGGAGGTTGCAGTCTAGCCTGAGTGTCAGACCATCTCAAAAAAAGCAAAAAGAAAGCAAAAGCAAGAAAAAAAGCAAAAAGACTCTAGCCTGAGTGACAGACCGTCTCAAAAAAACAACAACAACAACAAAAAAAAAGACCAATAGATATATGAAAAAAAATCAGGAATCAGAGAAATGCACATCAAAACCACAATGAGATAGCATTTCACCCCAGTTAGAATGGCTATTATCAAAAAGACAATAAAAAATGCTGGTTGAGGCCAAGGCAAATGGATCACTTAAGCCGAGTTCGAAACAGGCCTGGGTAACATAGTGAGACCCTGTCTCTTAAAAAAAAAACAAAACTCTGGTGAGGATGCAGAGAAAAGGAAACTCTTACACATTGTTGGGGGGAATGTAAATTAGTACATCTATTATAGAAAATTATATAGAGGCTATCCCATTCCTTGGCATTTATACGAAGGAAAAGAAATCAGTATATCGAAGGGATTCCTGCACTCCCGTGTTTATTGCAGTACTATTTACAACAGCCAACATATCAACTCAATCTAAGTGTCCATCAATGGATGAATGGATAAAGAAATTGTAGCATATAGAAACAATGAAATACTAGTCAGCCAGAATTCATACTAGAAGGCTAAGGCAAATGGATCCTGTCATTTGCAGCAACAAGGATGGAACTGGAGGTCATTATGTTAAGTGAAATAAGCCAGGTAGAAAAAGATAGATATCACATGTTCTCACTCACATTTGGGAGCTAAAAAAGTAGGCCTAATGGAGGTAGAGATTACAATGATAGTTATCAGAGGCTGGGAAGGGTAGGGGCAGGGATGAAGAGAAGTTGGTGAATGAGTACAACTATATAGTTAGATAGAAGGAATAAGTTCTAGTTTTCAATAGCACAGTAGTGTGACTACAGGGAATAATTTATTGTATATTTCAAAATAACTAGAAGAGGCCGGGCACGGTGGCTCATGCCTATAATCCCAGCACTTTGGGAGGCCGAGGAGGGAGGATTACCTGAAGTCAGGAATTTGAGACAAGCCTGGACAACATAGTGAAACCCTGTCTCTACTAAAAATACAAAAATTAGCTGGGCGTGGTGGTGCACACTTGTAGTCCCAGCTACACAGGAGGCTGAGGCAGGAGAATCACTTGAACTCATGAGGCGGAGGTTGCAGTGAGCCGAGGTCACACCATTGTACTCCAGCCTGGGCAACAGAGCAAGACCGTCTCAAAAATTAATAAATAAATAAATAACTAGAACACTTGAAATGTTCCCAACACAAAGAAATGATCAGTGTTTGAGGTGATCGATATCCTAAATACCTTAATTTGATCACATTGTATACATGTATCACCATATCACATGTACTCCATAAATACATACAATTATTATGCTTTTTTTTTAAAAAAAACTCTTAGAAGGCTATACACTCGTTGGTTAACAGCAGTTACCTCTGTGTGGTGGCATTTTGTTTGGTTTTCATGATTTTAATGTTAAACTTTTACTTGTGTTTATTTATATTTTCCAAAATTTTCTAACAAATTGTATTATTTTGTAAAGAGAAAAATACCCATTCCATGACCTTCATGCTTTTTAAGGGCCTGCATACTTCCCACATAAATTGCTTTTCCTATTAACCCTCCAAATTAGGCAGAATGACATTGATTCTTTTTTAATGAAAAAAAAAAAAACTAATGAAATAAAGTGGTCTGTCCAAGTTCTCACGTAAGTTGTTACAGGAGTTGATATGAAAATCAAGGTATCTCAGTTTCCATTACAATTCCATTGCAACACTCCCTGTTCCATCTTGCATTCCCCTTAGCTGGTAAGGAATATTCACACTCTTTATACCCTTCCTCCAAAATCAGCATGGCCAAAGAGGCTTCTCCACTAGGCACCAAACAGACAACATTTCAAAGATCTGCCGTTCCCTTTGCTTTCACACCAGGAGTCTACTTGTTCCCTGATGAAGAGGAATATTAGTGACACCTAATAAATGAAGGTCACTGGGAAGGCCCCAGAAGTGATGCATGGCTAACAGCTGGTACTAACCCTGTTGGAACATGAAGTATGGCTCCATTTCCATAAGCTGCTTTGTCATTCTTTCTTTCTTAGTTTTTACGTGACAAAGAATTGATTCAACTGTCAGGGAGCAGGAATTTCTCTCGGCTCACAGGCCCAAAGATGCACTGAGCTGCCTTTCCTAGCCCCACTCCCCATCCACAGTGACACCAATCCACCCTGTGGAAAAAATAGCATCAGGGAAAGATCAAAATACCAGATGTAAGTTAACCACCTTAGATGGAATTTAGAAAAATAATTGTCACATCCCCATCCTCATTACCAGCACCAACTCTCTCAAAATCCTAGGAATAGCCTTACGCATTTTCTAGGGAATGGTAGCTTTCCTGTAAATTAGGGGCATTATTTTAAACTGTCCAGGACATAAGGAATACTAGAATTCTGAGGACTAATTAAAAATGTAAAGTATTTTTAGGGGACTGAGGACTTCACTAAACTTGTGTGGCTTCCACATCAGCCAACTTCTTGGAGGGCAATTTCCTGATATATGGCTGCAGAGAGTGTTGTGTAGTTTAGCTACATGGACGCTGGGCTCACCCACTTCTGGGCACCTGGAAAGATTATAGGTCGGTGGTTTTTTTGAGTTTTTGTTTTGTTTTGTTTTGTTTGCTTTGGGATCATGTGACTATTTCTGGCCAATTAGCTGTGAGTGGCAGTGATGTGAGTCGTTTCCAGGCCAAAGCCCTCACTATCAGTGAGACCCTCCATCTGCCCCACCTACATCACAACCATGGAAGTATGTATTGAGATGGGGTGCCATGAAGTTGAAGCAGCCTTTATCACTGAGCCACCCCTTGGAGGAATCTCCCAGACTGACGGCCAACATTAGTTTAAAAAAATGAATAAATGTTTGTGTTTTAAAGATGCTTAAACCCTGCATTGATTGTCTTAACAACACAACTAGCCTACCTTGACTCACGCAAGGGAATACTCTAGGTCAGGCTCTGTGCTGGGCCCTTTGTGTCCATTATCTCACTTACTCTTCAAAACAATCTGATGAGATGGAGTCCATGATGATTCCACTTCACTGATGAAGAAACACAGCAAGGTTCAGTAACTCGTCCCAGATCACGCAGCCACTAAATGATGGAAGCAGAATTAAAATCAAGGCTTGACATCAAAACTTGCATTAAAACCACCATATTGCTACTGTGGAATAGATAAGAGAAAAAAAAAAGAAGCCAAAGCTGATCTGTGTACTATAAAGCTAAATCAGGAGAAGGAGAGCAGAGAGAAAACAAGAGAAACTTAAGGACTGGGGTTGAGAGAGAAATTTGAGGATTAGAAGGAAAAGAAGTCACCTTTGAGAAAAGACCTAAGGCATCATCTCCCAAAATAACATTCAACAATTTAACTATACAAGGAGAAGTATCTCAGGGGTTAAAAAATACAGACATACACACACACACACAAACAAATGAAGAAATAAACTATCGGTTCTCTTAACTGAATTACATCTATGTAAATGGAGAATTTCACAATTACAAGGAATACGGAAAACTTTGCCTATTATAAATGCTAAGAACAGCAGTTCATGCCTGTAATCCCAGCACTTTGGGAGGCCAAGGCAGGTGGATCACTTGAGGCCAGGAGTTGAAGACTAGCCTGGGCAACATGGCGAAACCCCATCTCTACAAAAAATACGTAAATTAGCCAGGCATGTTGGTGCGCACCTGTAGTCCCAGCTGCTCTGGAGGCTAAGAGATGGCTTAAGCCCCGGAGGTGGAAGTTGCAGTGAGCTGAAATCACACCACTGCACTCCAGCCTGGGTGACAGAATGAGACTTTGATTCAAAAAAAAAAAAAAAAAAAAAAACGCTAAGAACCATTACCTATTTTATCAGGTGTGAGAATGAGCCACTTTTCCCCACAAAATACTTCACTTCCAACGACTATCCGGATGCAAATCTTTATAGAACTTCAACAGAAATTTCAGAAAAATTTTATTAATTTTTTGTTTAGAATGTAATATGACTTATTGTCCCATTTGATGGTAAATTAAAGAACCCATAGCAATAATATTGAACCAGAGTGATCATGACATGCCTGAAGATGTCAACACACGTGTTGCCACTTTTAAGAAATTCTTTTAAGCTGACCGGGCACAGTGGCTCATACCTGTACTCCCAGCACTTTGCGAGGCTGAGGTGGACAGATCACTTGAGGTCAGAAGTTCGAGACCACCCTGGCCAATATGGTGAAATCCTGTCTTTACTAAAAATACAGAAATTAGCCGGGCATGGTGATACATGCCTCTAATCCCAGCTACCTGGGAGGCTGAGGCAGAAGAATCACTTGAACTCAAGAGGCGGAGGTTGCAGTGAGCTGAGATCGCGCCACTGCACTCCAGCCTGGGCGACAGAGTAAGACTCTGTCTTAAAAAAAAGAAAAAAATTAGATGTGATTATAAATGTATAGCCCCAGAAGTTAAAAGAAACATATATCTAAATCTAAAATTTCAATCAGTAAGCATGAAGATGATTCTTCAGTAAATATTCACATTTCCTAACAATGTTAGAAAATATCTACACATATACATCCTTATGTATATATTTTATTATGCTTTAAGGAAATCATTTGGAAGAATCAAATCAAAATACCAGGTCTTAATATTTTCAAAGTTTAACTCCTCCTGAATACTGACCATGAAAAGATCTATTTTGAAACGAAACTATGAGTCTGCTTTAGAATTTACGGAATTGTGCTTTAATTCCTTGTCACAGTTTCAGAATCCACTCACCTTCCCCTCCTGCATTTTCATTCCTGGTTTTAATTGCCTTCTCTTTCTGGCCTATAGTTTTCATGATTTTTTAGTCAGACTTGGGGCTGAACTTCAGCAAAGGACAAAGCCTCCCACTAGAAGAGAAAGGGGTTAGCTGTGCCTCTAACCACATACGTAAATGCCCTAAGGAATAAACAAACAAAAACTCAAAGTGTGCTGTCACTGATGAGACAGTTACAGAAGGCTATGTCCATTGTGTGCAAACACTCTGAAATAATTCCAAACTTCTTGATGTCTCACATATTGTTACCTCTTTTAAGCAATTGAAAACACATACACAAACAAACAAAAAAGATAAACGTAGGAGGTTGGAGAAAATCCAATAAAGAACAAAAACCCATCCATCCTCCTTTGCCACTTCTCTCCCATGCACAATTGTCACTCTGATGTGATAATTGAGGGATTCCCAACACACACCACACCAGTGTTTATTCCCACCCTGTTGCAAATGCTCTTCCCCCAACTCCTCTTCCTATACAGATCTTACATATCCATTAGAGCCCAGTTCAAGTACCATCTCCACCACAGAGCCCCCAAGAAAGTTCAACATACTGAGGTCTTTCTTCCTCTCAATTTCCATTGCTCCAATCTTCTTCTATGACACGCTTAGAAATGCTTACAAAACAACCCCATCCTATGTGATTAGTCTCATTCCTCCACCAAGAGAGTACTTTTTTTTTTTTTTTTGAGACAGTCTCACTCTGCCACCCAGGCTGGAGTGCAGTGGCATGATTTCAGCTCACTGCAACCTCTGCCTCTTGGGTTCAAGCAATTCTCCTGCCTCAGCCTCCCGAGTAGTTGGGACAACAGGCGCGGGCCACCATGCCTAATTTTTGTATTTTTAGTAGAGACAGGGTTTCCCCATGTTGACCAGGCTGGTCTCAAACTCCTGACCTCAGGTGATCCAGCTGCCTCGGCCTCCCAAAGTGCTGGGATTACAGGCTTCAGCTACAACACCCGGTTCAGAGTATTTCTTAAAGCCATCTCTTCTACGTCAGTTTTATTCCCCAGCATACCTAGCATAATATTGATCACATAGAAGGGGTTCAGTTTAAATACATTGTTTGGATAATTATGTGAAATAATGGAATATTGAAAATGGAAGGACAAAAGCAGAAATTTAAGGATTAAAATCCAGTTTCCTCAACACAAGCAAATATCAATCTTAATTGTGACAAACTCACCTCAATGACCTCATTAATGATTTAAGAACTCATAAATGAGTAAGTTCCACTGCTTCTAGGAGGAGACAAAAGGTTACAGACTTGAACTTTGGCAGTGACCTACTAACCTGCTCTATCATTCTCTAGAGCAATGTGGACTGGAAAAAGCAGCCTGAAATTCATGAATTACTTTATGAAGAGACTTGTATGGAAACAAGGGCTCCACAGTTATAGTATTGATTCTCTAGAACATTTAGCTTTGGTAGTACTAGCTTTTGTCCATTAAGAAGCACCCACTGCAGAGCATGTCAGACAAAAATTCTGAGACCCCAACATTAATGCACTTTCATGAGAAAATATGAAATTCAGTTTAGTTGAAGTTCCGTTCGGTTCCTCAAACACTGAAAAGAAGCTGAATATCTAATGATATGGCAACAGGTAACTTAAGAATAGTGGACACTGTTGATAACTTTCTTCCCATCCCTCCCCTACTGTTTAACAAGGAATGTTGCTTGGGCAGAATTTCCCCCATCCCCAATATAAGCCAAACTGCATCAGCTCATCCCCCATCCCCCAACCCCTAACCCCTTGCTATAGTGATTCTGTTAGCTGTGGGCAAAATCTCTGTTAATCAGTTCATGGCAGTCCCTGGCTACAATGACTGGTTTCAGTTAGTCCAATCAACGTGAAAGCAGAGCTTTTGTTTGATAGTTTGGGGAAAAGATCTCTGTCTGGAAAGTTCAGTGCTACAAACTGAATTGTATCCCTCCAAAATTCATGGTGGTATTTTGGAGATAGGGACTTTTGGAGTTAATCAGGTTTAGATGAGGTCATGAGGGTAGGGTCCCCATGATGGGATTAGTGCCCTTATAACAGAGCTTGCTTCCTCTCTCCTTCACTCACATACACCAAGGAAAGACAATTTGAGGGCGCAGCAAGGTGCCATCTGCAACAAAAAGAGAGATCCCTCACCAGACATCGACCCTGCTGGCACCCTGATCTTGGACTTCCAGCCTCCAGAACTCTGAGAAATAAATTCCAGTTGTTTAAACCACCCAGTCTGTGGTATTTTGTTATTACAGCCCAAGGTGACTATGACATCTTGTATGTAGGTTGTATGTCAGTGTGAAGCCTGAAACAGGAACAGCCATTGATATCCTCTGAAGAACACCAGCCTGAAGATAGAGCCTTCTAGAGAAGGGCAAGCTCCCAGGGCAACAGAAACCATGCCCTAAAGATATCACACCTAATCTCACTTAAAGTTTGGGTTTCTTTCACATGCAAATAAAATATACTCATTTGTAGAAATTATAAATGCATAAGAATAAATTCTAAAAGTGAATAAGGAAACACAAAATCAGATTAAATTTTGAAAGCAAGGAGATTAGTGGATTTTCTATTTCAAAATTGGATTACCTTCATTAAGGGTTTACAGAAGATCAGGCATATGCATTACCTCATTTAATCTCCATTTTGCAAAGAGAAAACAACAAATGTTTTATTATTGTTTGTTTTAAAAACTTACACAACCGTAATTGAACTGTTGAAAAGACTAATTTATCTGCTCCTGGAAACCATCCTCCTACAGAATGTAGCAGTACAAAGATTGCTTGGTAAAAAAGAATCACTCTCTACAATACTTGAAAGGCAAGTGGACAATCTTTTTTTTTTTTTTTTTTTTTTTTTGAGACAGAGTCTTGCTCTGTCACCCAGGCTGGAGTGCAGTGGCGTGATCTCAG
Organism: Hylobates moloch; assembly: GCF_009828535.3. NCBI lineage: Eukaryota > Metazoa > Chordata > Mammalia > Primates > Hylobatidae > Hylobates > Hylobates moloch. The sequence continues at coordinate 51,487,849 of NW_026652285.1, read as the reverse complement.
CTCACTGCAACCTCTGCCTCCCAGGTTCAAGTGACTCTCCTGCCTCAGTCTCTCGAGTAGCTAGGATTACAGGTGTGTGCCACCACGCCCAGCTAATTTTTTGTATTTTTAGTAGAGATGGGGTTTCACCATGTTAGCCAGGATGGTCTCGATCTCCTGACCTTGTGATCCACCTGCCTCGGTCTCCCAAAGTGCTGGGATTACAGACATGAGCCACCATGCCTGGCCAAAAGTGGACAATCTTTTACCCAAATGAGTTTACAAATGAAAGGTAGCTCCAGCTGAACCCAACATAAAAATTATTTAATCTTGCCCTCTATTATAGTAGCACTAATATAGTTCATAGATAAGATGACCACAATACTCAAGGACATAGTAAGGATTCAATAAATATTGAATTTTATGCATCCTTAATCTTTTACAATGTGTCATTCCATTAATAGTGTTTATTCAAATGCTTCTGTTGAAAGTTTCAGTTTGAACATGACAGCATGCAAATGCTAGCAATTATACTTGACTGAACAATTCAGATCAAACTGGCATCTCATAACTTAAAATGTTGTGCTATATAACTTCTGTTTTCCACTGTAAATCCATTCTCCACTTTCTCCACCCTGCTGACAATTATGGGCTCTATTGACAGCCTTCCAGTTGAGTTTGATCAATGCAAAAGCCAGATAACAGAAAGAGAGATGAAGTCAGGGTATTTATTCCAATGACTTCTCTCTGGAAAGTGACCACAGGCTGGCTGCCTCCTGTCATCCACCTGTTCCATACAGCCTGGCCTATATCCAGATTCCAGGAGCCACTATCTCCACTGGCCCCTTTAGCCCTGGGGGTAGTAGTAACGGACTCCCACGTAACTCCACTGTCTGTAGCCCCAGCATACTGCACCAATCACTTGCCATTCTGCTCTACACTTATGTAAATAATCTCTTTATTAAATTCACTACAAATTATCCATTTATAACATTTGATTCTGCCAGGACCACAACCGATTCTGTAATACAACTTGAGATCAGGAAAAATATAGGTGCTCTCTTAGCAAAATAAGACCTAAAAGTTATACAATTATGAGAGATATGTCTCAGGCTGACATAGTGACAAGGTATTAAGTCTTACAGTAGAGACATCTAATTATTATTTAGATCACCATAGAAACCAAAAAGCAAAAAAAAATTAAGTCACTTTCCAGTTAAAAGCTCCCTTGACTTCTTTTCTCCCCTCCATCTTCCTCATTATTCTATTTCCTCCTACCTAGAAGTGAAAATGAGTATGGGGGACAGAAAATGAATATGGGGGACAGAAAACTGATTTATAAACAACTTTGGGCTGGGCGCGGTGGCTCACACCTGTAATCCCAGCACTTTGGGAGGCCAAGGCAGGCGGATCACCTGAGGTCAGGAGTTTGAGACCAGCTTGGCCAATCTCTTTATTAAATTCACTATAAATTATCCATTTATGGTATAACATTTGATTCTGCCAGGACCACAACTGAATCTGTAATACAATTTGAGATCAGGAAAAATATAGGCGCTCTCTAAGCAAAATAAGACTTAAAAGTTATATAATTATGAGAGATATGTCTCATGGTGAAACCCCAGCTCTACTAAAAATACAAAGATTAGCTGGGCATGGTGGCAGGCACCTGTAATCCCAGCTACTTGGGAGGCTGAGGCAGAAGAATCACTTGAACCAGGGAGGCAGAGGTTGCAGTGAGCCAAGACTGTGCCACTGCACTCCAGCCTGGGTAACAAGAGTGAAACTCTGTCTCAAAATGTGTGTATATATGTGTATGTGTGTGTGTGTGTGTGTATGTATATATACACACACACACAACTTTGTAGACCAAAAGATGGTGGAATCTGGGGGAAAGCCAAAGCTTATAAACTGAAAGGAAGTGGTAATGTCAGGGGAAGGGAAAGTATTCAAAGGAACCACCTCTGAGATTAAAGGGCATAGACCATGAGAAAGAGAAGGTGTGTCTATGATGAACACCTGCCACTGGCTGCAGGAGCCTCCATGTGGAGACGCCCTGATACCAAAGCAACATGGCTGGATGTGCAGTTCTACCATACACCGCACTGCCCAGCTGGAAAGCCACAGACAGCAACCCTGCTGAAGGCCTGGGCATTCAGGTCCTACACTCCCATGCCAGATGTTGGTATGTTAGCTAGACCAGATGTTCTGCCCTACTTTTCATTTGAAAGTGTCTGTCGTTTGGGTTATACCATAATGAAGAATAGATTGAACTCTTGTTGGGGTTCTGTGTGTGTGCTCCTCAGCTTACTTCCAATCAAAAGGCTAGCAAGATTCCTTCACGAGAGTAACAGACAGGGAAAGGGGGCTGCCATCGAGCTGCCCAGCAATGTGGTTGGGGTCTGTGTGCATACCTAATTTGAATTGCTTGCCAACCTAAAAATCTAGATCGGCCGGGCGTGGTGGCTCACGCCTGTAATCCCAACACTTTGGGAAGCCGAGGTGGGCGGTCACAAGGTCAGGAGTTCAAGACCAGCCTAGCCAACATGGTAAAACCCCATCTCTACTAAAAATACAAAAATTAGCCAGGCATGGTGGGGCACGCCTGTAATCCCAGCTACTCAGGAGGCTGAGGCAGCAGAATTGTTTGAACCCGGGAGGCAGGGGTTGCAGTGAGCCAAGATCGCACCATTGCACTCCAGCCTGGGCAATAGGGCGAGACTCCATCTCAAAAAAAAAAAAATCTAGATCTCTTTCTTTTGAAAAAATTCATAAGAACTGGCAACACTGGGTCCTCATTTCCAAAAAGCCACATCACTGGGGCTAAGCATCAGCCTTGCCCTTGAGACCAGGCCTGAATTCTCCAGTTGCCGTTGTCTCTACCATCTGCCTCACTAACGTGTTTTTTTGTTTGTTTGTCTTGTTTTGAGATGGAGTCTCACTCTGTCGCCCAGGCAGATAGGCCTGGAGGAAACTCCAAACTGGAGTGCAGTGGCACAATCTTGGCTCACTGCAATCTCCGCCTCCCAGGTTCAAGTGATTCTTCTGCCTCAGCCTCCAAAACAGTGGGGACCACAGGCATGCACCACCATGCCTGGCTAATTTTTGTATTTTTAGTGGAGACAGGGTTGCACTATGTTGGCCAGTCTGGTCGTGAACTAACCTCAGGTGATTTGCCCACCTTAGCCTCCCAAAGTGCTGGGATTACAGGTGTGAGCCACCGCGCTCGGCCCTTAGTGACATGTTAAGCACTAGTTTCCAGAACTACCTGAATGGGCAACCCTGGAAACTCAAATAATGAGTTCTTTGATCTACCTCTTCTCCTTCCACAGGGAAGAACCACCAGACACTGGTTTTTGGTTGATACAGAGACCTTTAAGTTTCACTTTAATAAGCAATGAAAATATTTAGACCCTCATGTGTTATAGAACCAAGCTGTGGTCCAGTCTACTCACCCTGTGTGATAAATCTACTATATATATATATATATATATATATATATATATGAATGTTTTACAGCAATAGAAAGAAAAATGTTTATTTGCTGGGTGCCAAGCAAGGAGGACTAAGTAGCTAAATGGTCAAATCCTGGCCTCACCGATGGCTTGCAGGCAAGTGTTTTCAAAAGCAGAAGCTACAGGCAATATTCTAAATCAATACATGGAGATGACACATTGGTTTCGGCCTAAAAAGGCAGATTATCCCGAAGCGCAGACTTATTGGTAGTAGGGAGATTCAAAGCTTTGCTGGTTTGCAATTGGTTAAGGAAAAGAAACTTGGTTTTAAAATGTGGGGTTTGCAGAAAAATGTTAATTGGCTATAGGGGGAGGATGACTTTCTCCAAATCCTTCAGGACGAAATTTAGAATAAAAAACATGGTCAGAGTTCACTCTTCAATTCCTTTTTATCTGAGGTCTATGTGCAGGTAGATCAGTTTGTTGGGGTCCTCAGTGGGGATCTCTGAAAGACAACTCAGGGACATGTGTTAAGATGTTGTCTTTAGTTTCTACAGGGAAAGCAAGTATCTCTGGAACTCTAACATCCTTGGCTATTGCTTTAGGCTACTTTTCCCTTCTGGTTTAACAAATTATTTATTTACTTCTGGGGCTAGCTAGGTGCCTGGAATTTCTTTTGAAGGAACTCAGAATTGTCCTTTATTTCCATGTGTGGAATCCACAGACCCCAAAAAGTGGTTTTCTGTTCCATCTCACATGATTGAGAGATAGCCTACTTGATTATGAGAAGTGGCATCAGCTTTACTGTGACCTGATTAATAAATGGTCATTTTCCTGGGTCATAAGAAGACTCTGAAAGAAAAATGTGTTCTTTAGGTTGCATGTGCTGGCCCATGCCTGTAATCTCAGCACTTTGGGAGGCTGAGGCAGGAGGACCCCTTGAGCTAAGGAGCTTGAGACCAGCCTAGGCCACATAGAGAGACCTTGTCTCCACTAAAAATAAAAAAATTAAAAAAAAAAATTAGCCCCGCGTGGTGACACATACCTGTGGTTCCAGCTACTTGGGAGGCTGAGGTGGAAGGATTGCTTGAGCCCAGGAAACCTAGGCTGCAGTGAGCCATGATTACACCACTGCACTCCAGCCTCAGTGACAGACTGAGACTGTCTCAAAAGCAAAAAGAAAAGGATGCTGTTTAAATTCCGTTCTGCCTCCATCTCAGAATAAGATCTAGAGAATTCCAAAAACTCCTTAACTTTAAAGTGGTACATTGTTTTATGTTTTGTTCTGTATTGAAGTCAGACTGAGTCTCTGACCACATTCTCTCCTTCATCCCACCCCAATCCCATCCCCTTGAGGAGCTGAGAAAATGTGCCCTTCACCTTCAGTTCTGTCCCCTCTGGTTTGAGAGGCCCTGATTTGCCTGTCTGTGAAGGTTTACCTTGAGTTTCCACTGGGCCTCTGATAGCAATAGATGAGGAGAAAAACAAGAGCTTTTCCATGTAACATGGAAATGGGTTGGAAGCCACCTTTCTGAAACTCTGTCCAGGGTGAACAGCTGCTTTTCATACTATCATGGTGAATAGAAAAATGCACAGCCTGATGAAGACTTGGTTAACTTCTCACCCAATAGCCTCTGGAAGGAGAGAGGAGAACACATGTTTAACGTTTCAATTAGGCTGACAGTAAGCCCTGAAGACTTGTTTGAGGGATAAGCCTAAGGCAAGGTAGAAAACTGAAATGGGAGAATGTCAGCTTGGCAAAAAGAACTGCAAAGAAGTTGAAAGGCACTTTAGGAGGTCAGGGGCTCAGTTTCTTAAATACCATTGACTGCTAGAGCTGGGTGGGACCCGAAATCTCATCCAACTCCTATTTAAAGGTCAGGAAATGGAGCCAAAAGCCATTAAATGGTTGAGGCTGCATGCTGTCTTGTTAACCTCTGTACTCCTGCACTCAGCCCAGTGCCTGGCACAAAATCGCAGTTGGTTGACTAGATGGTTGATCGAATGAATATATGACAAAACCTGAACTGAAACTCAGGACAAAGTTTTTATAGTCAATGATTCCCAACTCCACTGATCATCAGAATTGCCTATGGAAGCTTTATTAGAAAGATCCCTAGACCCTACCCCAGATCTCTCGAGTCAGAGTCCTCCGATAGGGGAGCTTCATGCGGTTAGAAACCTCCTCCTCCTCCAGTTCATCCTGATGATCGCCCAGATTTACAAACCATTGCCCTGAATGATACCACCTCTCAATATCACACATCTGAAACAGGTGGCATTTATCCTACCACATGAGATCACCACAGACAGTGATCATCTCCTTCTAGAGGGGGAATAAACGACCTCACCCGCTACTACTGAAAATTTTTCTAAACATAGTATATGATTTTCAGGGCAGTTGCAACTTTTAAGCCAACTTGGAATCAAGGGTAAGTGCAGATTTTAAAGCAAAGGATTCCATGAACTAAAATGGCATGGGATTAATTATCAAGGAAAAAAATACATATGGATACACAGGACCTCGTGATGAAAGCTTTGTCACGCAGACTGATAATGAGACATCACATGGTCTATACAGACGGGTCCTGGTAGATGCTCTGGACAAGGATTCAGAAAATAACACAACTATATTAGAGCTTCCTTTGTTATGACAAATAGCGTATTTTTTATTCAAAGGAAAATAACTACATTTTATGTCAATAGTAAGTGTGTGTGGTTTTTTATTTATCCCCCATTACAAAGCTTTGTCTCACAGGAGGTCTGGCATTCATCATGAGCTTGTTCAGAGCTATCTGGGATCTTCTGTGAACAAGGGAAAGAAGCTAAGCATAGGCCATAACAAATCAGAGGGTATTATGTTAACCAGACACCGTTCTCAAAGAGCCACCCCAAAGATAAATGCATTTATGTTCACAAGGTTCTTGAGTTCCAAGAAAGATGTGCTGTGCATTCGATCCTATTAGTAACTTATTTGGTTTTCATTTATGCTTATACCCACAATAATAATTAAAAAAAAAAAAAAAAACTAAGCAATCTGATTCATTCATTCACTTTACATAGGGAAAGTGAATACTGGGCCCTCTCACTTTTTTAAAAGCCTATATTCGTTTCTTTAAATAAAAGGGTAGAGGGGAGAAAACCAAATAAAATCGCTTTTCATCCTTGCTTAAACCCAAATCTCTAACCTCTTGTAATTAGTACATTCCAAAAGGCAAGTCTGCAGACAGAAAGGAATTGCTCTGTCCTGGAGGCACCATCAATAATGCCTCACATTCCAGACACCTGTGTCTCTGTAATGGCATCTGCCTACTATAAGAACTCTGCGAAGTCCAAACACAAGTTTTTAAATTATCCGGCCCCCTCAACTCCTGAAGGAAAGGAAAGGAAAGAAAAATGTAAGAGACTGAGAGAGACTATGGTGGGGAGGATAGCGCTAAAGCAGAAACACAAACCAATAAACACAAGTAAGTTTGGAGTCAGAGCCACCACGGAGTCTTAAACCAGGCCCGTTGTGTTTTGATCTTGCAGAAGCACATATGGTCTTTCATTAGCAGGTCTCAGAGCAGTGGGCGACGTTACTATACCATATGCGCTGATCACAGCAACGGGGCTGATTTATGTTATGAGTGCAAGGTTTTTTCTTTGTATTTCATCTCCTTGTTATTTCAGAAGAAATGTAAGGGTAGATTTATTCTGCCATTACAAAGAGTTCCTAGAGTTTGTTTAAAGTTGACAGTTTCCAGTAGAGTGAAGCAGATCTGTTTCCTACAAAAATTTGGTGAAAGCTAGATGTTCCTTCTCCCTCTCTCCCCTGAAATAAAAGCAGATTTACCCTCATCCCTATGCACATTCATCCTAGAATCATGGACAAATAGTCAAGGTAAGAATATTGTAAAGAGTCACTCTGTAAGTTTGATATTTACATGTGTCCTCTCTGTAAGTATCATACTTACGAGCTATCTCTTACAGGGATATTTGCATGTGACCTCCCCTCTGTGGCTCTCTCCTCCTTCTCTACTCCTTTTCTCACCCCAAGGAGTAAATCTGGCCAGGGTCGAGTGGCTGAACAAGGGAAATCAGAAAAATCCCAAGGATATCTCCCTAGCAGTATCTAAGATCCTCCCCACTTTGGCCAATAATTTCCCAGTAGTACAATCGAAATGGGTCAAAAGGAAGATGAAAGCCATGAGTGAGGCAGGGTTTGGCCAATGCTAGTACACAAAGATAAAGGATATTGCTTGCGAAATGTGCAAACAAGATGTCAAGAGCAGCCGCCACGTGCCCCACAGGGTTCAGTCACCTCTGCTTCTTTGAGCGTAGAAACTGATTCATCTTGGGTGGCTCTGTGCCTGAGTTCCACTTGTGTCACGCCTTATATCTGAAGCCCAGCCAACCAGCACACTCCTACAGTACCTAACAGCATAAAACTTCACTGCCCTCCAATGCACTTCTCCAAAATTCCCTTTCATTATCAAATCTCCAGGAGGGAAGCATTCTAATAACTAATTGAGCCCCAAGGTTTGAATGACTAACAGCCATTCTAAAGCTAGTCTCCATTTCAAAGTGGACAGTCGATATAATAAGAATGGATTGCTAATTGATAAAAGGCCAAAGGTGAGACAAAAGGGAAAGAATCCTTTCAGGCATTGTGGGAAAGACTCATTTTTAGACTACTGTATAAATTTTATCAGACTGTCTTCACCTCCTAGAAATACCCCCACTTACCTCTCTCTTTTCCTTATTACCCTTTTCTAAAAGCTCAGGAATGGGATGCAGCTCTGAATTAGCAACAAAGTTGAGGAGTCTTTGTTTAGCTAACAAATCTCATTGCCTTACAATAGAAAATAGCATTCCTTTCCCTCATCTACCTCTTTTTGAAACTGGGAAAGTTATTTAAAGAATCATTGTTTTCCAAGTCACCACCAAAATGTTTACTGAAAATGTAAAGCATAGTTGCAGGGGTATTTGTTATATTTCAAGTCAGAACTAAAGCCTAGATGTTGATTTTGTTGCAATAAGACTGTGGTTTTATTTAAAGGGTGCCAGAAAGGACTACATTTTTTGGCTTTGTGTTTTTTTGTGGTTTCAGTTAAAATCTGCATTAGGAAACTTATCCAAAGGACGTTAAGAAATATTATATGGGATCTTCTGTCTTCATCTGGCCTAGGTTTTTTAACTCTGACACTTTGATTGCTCCATTCTGAACCCACCTCTTTTATATAACAAGTGTCCTGCAAAGCAAAATAAAGTGTTTAAAAACACATGTTGTGAAGAGGTTACAACAGCTTTAGATTCAGACTCAAATTCAATATTGGGCTGTCATTTGATATCTGTGTGATTTAGAGTAGTTACCAACACTCTAAGTTTTAGTTTTCTCATCTGTAAATTGGGTTTACTAACACCTATGTTATGATGTGTGGAGACAAATCAATGAGAAAGTCTGAAGACACTTAGCAAAGTAACCAGCACATCCTGAGTGCTCAGTATAAATTAATTATTGTGGGGGGCTGGGATTGTTGCTATTGACACAGCTCATTCTCCCAACATTGAACTCCACTAGTGTGGAGAAAAGCATCGTGGCTTACTTCTCTTTGTCCCTCACCACAAGACCATACACAGAGTGGATATACAATAAATACTTGCCAAATTGAGTAGCCAGCATAGTGGACACAGTTAATTAAGTCATTCAACAAGTACCTGTCAGGCACCTATTCTGGCACCTGTTGCAGGGAATATCTTAACTCAGGATATACTTAGGATATAAAGCTGCGATGAAAGAAGCAACTCTCTGCCTCTGTCGAAATTACATTTTAGTGGTGAGAGGCAGATAAACAACAAGTAAACTAATAGATGATATATTTCAAATGATGCAGCAATATGAACTATTACTTGGTAAAGAGAATTACAGAATGGAGAATGACTTGGGGTGGGGAGCAACTTTATGTAGATTAATTTAAGAAATCATCTTTGAGGCTGGACGCAGTGGCTCACGCCTGTAATCCCAGCACTTTGGGAGGCCAAGGCAGGCGGATCACGAGGTCAGGAGATCGAGACCATCCTGGCTAACACAGTGAAACTCCGTCTCTACTAAAAAACACAAAACATTAGCCGGGCGTGGTGGTGGGCACCTGTGGTCCCAGCTACTTGGGAGGTTGAAGCAGGAGAATGGCGTGAACCCAGGAGGCGGAGCTTGCAGTGAGGGGAGATAGCGCCACTATACTCCAGCCTGGGAGACAGAGCAAGACTCCGTCTCTAAAAAAAGAAATCATCTTTGAAGAAGTAACGTTACATCTGAGAACTGGATGTTAAAAAGGGGCTAACCAATCCCAGCACTTTGGGAGACCGAGGTGGGCGGATCACAAGGTCAGGAGTTTGAGACCAGCCTGACCAACATGGTGAAACCCCATCTCTACTAAAAATACAAAACTTAGCTGGGTGTGGTGGTACACGCCTGTAATCCCAGCTGTTCAGGAGGCTGAGACAGGAAAATCGCTTGAACCCGGGAGGCAGAGGTTGCAGTGAGCCGAGATCACACCATTGCACTCCAACCTGGGCAACAGAGCGAGACTCCAAATCAAAAAAAAAAAAAAAAATACACATACACACAAAGGAAAAAAGGGGTTAACCATCTAGGGGAAGAGGGTCCCGGGCAGCAAGTATATAAACTCAGAGTCAGGTACAAGCTTTTAGTATTTAAATACCAGAAAAGCCACCAGTATGACTAAAGCAGAGTGAGTAAGATGGTAGGGGATGGGCTGGGGGTTAGCAAACAGAACCAATAACAGCAGCTAAAGTAAGCTAGGGTAAATAGTTTAGATTTTCTTCTAACTATGATAAGAAGGCATCAGAAGGTTTTAAATAGCTTCTCAGAAAAGATGCCTGCTTGGTGCATGATTATGTGATGGAACAAGTGAGGCTATTCTGTCTCCTGCATAATTATTTCATGCTAATATAACACACAAGATTGTCAAAGCAACCAGGTACCTCTATGGCTGACATTCAGAGTTGCTGTTATCTCAGAAATGTATTGCCTCAATTAGAAAGAAAAAAAAAATCAGGACTTGCTTATAATTCTAGAGAACAGAAAATTAGATCAAACCTATCAATTCATTCAATGGAAGAAGGCTATAAAAATTTAAGAGGGTGAGGTGGGAATCTTGCTTTGAATCCCAAATGCCTTCTGAATCAGAAAAATTACAAAATCTTACCTCTGTAAGCAACTGCTTTTCTCTCCTTTGTATTAGAATTCAAATACCATATTTATTAGCATTTATACCCTAATCTCCAGGAAGGTAATATAAGCCTCAATAACTCACAAAACTTCCTGGGAAAGGGAATGTGCCATAGCAATGCCAGATCATTTGGTATATTATCAGGAAAACGGAAGCCATTCTACGTATTTCAAACAGAAGGAATTTGATACAGGAAATGGAAAAATCTGGCTGGGTGCGGTGGCTCATGCCTGTAATCCCAGCACTTTGGGAGTCCCAGGTGGGCAGATCACCTGAGGTCAGGAATTTGATACCAGCCTAGCCAACATGGTGAAACCCCATTTTATCTACTAAAAATACAAAATACACCTGTAATCCCAGCTACTCAGGAGGCTGAGGCAGGAGAATTGCTTGAACCCAGGAGGTGGAGGTTGCAGTGAGCCGAGATCATGCCACTGCACTCCAGCCTGGGAGACAGAGCGAGATTCCATCTCAAAAAAAAAAAAAAAAAAAAAAAAAGAAAATAGAAAAATCTGGGAAGAGCAGGCGGATGAAAAAGGAAAAAGGTGAACTTAGCCAGAAGCTAGCAATTGCAAGAAGCTGCTCCCATACCCAGAACTGGAGGAAGAAAAGGGAACATGTAAGTTAGAATCCATGATCTCTATGCCACTGAGGTTGGAAAGCACCCATTGCTGGTACTGTTGGAACCACAGCCGTGGCTGCTTTGCAGGAAGTCTGGAGCCTAAAGTTGCCCAAAGCAGTCATTGTTGCTACTGGAGCCAAAGTCCACAGGTGCTTGGTGGCTGAGGCTTCCAGGGCATGTACTCCCCATGCAGGAAGCCGGGAGTCTAGACTTGCCTTCCATCACTGCTGCCTCTGCTGCACTTACTTCTAAAGAACCGAAAATATCTTCCTCTTTCCTCCTGCCTCCTAATCTCCTGCCAGTGCCTTCCATTTGCAGAAGATAGCTAGAAGCTATCTGGCAAGAATGTTTCAGAAATATAGTTTGCAGACTTCTAACCTCTACCCCAAACCCACCCCCAGGAACACACAGAAGAAAACAAAAGGACAGGAAAGGGGCCAAGAGCCATCAAATAGTACATCTTTTCCTCAGATTTCTGTTAGAAATCTTAGGAAACCGCTAGGCATGGTAGCTCATGCCTATAATCCCAGCATTTTGGGAGGCCAAGGTGGGAGGAGGCCAAGGTGGGAGGATCACTTGAGTCCTGGAGTTCAAGACCAACTGGGCAACTTTGTGAGGTCCATCTCCATAAAAGATTTTTAAAAAATTAACCTGGCATGGTGGTGCATGCCTGTAGTCCCAGCTACTTGAGGGGCAAAGGTGGGAGGACTGCTTGAGCTTGGGAGTTTGAGGCTGCAGTGAGCCATGACTACACTACTGCACTCCAACCTGGGTGGCGGAGCTGAAAAAATAAAAAGCAGCAGCAGCATTGGTAAAACAAGGTAAATAAAAGCTGCCTGGAGATGTTCTGAAAAGTGTTTGGGACTAAACAGAAGAAAAGAGACAATCTGAACATCCAAGGAAGCAGGAATAGAAGCTCATGAAACAAGTAACAACTTTAGGGCTTCTTTAGCATCCCATCATCTTTAGCTACCTTCCTTTACCAACAAATCTATTGTCAAGAAACCAAACAAGCCTCATTCACTGTAAAGAATAAGTGATTGATAATGGCTTCATGATCAATATGGTAGACAAAAGAAATTTAGGAGTGACATCAACCAAAGTCATTTTTAATAAATAATTCTTAAGATGTTCTATAAGCAAGAAAATAAAATCCTGTCCTTTAGTTCACATAATCTAAAGAGGGAAATATATGGTTCAAATAAATAAAATACCATGTGGAAGATATATAAGAGATAAGTACAAAAAAATAGTAGTGTGAAAACTGATCTAAAGCAGAGTTTATCAAACTCAGCACTACTGGAATTTTAGACCAGATAATTCTTTGTTGTGAGGTGCTGTCCTGGACACTGGAGGATGTTTAGCAGCATCCCTGGCCATTAGCACCCCCAACTCGTGACAACCAAAAGTTTCTCCAGACATTGCCAAATGTCTCCCAAAGAGCAAGATCTAAAGTATCTTCAAGAAACTTAAGCTGAGAATTAATATATATGTAGGAATTGCCTAACAAAAGAGAAAGATAGGGATTCTAGGCAGAGAAGTTATATGCAAAGGAATGAAGGCATAAGAAAGCAATGGAGCTGGAGCCTAGAGTGTGAGGAGGATGGGGTGGGAATGCGGGGACCGTGAATCTTGAAGGCAGAAAGTATGTAATACACCAGAATAAAAGTTTAAGCTTTAATCTTTAGGCAATGGAAAGTCATTGAAGGATTTTGAATAGGGCAATGATTTATTCAAATGCGCATTTTAGAGGCACTTCTTTAGTGGCTATTGAAATAACAGAGTAAGAGCAGAGGAGATTAAAAGAAGGGAAACCTGGTTTCCTAACTAGTTGCCATCATTATGATCAGATAATGAGGATCAATATGAAGGCCATGAAGGCAAGATAAGAGATACTTAAGGAGAGGAAATCAATAGAATTATTGATTAAGTGAACATGGAAGGCAAAGAAAAGGAAGAATGCAAGAATTGCAGATTGCAGGCTGGAAATAGGAGTAAATGGAGCGGGCTGAGAAGTGGGTCATCCTTTGGATATGTGAAGTTTGAGTTGCCTGTAAGACATCCAGGTAAAGAGATCTACTGGGTAACCTTACATGTGTGTAAACATATGTATATACATATATGTCTATGTGTGCATATAAACTTGTTAGCAGAGACTTGGGCTAGATCTGTTTGAGAGTCTTCACAAGAGGCAGCAACTGACACATCCATGAATTACATCATGGAGAGAGAAGAGAAAACAGATTTCAGGGGAACATTAACATTTGGGAAAGGGAGAAGTCAGGGAAAAAGAAAAACCCCAAAATAATTCTGAAAAGAAACATGTTACCAAACCCAACTGGGATCCACTCAACCAGCACGGTAAAGCCGAACACCCACACCAAGGTTTTGCAGAGAGAAAAAGGAGAATTTGCAAGGCACCAAGCAAGCAGTGGGCAGCTCATGCTTAAGACCCAACTTCAGTGACGGCTTACAGAAAATAAAAGAAAATAAAATTCTGTCCTTTAGTTCACATAGTCTAAACAGAGAAGTTCAGGGTCCAAATAAATAAAATGCCATGTGGAAGATATGTAAGAGGTAAGTACAAAAGAATAGTAGTGTGAAAACTGATCTAAAGCAGAGTTTATCAAACTCAGCACTATTGACATTTTAGACCAGATAATGATCTAAAGGCAGGGATAAATTTCAGGATAGCAGAAGTTACAGACAAAATCATAAATCAACATATGAAGGTTACACATTTGTTTGGCCTAACAAGGCAGGCTATCGTGAAGCAGGGACGTACAGGTGATAGGTGAATTCAAAGACTCTCTGATGTGTAATTGATTAAGGAAGTGAAGCTTTGTCTAAAAATGTGGAGTCAGCAGAAAAAAAACTATATTATTGTCTGGACTGTGGGCATGACTTTCTCAGGCCCCTCAGAAAGAAATTTAGAACAAAGAATGGTGTTCAGAAGTCAGGTCAGCCCTCAGTTTTCCCTTATTGCCAGTGGATTCATTTGGTGGGGGTCTGGGTTTCTGAAAAACTTCTTGCTTCTCAGGTTGCTCATTTACTGCTCAGGGCTTGCTAGATAACTAGAATTTCCCTTGAAGGAACTCAAGGTTTTCCTTTACTTCCATGCTTGGGAAGCCTGGCAAGCCCCTAAGAGGGATGGATCCCTGCTCCATCTCAAAGAGACATAAAAGAAATAAGATGTGATCAGAATGTTTGTGTCTCCCTAAAATTCATATGCTGAAACCTAACCCCCAAGGTGATATTAAATAGTAAAGCCTATGGGAGGTGATAAAGTCATAAGGGTAGAGTCCTCATGAATGAGAATATCGTCCTTATAAAAGAGGCTTGAGGGAGTTTTGTTTGCCCTTTCCACCATATGAGGATGAATTAAGAAGAGAGCATCTATGATCTGGCCCTCACCAGAGTGCTAGTGCCTTAATCTTGGACTTCACAGCCTCCAGAGCTGTGAGAAATAAATTTCAGTTACTTATAAGCTACCCAGTTTATGGTATTTTGTATAGCAGTGCAAATGGACTAAGACATAAGAGATGATAGAATAACAGCAGCTAAAGAGAGAGAGAGGAGACCATTTGAGAGGGAAGGAATAGTCAATGGTACAAAGAAACCAAGCAAGATTAAGAGCTGAATACTGGCCCTTGGATAGAGTGATCAGGAGCTTCTGGTAACCTTTGCCAAGGCAATGTTAGGAAGGTCCGAGAATCTGATTGCAACAAGCAGGGGAGTCAAGCAGACAACTCCTTCAAGAATCGTAGCACTGTTATTATTTCAATAACAAGATTGAACATGTTTATCAGCTAAGAGAATGGACCCAGAGAAGGAGTGATTAATAGTAGTAAGTTCTCTAGGAAAAGTTAGTGGAAACGAAGGATGTAGTTGGTGGAAGGGACTTATCTAAAAAGAGAGAAAGACATCTCTACACAAAGAGGGATTTGAAGTAGGTGTGTGAACATTACAGAAGATGTTCATGCCTCTGAGAAGTAGAAGGCAAGGCCATCTGCTAAGAATTAGATCAAATAAAGTCCTTTGAGGGGAAAAGCTAGGTTGGGCACTCCATAAGGGAATAAATATGTCTAATAACTATCACTGGAAATTGGAGAGAACTCAAACACAGAGCAAGCTGACCAGGCAGCTTTGAGATCTGAACTCATTTGTTTGTAGTGGGGCCACTCTGGGGATGTGCAATTTTTCTGGGCTGCACTCAGCAGCTCAAATAAAGATGAAAGGAGAGGCAGAGATTGCTCATGTTTGGGGATTTGCAGGAGAATTCTGGCAGAAGGTCCAAGTAGTGGGGAACTCACGTTGTTGGTGAGAAACCATCTGCCTGGATCAGATGGGGGTGGGAAAAGAGAAGTCCAGAGGACTATGACAGGGAACTGGTGATGGACAATTTGGTGACATAGAAGTTGACTACAAATGGCCACAGGCTCTGACACCCTCCCATTTGCAAGCGTCTACTCCACCTCTTGAGCCTGGGTGGACTCTGACTGCATTGTTTCATAGAGTATGGTGGAAATGAAATGATGCCATGGGAGCTTTTAGGTCAGGTCTTTAGACACTGGCAGCTTCTACCCCTGGTCTTTGGAAAATCCACTCTTAGAGCTCAGACAGTCATGTTAGAAGGTCACCTACACTGCCAAAAGGAACACAGAGGGGAAGAAGAGCCCCCACAGAGCCATGCAGTCCAGCCAGCCCATAGAGGCACTGGGCGTGTGAGCAAAACCAATCTGGACCCTCCTGACCAGATGACCACCACTGAGCAACCCAGTCCCTGCAACGTGGAGCAGTGGAGTCCAGCCCAAATTCCAGACTCACAGAATTGTGATGGAAAATGATAGGAAGTTGTGTTCTGCGTCAACCTGGAGACTCCAGAAATGACGCTTTCCCAGGTTTCACACGGGCCAGGGTCTCGCCCTGGGGGTGGACTATCAAAGCAGGTGATGATAAAGATCTTGGCTGTTATTAATGTGTGGGAGAAAAATTATTACTGAAAGGCTGGGATGGGGTGGGGGGGATTTACTCAGGATCAAATTATTGCTAATCATTCCTGGCTGTTCTTATTCTGAATTTCAAAAAGGGGATGCAAGTGGGGAAATTACTCACCAGCAGTCACCTCAGCTGCCACTGTGATGCCTGGTGACACATAATTAGAAAACAAATGACAGATTAGTTTAATAATATTCATTAGCAACTAATGAAACTGACAGTGTTTTCTATTGAAAGCAGGTTGGCTTGTTAGTTGATTTTAAGCAAATTATGCTCCACCCCCTGCACTGTCCCTCCCCCAACTGCCTTTCAGCTAAATGACAGGTTGGAGGTAGAGTGAGGAGAGGATTGTAAATGGGTCATAAAATGGCATAAAGAGTGAGATGGTTGAGGGGACAAAGAGAATAAGAGAAGACAAAATCAGAATGGGAGGGAAGAGGTTCCTGGGATCCAGAGGCGAGGAAAGAGAAGGAAAGGGCTGGGCTTAAACTTTCCCTCCCAGGTATCTTCAGACATCTAACTGCCCTCAAAAGCAAATTTCCATTTGCCTCTGGGAGGAAATGGTTAAATGGAGAAAAATCAGTGCTTGCTTTCAGGCATTGTTGTTCTTTTCTTTATCCTTAAAAAAAAAAAAAATCTCCTAAGTAAGAATTTTAACGATATGCAGAAATCATAGCTGTCTTGCTGAATCGCTGTAGGACTGACCCCCCTTGACAGTTCTTAAATTATTCAGCTATCAAGGGCCTGCTAAACATTAAATTAAGCATCCTCTCTCCCCTGTCCTAAACCATTAAGTTATGCAAATGCACAGATAATGGGGCATATGACAGCTGGAGGCATTAATCACGCAGCTCTGTCTCTGGGCTGTTGTTATGTAGAAACTGCATCTGCCAACAGACCGAGCAGCCACAATTAGATCTCACTTAATGGAATGAGGAGCCACTACCTAGCCCTCCACACTCCTGTTAGGTTGTAGACCTGGGAGTGAATAAGGCACTTGGGAGAGCTCACTGCTCTCATTCTCTCCCCCACCCTCTCTTTTAATACCTGCTCCTCCAGTTGAAATGAAAAATTACCTGTAATTGTTATCATTTGCAAACAAAACCTGTCAGAAGACAAACCTGCTGTTTACAATGGATGTTTATGTTGTTCCCCGGGAAGGTTCTTAGGGGAATTTCCTTCATTTGTTTTTTTAACTAATTCTACATCTTTGAGGGGAGGCTCAGGGCTGGGGAGTGGGAAGAAGCAAACAAACAGATTTCCCATTACAGCCTCCAAATTGCTGCCTTGAAGACGCAGACTGACTCACCCTGAAAGGCTGCTGGAGTACTTGCCAGCTTACCTGAAGTTCATTTGTGGCTGCTTTGCTTCTACCACGATAATTGTAAAAGAAAGCAAGGCAGGCAGAGCCAAAGCTTAAGCTACCAGCCTCTCCCCCACAGGAAGCCATGAATTAGACCGGCTGCGGAGACATCCCTATCTTCCAAAGAACTTGTGCTTCCTCATGATTTAACACACTCAATTTACAGCTTATGTATATTTTAAAATCCAAGTTGTTGAGCATTTGCACAGTGGTCTATTGTTTTGTATTTTATCTGTTTTTTTTTTTTTTTTTTTTTTTTTAATTTTGTTTATTTTTTTTTTAAAATTCAAGTTTTTAACCATTTAGCAATGTGGTTTATTTTTTTTTTTTTTATCTTTTTTTTTTTTTTTTTTTTTTTTCAATTTTACTTGATTAGGATATGAAGACAACACGGATAGCTTTCAGGAGTACATGATTTGCTAACAGTTGCCATCTGTATGGGACATAAGTTGGTGTATCTTTTTTTTATACCAAAACGTTGGTTTCCAAATGGCTTCTAAAGAACAGTGCTCCATGGTTCTACACAGTACTTATGGGTAGAGAGGGGGTCCCATGTAGAAGTGGATTGTGATCATGACCCTCCCCACCCCCAAACAGCAAGAGCACCATTTTTCACACAAAAGCTCAGTATGTGAAACAGTTACAAGGAATAAAAATGTTCTGTTTCTAAAGTAGTTTCAAAACCACTGTTCTCAAATGAGGTTAAGGAGAGACATGCAGACTTGATCTCTGGTGACATTCAATCTCAAATCTGCTCTCCCTGCTTGCTAAAAATACAATCATCCAAATGGCTAACAATCAAAGGCACTGTTTTTGCTCCTCCCATCAAAAGTTCTCCAACACTTTTAGAAAGTCTACATATGTTCGTGAGCAAGAAACCAAGTGTAGAGAGGAGGGGTGATGATGTGCTAATAATTGAAGCCAGCCTGCCCTCCCTTCCCCGCTAATCCCACTAACTACCATTTCAGGCCAATTAGCTCCAAGCTGGGTCAATGCTCCCTGAATGTAGGCCTCACCTCTGACCTTGAAAATGCTTGCACAGTGAAAGCGAGCAGGCCAGCTCATGGAAATCTGTAATTACTACCGGGGGAGGAAACTCATGAAAAGGTTTACCTGGTCAGGTTCAGTAAAGTCAACTCAAGCATATACAGGACACGGGGTGCCCCTTCCCAGACTTCCAAGCCTGGCCATACTGTCTTTCTTTAAACCTTCAAACAGTTCTTCCTGCTAAGGCCCTTCCAGAGCCTGAATAAATCCAGTTACAAGGTGACCTAAGTCAGTCTCAGGTCCTTGTTTCACCTGGAACAAGATCTCAATGGCTACGGGACTGGTTTCTTGGATTTGAGACAGAGCAAGGAGCCCCTCTTAAGGGCCTGCTACCCAACCCCCCAAACATGGAAATCTAGGGAAGTCTTGAGTTCCTTCAAGGGAAATTCCAGGCACCTAGTTAGCCCTGAGAAGTAAATAAGCAACTTGATAAGCAAGAAGGTAATAGTAGATCGGAACAATAGCCAAGAAATTTAGAGTCAGGAAATGTTTGATTCCCCTACAGAAACTAAAAATAACATCTTAACATATATCTGAGTTATTTTTCAGAAACTCGGACCCCACCTAAACATATCTACCAGCACATAGACCTCAAATAAGGGGGAACTGGGGATTGTACTCTGGCCACATTTCATTATTCTAAGTTTCTTCCTGAGGGGCCTGGAGAAAGTCAAACTCATGAGAGACAACATTCCTTTCTGCTGACCCTGTAATTGCCAGATGGTTTCTTCCTGTCTGCTGCACAGACAAAACCAGTTCATTGAGACTGTGGTATTGCAGTAAAGGAAGAGTTTAATTAACATGAGGCTGGCCACACAGAAGATGAGGTTATAACTTAAATCACTCTCCCCAAAGGCTCAGAAGTTAGGGTTTTCCGAGGATAGTTTAGTGGGCAGGGGACTAGAGAATGGGTGCTGCTGATTGGTTGGAGATGCAATCATAGGGGTGTAGCAAACAATGCCTGTGCACTGAGTCCACCTTTGGGCAAGGGTCCATAGGACTAGTTGAGTCATGGTTCATGAGTCCAGGTGGGCTCAGTCTGAAAAGCATCATGAAAGACCAATCTTAGGTTCTACAATACTGATGTTATCTATAGGTGCAACTGGGAAAGTCACAAATCTTGTGACTCTGACCCCATGACTCCTGAGCAGTAAGGGATTATAGAAACTATGCCTACATTTTAGCAGAATCCAGGACACTGTCATAATCCTAATCTCAGGGCTTCTCATTAGTTTTTGGTCTCTGAGCAAGGACGCAGTTAGTTTTAGGGAGGGACTATTATGCTTGCTGTCAAGTTAAACTATAAACTAAATCTCCTCCATGGCTAGCTTGGCCTATGCCCAGAAGTCAACAAAGACAGACAACCCATGAGGCTAGAAGCAAGATAGAGTCAGCCACAAATCTGAGTGCTCCAAATGCAACCCCATGTGACTCTTCTCTGCTTAAAACTTGTAGGAGAGTAATAACAACCCCACAGGTTTGTAGTGAGAATGAATCTCCGTATCAAAATACAGATTAACAAGAGAAAAACAAACATACGTTTATTAACATATACATGGGAGACATCCAGAGAATAAGTAGTTCTCAAAGAGGTGTCTTTGAATTCCAACTTTTATCACTTCAACAAAGAACAGTCAGTTTTTAGAGAAGTAACAAGACAAAGGAAAAGTACTATAAACCAAAAATAAAATCCTAAGCACTTCCAAACAACAGAACAGATCACCTCTTGACCGAGAGGACCCCAGAGAAACCTGAAAAACTGAATTTCTGGCTACGTCGGGAAGGAAGTAGGACATGCTTCATGATATCCCATCCCTTTTGGAGTTTAGGCACAACTGACCAGCATGTATGTGTGAACCCTGAAAATCTGAGACAGTTCTCAGTTAATTTAGAAAGTTTATTTTGCCCAGGTTGAGGATACATGCCTGTAACACAGCCTCAGGAAGTCCTGAGGACATGTGCTCAAGGTGGTCAGGGCATAACTTAGTTTTATACATTTTAGGGAGGCATGAGACATCAATCAATATAGTATAAGAAGTATATTGGTTTGGTCTGGAAAGGCGGGACAGCTTGAAGCAAAGGCAGGAAGACTCAAAGCAGGGACAGGGCTTCCAGGTCAAGGATAGGTGGGAGAAAAATGGTTGCATTCTTTTGAGTTTCTCAGCCTTTCCAAAGGAGGCAATATGCATCTATCTCAGTGAGCAGAGGGATGACTTTGAATAGAATGGGTGGCAGATTTGTTCTAAGCAGTTCCCAGCATGAAGGGGACCAAGATATTTCTCTTTCACAAATGTTAAAATAGAGATTATAAGCCCGACAAAACAGACTCTGTAGTAATAAAATACCAAATTACAAAAAAGACCTAAGGCCACACAAGGCAAGGGGTGAAGTCACTCCCTACAAACCATAAAATCTCATTAAAAGGCTTTTTTTAACCTGATATGTGGCTTACTTTCTAACCTGACTCTGATATAGCATGACAGATCTGTCACATGACAGCAGACTCTGAAGGAAATAAGAATTTCTTACCTCAAAATATATTTCTTTAACATATTTTGAAATGGCCCTATAAAGCCATCTTTTGTGGGGAAAATTTGCACCTGGAGAGAATCTCCATTATTGCAGCCAGGTCTTTTCCTCCAGGCCTTTCTTGGCCTTTCTTGGATCTAGGAAAGATTAAGAGTCTGATGCCTTTAAAGGTCTGAAAAGAGACATTTACAATCTATTCTCTCTGAGGGCTGTGACCTAGAAGTCTTCATCTACATAACAAGAACCATGGCCTCCACAACCCCTTTATCTTAATTCAAGAATTCTTTCTACTGAGGATAGTTCAACTCTCTTCTCAACCAATTGTCAACTACATCCCTAAAACCCACCTATGACTTGCAAGCCCCCACTTTGAGATTCCCACCTTTTCAGGCTGAACCAGTGTACGCTTCCCATGTATTGATTTGTGTCTTTGCCTGTAACTCCTGTCTACCTACATTGTGTAAAACCAAACTGATCTACCCACCTCAGGACCACTTACTCAAGGCTTCTTGGGTCTGTGTTTTCTCCAGTCTGTGGTCACTCATATCGGTGCTCAAAAAACCTCTTTAAAATATATTACAAAATTTGGCTTTTCCATTAACAGTACTTTGAGTGTCTCTGGGCAGCAGCATGGGGACAAATAACTGGCAAATAACAGCTAGTTAGTACAGCTTGCTATTACACATTTCTCTGGTATCATCTCCAGGCCAAGGGAGGGTCTAAAAGCTGTCCTCAGTGGTTAACATTTGTTCTCCCTGTTAGAGAGGAGGGCAGGATACCTTTGGTTTTTTTAAAATTTATGTCCTGTTTCTATACAAATAGAAGAAGGACAGAGTTGTCCTGCATCTGTTTAATTATCTTCAACTTGATAATCCTTTATATTTTGGGGAGGCATGTTTTGGTCTCCCACTTCTCCACCAACAAACTTCTGACCCCATTGAGGGCAAGTTCCAGCTTTATTCATTCTTACCTATGTTGCTGTCAGGGCAGAAAATCTTCCCTTCCACTTTTCTCTGAAGTTTTGCTGGAGTGAACTGACAACAAACAAGTTAGCAGGAGAAAAGGCATACAAATGTATTATGTGCATAAACATGGTAGCCATACAAAATATGAGACCCTGGCCAGGCACAGTGGCTTATCCCTGTAATTCCAGCACTTTGGTAGACTGAGGCAGATGGATCACCTGAGGTCAGGAGTTTGAGACCAGCCTGGCCAACATGGCGAAACCCCATCTCTACTGAAAATACAAAAATTAGCCAGACGTGGTGATGTGCACCTGTAGTCCCAGCTACTCGGGAGGCTGAGATAGGAGAATCGCTTGAACCTGGGAGGTGGAGGTTGCAGTGAGCCGAGATCATGCCATTGCACTCCAGCCTGGGCAACACAGTGAGACTCTCACACACACACAAAAAGAGAGACCCTAAGAAGGGCCAAATGCAGGCTTAAATGCCCTCTTCACAGGGGAGAGGGAAGTAGGCACCTATAGGCAAATTTGGAGGAGAAGCACATTTTTAGGGCGAATGAACAGACCCAGGAGGCAGATACTATCTTATAAATGATTCTCTTTGGAATTTGAATGAACTGAGAAGCAGACAATGTCTTGTGACAAAGTCTGTCTAGGTGTGGCTCCATTCCTCAGTTCTACCTGAGATGGATAATGAAATTTCAGGGAGGGAATGGAAGGCAATTGTGTCCTTTTAAGGGGGTCTAGTTTAAGGCAGATAAGGAAATTTCAGATAAAAATTCCACCCTGCACTAGGGGGAGGGAGGAGACAAGAGAGGTCTGAGTGCTTAGTACACAATACAAGGTTTGAAAAATGGTCTTTCCATGTGCTGTCACTCCCGTCCCCCAATCCCGTATTAAATGAACAATTACATAACAATTCTCATATCTACTATACTCGAAGTAGAACTTGGGCTGCTTGTTAGAAGAAACAATTCAAGTGCACAAGCAAATGGATACCTAGCCCCCTTAGTTATGCATCTAGAGGCCCCACCTGGTGGATGTCAACAGAAACACTTCTCCCTATTCCCTAAAATCTGTCAACCCTCTTACTCCCACCAGGTCTAGCAGTCGTCTTCCCCTGCCTGTCCTGCAACACCCAACACTGTAAGCGTGCTTTATAGCACTTACTACTCATTTTAAAAGTCATTCTATTCATGTATTCCTTTTCTTACTTATTGTTCATCTTCCCACTAGAGGGTAAGGTCCATGGATGCACATCTGTCTCAGGCTCCATCTCCTCATCTGTGCAGAATGCAGTGCCTTGCATTTAGGTATCTGAAGGGGGCGACTGGGGAAATGGTCATCTGCAAATTCCAGTGGGCCTACACACTCCCTTGTCTAGAGGCTTTTAAACTACTCCTGCTCTTCTTCCTCTCCATAAACACTGTCTGAATAGCCTAAAGAGGCAAAAACGGCAGAAAGCCAGTGGAAAATACCATGTTTTCATCCTGGAGCAGTGGTAGAGATTTATCAGGCAAAGCACTTTGGTTGCTTTTAACCTCAGTTGGATTTTAAAATGTTGGAGTCCTCTGGAAATGCTGATTTGCATAAAGCAAACAAACAAGTATCATTCTTTTGTGATGATTTTCATTTTCAAAGATCCTAGTACCCACTGTGCTGCTAGCATGTGGTCTAAAGCTGAGCAAAGCTTTCCATTTTTGTCCCAATGCTTAAACCTTCTAGGAAGGCTGTTCAAGAAAGTGCCCACCCATGAAGTTTAGCTTGGGGGAAATAAAGCTGAAAGATGATTTCACTAAGGTAGCTTAGAAATTTAAAACAATACTTAAATTGCAGCAGATGTGATTTGCATTTTCTGGCTGCAAGGACTAGACCTAAATTAGGATACTGAAAGAGGTTTTACCGTCTTCCTTAAGAAATATTGAATTATACACATATCAGATCATTTAATTGAACAGAGTAGAAGGGACAAGTATAGGCTTGCTGAGCAGCTACTCTACATTTCTGGCACTCTATTTTGTTCAGAAATATTTTAGGACTTAACTGACAAGAACCCAACTTATACTAGCATAAGTGAAAACAAGAAATTGATTGAATTGTATAACTGAAAAGTTCACATAAAGGTCTAGCATCAGGTATAGCTGGATCCAGTTTCTTTACAGAAGGCAGGTGTTATACGATCTTTAATTTTCAAGAGTTTTAGCATAGTATTATGCATATGTTGATTAAGCTTCAATTCTAGAAAGAAGTTGTAGCTCTAATAGACACTTATATAAGAAAGGGAAGCTGCCAGAGGCATTAACTCTTTTTTTTTTTTTTGAGATGGAGTCTCACTCTGTCACCCAGGCTGGAGTCCAGTGGCATGATCTCGGTTCACTGCAACCTCTGCCTCCCAAGTTCCAGCAGTTCTCCCCCCTCAGCCTCCCAAGTAGCTGGGACTACAGGCGCACGCCACTACACCAGGCTAATTTTTTGTATTTTAGTAGAAACAGGGTTTTGCTGTGTTGCCTGGGCTGGTCACAAACTCCTGAACTCAAGCAATCTGCCTGCCTCAGCCTCCCAAAGTGCTGGGATTACAGGCGTGAGCCACTGTTCCCAGCCCTGGCAATAACTCTATATACTTCTATGGAGATCATCACTATGTTAATTGGCAAAGCCTCAGGTGTTAAGAAAATGCTAGCTGGTTAAGTAGAATGATGGGTGTTAGGAATGGGTTCTCAATAGTAAAATTAAAGCTATTCAAGATATGTGGGTTGGCCAAAGTAGTTTTGAGAGGCTCTTCCCTCTTGCAAGAACTGTGTATATCATTTCCTCAAGACCTACAGCTTTTACCCCTAGCGCTGGTCTCCAGTGCTTAATCTTTAACCAGTCACGTGTCAAGCCATGTGTTTGGAGGATTTCTGGTTGCATCATGCTAACCTTAAAGTAAAAGAAATTGCCTCTGGGATACCATCATCTCTGTCTCGAGTGAATCTTTCATGCAAAGACACTGATGTGGCCACTCTGCAGACACAGGACAAACCCACACCGGAAGTTTGGTTCAGATATGGAGACTGATGATGCTCTCAAGCACACATCCCTACTCACCCACAATTGAGTTCCCTAGGGAGAGCAGGGCAGGTCTCTCAGGCTTGTTTGAACCTGCTTGAAAAGACAGTATCTCAGCCTATACAGGTTGCTATGGCAAAAATACCATAAACAGGGAGGTTTATAAACAAATGTATTACTCACAGTTCTGGAGGCTGGGAAGTCCAAGATCAAGGCACTGGCAGACTTAGTATCTGATAAGGACCAGCTTTTTGGTTCATAGACAATGCCTGCTCACCATGTCTTCATATGATAAAAGGACCACAGTAATGTTTTGGGTCTCCTAGAATCAATGTCATTTCAGAGACTGTGGCCAGTATTCCCCAAAAGTTCTAATTATGTTTTTTTCCCAGTGCATAGTTACCATGGTAAAAGGCCACAAGTCCTTCCGGGGAAGGCTGGGAGAGAAATTACCAGTATGAGTTTTCAATAGTGTGTCAGGGTCCTTCCTCAAGTAGGCATAGTCTCCTTCATTCAAGGAGTTCTGGGTCTATAAACTGGTTCAAGTCCTAGAATTTATTGAAGGACCATGACTGTTTTAATTATTCAAGTTAGACTTTTGTTCATTTGACCTCAGATTTTTCTGCTTATAGAGATCAAGAATGTAATAGGCTTCCTATGTATTTCACTTCTAAGAACCATGATTATTAACTAGCCATGCCATAGATATGTGTACATTGGACTGCTCTGATTGCTACTTTGACTCTGCTGTCCATTTTGGTAACTATACCTACTTTGCCTTTGGTGGTTGTGTGTCACCACCTAGCCCCTGCCACTCCAGGATCCAATCACTCCCACTGTATTAAGCTTTCCAAATGAATGACTGTAGTTCCCCCAGTAAAGTCTGGCCTGCAGAGAAGAGTGATCACAGGGCTTTTCAGTGATACTTGGGCTCCCGTCACAAATTAATTTCTCAAAGTATTGGTGGAAGTTATATCTTCTGGACCCTCCCAGTGTGGGTAGGTCTTAAATGACAAATCTACTCTAACATTTTAATCTCCCCAAGCCTTTTAATCCCCTCCTCTACATTAAACCAAGGGAGATTGGACATTATCCAATCAGCTCACAGTGGGCCAATTTTTGATCCATGTTTCAGCCAAACAGCTAGAGCCCCTTCTAACTCCCCAAGCTGTAACATTAAATTCAGAGTCTCTGCTTAGTGGGCCCACATCAATAAATTCAACCTGATCCAACTTTATTTTCCTTCCACCATATCCCATGGACTTAATATTCATTTTCACACGTGCCATAAATTAGAAATTATTTATGCTTATATAAATTAGAAAACCTAGTTCTTTTGAAGTACAGTACACCTCCTCATGGGTCATTCCCTATCCTAACTTATAGAAGCCCGATCAATGACCTCGCTTTAACAGTAGTCACCCTGCTAAGCTGGGAGTTCAACTTGCACTGTAATTTAGCCAGGCACAGGATAAAGTCCTACATTTGGTTTTTGGCAATTTCAGCTCTGCAGCTCCAGGAAACAAGGCTTTCCCCTCAGACCTTAGGTCATTTATGTGGCACGTGTGCTAAAAATTCAAATCCTTAAACTTATCCTTCTCTTTCACCATTTTGCCCAGTAATATTAGGAGAAAACAGTCAATGTCATTATATTCCTTACTTTTCCAAAAATGTTCAAGAGTATCATATACAGAGTAACTTAGCTCCTTGCTTCTTATAAGTGGTTGATTAGGAGTATCCAATGTAGATGTTTTGCATGTCTCTATAAACAGTTCATGCCATGGACTATCAGTGCTGTTTTTATTTCTGAAAATAGTCATTAGCACATTTAAGTTGAATCATGTTAGACAATTTCAGAAACCACACAACCAATTCAGAACTCTCATCCTTAAAATTATGTTCCTCTAGAACCACTGTCAATACCAAAGTCTGTATTAGCCAGGGATCTCCAGAAAAACAGAACCAATAGGATATAAAGAGATGAGAGAGGAGATTTATCATGGGAATTGGCACACATGATTATAAAAGCCAAAAAGTCTCAGGATATGTCTTTTACAAACTGGAGAGCCAGCAAAGCTAGTGAGGCAATGCAGTCCAAGTCCAAAAGCCTGAGAATCAGAGGAGCCAACGGTGTAGCTCCCAGTCTCTGAGGTCAGAGGCCTGAGAACCAGTAGTCCACATCTGAGAGCAAGGGAAGATAGATGTCCCAGACCAAGAAGAGAGAATTCACCCTTTTTGAGAGAATTCAGTTGCCTTTTTGTTCTATTTAGGCTCTTAATGGATTAGATAATGGCCACCTACATTATGAGAATTTATTTTATTTATTGAGCTACTGTTTCAATTGATAATCTCCCCCAGGAACACCCTCACAAACACACTCACAAATGTTTTACTGGTCACCTGGACTTCCTTAGCCCCATCAAGCTGATATAAAATTAATCATCACAAAAAAAGAAAGGAGACTGGCCCGGGTTTTTATCGTGATTAGAGAGTGCTGCCAGGGAGAGAGTTCGCACAAAGAGGCTCATGTGATTTGAATCTCCCTCCCCAACAAAGCAGGGCAGGCCTTCTCATCAGCTTGCTCACATGTAGGGCGGGAGGAAAAGAATGAAGATGGAAGTTTAATTTGTCAGCAAAGATCAAAAGAGTGAAGTCAGAGTCTATTGCGGACCTAAAAGAATAGAGATTTTGAAATTCATAAAGCTAATAAAACAAATTTGTTTAACTGGCTTTTGCTTGAAATAAAATATTTATTAACTGTCTGTCTATATGATAGAATTTGTTTGAGACTTGCTCTTATTATAATCCAGTAGCAACGTTAGCGTAGTTATCCACCTTAAACCTTTCAGTGGCAACAATTACTAATCAAAAACAACTCATGGGTTTTACTTGATCGAACTGTTTTAGGTAGGTTTGCAAACACCTCTGCATTGCTTTATGTTATGTCTGTTCTCAGGCAGCTTCTCTGCAAGTGGTGGCAAAAGCTTAGCACACTAGCATTGCAGTGACCCCAGCCAGGGAACAGGCCTCTTTTCTGATGAAGCCAGCAACACTCTAGCTTGGCTCACATGCCTGAACTGGATCCAAACCTCTGATGGGCCAGGCCAGGCTAGACTCACCTGCTCTCCGTAAGAATCAGGTTACTCAATGAAAACCACAGGGCCTCCAAGTGGGCACGCAACAACCACAGTCGTCCACTTCACATGCTTTGCCAGTCAGGGATAAGACTGGTCCTTTCTTAATACAACTTTGCTTTCCAAAACTGCAATTGCTACATGGTATACACATACAACGGAACATTATTCAGCCATAAAAAGGAATGAAGTACTCATATGTACTACCACATAGATAAACTTTGAAAACATTACACTAAGTGAAAGACGCTAGACATTTTAAGAGCCACATATTGTGTGACTCTGTTTATATGAGATGTCGAGAAGAGGAAAATTCAGAGACGGAAAGTAGATTCATGGTTGCCATGAAATGGAATGAAGCCTGCTGATAGGTATGGGGTTTCTTTTGAGGGTAATGCAAATGCTCTGGAATTAATGTGATGGTTGTATAACCTTCTGAATGTACTAAAAAACCACTGAATTGTATACTTTCAAAGGGTATTTTATGATTTATTAATTAACAAAAAATTAAAGCTTTTTTTTTTTTAAGGCAGCAAATGTGACCTTACAGATAGAATCACTTCTAGCAGAGGGAAGCTGACACTACATGCCTTGGATCCCTTCTGCCTCAGTGATCAAGATCGCCCGAAGGGGCTCCAGTCACAAATGAAATGATACTTTATTCAGTGGCAGGTTATCCAGAACCTTGCCTCTCCTAAGGCTTTGTTCCTTCAAACCACAATTTCCCAAGCTAGTGTTCTACTGATCACCATTGCTCAGGAAATTCAGAAGCACTGGATGAATTAAACAAAGTCTGAACACTTTCGTTCTGCAGAATTTCTGCAGCGGGGGGACTCAACATGCTAATGAACATTGTGAATCACTAAGAGGAAAATGGGATATGTCTCCCACCATTAA
This sequence comes from Hylobates moloch, assembly GCF_009828535.3. NCBI lineage: Eukaryota > Metazoa > Chordata > Mammalia > Primates > Hylobatidae > Hylobates > Hylobates moloch. The sequence continues at coordinate 51,458,578 of NW_026652285.1, read as the reverse complement.
TTTGACTATAGAACTATGTATTTGGTTTTTCCTGAAGGAACATCCTTTGGAACTAATTTTTCTTGGAAAGTGGTTTGAAAACCACAGCTCTCCAGCACTAACTGGCCCTTCATTTCTTTGGATTCTGAGAGATCCACCATAATAAGCAAATTTTATACAATTGACTTTTTTTTCTTAAATTTACTCCAAGGTTTGATCCCTGGCCTTGTCCTTTGTTGACTGTGTGACTTGAAGCAAATTGCTTGGGTCCCTCTGCAATCCAGTTTTCCATCCATCAAATGGGGGATAATTTCAACCTCCAAGAAGTATTGGAACAATCAAATGAGGGGCAAAATAAGATGCCGAGCACAGTACCTAGTAAAAAGCTAGTGTTTAATAACTGTGCATCCTCTTTCCTTATCAAATTTATTATAAGTTCTTCACGAAGAAGTAAGCCTATGTCTAACTGCCGGTATGGTGCTATGCCCATCACAGACTCTGAGTTTGCTAAATGAGTGTGTAATGCACCGCTGGACCCACATCCCTGAGTCACACAAATCCAGAGTAGACAGTCCATGACAAAGTGATGACCAGAAATGGGAAGAACTCTGGAGCTTACCACACACTCTGTACTAGAGGAAGTTTCACAAAACCCCCCACAAAATATACCTCTCTGCCTGGCTATACCTTGCCTTGCTTTTTAAGGATCTCAATGTTCCAAAGCTTTGCTTGAGTACACTGATGACATGAGCTGCTCTTCTGATGCAGGCAGATGGATGATCCTAACGCAGAAAGCATTAAACCAGAGAGAACAATCAGTCCACAGCCCGAAAAACCCAACACTGACACAGAGAACAACATTCTTCATGAGGCATGCTGGTTAAGAACTTGGACTTGGGAACCAGATCACTTGTGTTTGAATTAGGCCCAGCCAAGTTGACCTTTAGTAGATGCTTAACCTCTTAATGCCTCAGTTTCCAGTCTGAGCACTTACAGTGTTGTGATGGGGATTAGAATTAATAAGCGGGAAATGCCCGGGGCAAAATTTAGATCATAGTAAGTGCTCAGTAAGTATTGGTGGCTATTATAATAATTGGCATTATTTGCTCATCATCACTGGCCATCAGAGAAATGCAAATCAAAACCACAGTGAGATACCATCTCACACCAGTTAGAATGGCCATCATTAAAAAATCAGGAAACAATAGGTGCTGGAGAGGATGTGGAGAAATAGGAACACTTTTACACTGTTGGTGGGACTGTAAACTAGTTCAACCATTGTGGAAGTCAGTGTGGCGATTCCTCAGGGATCTAGAACTAGAAATACCATTTGACCCAGCCATCCCATTACTGGGTATATACCCAAAGGACTATAAATCATGCTGCTATAAAGACACATGCACACGTATGTTTATTGCGGCACTATTCACAATAGCAAAGACTTGGAACCAACCCAAATGTCCAACAACGATAGACTGGATTAAGAAAATGTGGCACATATACACCATGGAATACTATGCAGCCATAAAAAATGATGAGTTCGTGTCCTTTGTAGGGACATGGATGAAACTGGAAAACATCATTCTCAGTAAACTATCGCAAGGACAAAAAACCAAACACCGCATGTTCTTACTCATAGGTGGGAATTGAACAATGAGAACTCATGGACACAGGAAGGGGAACATCACACTCCGGGGACTGTTGTGGGGTGGGGGGAGGGGGGAGGGACAGCATTAGGAGATACACCTAATGCTAAATGACGAGTTAATGGGTGCAGGAAATCAACATGGCACATGGATACATATGTAACAAACCTGCACATTGTGCACATGTACCCTAAAACCCTAAAGTATAATAAAAAAAATAATAATAATAAAAAATTAAAAAAAAATAATAATTGGCATTATTATTATTAGTGCTTTATATCACAAACCCTTTTCAGCCCTGTTCTACCCTTCTCGCATCTAATAGTACTCTAACCTCATGGGTTAAACAGGAGAAGAGGGAGAAGTTATTAGACTGAAAAGACTCAAGCAATACCATCAGAATTACTAAAGAAACTTTGTTCATAGAACCAGTGTGAAAATTTCTTTTTATTAGTATTAAAAGGGAATTTTAAGGCTGTAAGACCTTAAAAGGAAGTAGTGGTTACTATAATGGTGTACTTTGAGCCACATGGCTAGTTAGCACCTTCCCTTGTCACTAGGAGCCATGAAATCTATTATGTTCCCTTAGGAGAACAGTTTTCAATGAGAAATTGCTACATTTGTAAGGAACATATTGGCCATGATAGAAAGATTTTATTCACATCTATGACAAAATTGGACATGACTAAAAAGTTTGGGCAGCTCAAGTGTCAGCATCAAAACCTAGAAACAAACGTCATGATACCCATAAAAATGCCTTATGTGTCACAGGACACTGATCTAAGCCTGTAATTCACATTCCAGTGTAGGTGGCCCTGAAGGCACTTCAGATCAGTGGATTCAAGTATGTTTAGCACAACGACCCTCTTCTCAAACAAAATCTTACAGAGAACCCAAATATGTAAACCTAAAAATAATATTGTTGAGTCACTCTGGGTTGAAAACATAGAATGGCAGTTCCTTCCACCCAAGAGTGGCCCCTGAGCTCTTCAAAGAAATGAAGACTCCATGAGGTCATACGAGGTTCCATGAGCCACCCTCTGCCTCCACCCATAAACTCAGACATTAACTTGGAGATCATCAAGGTGGGGAGGAGACAGTATTGCCATAAAAGGGCCTGTACCATTATTCCCAAAATACAGATCGCTCTCTGAAGGGACCTTTTACAATTATTAGATCATACTAGGTTGTAAACTGCATTAAACTAAATATCATTAAATTTTTTCCTTCTAATCACTAAGTGGCTACTCTTGAATATCAGATCAGCTCTAGGCAGACTGAAGAAACTACCATTTCTCTGTCCATTTCAGTTGCAGTTTAAGTACACTTGCAACCTTGTGTACTTCCTATTGTCTGTTTCACTGTAGCAATTTTTTGATGGGGTGAAGCGGGCTGTCCTGTGCTTTATGAGATGTTCACCAGCATCCTTGCCTTCTACACACTAGATGCCAGAAAAAACCCCCAAGTTGTAACAACCTAAAATATCTCCAGACATTGCCAAATGTCTCTTGGAAAGGAAAATACTTCTAGTTGAGAACCCTATTCCAGACCAACCCCCCTTCCAGACCATTTCCCACAGTGGCAGGAGAAATCTAAGATGTCAGTCTAACCAGGGTACTCCCTGGCTTGCAGTTCTTCCATTTGTTCATTTGGTCAGGTGGTAAACACTTGAGAGTACCCACTGTGTGCAGAAACCTGCACACAACCTTCAGAGGGCTCCCTTTGACTTTAGGCCCCTGGCCTAAAAGTCTGAACCCATCTCAGTTGGAACATTCACCACCTGCATCCCTTACCAACCCAGTCATCATGTAATACCTGAAATCTTGTTCATACCCTTGAGACTTTGCACTTGCTTTTCTCCATGTCTAGAAATCCCTTTCTTCAACCCATCTACCTACTTGGGAGCTTTTTTATTAAAACCATTTGACAAAGCTCCATCGATGTGACAGGCTCTGGGGGACATAGTTAACAAACCAGACAATTCCTGCCATGCCAAGACTTGATTATTGCCCCAATATGATCAGACATATTTCACTCTGCACCTATTCTGTCCTGTTGTAATTGCGGGTTTGTCCATCTGCCTCTTTTTAGAGAGGCAGAAATACTCCTTGACAAGCTTCTATATGTTGTTCTGCACCCACCACTTCTGTTCGAAGAATGAATTCAGTAGTTTAGTGTTTTCCTTTACTCAAATTCAAAATTTTGAGGGCTACAACAATAGGAGAGGAAGATAATCCATAAAGGAATATTCAACCCAAAAAGGAACATTAAAATACATATTTTTATAGTACACTGTAAAGACAGAAAAATGACAATAGCTATTAGAGTTGAAGAAATGAGTAATCAACTAATTTCAGTTCTACTGACTTTAAGATTGCTGGAGAAAAATAACCCTGGTTGAAGCTAATTTTGAGACTTCTCTTCAAAAGCTTTGTGCCAGCCAAAAGCTCTGTATTAGGCTAAATCTCTGCTGGCTTCTCTAAATTTGTGTCCAGACAAATTGCAAACATCACACCATCCAGTGGTCACTGTGAGTCTGCTTTTAACAGACTGATTGATTTTTATAATGTTCCAGGCAATTTCAAGTTGTCAGTAAGAACTAATTCTGCCTCGTTACTGCCTTCACTCTTGGCAGCTCCGTGACCACTTATTGGTTTTTGTCTTCATGTTCATTTTCTTCTGCTAATTCTAAAGTCTTTTTTCCCTTCTCCAGCCCCATTCAAAGGTCTAAAGCTATAATCAGAAGGAGCCCCCCAGCACAATTACAGGTAAAAGTATCAGCTGTTTTTATTGGCTCCAAAGTTGAACCCTAAAGCCTCATACCCCATGCAACCTTCTGCAAAACCAAAACCCATTAAAGCCTCTGAAATACTATATTACTTAATCCATCCAGCCACTCGGTAGTTGAAGTCCTCTCTTGAGTTGATATTAAACCAACTTGTCAATCTGTAGTTCTCTTCATTTCATGCAGTTTGGGAATAGAAGCTGACTGGTGCTGACTCTCCATAAGTATCTCCATACAATCTAAATTAGGAATGGCTTATGAACTGCTTTACTCAGAAGCCATATGGCGGGTGAGGCCTCATAGTCATATGAGAGCTCAACAAGTACATTACACAGTGGCAGAATTATTAAATATATTCCAGCCGGGCGCGGTGGCTCACGCTTGTAATCCCAGCACTTTGGGAGGCCGAGGTGGGCAGATCACGAGGTCAGGAGATCGAGACCACGGTGAAACTCCGTCTCTACTAAAAATACAAAAAAAAAATTGGCCGGGCGTGGTGGCGGGCGCCTGTAGTCCCAGCTACTCGGAGAGGCTGAGGCAGGAGAATGGTGTGAACCCGGGAGGCGAAGCTTGCAGTGAGCCGAGATTGCGCCACTGCACTCCAGCCTGGGTGACAGAGCGAGACTCCGTCTCAAAAAAAATAAAAATAAATATATTCCTGGTAGGGCTTACCTACTCAGAATCAACTTCTTGCCATTAAGCAGAAACATGGGCAATTATTCCCATTTATGCCACGCATACTTCTTAGGCAGTGGAAACTGCTGTAAGACCTTTACTCAGTATAAACACTAGTGCATAGCCTGCCAAATATTATAAAGAAAATATCCTATGCTTTTTCCCAGTTGATCAGATCTATACTTTAGGAGGAAAGAATGACAGATCCTCTGATTTACCAAGATTATATATGTGATACTCTATCCCACATGATTACCAGGAGCCCAACATCACTCTTCAGGTAGAACCACTAAGATGAATAAGATACACTTATGCCCTTGAGGAACTCAATCAACTGAAGCCCATAAAAACTGAGACAGTGCCATAAAAGAAGTATAGACTCTAGAGGCCCACAGAGGAGGCAGCCACTGATTCTATGGGAGGTAAATGTCAGGCAGAGTCCCACAGAGAAGATGAAAGGAAAACTGTGCTGGGATGAGGGGTGGAGACTGAAAGGAAATCGAAAAGGAAGGAACTGCTGAAAAAAGATGGGGGCAACGCTTCAGACAATGGTTAAGGCACAGCCAAAAGGAGGCTGCTGGGAAAGAGTCATGATTATCCCACAGACATCAGAAATTTTAAATAAAGATGGTGCCTCTCTGTTTTATAAATAATCAAGATGGCCTTAACACTCCCCTCAGCTTAACTAAACTTTACACAAGCTTCTTCCTGACTGGTTCCTCACAGTTCCTAACTGTAGACATGCATTACAACAGATACAACTAATTACTAAACATTTTTTAGAGCATTTTTTTTCCTCCCCCTGAGACGGAGTTTTACTCTTGTTGCCCAGGCTGGAGTGCAATGGTGCAATCTCGGCTCACTGCAACCTCCGCCTCTCAGGTTCAAGCAATCCCAGCCTACCGCATAGCTGGGATTACAGGTGTACGCCACCATGCCCTGCTAATTTTGTATTTTTAGTAGAGACAGGGCTTCGCCATGTTGGTCAGGCTGGTCACAAACTGCTGACCTCAGGTGATCCACCCACCTCGGCCTCCCAAAGTGCTGGAATTACAGGCATGAGCCACTGCACCTGGCCCATTTTTAAAGAAAACTTGTAACTGTAAATTTTTTCCCTGCCCTTTTGAAGTGTACATAAACCTACACAAATCTTTTTGAAAGCCTCTTGCTGGTTTTTACAATCCAGGAATGTCTTTTTCAAGGGCCCAGAACCATCTCTTTGAAATGATATCATTATTGACATTAAAGTTTATTTTTAAATTAAAAGTTTTACATTGGAGAATATTAAAAAAAAAAACAAAAACAAATGAAATCGTCAAAGGAGATAACACACCTATTTCCCAGTTTCTGTGGGAAGGTAGGAACCTAACTTCATTGGGCACCTTGATCCAAGTCCTAAAACTACTTCCTGTCCTAAAGATGGGAGGAGTTTACTTTTACTTTGGGAAAAGCCAATTAGCAAACACAAATGGCCTACTATCTCCCACTCACTCACCCCAGCCCTTAAAATCCCTACCACCCCCTGCTTCAGCAGAGTTGAGTTCAGACCTCTCTTCCCTAGCGCAACAGCCTTAAATAAGATCTTCCATGCCTGTTTAACTTTGTCAGGTAGAGTTTTGTGTGGGTATTTTTTTGTTTGTTTGTTTGTTTGTTTTTGAGACAGAGTCTTACTCTGTTGCCCAGGCTGGAGTGCAGTGGCATGATCTCGGCTCACTGCAACCTCTGCCTCCTGGGTTCAAGCGATTTCTGGCTAATTTTTGTATTTTTAGTAGAGACAAGATTTCACCATGTTGGCCGGGATGGTCTTGAACTCCTGACTTCAAGTGATCCACCTGACTCCACTTCCCAAAGTGCTAAGATTGCAGGCATGAACCACCGCACCTAGCTGTCAGGTGCAATTTTTTGCTTTTCTCCCTTCTTGGACCTTGCATTTCCTTTCGGCTGTCTCCTCATTCTGTTGCCCTCTGTACCAATATTCCTTCCAAAACTTGTCTTCTCTTCTCCATTCTGACTGTTGCCCCCAACCCCCACCAAAACTGCCCTGTCAACCCCTTCAGTGACCTGACTTGATGAATCCAATGATCACATCTTTGTTCCCATGCCACTTGACCAATAAGCAGTATGTAACCCAGCCCATCACTCTATCCTCCTGGAAAGCCCTTTTCCTTCAGCTTCCAGCACTTCCGACTCTTCTTACCTCTGGCTGCCCCTTCTCAGCCTCATACTCATTTCTCTGACCTGTGAATGTTGAAGCACCCCAGACTCAGACCTTACACCTCTTCTCTTTTCCACCTACACTCACTCCTAGGTGTTCTCATCTGGTCTCACTGCATTAAGTACAACATATGTGCTGACCACCTCCAAGTACCTATGTGCAGCCTGCACCTTGTTCCTGAACTGTGGACATGCATTTCAACAGATTACATGCAACTGATTTTATTTTATTTTATTTTTTTTTAGACGGAGTCTCGCTCTGTCCCCCAGGCTGGAGTGCAGTGGCACGATCTCGGCTCACTGCAACCTCCACCTCCCAGGTTCACACCATTCTCCTGCCTCAGCCTCCCAAGTAGCTGGGACTACAGGCACCCAACACCATGCCCAGCTAATTTTTTTTTTTTTGTATTTTTAGTATAGATGGGGTTTCACTGAGTTAGCCAGGATGGTCTTGATCTCCTGACCTCGTGATCCACCCACCTTGGCCTCCCAAAGTGCTGGGATTACAGGCGTGAGCCACCGCGCCCAGCCTACATGCAACTGATTCTTAACATTTGCCCTTGCACATCTAACAGACATCTCAAACTTAACTTGTCCAAGACTGAGCTCTTCCCATGCCCCACCCCAAACTTGTTTTTCCCACATTCTTCCCCATCTTTGGAAATGCCAACTCCATCCTTCTAACTGGTTAAAAACCAAAACCTACAGTCACCCTGATTCTACTCTTTCTCACATAACTATATGCAATTTGTCATGTCATCCTGCTGCACTTTCAAAATATGCCCAAATTCAATCGGTTCTCACTTCTCCCCTCCACCCTGGTCCAAGCCATCACCTCTCACCTCGATTATGGTAGCAATCTACTAATGGATCTCCTGCCTTCCCTTCCTTCCCCACCACAGTCTATTCTTATCCATCTCCAGCAAGCAGATGGAGCCTTTTAAAATACAGGTCTGCTCCATCACTCACCCTCTCCAAACTTCCCTAAGGGGTCCCGTCTCATTCAGGGCATAGCCACAGCCCTGCAGTGGTCTAGAGGGCATCACATGACTGATCCCCACAGCTCAGCTGACCAGGACCCCCACAACTCTCTCTAAGAATGACTCACTGCAGTCATTCTCACTCCTTACCCTTCCTCAAACACGCCAGGCCCTCTCCCATCTCAGAGCCCCTATACATGCTGTTCTCTCTCTCCCTGAGGCACTTTTCCTCAGATACTTTCACCCCCTTAGGCTTCTACCCAAATATCACTTTTGCAGCAGGCCTTACCTGACAATTCTATTCCAAATTGAACCTCCTCTCTTTTCCCTGGTTGATTTTTCTCCAAATTCTTATTCTCTAATACACTACATGTTTTTCTTTGTAGTTCTTTACTACATTTTACTACATAGCTTTTTTTTTTTTTTTTTTTTTTTTTTTGGACAGGGTCTTGCCCAGGCTGCAGTGCAGTTGTGCAACCATGGCTTACTACAGCCTCAACCTCTCAGGCCCAAGTGATCCTCATGCCTTGGCCTCCTGAGTAGCTGGGACTACAGGCATACACCATCAAACCTGGCTAATTTTTGTATTTTTTTTATAGAGATAGGGTTTTGCCATGTTGCCAAGTCTGGTCTTGAATTCCTGGGCTCAGGAGATCCATCCACCTCAGCCTCCCGAAGTGCTGGGATTACAGGCATGAGCCATGGCATCTGGCCATGCGTACCTCTCTTGACTGAAATGTAAGCTCCATGAGGTGGATATCTCCTGTTTTGTTTGTTGTCAAGTCTCTAGCAACTGGAACGGTGCATAGCACCTACCATGTGCTCAGCTGTGAGCGAATGAAGGCAAGGAGAGAGATTAATAGTCAAAGAGGATAGGGAATAAAGGGATGCAGCAATGCCAGAAGTAAGGCTACAGCACAGGTCCAAACAAGCAAGAAGGAGGTCCTGAGCATGAGCAGTGGAAGAATAGACAAAACTGTAGACACAGAACCCAGTCTCTTCTGAGAAGGGGACGTGGTAAGAAGTGTTCTCAAATCTACTTGGCCGTGGAATGCTTTTGGGTGCAAGTATCTTTTAGGTCTGTAATTCAACAGAACCCACCTTGGGAAACCCAGGATTAGATGTTCTCTGATGGTTTCTTTTCCCTACAAAACTAAAGTTTGATGAGCCCAAGTCAAAATCATAGCAACTGGGGACATTAGGCTACATAGTCTCTTGGTTACATAGTAGCCACCATTATGGAAACCCATATGCTATGTGGGCATCCCACCTCAAAGACAAAGACTGGCCAGGATTGGTGCTCATGCCTGTAATTCCAGCACTTTGGGAGGCTGAGACAGGAGGATCAGCCAGCCTGGGCAACACAGTGAGACCCTCTCTCTAAAAAAAAAAAAAAAAAAAAAAAAAAATTGTAAAACATAGCCAGGCATGGTGGCATATGCCCATGGTCCCAGCTGCTTGGGAAGCTGAGGCAGGATGATCATTTGAGCCCAGGAGGTTGAGGCTACAGTGAGCTATGATGGTGCCACTGCACTGCTGCCTCAGTGACAGAGTGGGAACCCGTCTCAAAAAAAAAAAAAAAAAAAAAGACAAGGACTAAAATTGCTGTATCAGTTTTAGAATCCTCTCAGTCTGCAGTGACAGAGAGACTGACTGGCATGACAAAGACATCCAAGTGTCTCATGTAACAGGAAATCTGGGAGCAAGCAGCCCAGATGCAGTGATAACCCACCATTCTCAGGGATCCAACTAGCTTCTGTCCAATTTTCTTTTTTTGTTAACTCAGGTTTGCAAACTGGCTGCTACTGCTCCAGGCATTGTATCATCGTAACAGTGTGCTACACTAGAAGAAAAGGGTGGGCAAAAAGCTTTCGCCTCATAAAATAACGTTTATGCCTTTTTATCTGAGAAATTAAAAAGTCAGCTGGACACGGTTGCTCGCACCTGTAATCCCAGCACTTTGGGATGTCAAGGCAAGGAGGTGGTCAGGAGTTTGAGACCAGCCTGGGCAACATGGCAAACACCCCGTCTCTACTAAAAATACAAAAATTAGCCTGGCATGGTGGCACACACACATAGTCTCAGCTACTCAGAAGGCTGAGGTGGGAGGATTCTTTGAGCCCAGGAGATGCAGGTTGCTCAGTGAATTGAGATCACACCACTGCACTCCTGCCTGTGTGATAGAGTGAGACCCTGTCTCAAAAAAAAAAAAAAAAGAAAGAAAGAAACAGAAAAAGAAAAGTCTTTCCCAGAAACTTCCAAGGGACTCAGCAACCAGTGTCATGTAGACACTTAGAGCTGCACAAAAGGCTGGCAAAAGGAAATGGGACTACTACAACTGGCCTAGACCTCCCTGAGCCATCCCCTAGGGCTGAAAAAGAGCCCTTATTCCCTAAGGTCAAGGAATCTCCACCCCCACCTCAACAAAATAGGGGAGTCTTCATGAGAAAGAAGTGGGGGTAATGATAGGTTGTATGGGTCACTGAGTCATAGCTCCCATGTGTCTAATGACTTTAATGGCCACCAGCAGCTCCTGATGGTCCATGAGATGCACATCACCCACCAGCCTTGAGTGGCAGTGGCACCTGGAAGCACCGTGTTGGGAAGTGTCTACAAATGAAGCATTTGTAGGATCCAAGGAAGGAAGTGCTGTGCTTTTTAGCAATGGCTGCAGTGCACATGGCATACGGGACTCACAAGCAGCTGAGTGCTCTGTGTGACCATTATTTTCTTTCTTTCCTCACTGGATAGTCCCCAACCTGTGACAGGTCAGCTTCAATTCATCCTAGTCTAATGGCAATTCCTATTTTCTTCCCCAACAAAACTAGACCCCACACCACCGTTGTCTGCTTCTGCTGCTGGGTATCTGAATGTCATCTGCTCATATTGAGGAGGAAAGGATGAAGCCCCGGAGAGGCATTGGCAGGTAGAATCCCACATTCCTCCTGACATCTGATTGAAGCACAAGTAAAACAAGCCTAATGCTGTCCTCACCAAGTTCTAAAGATGATGAACTGTACTATATACACAACTCTTGAATCAGAACTTGAGATAAATCGATTTGGAAACTTTGTACCTGAAAAATTGTCTCAACCTAAGAGCACCAGTATGTGTGCATCATTTTTAGTATCTATTTTTACAAACCACTTTTCAGAGGCACTATAGCAATAAGTCTAAAGTGTTCCGTCTCCAAATCTGAGCATTTTTATGCAAACTTTTCATCTTCCCGGGGCATATGAGTCCAAGAAAAGCATTTCATTTATTGAAAGGTCTGCATTGCAAAGCTCTGCCCTGCTAGAATGCAGGCTCTATGACAGTGGGACTTTTGCCTGGTCTGTTCATTCAGTATCCTAAGCACCTAAGCCACTGCCTCATCTAAAGCGTTCCATAACTACTTTTCAGATTAATGTCACAGGATGTCCATTCCTCCTGTGCTATGTGATGTGTCCTCTACCACTCTCCCCTTGAAAATTAAGGTCTTGATGGAGCATCCTTTGACATCAGTGGCATGCCCCAGATGAGAAACAGGGCTATGTAGAAGGCAGGCAGGTTGAGTCAAAGCCAACTATTTAGTGTTAGGTGAAAGACTCTCAAGAGACACAGCACGCAGCACAGGCACTGGTTGTAGGTCCATAGGAACAGCTCTCTTCATAAGGAGCCATGCTGTGCCAGGAAGTCACTTAACAACAGCAAACACTTATATAAGTGCCAGGCCTGGTTGCAAGAGCTTTATTTATATTACCTCGCTTAATCCTCACAACAAGCCTATCAGGGAGATGCTGTTACTGTCACATCCTTTAACAGATAAGAAAACTGAGGCACCAAGTTAAATCAGCTGCTTGACGACTGTCACACACACACAGCAGCAGAACCTAGTCTACAAAACTGTAGACACAGAACCTAGATTCCTGGCACCCTGGTTTAAGTATCTGTGTGTATGACATCTTCATCATGAGGTGGCCACTTTGGCTTCCAGGACCTCAGTCTTGTCTTCGTCAAAGCCAGGAGAAACAGGGGTAGGATGATCGATCAATGGCTTTCTCAGCTCTAGCACTATTTTTCAAAATAAATCTTACTTGGCTGATCAAATTCATAAAAACACAAAATAGGAAGGTGGTTTACCAGGAGTTTGGGATGGAAGGGTCAAATGGGGAGTGGTTATTCAAAGGGTATAGAGTTTGGTTTCCAAGTGGAATAGTTCTAGAGATCTGTTTCACAGCAATGTGAATATGCTTTACTGAACTGTACAACTAAAAGTGGTTCTTTATCACAAGAAAAAGAAGAAATTTTACCTGGCAGCTCAATAAGAAAAACAGGGGTAGGGCTGCCTGATTTAGCACAAGCAGGGGCCCAAGATCCTAGCCTCTTGGCTTTTCCCAGATCCTTTCACCACCTCCACAAGAGCAGCCCCTAAGAGGGTTCCTCAGAGTACACGTTTAAAACGACACAGGACAACCTCTAAATTCTTTTTATGGTGATTCCAAAGCCTCAGATCAGATCATGCCTTCAAAAATCTCAATCTCAAAAATCCTCGGGGCCCCTCCACGCATAGATCATTTATAACTCCCTATCATGGTTCTTGAGATCTTCCACAATGTGGCCCCAGCTTAAGTGAACCCCTGAGTCCTCCACTCCAGTCACATCTGACTCCACTCTTTGGCTTACTGGGTCAGGCACTGGCACGCCAGACATCACGATGTCCAATTTCCTGCTCCTGTTGCCTGCTAAATCCCATTTCCCTAGACTTTACTATTCCTCTGTACTCAGAATTAATCACAACTGTCTCTTGAGCCTCTGTTTATTGCCTGTCTCATCCTCATTTGTGAAACAAAGGTGGTGCGCTCAACTGGTACCCCAGCTCCAAAGGCTGTTTTGATTCCTACCTTAGCTACGGGTGAGGCTTGATCTTCATCTCACTATCACTCTGGCAAGCTGCCCAATTCCCCTACCCTCTGTCTGTCCTGAGGGTTTTACAAGTACCCGGGACGCTCAGATGGAAGAGTTGGTGGGGAACAGTTGGGAAGAGACTCAGGTACAGAGGAGCTGTGGGTGATACCTCCTGCCATGGTTCTGACCCTAAGGAACAGGGAGAAAGTGGATACTAGGGAAGACAACCTTAGCCATGATCAGCTTGTAGGAAGGAGCACCACAGAAAGTAAATGGGAACACTGGCACACTTTTTTTTTTTTTTTTTGAGACAGAGTCTTACTTTGTTGCCCAGGCTGGAGTGCAATGGTGCAATCTCAGCTCACTGCAACCCGCCTCCCAGGTTCAAGCAATTCTCCTGCCTCAGCCTCCCAAGTAGCTGGGATTACAGGGCATCACCACACCCGGCTAATTTTTGTAATTTTAGTAGAGCTGGGGTTTCACCATGTTGCCCATGAGGGTCTCAAACTCCTGGCCTCAAGCAATCTGCCTGCCTCGGCTTTCCAAAGTGCTGGGATTACATGCATGAGCTACTGTGCCCTGGCACACGTTTTAAAGAAATAATCCTGACTAAAGCACAGAACAATGCTTATCTTTGTCTGTGAAGGTCCTTGCATCTTCCTGGAGTCCTGCAGTGACCGATGCTTCCATCATGTGTTCGCTCCACCAGCGGCCACAGTTGCCTGCCACTCACTACAGCACCCCCGTCTCTGACCCAGCCCACATAGAGTTGGCTGAAGGAAGGTATAGAATAGGAAAATAAGGCATTTGAAAGGGAAATGCATGCTTCCTAGTTTAGATCTGCATCAACTTCCTTTGCCCAATACAGGAAATTATTTGGCTACCCAAACACAGTAACCCATTTCTGTTTGGCAACATGGTGATTATATACACAGGAAAGGGAGTAAATAAGATAAAGGACATAATGTGAGCTAGATTTTTCATTTGTTGAGCAGAATGCAAATCATTTGAACATATCCCTATGGAAAAAATAATCAATTTTTCATAGACTTGTTATAGGTTTCATAAAATATATTGTGCACATGTTTTTAAAGTAAGAAAGTGGCTTTTTAATGATACTTAAAATATACGACATGGCAAGATTTAGAATGTGTTGGAGGCTTGAAATTTGTTACTGCCTGCTAAAATATAGATGACTTGGATAAGCCTGTCTTCTTGGGATACATGTGAGAACTAGTTTATCTTATTATAAAGCTAATATGAAGGAACTTGGTATTCAGGCAGTTGAGTAATTGGTATAAATCCTCCCAAGATAGTACATCCCCTAAACTTCTACCATTTAGCGGTTGCCTATTGGTCTGTGTGCATTAAATAACTACTCTTAACCCAGAGGCTAGCAAAATATTGTTCACGTAGAAAAAGTCAATCAAAAGCAGAGTAAGCATGGTCACCACCAATAGAAGTATGAACACCACTCATTCAACAGATACTTTCCAAACAGTGCCCTAGGACGAGAATGTAGACACACAATCAAGGCGGTCTGTGTTTTCAATCCCTCTTCCAGGCAGACTAGTTCAGCTTTTATGAGCAACTGGCTCGATTTTCTACAGTGATGGGCAAGCTTTTCACAGGAACACATCTCCATTGAAAGTGAAAGTAGTGAAAGTCTGTGCCCCATAGCCTTGTCCAGCCTCTTACAAGCATTTAACGTAGATCTACAGGGCATAGGTAAGAACATAGAGGACAAACGCAACTGGAGAAACAGACATCTTCAAAGCCACTGCTGGTGGGTCGTCAGAGCCCTGTCCACAGAGCACAGGCTGCCCATTTGTCACAGTTATAAAAATATCAAGGTTTCTTCTCCACTCTCTGCCAAATAGGGATGTGCCTGGCATGTAAACAGCACTTCATATATATGAATGAATGGGTGGATTAAAGAGAAAGAGACAATAACGATTTTTAAAATGTGCTTGCAGCAGATCCAATAGATGAAGATCCAAGTTTACCAGAAAAAATCACTAGGGTTTGCTATCCTTTGTTACACAATAAGTTAAATACTGTTTCACTCTTTTGTGTCTAGCACCTTGCTTCAAGGAGCTGTGATGACATTAAACATCACTGACTTCAGAGAATTTAGAGTCCAGCTGAGAAGACAAGTAACATGCCAAACATATGATACCACAGGTTAAAGAATGAGGAGTTTGCAGAAGGAAAGGTCACTTCGGACCAAGTTGGCTGAGAGGACTTCTGGGAGCCTTAAGAAGGACTTTAATAAGGGCATGGAATAATGGTAGGCTTTGAGTTACTAAAGGGTCACAGGCAGCATTTCACAGAGGTAGAAAAACAAACTAAGAAGCAGAAATAAGCATAGAGTTGGCCCGATAGCAATGACAGACCGCACCTGTCCTAATCCAGAGCTGTAGGAAATAGAGCTCTTATAGGGTGGGACCTTCACGTGGAAGAAAGGATAACAAGCTGCCTGCGAAGTTGATTTGTTACATCGCGGAGGCATTCTAGGATCTTGAGTATGAGCGACAGGGAGTTCCTTCAGCGTGGTGAGAATTCACCCTAGGATTCCTTTCAAAAGCATGCTCCCCCTGACATTGAGTTAATTATTTCATTTGCACTCAGCTTTTCAATATCCCATCTCAGTGGTTCCCAATTTATGGACCACAGAGTTATGGCAGAGGTCCCTGAAGTCATACAAGCACTGCCTAGAGAGAAAGGAAGAACTCGCTCCCATACAGTGCCACTAGTTTGTTCCAATAGACGTAGATACTGTGAGAGACATAAAATGCAAATGCATTCAAAAGCAACAGTAACCTGAGTTGCCCCAGGCACCAGCCCATGGCTACACATGAAGTCACTTCATCAATAACCCAAATGTCACTGGCTCCAATCTCCCCTGCTGCTCAAGCAGGACCTCAGCCTCCAGTAAAATGCCCCCTCCGGCATCTCTAGGAGTTCCCAGAGATTTTGCACGCATCCCTGCAAACAAGCCCGTCCTCACCAGACAACCACTGGGTGGCGCTGTGTCTGCACTACTTCATCACACACTCCCAGACCTGGGACCCCAGCTTGACTGAAGTTACAGGATGGTTTACTTGGCGTAATAGGCAGAAACTCCTCATTCCTCTTCTGAGCTATTACTCCCAAAACGGTAATATTTGTGCTACAATATATTACTGAGGATTTTTTTTTAAGAAAAATAGCTCTTCTAGTTTTTACTTACAGCCCCTCAGCCATAAATGAAAACGGTTTTTCAACATGAATCCAGTGGAGATTGGTCAGGAAGAAAAATACCAGGGACAGATCAATTCCATGCTATGCTCCCAATTGCCCCTCCCATAATCTGCTGTTAAAATTTGCATCCTCTTTCACCCAGCAAATTAAACTAAGTGAGCAAGGAAACAAAGTGTAGGAGGATTTTCACTGCAGATTATTTGCAAGAGTGAAAAACAAGAAACAACAGAAACATCTCCTAGTACAGAAATGGTTAAAATAACTCCAGAATATAGGCAGCTGTTAAGAACAATGAGGTTGGCTTGTAAATATTGCTACAGAAGATCTCTAAGATGCATTGTTAAATGGAACAAGCAAATCAGAAGACATTAGGTTTAATGTGGCCCAATTTTTTTTTTTTTTTTTTTTTTTTTTTTTGAGATGGAACTTCACTCTGTCACCCAGGCTGGAGTGCAGTGGTGAAATCTCAGCTCCCTGCAACCTCCGCCTCCCAGGTTCCAGTGATTCTCCTGCCTCAGCCTCCCAAGTAGCTGGGATTACAGGCATGAACCACCATGCCCAGCTAATTTCTGTATTTTTAGTAGAGACAGGGTTACCCCATGTTGACCAGGCTGGTCTCGAACTCCTGACCTCAGGTGATCTGCCCGCCTCAGCCTCCAAAGGTGCTGGGACTACAGGCGTGAGCCACTGCGCCTGGCCTAGTGTGGCCCCATTTTTAAAAATCGGTGGGGTAGATATACATAGCTATGTGTTCATGTCCAGAACAAAACCTACCGAAGTATTGACAACCTTTCTCCTTTCTTCCCCATCCCTAAAGAGAAGTGTTTCCTTACCACTTGGATCGCTCAAGAAGTGATTTGGGAGATAATAATAACAAACGTTAGAGTCCTGGACTGGCCAAATGGTTTCACATGTAACAACATGAAAGAGGAACTAGTGGATGAAGGGAAGTGTCTAGCTAGGAGGTAGAGAAAAAGAGGTACCTAAGAGCGTTTACAAGGAGAGGAAATGGAGATCTTGGAGCAATTGCCACAAGACTCGGACCAGGGAAGGGAAAGCTGGGTAAAGTAGGGTTTAAGTAAGTTTTGCTGTGTCATGCACCGTGTGATCCTTTCAGAGTCCGCAAGTAAATCTATAACAAAGATCTAGAACACCCAATGAGGTCTTGTGATCAGATTTGTGCTTCTTTTGCATGTTTCCGTGCTGCCCATGAAGTGAGAGCAAGAAACCTAGCTTAACATTGCAAATGGATAAAAAATGAAAGAAAGCCTGGGCGTGGTGGTTCATGTCTGTAATCTCAGCACTTTGGGAGGCTGAAGTGGGTTGATAATCTGAGGTCAAGAGTTCAAGACCAGCCTGACCAACATGGTGAAACCCCATCCCTACTAAAAATACAAAATTTGCCGGGCCTGGTGGTGCATGCCTGTAATCCCAGCTACTTAGGAGGCTGAGGCAGGACAATCGCTTGAACCCGGGAGGCAAAGTTTGCAGTGAGCCGAGCTTGCGCCACTGCAGTCCAGCCTGGGTGACAGTGCAAGACTCGGTCTCAAAACAAAACAAAACAAAATGCAAGGAAGGAGGCCTAAGATACTGCCCAAGTGATTACACCTCTGCAAAATTAGGTACTAGTGAGCTTTGCTACAATGAACATATATTGCATTTGTAATTTTAATAGGCATATATTTTACATACTCAGGACCAGGAGTAGGGTGGGCGAGATAAATTTAACAAGGCCCTCACTCTCGGGGTCTTGCCCACTCAGAGGAGGCATATAAACGCCACTGTAATGAAGTGCCTCCTCAAATTTTGCACCCTGGCCACCCTGCTTGCTCCATGGTAGTCCTGGCCCTGCCTCCCCTCTTCTTGTGACCTATCACAGACCTGGATCTCATTTAACTTCAATCTGGGATACCATCCCCTACATACACTATATACAGTACTTTGACATTTCAAAAGCCCTTTCATATGCATATTTCACTGGTTCTTCACAATAATCTCTGAGGATGACAAGACCGGTATTATAATTCCCATTCTACAGATGAAAGACCAGAAATCCCAAGATCACACTGCTGACAAGTGTCATCGAACTCAGCCCAGTTCAGCTGACTCCAGTGCCTCTATCTCCTAGAGTTTTCTGACACCAGGGACAAAACATAAAAAATAAAACTTATATTCTCTTATGTGTCTGAATGAGTGAATCTCTGAAGTGAAACAAACCCAAAACCCAAATTCTCACCTCTCCCATCAAATAAGGACCTGCATCTTCCCTCCCCACCCTCCCCTTGGAAACTATAGGATACAGAAGCCCACAGGTGATAAAGTTCTAGCCCCAACGGCTGCCTCACTAGGTAAGCTAGGTAGGCGCAGCCCCTCCGAATTTTTTATTAACTGCAGCCTTTCTAGGGGGCTTACTAAGCAGCGCCTGGCGGCTGAATGGCACCAGGTATGAACCATAGGAACTCTTTGGGAGTTGGGGTGGGGCATCTGCCCAGGAGACATTAGTCTAAGAGAATCTCCTAGAGTCAGACAATCCCAGCAGGAACTCATGAAGCTAATTGCGGTCAGCATCTCTAGCTCTTTTCCCCTGGAGTGACAGCAAAGAAATACTGTAGCAGCTAACCCAGAGTCAGTCAGGTGGCCTGCTGGCCCAGCAGTTTGCTTAGGGAGTTATCAGCCCCTGAAGTACCCTGTGTCCATCCCGCTATGTTTTAGGGTATTAGCAAGATCCCAACATTGCATTTCATAAGAGTGAATATCCCTCCCCCTGCCCTCTGCAGAGTTTATTTTGGTTGTAAAAGAATACATGCTTATTCTCATAGATTTGGAAACTATTGAAAATTATATACAAGATACTTAACCAAAAATACAACTACACAGAAATAATTGCTGTTAACATATCAGTGTGTTATTGTCTATGTTTTGCTTTTCACTAAATAGGATTCACACTACCTATTTCGGTTTTTATTTTAGATTCATGAGGTACATGTGCAGGTTCGTTACGTGGGTATATTGCATGATACTGAGGTTTGGGCTTCTAATGAGCTTGTTGCCCAGGCAGTGAGCATAATACCAGCTGGTACTTTTTTAGAAACTGAAATTGAAATATTAAATCAGCAAAACACTCAATTTCCAATTTTTTTTCTTAAAATCTAAATCATGCTTGGCAGAATTCATCCTGTTGTTGTTTACCTGATCCCCTAAAAAGAGTACAGATCCCTTTCCCTCTAGCCTGGTTCTTAGGTACAGTATTTTAAAATTTTATTTATTTAGTTATTAGACAAGCCTTTGCTTCCCTCTTCTGTTGAAAAGAGGAATAACTTGCAGCCAACACAAATTCTAAATTTGAGAAAACATTAAAAGGAAACTCTATCCTGGGATGTTTGTATAAGCTGCGCAAAGTGGCCTTAAAGAGGGTCTGGTATTACAGTACTATCCATATAACACTCAAATTAATACTTCCCAGAAAAAGTAAACTTTAAATCAGATAAGATCAGATCAGGATAAATTGCACACCCACCTGAGTAGCTGAACAAAATCAATGAAGTGATTCTTTGGTCACTGGACTAAGAGATTCAAGATTGATTTTTCTCCCTTTTAGTAAAATATGAAACTCCCTTGTAACTTGAAGTATTATTGGAGTCCTGTATCTTATGAGGATTTATGTGGCAAAGGCATAGCAATTTATCTAAAAACTTTCTTTCAACAGCTATACAGATGGCTGAATTTGCATGATCTCATGAGGCAGTGATTTTTAAAAGCATTAACCTCACACATAGGGGGAAAAAAGGTTTCCTGCTAAGTACCAGGGTTCTCAATCACAAAATTAAGTATTCCTTTGCAAACTCAGTTATATCCTAATCAGTTATGACCTCTTGCAATATTCAGTGGTCTGCAGGGAATTTCGAATTTCTAAGAGGCTTTCTGCTGTCCTGGAAGCACTCTGTAATAAGATTGCTTTACAGGAAGTTTTTCTTTCTGACGGAGCTACTTATCCACTGTGGAGTATTGTTGTAAAGCCTCGCCTGGCTCATCTTATCCAGGAGTGGTTGCTGCCTTCGGATCATCTGATGTGTATACTGTGCTGCTCCTCTTACTGAGGGTTGCCAATATTAAGCACTCACCTTGTATTAGGCCCTCTCGTATATGTGCATGCTAACAATTAAACATCATTTTCCTCATTTCTGAGGTAAATAAACCGAGGGTTAAATGTAACTTACCTGAGATGGTGATAGTTCATAAGGCAGTGCTGAGAAGCAGATCCAGACCGTGAAAAGAAAAAAAAAAAAAAAGTCTGTGCTCTTGATGGCTACTCCTATTTTAAAGGCTTTCCCTCATCTGGCAGGAAGGCACACCTGAGACCAGTCCTTCCGTGGTGATGAGAATCACCTGCGAAGCTTGCTCAACACAGCTTCCCTCCCCCACCCGTCTCCCTCGCCCCAGAGATTCTGACTCAGTGGGTCTACACTGGACCCAGAAATTGTCTTGTTAACAAATGATCCAGGTGATACTTATCATCAGGCAACTATGGGAATGGTCTTAGACCACGAGTCACCAGCATAAAGGGCCAGAGAGTATTTTTGTGTTGTCAGAGAGTTGAGTACTCAACTTGGTAGTAGTGCCACACCGAGCAGCCAGAGATCATTTGCAAATGAATAGGCATGATTGTTATCCAATATTTTACTTATAAAAATAGGTGGCTGCCAGGCATGGTGGCTCACCTCACACTTTGGGAGGCCGAGGCAGGCGGATCAGGAGGTCAGGAGATTGAGACCATCCTGGCTAACATGGTGAAACCTCGTCTCTACTAAAAGTACAAAAATTAGCTGGGTGTGGTGGCACACGCCTGTAATCCCAGCTATTCAGGAGGCTGAGGGAGGAGAATCGCTTGAACCAGGGAGTCAGAGGCTGCAGTGAGCCGAGGTCGCACTGCACACCAGCCTGGTGACAGAGTGAGGTGAGACTCCGTCTAAAAAAAAAAAAAAAAAAAAAAACACCAGGTGGCTGGCTGTAGTTTGCTGACCCCTATCTTAGACCATTCATAATACCTTTTTAATACCTTTTTTTTTTTTTGAGACAGAGTTTTGCTCTTGTTGCCCAGGCTGGAGTGCAGTGGTACAATCTCAGCTCACTGCAACCTTCACCTCCCGGGTTCAAGCGATCCTCCTGTCTCAGCCTCCCAAGTAGCTGGGATTATAGGTGCCTGTGACCACGCCTGGCTAATTTTATATACATATATATATATATATATATATATATATATATATTTTTAGTAGAGGAGGGGTTTCACCATGTTGGCTGGGCTGGTTTCAAACTCCTAACTTCAAGTGATCCGTCCGCCTCGGCCTCCCAAAGTGCTAGGATTACAGGCATAAGCCACCACACCCGGCCCATAATACCGTTTTTAAAAAGACTTTAATGCTTGCTAGTGGTCATCTCACTAAGGTTGTGTCTTAACAGGCAACTGATTTACAAGGGCATCTTCCAAACGCCATGAAACATCAGCCATATTGAAGGATAAAGTCAGGGCTGGATCTTCCCTCCCTCTTCAAGAAGCAGCACTGTTAACGTCAGATGGAGGTTGCTGATTTCCTCTATCTACATAACTACATGACGTAGGGAGAAGCCTCGGTAGGTCCAGCACAGACAGATAAGCAAAGCTTGCAACTTGTCATATTGGTGAGTGTGTTAGGCAGAATTCTAAGATGGCCTCCAAGATTGGCATATCCCGGTGTAGACACACTTCTTCAAATTATTTAACCACACTGATTTAGGTGCTACTCTGAAAGGATTTTACAGATGTAATTAAGGTCCCAAATCAGTTGACCTTAAGGTAGAGCAATTATCCTCATAGGCTTGATGGAATCAACGGAGCCCTTGAAACCTGAGTTAGGGGCCAGAGACAGGCCAGTCAGAGAGAATCACAGTGGAAGGAGGAGCCGAAGTAGAGGGGAGAGTGTCCATTGCTGGCTTAGAGATGAAGGGGGCTGTGGGGCAAGGAAGGTGGGTGGCTTGTAGGAACTGAGAGCAACCCAGCTGACAGCCAGCAAGAAAGGGCTTCTAGTCCTGCAACCATAAGGAAATGAGTTCTGCCAACAGCTTCCGAGCTTGGAAGAAGATTCCAGGCCCCAGATGAGATCCAGAGCCCTGGCCAATACCTTGATATCAGCCCAGTGGGTCACTGAGCAGAGCAGAAAATTCAGCCACACCATGCCTATTCTTCTGACCTATACGAATTGTGAGCTCATAAATTTTTATTACAGTAAACTGCTACATTTCTGATACGTAGCAATGGAAAACTAATACAGAGAGGCCTAGAGCTTTGATGTCTGAATTACTGCTGGTGATAATTAAGTTCAACAATTTCTGGTTTTAAATGAAAATGGAAGTGTCCCCCTTAAAGCCATGTTTATTCATTGTACGTGGATTCTCACGTAACTCCAGCCGGAGTGCAAGCCCTCCTCTTAGGAACGTGACTGTCAAGATGCAGACTGTGATACTTACAAGCTTATTTCAATACACTTGTGATACACAAAGCCTCAAACCAAATCTCGGGATGAATGGATGAGAGGGTATGAAAAGATAAAAAAGGAGTTTACCTCTTGGACAAGATACAGATATTTGAAAAATTAACTTTCAGGCAAGTATGATAGTTGAAATATAAGAAGACTGTACCAGAGCTCAGAAAACAGGGCAGTTAATTCTGAACAAGAGTTCAAGCTTACATGATAAGGACACAGTATAAACATAAGAATAGAAACATACAGTATTTTAAAGGACTAGGATGAGGCTTCAAGTGGAAAATGGTGGGGATTACAGGGAGCTTTGAACTATGCTCTTTACACAATGAACCACCCAGGGCCCCTCAAGCTCTTCCTGCATCCCACAATTTAGTAGCTCTGACCACCATGTAATCTTTTAGGGTACCTATTATTGTGTTTTGTTTGTTTGTTTGTTTGTTTGTTTGTTTTTTGAGACAGAGTCTTGCTCTGTTGCCCAGGCTGGAGTGCAGTGGCACGATCTCGGCTCTCTGCAAGCTCTGCCTCCCAGGTTCATTCCATTCTTCTGCCTCAGCCTCCCGAGCAGCTGGGACTACAGGAGCCCACCACCACACCTGGCTAATTTTCTGTATTTTTTAGTACAGACAGGGTTTCACCGTGTTAGCCAGGATGGTCTCGATCTCCTGACCTCATGATCCACCCGCCTCAGCCTCCCAAAGTGCTGGGATTACAGGCGTGAGCCACCGCCCTCAGCTGATTTTTTTTTTAACTCCCTCATGAAGATGGCTGATGTTCAGTTGAGTCCAGAGAAGAATTTGATTTGCCTGTTGTTGTCTGGGGATGCCCGTACTGAATGCATGAGAAGTCATTCAACATCAAAGACCATTCAGCCATAGATGTGAGAGCCACTGTCACCTTATATAATTACAATAGCCAGTGTCCCCTTAAAATTTCCCCAGAGCAAAATACAGAGATGGGGAAGGCTGGAGGAATGTAGGAACATGGGCTTAATATGGAGGAATTTCTATTGGCACCGGCTCCCAAGCAGCCTTTTAACAGAGATGTTTAATTGATCTTTATTGAGCAGCACCTTCCCTTCTGCTTATAAAAGAAATGACCACTCTTCCCCCTGGTTTTTTCTGAAGAAGTTAATAGCTCAGTGTTCTCTCTCTCCTTTTTTTTTGAGACGGAGTCTTGCTCTGTCTCCCAGGCTGGAGTGCAGTGGCACGGTCTCGGCTTACGGCAAGCTCCGTCTCCTGGGTTCACGCCATTCTCCTGCCTCAGGCTCCCGAGTACCTGGGACTACAGGCGCCCACCACCACGACCAGATAATTTTTTTTTTTTTTTTGTATTTTTAGTAGAGACGGGGTTTCACTGTGTTAGCCAGGATGGTCTCGATCTCCTGACCTCGTGATCCACCTGCCTTGGCCTCCCAAAGTGCTGGGATTACAGGCGTGAGCCACTGCGCCTGGCCTCAGTTTTCTCTTACAGCAGACATTTTTAATGACCAGGAGGCTATCATAAATAGAGTTTATTGTCCAAAATACAAGCCACATCATCATCAGCCCTCACTGTTGAGACTGGCTTGCTTGCATTTGTTGATTTTCGGAGGGGCTTTTCCCAGCTCACAGGTGCATTGTTCCTGCCACTCAGGGTCTGCTGTCCAATTAACAAATGCCTTCAGCAAAGTAATCTATAGGCTTTTGCCAAAGACCCTTGAGGATGCTGTAATGTGTATCGATTTGAGCCTGTCATGCAGTGGCTCCCAGACGAGGCCTGAGCACTGGACCCTAACCATTTGCACACATTGCACAAGAATATTTTGTGGATGTAAGGAGGATCATTTCATACTTCCAGGATTCAGTGTAAATAGAGCTGCTGCTTGGTAGCTATGAAGAGTGGTTGAGAGCAAAAGTAATACTTTCCAAGTTACTTTAGTTCATTTTTAAATAAATAAAAGGCTTTATTGGTATTAGCATTAGTTCTTGAAATAACCTTCAAAGAAAACAAACAGGTATTAAAATGTCCATTTTACAGCTAGAAAATTGTGAATTCAGTGTTCCTTCTAGTAGACTCTTTGAAGAATAGAGTTATCAGTAAACTAGAGACTAGTGCTTGCTGCTACAGTAAACTATTATTATCCCAGGACTTGTTCTAGAGTTACAGATTTTCTCTGCTCCTTCTCTGACTGCTGGCTTTGCCACCTGTCACCTGCCACTCCCTCCCCACCCCTCCAAGTTGCATCTTAAGTGCAGTAGGCACTGTGGCCATAATTTCTAAACCTAATTTGGGAGCCTGTTGTATGAAAATGACATGTTCTTAGGTGGACCACCAGACAAAAATGTTTAAAATCATGATTGTCCCCAAAAATCTAAGATACGTGATCACTGTCAGAGTGTGGCTCTAACCTGCCCCTCAATAGCTAGAAAAGGAAAGTGAAGGAAGGGAAACACCTACTGTTTTTTGACGTGGGAACATAAATAAGGTAGATGCAAAACTGGGCCTGAGCGCTTACCTTGAATCTGATGGGGAAGGAGAAGGGAGGAGGCTTTCTGCCTGAGATTGTTCTCGTTTCACTGGGTGTCACAGTTAAACACAGTCTATGTTGGGTTCTTTTATTTTTTTTTTGAGACAGAGTCTCGCTCTGCCATCCAGGCTCGAATGCAATGGTACAATCTCGGCTCACCGCAACCTCTGCCTCCCAGTTTCAAGTTATTCTCCTGCCTCAGCCTCCCGAGTAGCTGAGATTATAGGCACACACCACCATGCCTGGCTAATTTTTGTATTTTTTTTATAAAGAGGGGGTTTTGCCATGTTGGCCAGGCTGGTCTCAAACTCCCAACCTCAAGTGATCCACCCGCCTCGGCCTCCCAAAGTGCTGGGATTACAGGCGTGAGCCACCACGTCCAGCCTATGTTAGATTCTTTCCCAGTGTTATAAACTGAATTGTGTCCCCCCCAAAATTCATCTGTTGAAGCCCTAACTCCCAGCATCTCAGAGTGTGACTGTATTGGTGATGGGGCCTTTAAAGAGGTAATTAAGTGAAAATAAGGCCAAAAGGGTGGGCTCTAATCCAATCCAACTAGTGTCCTTATAAAGAAGAGGAGACACCAGGGATGTGTGGGCACAGAGGAAAAGGCATGTGGGGACACAGTGAGAAGGTGGCATCTGCAAGCCAAGGAGAGAGGCCCCAGGAGAAACCAAACCTGCCAAAACTTTTATCTTGGACTTCCAGCCTCTGGAACTGTGAAAAAAAATTAATTTCTAATTGTAATTAATTTTTCAATGCCCATATAGACATCATTTTCTTTTAGACAGGCTCTCCCTGTTATTTAGGTTAGTATCAGGAACTGAGCAGGGATTGGAACTCAGGTCTCTCTGGCTTGAGATAGGAAGCTACAATTGTCTAACTCTTGAGCCCACGTACCCATCTGTTACCTGCCAGACACAGCATCTGACACATCCTCATCTCCAGCAATCATTCTTAAACTCCATCAAGCATCAGAACAGCCTACATTGCTTCTTAAAACACGATCGCAGACCCTTCCCCAGCCTCAGACTTTTAGATTCAATGGATCAGCGATGTGGCCTGAGAATGTGCATTTCTAATAAGACTCTAGGTTAAGTCTCCTGCTGCTGCTCCATGCTGGACCACGCTTTGAGAACCACAAACACCAGGCACTGCCTTACTCATAGAAGTACAAAGATAGAATTATTTATTTGTCTCTTGCCCTCCCCCAACTCTAAGCTCTTGCAGATCAGGCTTGTATTGTTCAACATTTTCCTGCTGTATGGTCCAGGGACTAGAGTGGGCTTCTCCAACCAGTAGCCCATGGGCCACATGGGGTCCAAGATGGCTTTGAATGTAGCCCAACACAAATTTGTAAACTTTCTCTTTTTTTCTGAAACAGAGTTTCACTCTTGTTGTCCAGGCTGGAGTATAATGGCATGATCTTGACTCACTGCAACCTCCGCCTCCCGGATTCAAGTGATTCTCCTGCTTCAGCCTCCCAAGTAGCTGGGACTACAGGCATGTGCCACCACGCCTGGCTATTTCTGTATTTTTAGTAGAGATAGGGTTTCACCATGTTGGCCAGGCTGGTCTCAAACTCCTGACCTCAGGTGATCTGCCCACCTTGGGCTCCGAAAGTGCTGGGATTACAGGTGTGAGCCACTGCGCCCAGCCAACTTTCTTAAAACATTATGAGATTTGTTAGTGATTTTTTGTTAGCACATCAGTTATTGTTAGTGTATTTTATGTATGGCTCAAGACAATTCTTCTTCCAATGTGACCAAAGGAAGAAAAAGATTGGACACCCCTAGTGGTAGGTTCCTGTTATGGGCTCCATTGTAGCTCTCTGCCCCTTGCCAAAATTCGTATGTTGAAGGCCTAACTCCCAGTACCTTAGAATGTGAGTGTGTTTGGAGATAAGGTCTTCAAAGAGGTAATTAAGTTAAAACAAGGCCACTAGCATGGGCCCTAATCCAGTTTGACTGGTGTCCTTCTAAGAAGAGGAAATTTGGAAACACCAAGGGACACCAGACACAGGCACACACAGAGGGACGACGATGTCCACACAGTGAGAAGGTGGCATCTGCAAGCCAAGAAGGGGGGCCTCAGAAGAAAGCAAACCTGCTAGCACCTTCATCTTGGACTTCCAGACCCAGACCATGAGAAAATAAATTTCTGTTGTTTAAGCTCTCTGGTTGCTGGGCTCTGCCATATTTTGTTATGGCAGTCACAGCTAACTGAAAACATTGTTATGGGATCCTTACCGTGTCGCTCTGCCAGCTGGTAACCTCTGTGGCCAGTGGTGCCTTTGCCCGAGTTTTGCTCTGACCTGCTGGGCTTTTTCTGCCCACTTAGCCTGGCAGGCTGGACTCAGCTCACGCTACTGGCCTGGATCCCATGCCCGCCAAAGGTGAGCCGGACGCAAAGTGGCGAGGGGTGTGTGAGCATGCGTGGGGTCTGGGCCACTGTGCACAGCCAGGCATACCGGCTGCAGCAGGGCAGGCAGCTCCGGGCACTGGCACAAGCGCCAGCTCCCTGCGAAGCTGCGGCCGAACCAGGCGTACCACAAGCAGCTTCCATAGCTGACACCAGGGAACATGGTGGCACCCAGAAGCTTAGAGACTCCAGGAACCACAGAGCCTTAAAGAGGGTGTCACATCCCTGGCTCAAGGAGCTCCTAGGTCTGGGCTCCTCAAAAAGCCGCAGCTCTTCTCTCCTTCTCTCTTCTCTCCTTGTCACCCTCAATGTGGTGAACAAGGGGTGTATTTCAGCCTTGTTTGTGTTACAGCTCTTTCATTCCTGCCATTTGGCGGGTCCCAAGTTCTTGTCCTGCATCCAGGAAGAATGAGGTACAAAGACAAGTGGGGATGAGCAAGACGAAGAGGAGCTTTATTGAATGATAGAGCAGCTCAGAGGAGACCTGCAGTGGGTAGTTCTTCTCTGTAGCCAGGGTGTCCAGACAAGTATTCAGCTCTCAGCAGAGACGGTAGCTCCTCTCTGCAGGCAGGTCATCCCATCATCTCTTCAGCACTCAACAGAGAGAAGACCCTGGGGTAGATAGTTCCTCTCTGCAGCTGGTTGGCCCAGCGTCTCTTCTGGGCTGACTGAACCTGGGGCTTTCTATGGGCTTCAGAGGGGAGGAAGTGTGTGCTGATTGGTCCATGGGAGGCCATGGGCGTGCCTGGGAAAAGCACCACAAGTTCCCGCTCTTGTTGGAGGGACCAGCAGCCAGGCCTCCAGGCTTCAGGCACTCCCCAGCTTGAAGGTGGGACTTCCCTGGGGGCCCGCCCCCTTCCACCCAAGAGCCATCTGCCTCCCGCCACCGTTCATGGCGCCCAGGCTGTTCGTGCCAAGGGGCGCCTGCAGGCCCACACCAAACTGCCCTCAGCCCTTGCTAGGCCTTCCTCCCATGCTAGTTGGTGCCCAAAGTCTGGAGGGGGCCAAGGTGGCAGGGGGCTGGCGTGTCAGCGCTGCCTCAATACTGTGCACACCGGGCCAGGCTGCAACAGTGCCCAGTCTTGGGCCCAGCCTTGCTCTGAGATTGGAGCAGGCACCAGGAGTGGGGAGGGGCCAGGCACCTCGGAGCCTGTTGGGGGAAACGGGGGCCCTTTCCAGACCCTCGAGAGCGCAGAGATGCCTGGGTCCACGGCCGTGACTTGGGTGGCTGCAGCTGCACCTGGGAGGGTGGGGCTACTGCCTGCTCCTGGCTCGTACCGGCTCGGTGGAGTGTAGCACTGCTCTGGGCCCAGCTCCACCTCGGGGCCCCTCACTGCCCACCCCTCCATGCTCGACCACGCTGCTCCCACAGCCACTCCTGCCGTCACTGCCTGTGCCTCCCTGCTGCAGCCAGTGTGATGGTAGTGGTCGCTCTGGATGGGTTGTCACTGCCATCAAGAATACCCAAAATATGAATGTGAAAGGAGGCCTAGATTAGCTAACACCTATGTGGTGTTTACTACATGCCAAAAGCTGCTCTGGATACATCACATGTATTAACTCAATCCCCACCAAAACCATATGACATGGGCACTATTGTAATCAACCCCATTTTACAGATGAGAAAACAGGCACAGAGAGTTTCAGTGAACAGGCCATGCATCTGGCAAGTGGAAAAGCTGGGATTGAAACCCAGTCACCAGCTGGAGAATTCTCTGTTGTGTCTCAAAATTACTGCCCCATGCCCCAGTTGATTATCCACAAAACCTTCCAAAACGGGTCTTGGAGGCAATGTGGAAGGCAAATCTGAGGATACTCTGTCCCCCTCTTCAGAGTCAAGGAATCACAAGTTGGGAAGGTTTGGAAAGACAAGGAAAGCCGGTTCATCTCAGAGGCCACAGGATGAAAAGAAGAGACACCTGAGCCTGATGAACTGAGATCCCCAGGACAGGAAGGCTTTTCCCAGGATGGCTGCCACCCTGATCCTCCGCCCTGCCAGGGACATGGGACTGCTGTCAGGTGGCCTTATGTTCCCTCTGGGCATGTTGGCCCCTGCAGGCACTTAGGGTGCGCCATGGGCTGCTAAGGCATAATCTGTCAGAAATGGTTCACATCCTCTCCAGCAGTCATTTATCCAGGACAAGCAGAGAAGAGATGTCAGACTGAGACACAGAGAACCTTGCCTTTATCCTCTGGACCAGAGCTTCTCCACCTCAGCACTAGTGTCATTGTGCACTGGGTAATTCTTTGTCATGGGAGGTTGCCGTTCACACTGTAGGATGCTTCATAGCATCGCCAGCTTCTACCAACTAGATGCAAGAAGCACATTGCCTACTTGTGACACCAAAAATGTCTCTAGACATGGCCAAATATCCCCTAGGGGACAAAATAACTCCTGTTGAGAAACACTCTTCTACATTATAAGAGAAACAGAAGAAAAAATACTACTTTAAGACATTTATTTCCATCTGTCAGAAAGTTATAAGATTTGTAAACATTCCTTATTTTTTTGAGACAGGGTCTTGTTCTGTCACCCAGGCTGGAGTGCAGTGGCATGATCTCCACTCATTGCAACCTTGGCATCCCAGGTTCAAGCGATCCTCCCACCTCAGCCTCCAGAGTAGTTGGGACTACAGGCACACATCACCACGCCCGGCTAATTTTTGTATTTTTTGTAGAGACAGGGTTTCTTCATGTTGCCCAGGCTGGTCTCAAACTCCTGAGCTCAAGCAATCCACCTGCCGTGGCCTCCCAAAGCGTTGGGATTACAGGCGTGAACCACCACGCCTGGCAAGATATGTAAACATTCTACACCTATGGTACAAATTGGGCTGTCTTAGAGGCACCCCCCCCCAGCCCCCAGCCCTTGCACAGTGCACAACCTGCCCAATTGTATGCGGCAGTCCTCCCCTTCTCTCTCTCCTCAAGCCTGAAAGGAGAATGAGGCTAATTTGCCCTGCCTTTGATCATTTCTTTCTGCTTCACCAATTTCTAAGATGCTAAAGGAAACCCAGGAGCTGACAATACTATCAAAATTCAAGCCTCCTTGGGGTTTGGTTTGGGATTGACCTTTCTCCACTCTGGGGTAAAGATTCAGAAAATAAATCCCATACTGATCCTTCTGATTTTCTAGTCCAGCCACAAATGTGTGACAGGCGTGAGATACTAATAACATTTTTTTCTCCCTCATTGCTGAAGCAATAGATAAAACAATTTTGTAGCTGTGTTCTGCTATCCCTAAAGCAGACAATATTAATTAGGAAATAAAGCAGTGACAGGGTGTGCGTTAATGGGCTATTAATGCCTGCCATGGGTGCCCCGCATGGCCTGAAGCCAAAGGTCCAGTGATTTCCACCACCCAGTAAGTGCTCTAATAGCCAATTAAAGCCTATCCTGAACAGGCTCCTTTCTCTTGGTCAGGAATTTTTTCAATTTAAAAAGTCATGAAGTTTCCAAGTAAGCATAGATTTAGTTTTAATGCAAGTTCCTTCTCTCTTCCTGCAATAAAAGGGAAATCCACCCACAGAGGATAAAGGAGAGAAATCAAAGGGAAGGCCTGGGGTGACAGGGACTGACATACCTGCCCTTGTAGCAATTCTTAGACCCTGTTTGCTGGAGGCAAGAGGTCCCTAGTGTGGGGTTATTTACTCCAGCCATTCCCTTCCTGTTTGTGCAAGCTTCAGGAAGAAAGGAGACTGACATTTTTGTAGGAGCTTTTGTTTTAGAGTATATTTAGTCCTGTTTACACTGTATCTTCTAACAATACCTGTCTCCTAATAAAAATAAGAGCTGAGATAACATACACTGGATGCTTACTTTGTTCTGGTGCTGCTACGGGCATGCATCTATTATCTCACTTAATTTCAATAACCCAGCCTCCTGGGGGAAGGCCTATTATTATGCCCATGCTGCTGATGGAGAGAAAGGCACAGAGAGGTTAAATAACTTACCCAAGATCACACAGCTGGCAATTGGGAGAATCAGTTTTTAAACCCAGATCATCTATCTCTAATTCTAGCAGCCTGGAGCTGGAGTCAAGGCCTGCAGAGCTCTTCTGCTTACCTTGACTTTGTAGTACAGGCCAATGCTCATGAAGCAAGTGGATTATAGTATTCACATTGCAGATATTTTCTACTCCTGGGGTCAGAATGCAAAATCAACACACAAAAATCAGTTGCATTTCTATACACTAACAATGAACAATCTGAAAAAGGAAATTAAGAAAATAAAGCCATCTATAATTACATCAAAAAGAACAAAATACCTAGGATTAACCAAGGTGACAAAACTCTTGTATTCTAAAAAGTACAAAACAAAGCTGAATTAAATTAAAGAAGACACAAATAAGTGGAAAGATATCCCATGTTCACAGAATGAAAGACTTAATATTGTTAAAATATCCATATTACCCAAAGCAACCTGTAGATCTAACACAACTCCTACGAAAACCTCAATGGCATTTTTTTTTGGCATTAATGGGGGAATATTGTTAAAATTCATCTGGAATCCCAAAGAACCCTGAATAATCAAAACAATCTTGAGAAAGAAAAACAACCCAGAGGCCAGACATTTCATGATTTCAACACATATTACAAATCTACAGTAATCAAAACAGTATGGTACTAGAATAAGGACAAACACATAGACCAATGGAACAGAATAAAGAATCCAAAAATAAGCCCTCACATATATGGTGAAATGATCTTCCACAATGGTGCCAAACTACATAATGCAGAAAGGATAGTCTCTTTAACAAATGATGTTGTAAAAATGGAATATTCCCATGCAAAAGAATGAAAGTGAACGCTTATCTTATACCATATGCAAAAATTAACTCAAAATTAAAGTCCTGGCTGGGCGCGGTGGCTCATGCCAGTAATCCCAGCACTTTGGGAGGTCAAGGAGGGCAGATCACAAGGTCAGGAGTTCGGGACCAGCCTGGCCAATACAGTGAAACACAGTCTCTACTAAAAATACAAAAATTAGCCAGGCGTGGTGGTGGGCTCCTGTAATCCCAGCTACTCAGGAGGATGAGTCAGGAGAATCGCTTGAACCCTGGGAGTGGAGATTGTGGTGAGCTGAGATTGTGCCACTGCACTCCAGCCTGGGCGACAAGAGTGAGATTCCGTCTTAAAAAAAAAAAAAAAAAAAAGTCCTAAGTATAAGATGTGAAACTATAAAACTTCTAGAAGAAAACATAGGAGAAAGGACTCATGACATTGGATTTGGTTTGGCATAATTTTTTGTATACAACACCAAAAGCACAGGCAACAAAAGCAAAATAGATAAATGTGATTACATAAACTTTAAAACTTCTGCCCATCAAAATAAACAGCAAAAAGGCAGTACAAAATGGTAAGAAATATTTGCAAACCATATAATATGGTAAATAACTGGATTAATATCCAGATTACTTAAACTATAACTGAGCAACAACAACAAAAATAACCTGGCTGGGCATGGTGGTTCACGCCTGTAATCCCAACACTTTGGGAGACCAAGGCAGGTGGATCACCTGAGGTCAGGAGTTCGAGACCAGCCTGGCCAACATGGTGAAACCCCATCTCTACTGAAAATACAAAACTTAGCTGGGCATGTGGTGGCACATGCCTGTAATCCCAGCTACTTGGGGGGCTGAGGCAGGAGAACTGCTTGAACCTGGTAGGCGGAGGTTTCAGTGAGCCGAGATCATGCCACTGCACTCCAGCCTGAGCGACCAGAATGAAACTCTGTCTCAAAAACAAAAATTAAAAAAAACAAAACAATTTAACAATGAACAAACAACTTACATAGATATTTTTCCAAATAAAATACACAAATGAACAGCAAGCATATGAAAAAATGCTAAATATCCCTAAAAATCCAGGAAATGCAAAGGTAAACCACAATGAGATATAACTTCACACAAATACAAAAAAAAAAAAAAAGAAACAGAAAAACAGAAAACAACAAGTATTGGAGAGGATGCACAAAAATTGGAACCCTTGTGAAGTATTAGTGGGAATGTAAAATGGTGCAGTTGATATAGAAAACAGTGTGAATGTTCCTAGGAAAATTAAAAATAGAATTGCTATATGATCCAACAATCCCAGTTCTGGAATATATCCAAGAGTTAAAAGCAGGGTTTTGAAGAGACGTTTTACACCCATGTTCATAGCAGCATTATTCATAATAGCCAAGATGTGGAAGCAACCCAAATGTTATTGAGGGATGAATGGATAAACAAAATGGGGTCTATACATACAATGGAATATTATTTTGCCTTTAAAAGGAAGAAAATTCTATCACATGCAACAACATGGATGAAACTTGAGGACATTTTGCTAAGTGAAATAAGCAAATCATAAAAAAACAAATACCGCATATGAAGTACCTAACACAGTCAAACTCTTAGAAACAGGAAGTAGGGTGGTGGTTGCCAGGGGTTGGGAGGGAAGGGAAGAAGGATGGTGGTTGTTCAATGGGCATAGAGTTTCAGTTTAGCAAGATGAAAAAGTTCTAGAGATCTGTAGTACAGCACTGTGCGTATAGTTAACCCTACTATTCTAGACACTTAAAAATAGTTACGATGGTAAATTTTGTTATGTGTTTTTTACCACAATAAAAAAACTGACATTAAAAAAGAGCACAAGGCAAATGTGAGAAATGAATTCATATTGTGAAGTCTCTGAATTTGGAGACTTAAAGAAAAAGGAATCTGTTTTTCTGGGTTGCTTAAAACACAGTACCACCAGGTGTAGTAGGGAGTGAACAGAGGGCATCTCAAGGTCCCTTCTGGACTTAGGATTTAATGCCCATTTATTGAGAACCTCTTGGTGCGTTTGCTCAGTACTACATCAAGATGGAGTTGTTCTATGTGCCCTAAAAGCTTATGATCTAAAAAGGCCAGAGAAACGGGGGAGACATAAAAAATGCCAGAACAATGCAACAACCTTAATCAGACTGTCTTTGCTTTTCTTTGCTTCTAAGTCCCTGGCTTTAAATTTAATATTGTGTCACGTCTTTATTTTTCTTGAGTTTTCTTAAAAGATCATATAAAGATTTTCTTCCATGCTAAGGCTTTTATATTGTATTTTTCTTAAAATGGAGTATGGTACATTTACCCTTCATCCAAGGATTGCTTATAACTCAACTTGCTTTATTAAGAATGCTGCTAGAGGCTTCTATGCCCCTAGTAATAAAAATGCATTTTCAGGCCCATTCAAACCAATGAAATTCTGAGTTTTCAGAGCTCAAGATAATGAAAATTCTCTAGATCGGTGTCTTTTAGTACTTTTAATCTGTTAATAGACCCTGAGTGTCTCGGATGAAAGGGACACTAGCGTGAATTGCTATCATTAATAGCATTCCATCCAGGTAACTCTTGATTATTCCAATTTCTCACAAATTTGGACACTTTTACTGTCTCTATAACATCTCTAGGGGGTGAGAAAGAAAAGGGACCAGTGCAACTTATTTCTCAAAATATACACAGAAATATAATTGCACACACATACAGGAAAGCATTATAAATAATGGATGAGCAGCAAGGGAATGCCAATAATAGAACTACTCATGTAGCAAGACAACACTCATCACTAAATGTCCCTTCACAAAAATGGATTGAGAATTCTTAGGGGCCACCAAGCCAGAGATGGAGATTTATAGAAATCTGGGATGTTTGAAAAGTGAGAGGTTGTGTGACCTCCTTGAATAAGATAGCAGTTATCTTCCAAAATTTCAAAAATGGTTCCAACTAGTCTCCTCCTTATATCCTTCCCTTTAGCAATGTGACTTTACAGCTTCTCCCATCAAGGAGTGGAGTCTGTTTCCCCATCCTGTGAATCTGGGTTGACTCTGACTTGCTTTGGCCAATAGAATGCAGCAGAAATGGCCAGGTGTAGTGGCTTACATCTGTAGTCCCAGCATTTTGGGAGGCTGAGGCGGGCAGCTGGCTTGAGCCCAAGAGGTCAAGACCAGCCTGGGCAACATGACAAAACCCCATATCTAGAAAAAATACAAAAAAAAAAAAAAATAGCAGGGCATGGTGGCACGCACCTGTAGTCCCAGCTACTTGGGATGCTGAGGTGGAAGGATCCCTTGAGCCGGGGAGGTCGAGGCTGCAGTGAGCTGAGATCACACCATTTCACTCTAGCCTGGGTGACAGCGAGGTCCTGTCTCAAAAAAGAAAAAAAAAAAAAAAAGAATGTAGCAGAAATGATGGTGGGCCACTTGGGAGCCTAGGCCTTTGGAAGACTTGCATCTTCTACTCTCCCACCTGGAGCCCTGCTGCAGCCACAAGCGCAAGCCCCTGCGACCTGCTGGATGATGACAGACATGTGGCTCATCAGCCCCATGAGCTGCCCTGACAGCCAACCCCTAGCTGACCCCACAGATGCAGAAGCAATTCCAGCCAGGATCAGCTAGGTTTTGGGAAAGAATTAAGAATTCACTCTGTGGCCGGGTGCGGTGGCTCACGCCTGTTAATCCCAGCACTTTGAGAGGCCGAGGCAGGTGGATCACGAGGTCGGGAGATCAAGACCATTCTGGCTAACAGGGTCAAACTCTGTCTTTACTAAAAATACAAAAAATTAGCCCACCGTGGTGGCAGGCACCTGTAGTCCCAGCTACTCCGGAGGCTGAGGCAGGAGAATGGCATGAACCCAGGAGGCGGAGGTTGCAGTGAGCCAAGATCGCACCACTGCACTCCAGCCTGGGCGAAAGAGTGAGACTCTGTCTCAAAAAAAAAAAAAAAAAAAAAAAAAAGAATTCACTCTTGTATGTGAATATGCTGTATGAGCTCCTCTGCAAACAGACTATTTTTCAAAAGCATTTTTGTTATTGTGAATACCTGTATGAACATATCAAAAATAGCACTTCAATGATTATTAGAGAGTAATGATGTAAATTGAAATTGAGGGTGAAATATAATGATCTATCCAAACTCACAAAATTTTGTATATATTTATATAAATATATATAAATTTTCTTCAGACAATCATCTGAAGAAAAACAGACTTGGATGAAAAAACAGTCCAAAGAATAAGAGCAGTAAAGAAACAAGTTAATTTAACCCAACTGGTGCCTCTAGAGTATAATGGGAAGTATATGTTTGGTTCTTTGTATAATTTTGATCACACATGCATTTTATGAGTTGTAGATATTTCGGAAGAAAACACAGCATTAAGATCATCAATAAAGAAGGATGCCAGGAAGGTAGCCTAGGGCAGGAAGTCACTCCCCATGTTAAACTGATTGACAGGGCAACCCAAGGAGGTGGATATGAAGTTTAACTAGGGCTTGGCAGTAGGAAGAATCGGGGGACTATCCTTGGGCTGGTACTGACCTTCCTAAGAAAAGAAAGGACAGAAACCTGACTGGAGTCAAAACAGAGAACCGCAAAGGGCAAGGCTGGGTGTGTAACATGTGGATCCCAGCATGTGTGTCTCTACACCTCTGAGGCTCTGTGTGGCTGCTAAATTTTCCATCCTCCATGATGCCCATCAGTATAAATAACTCAGGGTTGGCTCACTCGGGTGGCCTCATCACTTCCATGGAGTTGACATGGAGTTGACAGCCACTTACTCAAAGTCCATCTCCCTGGGCTTACAGCCACCAGGGAGGGATGAGACCACCACAAGTCAGGGAGAAACACAGATTGTCACCAACAACCAGATGAGAAGGAGGAAGACACTCTCAGTGGAGCAGCTGGGTGGACTGATGACATGGGGTTGAGTTCTGAAGGCCCAGAGGAGGTGGACGTAGGAAACGAACAAGGGAAAGGCAATCATGAGGATACAGACAAGCCCCATAATATGGATATTTAATTTATATATCTTATATAAACTCAATTAAATTTGTTCTGAATTAAAAAGAGAGAAAATGATCATTGAAACCATGTCCATGATTTCACTCACCAATCTGCTCAATGAGTTCAGAGTCTAGAGTCAGAGGGAAATGGGAAGTGTCAATCTGCTCTTCTCTCAAGAAGTCCCAGTCCTTTGAATGTCTCATACGGACACTTGAAACTCAACTCACCCATATTAGTCAATGTTTGGTCAGAAAAACAGCCCACGAAAGGTCGTTCAATGAAGCATATTTCACCTGATGACGGAAAAGCCAAAAGGCCAAACCGGAGGTCAAGACAGCCCAAAGAGTCACAACAGCTGGAAGCCACAGCCACCCCATGGCTGGGGGTGAACGAAGGAGATGGTGTGGTCAGAGCCCTAGCACAGAGCTGCCCGGTGAGGTAGGGACTCCAGAGATAGAGCAGCCAGTAGCCTGCGGCAGGTGCAGCTGCTGGAACAGCCTGAGTAGACAGAGAGGAAGAAACACTCTGGCTTCTCTCTTGCTCCTGTTCTCCAGCGTCCTGCCAATGCTTTCCATTGGCTGAACCTACCTGGAAGAGTTGACAAAGAGCTCTGGGAGGTGACATTTTCAGGGCCAGCCCCCTGTGACACTGAGCAGAGCAGTGGAAAGCCAGGGAGTGCATCTGAATCAAACAGGCAAATGATGCACAATACCCACTTCTTCCTTTGTCCCCTATTCCAGTGAATGGACCATCTTACAGTTGCATGGTGTTAATATTTCATTTTGTGAATGTACCATAGTTTGTTGAACCCATTTCCTCTGTTTGAGCATTTTGGGTAGTTTCTAATGTGTGGCAAGTATCAATAATGCTACAGTCAAATAACTTTTTGTGCATATGTATTTTCATATTGTTAGAATTATGTCTTTAGGATAAGTTCCTAGACGTGGGATCGCCAGGTCAAATGTTAAATACACATACATTTGTTAAGATATTGCCAAATTGCCTTTCATCAGTTATACCTTTTGGTATTCCCATCAACAATATATGAGAGTGCTTGTTCTGTGGCCACTTGCAAGAACGTCAGCCTCTGGAGGGTACCATATTGCTTGTATATTTTGAGTATCACATACCAACTCTCTTAAGAGAAAATCAAATGAAAAATGTCCTTTCAAAGATGCCCAAATTGCTCATCTCTCCTTAATCGCTTTTCAAAAAAATTAACTCCTGCTCTACCGTTCAGATCTTAGCTCAGATGTTACCTCCCACATCCCAGTTTGGATGGTGCCCCTCTGACATACAGTCTCACAGCTCTGTATTGCTTTACTTCGTATTTTACATCCAATTGTTTACTTGTTAATGTCTGGCTCCCCAACTAGGCTGTAAGCTGTAAGAGAGCAAAAGAAAGCAGAGATTATTTGGCAAACTACCCAGGCTTCCATATGGTTTAGGTGTGCTTGACTCCACACCCAGTTACAAGGTGGGCCCTGATTTTTATTCCTGCCAATTAGCATAGCCCTTCCTCATTGGTTTAGAAATGAGAACCTGACCTAAGACGGTCCTATCAGAATGAGCCTCGACATCATCACTGGGGAGGCTGAGATACCCATTTTCGTCACCTGGGCAACCTCATATGAAGAGACAATGTCAGGAATGTCTGTGCCCTGTGGTTAGAATAAAACAAGACATGAAGAAGGGCAAAGTCACTGAGCCCTAAAAAAGCAGGCCCTTTGGAGTGAACCATACCTGGGGCTGGCCCTGAGTTCTGATTTAGATATGGTGTGTCTTTGCAAAATTCATGTTGAAATTTAATTGCCAGTGTAAATGTGTTGAGAGGTGGTGGGATATTTTTGGTTTGTTTGTTTGTTTGTTTAGATCCAGGGACAAACTGGAAAAGAGGCATTTGAGTCTTGAAGGATCCACCCTCATGAGGGATTAATTCAGTCTCTCCAGAGAGTGAGTTCTTGCTCTTGTGGGACTGGATCGTTGACCGCAAGAGCAGATTATATCAATCAACAATTTTTCTTCTTCTTTTTTTGGCTTTAGGTAGTTTGGATCAAGTTTTCTATTTATTGTGAACATCAAATCCTAATTGATAGAAAACATTCATTGTTTTGCTTGTCCCTGTATCCACAAGAACCCTGCTCATGGAAGATGCTGAGTAACTACTGTATCTGTTGTATAATGTGCAGCCGGGAGAATTTGGGGTGGCTTAACACAGGGGGTGACAGCTGAAGCCTTAATTTGAACCTATTTCCTCAGAAAGTGTGTAACATTGCCCTAGATTTAAATGCATCTGAAATCCTAAAGTGTTTCCCTGTGTATTTTATAGCAGAATGTTTGCTACCTGAGATTAACCTGCTCACCGTCGTTTCCCAATAACTCCTGAATATATTTCTGCTTCAGCCCTGGACTTTCAACCTCAAGAAACTAGGCTTTTAAACTTGGGGAAGGGAGCAGAAAGGAATGATTTGGCTCTATCTGCTGTTCACTCTGCTGGATAAGATAATCTTTTTTTTTCTCCCCCAAAATGACCTGTAAATTCTTAGATTTCAACTTCAAGTCTCATTTCTCAGGCATTTAAGATGCCTTGGGCTTTTTACCCGGCTAGATGGAAGCCAAGATTTTATTATTCTCTTGGGGACTATTCTGCTGAGCCAGAGCCATCAGAGGTAGCTTTAACTTTAGGCTGTTATATATGATATCTTTCAAAGTATAATCAGGCTGTATGGCTCATGATCTGGCTATTCAATTAAAGGTATGTGTTGCCAAAGGGCTGCACTTCTGAAAATACTGAGAGATAAACAAACTTGACCAGATGGGGAGTGAAAATTCTACAAGTTGAGTCCCTATATTTTGATCAGGGAATTCTTTTCCTCCTTTCCTGGTTCACCAAAAACCACACTTGCCCAGACTATTTACATTCTCAAATGCATTTGTTACTCTCAGGGTTGCTGGAATATATATCCTACAACTACTGATTTTTGACTTCCCAATGTATCTTTTGCACACTTTTGCTTCTACTTTAAGGTGTTTTTTTTGGGAGGAGGAAGAATAGGTTGCAAGAAATACTGGTAGAAAAGCAGTAATAAATCACTTCACCTTTCCCGTCAAATAATTCCTCTTGTATTATCCTTTTTGTGGGACATCTATGCAATTTGTTTGGTGACTATCAGGATATTTAGAGTCTTAAAACATCTCCTTATAATCACTTATTAATTACAAAGAGACAAGTAATACCTTGATAGTGGAGAAACCTCATGGACACCACATGAACCAAGACACCAGGGACTATATCACCAATAAGACGAACCAACATCAGGTGCCTCCTCCCAGGATGCACTGAGGAGGACACAGTATCGCTTCCATGGTAACCCTGCCAAAAATGCTTAACCTGAAACAGTCATGAAGAACTAAATTTGAACAAACCCAAACTGAGAGATGCCACAACTTGCGTATACTTTTTCTTTTCTTTTCTTCTTCACTTTTTTTTTCTTTTCTTTCTTTCTTTCTTTTTTTTTTTTTTTTTTTAAGGCAGTCTCACTCTGTCACCCGGGCTGGAGTGCAGTGGAGCAATATGCAGCCCCAACCTCCTGGGCTCAAGTAATCCTCCAACCTCAGCCTCCAGAGTAGCTGGGACTATGGGCACACGTCACCCCTAAGCCCAGCTCATTTTTTTTTTTGGAGAGATGGGATCTCATTATGTTGCCCAAGCCAGTCTCAAACTCCTGGGCTCAAGGAATCCTGCCACCTTGGCCTCCCAAAGTGCTGGGATTACAGGTGTGAGCCACTGTGCCCAGCCTGGCCTATACTTTTCAAAAATCATCAATAAAATGAAGAGTGAAGAAGGTGATGAACTAATTCATATTTAGATTAAGAGACATGAGAGGTAGGTGCAACGCATGACTGTGAACTGCATACTGAGCTGAAAAAATAGCTACAAAAGATGTTACTAGGATAATTGGCTAGTTTTGAATACGGACTGTAGATTAGTTAAATGTATCAATGTTAAATTTCTCATTTAGATAATTGTGCTGTAATTACATAGGAGAATGTCCTTGTTCTTAGCAAAAAAACACTATTTAGAGATAAAAGGCCACAATGTCTTCAACTTATCCTTAAACAGTTCAGGAAAAAAATATATATATATGAAAAGAGTAAATGCAAAAGGCAATGAAGCTAGATGTTAATAATTGGTGAATATGGGTGAAGTAAAGAATAAGAGGTATTTGCACTAATCTTGCAAATTTTCTCTAAGTTTGAAATTATATCTGTATAATATATAGAGATACAGATAGCTGCAAATATGTAATATACACACCATTCAAAATAAGTTGATAACCCAGTGCGTCAACCTAAAATCCAACCTAGTCCTTAGGTTAAGATATTCTTTTTTAAAAAACAATTTTTTAAAATTATTATACTTTAAGTTCTAGGGTACATGTGCACAACTTGCAGGTTTGATACATAGGTATACATGTGCCATGTTGGTTTCCTGCAACCACCAACTCATCGTTTTCATTAGGTATTTCTCCTAATGCTATCCCTCCCCCAGCCTCCCACCCCACGACAGGCCCTGGTGTGTGATGTTCCCCACTCCGTGTCCAAGTGATCTCATTGTTCAATTCCCACCTATGAGTGAGAACATGCGGTGTTTGGTTTTCGGTCCTTGTGATAGATTGCTGAGAATGATGGTTTCCAGCTTCATCCACGTCCCTGCAAAGTACATGAACTCATCCTTTTTTATAGCTGCATAGTAATCCATGGTGTATAAGTGCCACATTTTCTTTATACAGTCTATCATTGACGGACATTTGGGTTGGTTCCAAGTCTTTGCTGTTGTGAATAGCGCTGCAATAAACATACGTGTGCATGTGTCTTTACAGTAGCATGATTTATAGTCCTTTGGGTACATACCCAGTAATGGGATCGCTGGGTCAAATGGTAATTCTATTTCTAGATCCTTGAGGAATTGCCACACTGTCTTCTACAATGGTTGAACTAATTTACACTCCCACCAACAGTGTAAAAGCATTCTTATTTCTCCACATCCTCTCCAGCATCTGTTGTTTCCTGACTTTTTAATGATTGCCATTCTACTGGCGTGAGATGGTATCTCATTGTGGTTTTGATTTGCATTTCTCTGATGACCAGTGATGATGAGCATTTTTTCATCTGTCTGTTGGCTACACAGATGTCTTCTTTTGAAAAGTGTGTTCATGTCCTTTGCCCACTTTTTGATGGGGTTATTTGGTTTTTTCCTTGTAAATTTGTCTGAGTTCTTTGTAGATTCCGGATATTAGCCCTTTGTCAGATGAGTAGATTGCAAAAATTTTCTCCCATTCTGTAGGTTGCCTGTTCACTCTGATGATAGTTTCTTTTGCTGTGCAGAAACTCTTTAGTTTAATTAGATACCATTTGTCTATTTTGGTTTTTGTTGCCATTGTTTTTGGTGTTTTAGTCATGAAGTCTTTTCCCATGCCTATGTCCTGAATGGTATTGCCTAGGTTTTCTTCTAGGGTTTTTATGGTTTTAGGTCTAACATGTAAGTCTTTAATCCATCTTGAATTAATTTTTGTATAAGGTGTAAGGAAGGGATGCAGTTTCACCTTTCTACATATGGCTAGCCAGTTTTCCCAGCACCATTTATTAAATAGAGAATCCTTTCCCCATTTCTTGTTTTTGTCAGGTTTGTCAAAGATCAGATGATTGTAGACGTGTGGCATTATTTCTGAGAC
The DNA here is from genome assembly GCF_009828535.3 of Hylobates moloch. Classification (NCBI taxonomy): domain Eukaryota; kingdom Metazoa; phylum Chordata; class Mammalia; order Primates; family Hylobatidae; genus Hylobates; species Hylobates moloch. The sequence goes on along the minus strand of NW_026652285.1, from coordinate 51,415,199 downwards.
CTCTGTTCTGTTCCATTGGTCTATATCTGTGTTTTGGTACAAGTACCATGCTGTTTTGGTTACTGTAGCCTTGTAGTATAATTTGAAGTCAGGTAGTATGATGCCTCCCGCTTTGTTCTTTTTGCTTAGGATTGTCTTGGCAATGTGGGCTCTTTTTTGGTTCCATATGAAGTTTCAAGTAGTTTTTTCCAATTCTGTGAAGAAAGTCATTGGTAGCTTGATGGGGATGGCATTGAATCTATAAATTACTTTAGGCAGTATGGCCATTTTCATGATATTGATTCTTCCTATCCATGAGCATGGAATATTCTTCCATTTGTTTGTGTCCTCTTTTATTTCACTGAGAAGTGGTTTGTAGTTCTCCTTGAAGAGGTCCTTTACATCCCTTATAAGTTAGATTCCTAGGTATTTTATTCTCTTTGTAGTAATTGTGAATGGGAGTTCACTCATGATTTGGCTGTCTGTTAATGGTGTATAGGAATGCTTGTCATTTTTGCACATTGATTTTATATCCTGAGACTGCTGAAGTTGCTTATCAGCTCAAGGAGATTTTGGGCTGAGACAATGGGGTTTTCTAAATATACAATCATGTCATCTGCAAACAGGGACAATTTAACTTCCTCGTTTCCTAATTGAATATCCTTTATTTCTTTCTCTTACCTGATTGCCCTGGCCAGAACTTCCAACACTATATTGAATAGGAGTGGTGAGAGACGGCATCCTTGTCTTGTGCCAGTTTTCAAAGGGAATGCTTCCAGTTTTTGCCCATTCAGTATGATATTGGCTGTGGGCTTGTCATAAATAGCTCTTATTATTTTGAAATATGTTCCATCAATACCTAATTTATTGAGAGTTTTTAGCATGAAAGGCTGTTGAATTTTGAAGAAGGCCTTTTCTGCCTCTAGTGAGATAATCATGTGGTTTTTGTCGTTGGTTCTGTTTATGTGATGGATTACCTTTATTGATTTGCATATGTTGAACCAGCCTTGCATTCCAGGGATGAAGCCAACTTGATCATCGTGGATAAGCCTTTTGATGTGCTGTTGGATTCAGTTTACCAGTATTTTATTGAGGATTTTTGCATCAATGTTCATCAGGGATATTGGTCTAAAATTCTCTCTTTTTTTGTTATGTCTCTAGGTAGGCTTTGGTATCAGGATGATGTTGGCCTCATAAAATGAGTTAGGGAGGATTCCCTCTTTTACTCTTGATTGGAATAGTTTCAGAAGGAATGGTACCAGCTCCTCTTTGTACCTCTGGTAGAATTCAGCTGTGAATCCACCTGGTCCTGGACTTTTTTTGGTTGGTAGGCTATTAATTATTGCCTCAGTCTCAGAGCCTGTTATTCGTCTATTCAGAGATTCAGCTTCTTCCTGGTTTAGTCTTGGGAGAGTATATGTGTCCAGGAATTTACTCATTTCTTCTAGATTTTCTAGTTTATTTGTGTAGAGGTGTTTATAGTATTCTCTGATGGTAGTTTGTATTGCTGTGGGATTGGTGGTGATATGCCCTTCAGCATTTTTTATTGCATCTATTTGATTCTTCTCTCTTTTCTTCTTTATTAGTCTTGCTAGCTGTCTATCAATTTTGTTGATCTTTTCAAAAGACCAGCTCCTGGATTCATTGATTTTTTTGAAGGGTTTTTTGTGTTTCTATCTCCTTCAATTCTGCTCTGATCTTAGTTATTTCTTGTCTTCTGCTAGCTTTTGAATTTGTTTGCTCTTGCTTCTCTAGTTCTTTTAATTGTGATGTTAAGGTGTTGATTTCAGATCTTTCCTGCTTTCTCTTGTGGGCATTTAGTGCTATAAATTTCCCTCTACACACTGCTTTAAATGTGTCCCAGAGATTCTGGTACGTTGTGTCTTTGTTCTCATTGGTTTCAAAGAACATCTTTATTTCTGCCTTCATTTCATTATTTACCCAGTAGTCATTCAGGAGCAAGTTTTTCAGTTTCCATGTAGTTGTGTGGTTTTGAGTGAATTTCTTAATCCTGAGTTCTAATTTGATTGCACTGTGGTCTGAAAGACAGTTTATTGAAATTTCTATTCTTTTACATTTGCTGATGAGTGCGTTACTTCCAATTATGTGGTCAATTTTAGAATAAGTGCAATGTGGTGCTGACAAGAATGTATATTCTGTTGATTTGGAGTGGGGAACTCTGTAGATGTCTGTTAGGTCTGCTTGTTGCAGAGCTGAGTTCAGGTTCTGAATATCTTTGTTAACCTTCTGTCTCATTGATCTGTCTAATATTGACAGTGGGGTGTTAAAGTCTCCCATTATTATTGTGTTGGAGTCTAAGTCTTTGTGTAGTTCTCTAAGGACTTGCTTTATGAATCTGGGTGCTCCTGTATTGGGTATATATATATTTATGATAGTTAGCTCTTCTTGTTGAATTGATCCCTTTACCATTATGTAATGGCCTTCTTTGTCTCTTTGATCTTTGTTGGTTTAAAGTCTGATTTATCAGAGACTAGGATTGCAACCCCTGCTTCTTTTTGCTTTCCATTTTCTTGGTAGGTCTTCCTCCATCCCTTTATTTTTGAGCCTATGTGGTCTTTGCACATGAGATGGGTCTTGACTCTTTATCCAATTTACCAGTCTGTGTCTTTTAATTGGGGCATTTAGCCGATTTACATTTAAAGTTAATATTGTTATTTGTGAATTTGATCCTGTCATTATGATGTTCACTGGTTATTTTGCCCATTAATTGATGAGGTTTCTTCATAGCATTGATGGTCTTTACAATTTGGCATGTTTTTGCAGTGGCTGGTACCAGTTGTTTCTGTCCATGGTTAGTGCTTCCTTCAGGAGCTCCTGTAAGGCAGGCCTGGTGGTGACAAAATCTCTCAGCATTTGCTTGTCTGTATAGGATTTTATTTATCCTTTACTTATGAACTTAGTTTGGTGAGATATGAAACTCTGGGTTGAAAATTCTTTTCTTTAAGAACGTTGAGCTGGGTGCAGTGGCTTATGCCTGTAATCCCAGCACTTTGGGAGGCTGAGGCAGGTGGATCACGAGGTCAGGAGATCGAGACCATCCTAGCAAACACAGTGAAACCCCATCTCTACTAAAAAATACAAAAAAAAAAAAAATTAGCTGGGCATGGTGGCAGGTGCCTGTAGTCCCAGCTACTTGGGAGGCTGAGGCAGGAGAATGGTGTGAACCTGGGAGGCGGAGCTTGCAGTGAGCAGAGATCACACCACCGTACTCCAGCCTGGATGACAGAGTGAGACTCTGTCTCAAAAAAAAAAAAAAAAAAAAAGAATGTTGAATATTGGTATCCACTCTCTTCTGGCTTGTAGGGTTTCTGCTGAGATATCTGAAGTTAGTATGATGGGCTTCTCTTTGTGGGTAACTCGACCTTTCTCTCTGGCTGCCCTTAACACTTTTTCCTTCGTTTCAACCTTAGTGAATCTGCCAATTATGTGTCTTGGGGTTGCTCTTCTCGAGGAGTATCTTTGTGGTGTTCTCTGTATTTCCTGAATTTGAATGTTGTCCTGCCTTGCTAGCTTGGGGAAGCTTTCCTGGATAATATCCTGAAGAGTGTTTTCCAACTTGGTTCCATTCTCCCCATCAATTTCAGGTACACCAATCAAACGTAGATTTGGTATTTTCACATAGTCCCATATTTATTGGAGGCTTTGTTCGTTTCTTTTTACTCTTTTTTCTCTAACCTTGTCTTCTCACTTTATTTCATTAATTTCATCTTCAGTCACTGATATCCTTTCTTCCACCTGATCCAATCAGGTATTGAAGCTTGTGCATGTGTCACGAAGTTCTCATGCCATGGTTTTCAGCTCCATCAGGTCATTTAAGGTCTTCTCTACACTGTTTATTCTAGTTAGCCATTTCATCTAATCTTTTCTCAACGTTTTTAGCTTCCTTGCAATGGGTTCAAACATCCTCCTTTAGCTCAGAGAAGTTTGTAATTACTGACCTTCTGACCTACTTCTGTCAACTCGTCAAAGTCATTCTCCATCCAGCTTTGTTCCATTGCTGTCGAGGAGCTGCAATCCTTTGGAGGAGAAGTGGTGCTCTGATTTTTAGAATTTTCAGCTTTTCTGCTTGATTTCTCCCCATCTTTGTGATTTTTATCTACCTTTGGTCTTTGATGTTGGTGACCTACAGATGGGTTTTTGGTGTAGATGTACTTTTTGTTGATGTTGATGCTATTCCTTTCTGTTCATTAGTTTTCCTTCTAACAGTCAGGTCCCTCAGCTGCAGGTCTGTTGGAGTTTGCTCGAGTTCCACTCCAGACCCTGTTTGCCTGGGTATCACCAGCGGAGGCTACAGAGCAGCAAATATTGCAGAAGAGCAAATATTGCTGCCTGATCCTTCCTCTGGAAGCTTCATCCCAGAGGGGCAGCCACCTATATGAAGTGTCTGTCATTCCCTGCTGGGAGGTGTCTCCCTGTTAGGCTACACAGGGTTCAGGGACCCACTTGAGGAGGCAGTCTGTCCGTTCTCAGAGCTCAAATGCTGTGCTGGGAGAGCCACTGCTCTCTTTAGAGCTGTCAGACAGGGATGTTTAAGTCTGCAGAAGTTGTCTGCTGCCTTTTGTTCAGCTGTGCCCTGCCCATGGAGGTGGAGTCTAGAGGCAGTAGGCCTTGTTGAGCTGTGGTGGTCTCCACCCAGTTTGAGCTTCCTGGCCACTTTTTTTACCTACTCAAGCCTCAGCAATGGCGGACGCCTCTCCCCTAGCCAGGCTGCCGCCTCACAGATTGATCTCAGACTGCTGCACTAGCAGTGAGTAAGGCTCTGTGGGCATGGGACCCACCGAGCCAGGCATGGGAGAGAATAGCTTTGTCTGCTGGTTGCTAAGACCTTGGGGAAAGTGCAGTATTTGGGTGGGGAGTGTCTCATTTTCCCAAGTAGTCTGTCATGGCTTCCCTTGGCTAGGAAAGGGAAATCCCCCGACCTCTTGTGCTTCCCAGGTGAGGTAATGCCCTGCCCTACTTCAGCTCACCCTCCATGGGCTGCATGCACTGTCCAACCAGTCCCAATGAGATGAACCAAGTACCTCAGTTGGAAATGCAGAAATCACCCGTCTTCTGCGTCAATCATACTGGGAGCAGCAGACCAGAGCTGTTCCTATTAGGCCATCTTGGAACACCCCCCAGGTTCAGTTATTCTTAGGCAATGTATATAGAAACAAAGGCAGGCTACCCATAGAGACAGGGTCAGTGGATACATTAATCAGGGCCCTGCCTATATTCCTATTAACTTATTTTGTCACTAGACTAAAACATTTTACACTTCCTTAAACCTAATGCAGATTTCTTATATGTTTAAACACTCAAAGCACAAATTCCATACTTGTCCCTAAGTGAAGTCTAAGTTTGTTAATATTCTTGTGTGTGCTAACAAATAAGCAGAGCTTTCTGCATAACCTAACTTTTGCAAACATAAACTTCTTCTAATATGCCCTATTTCCTATTTTCTTAGAAAATCCAATCAACATCTCTAGGATTTCAGATACCACGGGCTCTTATTTCTGTCACATCAAATGAACAATTTTATTCTTTAGCTTCTTAAAATAAATTCAATAAGCCTTTGCTCATTGCTAGCTTTTCTATCTCTCTTCCAATCTCTTTGATCAGGATCAAGATCAAGATTCTGTCCACTCTGGAATAATAATCCAGGGGTAATTAGAACTTCTTACCTTCTTTAGCCCAAAAGAAGCCAATTTATCACAAACTGTCAGGAATTCCATCTTTAAATTACCAAGAGCCCAATTACTGACAGAAACCAGGAATATCTTCCTCCCAATTAAAATGATTGATTTCTTAGCAGACTCAGTAGCATTTCACTTTTTAATTATACTCATTCCCATCAAATGTGAAAAACTTCTTCCTCGTTTTATTTTCCTTCCAAAGAACGTGATACAACAAACATTAATCATGGAGGGCAAGGCCAGACCTGGTAATGCCTTTGGCAGAATTGGACAACATCTAATGTTTTGTCCATTTTTATGCGTCTTCAGCTTGTAGAGCCCCTTCAGCTCTAAAAGGAGGGAGGAGGGACTACTTCTTTGTTACCTCACATAATTCACTTAAGTGCATGCCAAACCTACCAGCTTCGGGTAAGTTATGATGAGACAGCATTAGGCATTTCAATCAATGGGCTCTAGCAGGGGATTCAGGCCTTAGGGACAGAAGATGATTTTATTTCTCATGCAAAGAACAGAATTGCAGTATTGGAAGACAAAGCAGTGCATAGAGGTAAACACAAGGAACACAAGAAAAAAATTTGTTTTTTCTTGGTTGTATGGCATTATAATGATTACATGTTGTAAATGGTTGTATTTTATTTAATTAATTAATTTATTTTTTTGAGACAGAGTTTCGCTCTTCTTGCTCAGGCTAGAGTGTAATGGCACAATCTTGGCTCACTGCAACCTCTGCCTCCCAAGTTCAAGTGATTCTCTTGTCTCAGCCTCCTGAGTAGCTGGGATTATAGGCATGTGCCACCACCCCAACTAATTTTGTATTTTTAGTAGAGACGGGGTTTCACCATGTTGGTCAGGCTGGTCTCAAACTCCTGACCTCAGGTGATCCGCCCACCTCAGCCTCCCAAAGTGCTGGGATTACAGGCGTTGGCCACTGCACCCAGCCTTAACCAATTTTAAAAGAAAAAAAAAGTTCCAAGTTCCATTTGGGGAAGAAGTACAATTTAGAGGCTCCAAAGGAACACGAGGCAGCCCCTCTCCCAGCCTCTGCAAGGCTGCAAAGACACCTGTCAGTCTACCTTGCTTTCCATTTTAATCTTCAAGGAAAGACCAACCAGTTCTGGCTCCTGCAGCTTGCTGACCTAGAAGCCTGTACGTTTATTTCCCCTTTTCACCCCTCTCTGCATGATCAGCAGGTTGGCATCAGTTCATTCCCTCGAGACATACAAAGGTCAAGATTTTGCTCTGATGAATATTTTCCAGCAATATCTATTCCAGAACCTCCCTGTTTGGCCAGACACCAGTGATTACCTGTTGTCCATATGTGGTAGTTAACCATTTTCCAAAAGCTTTCAGATTTATAAAGATGGTTCTGGGGGAACTCACAAGATACTAAATTTCCTCATTCAACCACAGAATCATATTTGACCATTTTAGTAGAAAATGAAATTGGGTACTAAGCTCTTGAAAAAAATATATATATTAAAAGTCCATGTATGTGATGGTGGCTCACGCCTGTAATCACAGCACTTTGGGAGGACAAGGCAGGTGGATCACTTGAGATCAGGAGTTCGACACCAGCCTGGCCAACATGGTAAAACCCTGTCTCTACTAGAAATATAAAAGTTAGCCAGGCGTGGTGGCAAGTGCCTGTAATCCTAGCTACTTGGGAGGCTGAGGCAGGAGAATCACTTGAGCCCAGGAGGCAGAGGTTGCAGTGAGCCAAGATCACACCACTGTACTCTCTAGCCTGCGCAACAGAGACAGACTCCATCAAAAAAAAAAAAAAAAGGTCCATGTTATGTGACAGATCATACCTCTCTGCCTTTATTCCAAGCTCAGTTTACAATACTCAGGAAGACCAATGTGACCTACATTAAGATTTTTCATCCAGTCAGATGCAGTGGTTCTTGCCTGTAATCCCAGCACTTTGGGAGGCCAAGATAAAAGGATCGCTTGAAGCCAGGAATTCAAGACTAGTCTGGGTAACACAGCGAGACCCTGTCTCTACCAAAAATTTAAAAAGTTAGCCGGGCACAGTGACATACACCTGTAGTCCTAGCTACTGGGGAGGCTGAGGCAGGAGGATCACTTGAGCCTAGGAGGTTGAAGCTGCAGTGAGCTAGTATCACATCACTGTACTCCAGCCTGGGTGACAAAGTGAGACCCTGTCTCTAAAAAGAACAGACTTCACTGGGTGAATAGGCCTTACTGAGCATCTTGCAGGGCAAGGCAGGACACTAGGTGCTGGAGGTAGGGAACCATCGTTCTTTCCATGCTGCTCTATGGGGAAGGCACATATGCAGCCACCTTGGCACAGTAAAGAACAAAACAGAGATGTATAATGGGAGAAAAGGATCCCCCTGGTGAGAACAAAGGAAAAGAACATTGTCCCAATGGAAAGGACGCAAATGAGTTTAGGAAGAGATTGGCGGGTGTCATCTGGTTTTCCTGAGCGGGCACAGAAACTCCAGGCTTATGTCATAGTGTGGGCAAACACATGCCACTTTCCAAGAATCACAAACACAGGAGAGGTGCAAGAGGCCAGGTCCCATGCTACAAAGTACTGACTGCCAGGCTAGGAGTACTGGACTTTGTATGCATCAACAAAGAGCACAAGGGGAAGTCATAGTTCAACTGGCTGTGGTGGGAGGGGAATATGGGGGCAGAGAAGAGGCTGCTGAATAATCCACTGAGGGCTGACATAGCAGAGCTAACGTGGCAATGGAATGAAAATAAGCAGATATTTAAGAAGCACAGGTCTGATACAGATGACAGGGATGTGCAACCACATATGAAAGAGTGAGGAAGGAGGGGAGGCTGACTCTGAGCATGACTTTTACGTGTGAACACTTAGTTGGAATCCATGGACTGCCTGGCTTTTGCTACTTAAGACTTCATTGTGGTTATTATTCACATCCTGCATCGAGCCCTTGTTTTAAACTTTTAAACATCCTTAAGCGGGGAAGTTATTTCAACCCTCCTATTACAGATGACAGAACCAAGCCTTGGAGGCTGTGACCTGAACAGGGGAGCCAACTAACCAGTGCAGAGATGGGACAAGACACTGGTGGAATCCTCATTATGCAATCAAATAAACCAGGAAGATAGCTCAAAACAGTCCTAGTGGCATGTTTCTGGGGCAAATGGGACAGAGCTCATAGAACTTTACACCTTCAGAGCCAGGCACGGTGGCTCACACCTGTAATCCCAGCACTTCGGAAGGCTGAGGCGGGCAGATCACCTAAGGTCGGGAGTTTGAGACCAGCGTGACCAACATGGTGAAACCCTGTCTCTACTAAAAATACAAAAATTAGCCAGGCATGGTGGCCGGCACCTGTAGTCCCAGCTACACGGGAGGCTGAGGCAGGACAATTGCTTGAACCTGGGAGGGGAGGTTGCAGTGAGTTGAGATTGTGCCACTGCACTCCAGCCTGGGCGACAGAGCGAGACTCCATCTAAAAAAAAAAAAAAAAAAAACCAAGAACTTCACACCTTCAGCTGCAATGGAAGGTGGTTTGCTGATAATGCCCATTCCAAAAGCAAATGGAAAGCTCCCACACTGTGTTGAATTTTTTTAAATGGATGCGCAAGAATTAAGTCTTAGATCTTTGGTTGAACTAAATTACCCTTAGCAGGTGCTATTTCTAGACCTCAAGCTTTCCCATCATAAAGTTTTAAAAAGAACAATTTGTCTAAAAAGCAGGTAGAGAAATTCATCGACAAGGGCATAGACGTTGTAGGACTTTAATGTTCTTTACATATTCAACATACAATACTGACAATAGATAAACAATAGGGGAAAGACTCTTCAGCAAAGTATCACTCTCGTCGTCAAACATTACAAAGAAAACAGTCAAGAGAACAAAGGATAGGGTAATTTAACAGAAATGTTTAGTTCAATGGCGTAATTGAAAAACAACCAACCAATCACCTTTCTCTTCTACCTATGGAAAGAACGGTAAAAATGAATCAAGAAGTTCTAGATCTTTTTCATAAAACAGCTTAAAAAGAGGAAGGGGAAGACTGGGGAGGGGGTACAACTGTTGCTAATGGAATGCTATAATGCACAAGGTCAAGGATATAATAAATTCTAAAAGTGTCTACATATATCAGTGATAACTGTATTATTAGAAATATAAATGTACAGAAATATAAAGTATATGGTATTAAAAACAGACCTTGCTAATATAAACATATATAAAGTATGTCACTTCTCTTGCAATAACAGTATAAAGATCGATCTACAGTTTGCCCTTTGCCTGGCACTCTTAAACCACTCCTCCAATGGTCAATGTTGACCTTGAATCAACAGCCGCTGAACCCAGGAGACCCCACAGATGTCCAGATTCAGCACCTAGAGGGCCCCACCTACCCTCTATGCTGTGTGTTCCCATGACTCCAGAAATAATTAATTGCAACTTGCATTACTAAGTCCACAGGCAAGTTTGAAATCTAACTAGAAAAAGTAGCAGCAAAGGCAAAATAAGCGGGAATTTGTTAGAAAAGCAACAAGATTTCTTAAAATGCTTCCAGTTCAAGTCAGAATTAAGGTGACATTAGGTCCCACCAGCTTTACAGAGTTGTAGATGTTTTGCTGTTGTTCTTTCAAAAAAGAAGAATCTACAATAAACATGTTCATTTGAGAAAAATACTGTGTTAACTTTTTGTAGCCATCCCCAAGTTACTTTAAACTTTGTATGTTGTTCAAGAACAGAGTATATCCTGGTTAGGATGTGTTCATAGCTGATGCATCTCCAAAAATTTTTTCATGAAGGCAGCCAGCTTCTGAACGTCTTCAATTGTGACAGCATTATAGAGAGAGGCCCGGATGCCTCCCACAGACCTAGAATGACCAAAGATCCAGGCATTGAGAACAAAAACATCTAATTTAGCATCAAAACGACTTTTTCTAGCCACCGGCTCCTGAGAGTTGCAGCACCTGAGACCATCATTTCCGGTCTCCTACCTAAAAACTCCTGACACCTGGAACACAGCTTCACACGTCTCAGTCATCAGAAAATTCTCCCTTAAGCTGTGAAGGTTCACCATGTTCACATTTAGAGTCATTAGAACTATTCACTCTTGGCAAAGAAAGAAAACAAGATGGGGGGAAGAAAAGATAAGTTGGAAGAAAATAGCAATTCTGTTCACCATTCATGAGCCTGCCGTGACAGTGCCAGCAAGATGGAGACTGGGCATCTCCCTGCTGCTATTCTCATGTGAGGACATTTATTTTTCATAGAGCATGCAAGACTAGCTACTAATTTGATGTTCATTTGGACTAATAATGATGCTCTACCTCCAGAACAGAGTGGTGCTGGCCTCATCAGAGATGGAATGGCAACCTCTGTGCTATACGAGCAGTGTAAGAGATTTTCAAAGGTAATTTTGCCAAAACCCTCATGGAAGATGGAGCTCCATTATACTCTCAGCTGGGGAATTATGCAAAGAGTTCCATAAACAACAGGAAGAAGGCACATCCTTATAACAGCTGGTTGGCCCAACAAATTACATAACTGCTACTCCAAGCTAAGCAGGCTCCTATAAGATTTGTTTTATTCTGCATTTGAAAAACTAAGCTAATTCTTTGCCAAGCTCGTGCATTGCAGATGTACTCACCTATGCCCTTTCAAGGACAACATATTGAGTTCAAGAGCTTTATCAAGAAATCTTTTTTCTAAAGCATCATCTCCTTTGGCATTGCCAATGCGGAATGGAATATTCATCTTGCTTCTATTTTGGGGCTCCACTGGACATCTGAAAAACATGTTTATTATTCCAGCTACTTTTCTGAAATGTACGGGTTGTCATAAACAAATCGACAGATTTTTTTTCTTAACACTTCCTAGATGCAAGCAGAAGATTTTTTAAAAAACAAAAAATCTGCCCCAGCACATTTATTGTTTACTTAGGGAAAACAAACTCTTGCATATGGAACAGTGGGTTATCATCCCCTGGTATGACTTGTACTTAATTTCCATCAGCCTCAGTTTCCTCACCTAAATACTGGGAATAATAATATCTCCATTTCAGACTAGTTGTGATGGTTTAGTGGTACTACATACATATATATGCAAGGCTGCAGAGAAATAATAAGTTGGTCCTATAGTGGCTGTAAGGCAAAAACAATGAGCAGCAACTTCCAAAGGACTTACCATGGTGTATTGCCCCAAGCTGTGTGACCCTGAGCAAGTTACTTAACCTCTCTGCTATGCCTCACCTTCCTCATCTGAACAGTGGGAATAATAGAGGAACCTACCTCAACCACCTCAAGTTGTTGTAAGCATTAAATAAGTCAGTCTTTATAGAGAATTTTTGCGGCCCATTTAAAAATAAGAAAAGGTGGAATCTAGTTTTCCATCTTTTGAATCTGGGCTGGCCTTTTGACTGGCTTTGGCCAAGAGATTTACAACAGACTCTTTGCACTGTCCAAGCCGAGGCCTCAAAAGACTTTACAGCCTCTCTTCCCGCTCTCTTAAAATATCACTGTCATGGCCAAGCGCAGTGGCTCACATCTGTAATCCCAGCACTTTGGGAGGCCGAGGCAGGTGGATCACGAGGTCAGGAGTTTGAGATCAGCCTGACCAACATCGTGAAACCCCGTCTTGATTAAAAAAAAAATACAAAAATTAGCTGGGCATGGTGGCACACGCCTGTAATTCCAGCTACTCAGGAGGCTGAGGCAGGAGAATTGCTTGAACTCGGGAGGTGGAGATTGCAGTGAGCCAAGATTGCACCACAGCACTCTAGCCTGGGCAACAGAGCAAGACTCTGTCTCGAAAAAATAAATAAATAAATAAATAAATATTGCTGTCACTTAAGCATGTCTGAGCTAGAGTGCTGGAGATAAGTGTCCCAGCCAACAGCCAGCACCAACTGCCAGATATGTGAAACCACTGTAGACCATCTGGCTCCAAATGAATAACCAGATGATGACTTCAGTAGAATGAGGCATCCCAAGACCAGCAGAAGAACCCGCTAGCTGAGCTCAGCCTAACCTGCTGACCCAAAAAACTACGAGCAAGCGAATGGTGGTTGTTTTCAGTCACTTAAGTTTTAAGGTGCTCTATGACGCAGAAATAAATAACTGACACAATTTAAAACTATGTCTGCAACATATTAAATGCTATATAAGTACCTGTTAATACATCTGTCTTTTTAAAAATTTTTATTTTAAATTTTTCTGGGTACATAGTAGGTATATGTATTTATGGGAATAAATTCATCTTTTTATTCCCAGCACTTTGCATAAGGTACATCGACTCTCAAAAATGATTATGAGTGAATTTTTGTCTAGTAAAGTTTCATGCTTGACTTCAGTTTCTGCTTTGGAAAATAAGCAGCCAAAATTATTTTTCACTGGCAACCAAAGGAGACAAATGGAAGAATAGCTGACATTACTCTGCAATTTTTTTAAAAAAAGGTACAATGTGTAATAACCCTCTCTTTCCCTTTGCTCAAGTATATCCTCTTTTATTCTTAAACTTCGACGGGTAGAATTCATTAAAATTACAGCAAATAAAGGCAGTGTGAGAGGCCCCGTGAGGGCACATCCGTAATTCTTGTTAAAGTTAATGAGAGTCTAGTACACAGCTTCAAGCAAAAGAGAGGCCAAAGGGGGAAACAAATATGGGGAAAAGACTTCGAGCCTGAATTCCAGGCCCCACTATTTGAAGTGGTAGGTTTCATGGCTGACATTGAAATTAAACATTCAGCAGCTACCCTCTTTTGATATTCCACTGCCTCAGGCTCCCAATGTGAGGCCCCAATTAGAGAGGTGGAGCAACAAAAAGCACATTTAAGAGAAAAAAATTGAAAGCAGGAAGAATTAAGCATCTGTATTTACAGTTCCTCTCCCTCCAATTTACCCATCCTATCGTGAAAGTAGAAGATATCACAAAGCAATAATGTCATAAAAGTGAGAAATTAAAGACTAAGATGTCATGCAACAAATATTTATGCACTACCCATGGGAGAGCATCTCCAGTATGGGGCTGCGGGAAGGGAAATTAACTGCTCCCAATCTACAGAGAGATGGCTCCAAAGGGAATCACAATTACACGTAAAAAGTGCTGTAACAGCCAAGGGCTGCAAAGGCAGACAAGCCAGATAAGGAATCCTGCAGAGGCAAGGTTGACAGGTTTCAGGGGAGGGGACGAGGCGTGGTTACAACAGATGAGAAGGAAGGGCATCTGGCAGACAGCTGCATCTGCAAAGGCACAAAGGCTTCCGGCAAGTCCGCTGACAACTGGAGCACTGGCTTCCTGGCTGGGGTGGCTGGAAGACCTACACGGCCGGGGCTGTGGAGTGCCCTCCTGGGAACTGGACTGGATCCTTGAGCAATGAGGAGTAATCCAGTTTGTACAACAAAATGTGGTCTGTGTTTTAGAAAAATAATTATAGCACACAGAGGAGAGACTGGGGGGTGAAGAAACTGGGAACCCACAGACCTGCTGGAAAGCTCTCATGAAGAACTTTGTAGGGTTCCAGTATCTAATATGGCCACAGTAGTCTTGATGACCAGAATCATTTTTTTTCATCTTTAGGAAGCTACATGGGAACAACCAGATCACACAGCCCTGAAGCTACTGTGCATGTGAATGAACCTGTCTTCTGCTTCATTCCCGAATGCTGCACATCTATTTTGGATTGTATATTGCGTTTGTATATTTACACTTTGATTCATAGTAACGTCTCATGCTATGGGTTTGCATTGAATGCAAACTGTAAATTAAAAAACGGAAATGGCTGGAAACAAAAAAAAAACTTTCTAGGTCAAAAGAGCTAGGGCCTGTACCAAGGTGCCGGCACTGAGGAGCTTCAAGCATGGGCGGCAAACTCTAAGCCAGCAGGTCCCCGCACCACTCACATAAATGAGTAGGACGGGCCGGTGTGGAAGGTGCAAACAAGCTCTCTCACATTTTAAATGTGGAGGACTAGTCTGAAAAAGAGGCTCTCCCTTTTTTTTTTTTCCTGAAACATATGGCTGTCCCTGTCAAAGTTTCTTTTTCCCATTTTCACAGGCACATGGATTACGGAATAAGAAACCAGACCTCTAAGTATCTTCCAAGAGCCCAATATTGGCTCAAATTGTGTTTTTAAAAAACATGGGTGACCCCCGTCAAGCACCACTGTGGGCTGGATCTAGCCCCTGCTCCCCAGTGAGCAATCAATCCCTGGAGTTAACACCAAATTTCAGAGGTGACCAGGTCTGTTGTTTGAATGGGTTGAGGGGTGAGGTAGGAGAAGGGGCCAAGGCAGACTGAGAGGCTATGTGGGCTATGGATGGGCATGGAACCAACTGGTAATGCCAGGGCTGCAAAGACCTAAGGAGAAAGTCCAAGTGGGAACCAGGGAAAGAGCCGCGCTTCCCAACGTCTTGGTGGAGCACGGAGAAGATGTCAACAGGCATTCTGGGAAAGCAGTTCCATGGCCAGAGAAACTTAGGAAAGCTGCATTCACAGAGCTAGGCAGGCCTCCTCACTCCTGACTTCCTGAAGCCTCTCAACAGCTCACCGACCACGTAAATGAGGAACCCCAGGAGGTCAGACAGGAACGCAGTGTTTTCCCATGACTGAAAAACACTTCCTATTGTGGGGATGAGAGTTCCAGACAGTCCCCTCGGAGACACGCTGCTCAGGGACACACAGGACTTCCCAAGGTACTGGAGGAGGGGAACATGGCGGAGGTACACCTTCAGCCAGGGACACCCATCCCACAAAGGTGGTAAGGCTCAGAAGGGAACACAAGAAAGTCACAGGAGATGAGCAGGCGGTGAAGAAACTTCACTCCACAGTCAGGCCCCTCTGAAAGGATGTGTCAGATACACAGGGAACGCGAAAGAAGTGTGAAGAGAAGCCTACCAAATGCAACCCACGTAGGCCTCTCCTTACTGCCTGGTTTTGTCAACAAAAAATTACTTTTAAATTTGTACATGATTATGAAAATCTAGAATAAAAATATGAAGATCTGCCACCCCTCTTCCCACAAGAGATGGCTACCCTAATGGTCTGCTGTGCATTCCTCAAGATTGTTTTAGATATACACATGTACGTCTGTGTGTATATGCGTGTATACATGTATACGTGTCTATATATATATATATATGTATGTATATATAACAGTTGTAGGTTTTTTGTTTTTGTTTTTGTTTGAGACAGGGTCTCACTCTGTCACCCAGGCTGGAGTGCAGTGGTCCAATCTCAGCTTACTGCAGCCTTGACCTCCTGGGATCAAGCGATCCCCCTGCCTCAGCTTCCCAAGTAGCTGGCACTACAGGCGTGCACACCACACCCAGCTAATTTATTATTATTATTATTTGTAGAGACGAGGTCTCACTATGTTGCCCAGGCTGGTCTCGAACTCCTTGGGGTCAAACAATTCTCTCACCTTGGCCTCTCAAAGTGCTAGGATTACAAGCATCAGCCACTGTGCCTGGCCTTGTTGTAGTTTTTAAAGACTAATAGATTTGTCTTTTTCTACACTTGCTCTTGCTCCTTTTGGTCTGATGACATAACACAGTCATCTTCCCATGTCTGCTAAGAGACCCGCTTCATCCTTCTCAATGCAGTTATTCCATATTACCCACAGATCCCAATTTTTTTCATCAGACCCCTACTGATGGGCACATCTCCATATTTTCACCACTATATCCTACATTGGACTTGTTGGTCCCTAATTTTGGGCACATCACTGTACCCAGGCAGAGTGCTGGGGAAGGGTAAATGTGTAGACATAAAAATCCTGGTCAAAGCACATGTAAGTTTTGAATTATAATGAGTGCTGCAATCTTTGCTCCAAATTTGTCCAGATTTATACTCTCACCAAAAGTGCATTCCCTTGCTGGCACCAGATGTTATCAATCCTTTTAATGTCTGCATTTCCTAAGGAACTAATGAAGGTGGCATCTTTCCATTTGTCTGTGAGGCAGCTTGCATTTCTTCTGAGTTGTTTCCTCATACTGTTAGCAACCACTACACCCCGACTTTTATGTCCTTATCCTTTTTCATTCATCTGTGGGTTCTTGCCTATATTAAGGATAGTAACATTTATGTTTTATATACTACAAAATCTTTCTCATTCTGTCATTTTTAATTCTGTTTATGATGTCTTAAGCCATATACAATTTTAAAATTTTCATGTAATTAAATATGTCATTCTTTTACTTTATGGCTTGAGTTGTATGGCCTCTTTAAGGCCTTCTGCACTCTTAGACATAGACAGCAGCAGAGGTTCTGGAATGAGCCTTCCACCCCCATGTTCGTAGCCTGGCTGGTCCCACTTCCCAGCTGCATCCTTGTCCTGTCTGTGTTTCTGCTGCATAGGCTCAATGTCTACTTCACAGGGTTGTGATGACAACAAAATGCATTCACATGTGTAAGGTGCCTAGGACTCTGCCTGCTTCATTTTATTTTAGCGTCTTCACTAGACCCATCACGTGCCTCCTTCTCTTTCCTAAGGCCTGGTACCCACAAAAGGTGATAAAGGTGACCTCAGATCCAGACATGGAATCTGTCACTTGGACATCCTTATATAATAAAATTAATATCTATTATATACCTATATAATTAATTACATTACATAAGCTTATATTATATAAGCACTGTGTGTCAGGAATATCATAATTGCTTTACATAACAATAGCCACAAATAATGATATTAAGAGCTAACATGCAAGGAATGCTTCCTATGTGCCAACCACTGTTTCTAGCACTTTATACAAATTAACCAGCACAAGAGTCCTCAATCCTTAATGTAAAAATGCTCTCAATCCTTATATTATATACTCTTGATTCAGAAGCATTTCCTTTAAATTCTCTTGACAATTTTAAGAAGTATGTATCATTGTACAGATGAGAAAACTGTGGCTTAGAGCAGTTAGGTCATTTGCACGAGGTCACATGCACCACAGTGGCAAAATGGGGCTTCTAAGCCCAAGGTGCTAAACTGCCCACTTGGGCTCAACATGGGGTCAGTCAGCACAGTGTGGGTGACTGGGCTATGGAATCAACTCAGAGGCTTTGATGGTTGTCTTATCTAGTCCCAGAATTCCCTGCCAAGGTCACTGGCAGGGCTGGTGAAACCCCCAGCAAACAACCTGGAACTATGTTAAGTAAAGGGGCTGGCTTACGAGTCAGGGGGCATGGAAGTGGGGAGGAGGTGTATCTTCTCAGAGACAAAAATGAGGAGCAAAGGTGGTGGTAAATTGCAAATTCTAATTCTAGGTATTCCTCTTTAAAAGTGCCCACCTCCCGTGGGGCCATGTTGCTCAACTATTTCCATAGTTCCAAAGAAAAGAAGAATTTCCTGAAAATCTAAGTGAGTTCAGGCACAGCCTGGGAGTCTCCAGCTATAAACAGAAGAGACAGAGTATAGCCTCCTCTCTACTCCAGTAACAAGGTCCCACAGGACACCAAGCGCCTGGGATGACACTTTCCAGGCAGGCAACCGAGGGGGTGGTGGGAGTTCCTAGAAAGAGGTTTATTCTTAAAAGGACTGGAAGTCCTGGGTCAAGGCAGTTCATAAATGAGTGAAGAGCTCTGGGGGTGAAGGGTGACCAGATTCCCCAGGAGATGACCCACCTGCCACATTAGTTTGGCAGGCTGCCTTCTAGGAGAGGCCCAGGTTTAGTGCTTGGAGTTAAAGGACCTAGGGGCAGCAGGGGGGATTCAGAGAGTCCCAGAATTCCTTCTATGCCTTCTTATTTTGTTCCTGATGCCCTTAATTTTTTTCCCAGTGGTATCACCATTCTTTCTGTCCTCTAACATCATGTCTACACACCTCCTGAGAAATATATAGAGCTAAAAGCTAAAAGAAAAATTGGTCTCCCGTCCACTATACCCACCAAGTGCTTTTACTCACATTGTTTCTCAGCACTTTTTAGGGAGCCAGGGAAGATGATTTATTCTTCTCAGTCTTCCAGGAGCCTAGGACAAGGCTAGTCTACGGAGCAGGTCCTCAGGAGCCATTTTATGGATGGATGGACAGTTGGACGGATGGATGGATGGATAGGTGGATGGGTGGGTGGGTGGATGGGTGGGTAGGTGGGAGAATGGATGAGTGGATGGATAGATGGATGGATGGATGGATGGATGGACAAGTGGGTAGATAGATGGGTAGATAGGTGGAAGGGTGAATGGACAGATGAGTGGGTGGGTGGGTGGATGAATGAGTGGATGGATGGATGGATGGATAGATAGATGGGTAGATAGGTGGAAGGGTGAATGAATAGATGGGTGGGTGATGGATGGATAGATGGACGGGCAGGTGGGTAGGTAGATGGATAGATAGGTGGGTGTGTGGATGGGTGGGTGGGTGAATGGATGGATGGGTGGGCAGATGGATGGATGGATGGATAGATGGATGGATGGATGATTGATGGATGAGTGGATGGGTAGATGAATGGATGGATGGATGAATGGGTGGACAGATGGATGTATGGATGAGTGGATGGGTGAATGAATTGGCGGGTGGATAGATGGGTGGATGGGTGAATGGGTAGATGGGTGAATAGGTGGGTGGAAGGACGGGTGGGTAACGGATGGATAGATAGATGAGTGAGTGGGTAGATGGATGGATAGGTAGGCAGGTGGTAGAGGAATAGATGGATGGGTGGGTCAGTGGTGGATGGATGAGTGGATGAATGTATAGGTGAATGGGTAGACAGATGGATGAATGAATGAATGAATGAGTGAATCAGTGGATGGATAGATGGGTAGGTGGGTGGATGGGTGGGTGAATAGATGAATGAATGAATAAATAGGTGGACTAAACACACCCTCACACACTTCCACAGACCTTCTTCCCAATCCCAGCATAAACCATCCCCTTCAAGCAGCCCATGCTCTGCTCCCCAAACACACTGTACACTCTTCCCTCAGTGCCTTTGCGGGGATGATTCTAACCTTTCTAAAAGTACTTCTGCCCTCTTCTCTGCCTAATTCCAGTCGTGACCAGGGCTCATAATAAGCTCATGCAAAAGCCCTCTCTTCACCTCCGACCAAAGAGTTTCCCCCTTTTCCAGGCTCATGCCACATTCTTTAGCCCTTGGCTATGAAATCTTTGGATACCTACTGCTAATCGTGCACGTTAAATGGCTTCAGTGAGCACAGGCAGGGTATCCTGGCCTCCCAACTCACACATCAAGGTCTAGTGTGGGAGCTTCCCTGGCACCGACCCCCAGCCTGCACTTGCTTCTCTGTTGCACAGAACCAGAGAACAGGCAGTAATGCAGAGTGTGTACCCCTTCCCTGAGATGGTGCCTGGGAAAGGAGCCCAAAGGCCAAGGCATCCTGCCAAGCCTAACTCCCCCTGGGCTTGCAGCTGGAGGAGGGCCACTGCATGTCAAGAGCTCACAGAAGCAGGTAATAAGCATTGCAAGAACAAAGGTGGCAGCAGCATGCCATCTAAAAAGTACACCACTGCCTGCCCGTGGGTGGTTATGGAGATGTGTTAGTTAAGTCTTGGCTAAAAAGTACAATTCTAAGTTAGGATTGAGGCATCGTTTTGTCGGTCCCATGTGGCCACTGAATTATCTGAGAGAGGGCAAATTTCCAACTTACCATCAAGCAGATATTTTTGTTACAATAGACTGAACCTCAAAGAGTAATGACCACTAAGAAGGGGGTTCTCAGTTTGGTGAGTTTAAGCATTTATGTATATGTGTAGGTGCACATACATGTACACAGCACAAAGTCTGGTCTTTTTATACCTGTACCCACCTTAAGGGAAAGGGAAAAGCAAATGAAGATACCACCTGTTACACTTCTCTGCATCCAAGGAACTGCAGTAGGTGCTTCCCATCTGGCATTTTGGTGAAGGGCCTATTGTTGTGGATTGAATGGTGACCCTGAAAAGGTATGCGCATGTCCTAACCCCCAGAATCTGTGAATATGACCTATTTGGAAAAAAAGGCCTTTGCAGATGTCATTATGTGAAGGATCTCAAGATGAGATGATCCTGGATTATCTGGACAGGCCCTAAATCCAAAGACCTCTCTTTTTAAGAGACAGAAGGGAAGACACGGCAGAAAGGAGGCCATGTGAAGACAGATGTGGAGGCTGGAGTGATGCAGCCACAAACCAAGGACCACCCGGAGCCACTAGAATCTGAAGGAGGCAAGGCATGGCTCTCTGGAGGGAGCAACACCCTGCCGACACTTTGATTTTGAACTTCTGGCCCCAGAAGAGTGAGAATAAGTTTTCTGATGTTTTGAGCCACTAAGTCTGTAGTACTTTGTTACACCAGCCCCAGGAAACTAATACAAGACCCACACATTTTCTGCAGAATTCCCAGGTGCAGAGGCAGTGGTTAAAACATACTCATTAATCATTTGGTCATGGGAATATTTAAACTGGAGTCAGCCCATGCCAAAGCCAATTCCATTCACAGACTCTGGGATAACAGCATCTGTCTTATAATAAGGAAAGGAGTGAACTTTCTTAAAAACGGAGATAACGCAGAAGAGGAGGCCAGGAGTGAGTATTTATCCCAAAGATCTCTAACAGGAGTCCTTAAATTGACACATTTCAGAAAGTACATTTGTTTTTTTTCCCAGAAAATATACAAAGGAGGGAGTAGATGGGACCTACCCCAGGGGGTGAACTGAGATTCTTCCCCAGGGCAATGTCTTTGGTGTGAGAAACATCACCACCCACTGGGACACAGGTCCCAAAGCCTGAGAGCCCCAGGGTGGGGTACAGGAGGGAAGAAATCACCACCCATTCCCCTGCTCCTGGGGCCCAGGACCACCCACACTCACCAGTATTTTAATGTCTCAGAGAAAGGTGAATATGTCCACTTTTCAAAGGTACACAGTATATATACGGTTTTAAATTCACAAGAGGCAAAATAGGAGATAAAATCCATTGACTTACACATAGAATCCTTGAGAATTATCAATAATCTCATAAATCGTTTGAGATTTGATGGAGCTAAGCTTCTCCATGGCTGCGGCACCTCCATTGTTTTTAATCCACTCCAGAACCAAGCCCATGACGTAGATGCTAAAATGAAGATTTTTTAAAAATCCGTTTAGCTCATCTTTGCAAAAGTAGAACTATATTCAAGCAAACTGCTGTTTAAGGTGCATTAAAACAGACTTAAGCACATTATTTGAAATAGACAAGATAGTCAGGTGCAGTGGCTTATGCCCGCAATCCCAACAATTTGGAAGGCCGAGGCGGAAGGATCGCTTGAAGCCAGGAGTTGGAAACCAGCCTAAGCAACATAGCAAGACCCATTTCCATAAAAATTGAAAAATTAGTCGGGCGTGATAGCATGTGCCTATAGTCCCAGCTACTCGGGAGGCAGAGCAGGGAGGAATGCTTGAGCCCAGGGGTTCGAGGCTGCAGTGAGCTATGATCACACCAATGCACTCTAGCCTGGGTGACAGAGCGAGACCCTGTCTCCAAAAAACATAAACCAGGGCCCATGTGAACAAGAGCATGTCATCAAGCAAGCACTAGGGTCAATCCAATTCTAGACCCCTGAGGGCCATTCAGAAAAAGGTTTAATGAGATTTTTCACTAAACGTCATATCAGTCCCTCCTTGTCCAGCTCAAGCCCTAATGTAAACTCTTCTTGACAGCCAGAACACACTTCCTTATCTCCACCAGAAGGCATCAGCAGACCCCAATCCCGCCCCTACCCACAGCGAGCTCTTCACTTTCTGAACTCCCAGAGCGCCTTGCCCCTATTATCTGCATAGTTTTTTTCCACTTGCTCTTTTATTTTAAGTTTCTGTGTGCCTGTGGTTTGGCCTCTGTGGTCTTGGAAGGCTAGAAGCCCACACTGTTCATCTTTTCTACCCACAGCCTTAGCACAGTGCCTTCCAGCCAGCAGAGAGCACTGTGGCCAAGTGGTTAAAAGGATGGGCTCCCCCTCCAGTCCTGACTCCCATTGCAGGGCAGCCACTCACTAACAGACTACCCAGAATTAGTCACCTCGGCTTTCCCATCTGGAACTGGGAGATCCACCTACCTGTGGTGGACACCTGGCATTTTATCCACCCTGCTCTTCCCAACTCCACCCTCCAGCCAGTATGCAGATCCAGCAAGGCCCCTGGCTCCCTGGTCTCAGAGTTCAGCATAGGACCTGACTGGGCCAATCAGGGTCTTCCCTGAGATTTTCTGAATTGGGTGTGGGGAGAAAGACTGGGGAGAGCAGAAAAAGAGGCAGAATACTAGTGCAACTGCGAGACAGGAGATGAGAGCCCTAGGGGATCATGTTTCTAGGAAACATCTGAAGAAGGCCCATCTGAAAATGAAGCCAACATTCCCGCTGAGAGAAGCCAGGATCAGAAGTGGAGAGCAGATGGAGGAGGATTTGTGTCCCTGCTTCCAGGAAGTCCAGCTGCACCTGGGCCCTTCCCGCAGCTCAGGACCGTCCCTTTCTGAACCAAGTATTTCAAATTCTTCCTGCCAGACCAATGCGTAGCACAGGGCCTGGCACGTGGCAGGTGGGCCACACAAATGGCAGTCAGTAGTCCCTTCAAACTTAAGCTGAAAATATGAAACACTGAGGAGTGATGCATGGTTTTCCCCAGTCTGAAAGCCCCTCTCCTTAAAAAGATGCTAAAGGCTCCACGTGTACTCAGTAAAAGCCCAGGGCACAGGAGGAGAGGTTGCCCAGGGAAGACACCATCTCCCTTAAGCTTGGAGTCTGGAGGTCAGCTGCCAACTATGCCCTCTCCAGAGGTGTGAATCAAAGGTCCCCTATGGGAATTGTGCAAAAATTTACTGGGAGTCAATGCTCAGCTAAGATCTAGGGTGGGGATACCCAGCTGCTTCCTCCTTTATTAACAGGAGGGGACATTATGGGGTCTGGAAAATGCTCTAACAGCCAGCAGCTTGTCACAGGGAAGCCCCCTATACCAACTGGCTCATTCACTGTCTCAAGTGGGACCCAAGGCCTGGGTGCGGTGGCTCATGCCAGCTCATGTTGGCAAAACCCAACACTGGGCTGCCCAGAGGGGCCTTAGGCAGGGAGAAGCCAGCACCCACAAACATCCAACAACGTCTCCTGAAGCTTCCCCAGCCTACTTCCCCAGACAGCACTGGGAAGAAAGAGGAAGAGTGGCTGCTGGCAGAAAGGGAAGGCAGGGAGGAAGAGAAAACAGCCCCTGAGAAATCCACAGCCTCAGCGGTAGCTCTCTCGCTAACGTCCAAGAAGTCAGAGGGACAAAAGAGAAAGAAGAAAGAAAGAGAAGGGAATGAGTACTTCCTGAAGTCTACTGTGGCCTCAGCCTATTTTTATTGATCACACTAATCTTCGGGTTAGAGCCATCATCATCCCATTTTCCAGATGAGGAAACTGAGGCCCAGAGAGCTTAACTTGCCTCAAGTCATCCAGCGAGCAGCTTAAAGCCCGGACCCCAACTCTAGCCTGTCTGACTCCAAGAGTGCAAGCTCTTCCCACAAGTATCCAGGCCCTCTGCTTTGCCAGGGGCTGCAGGGCTCCAGCCACTAGCTCCCCTGTGAGTGGGACTGTAGGGCTATCACCACACACGTCACAGTGGCCAAGTCCAGCACACAGCACACATGCATGTGGGTGTGCATTCCAGACACGAGGCTGCCCAGCCCTCTGTTCAGCAGATGCTCTGCAATTCCCACTTCACTTCCAACTGCTCCTCTCCCACACCTGCAGCCTGCTCACCCCCCACCTCCACACAGAACCACAGAAACACACCCTGCCATGTGACTGAATCCAAGTAGAGCCCAGGTCACCAACAATACTTCCAGGTGACCAAGCTTCCCTTTTGGCTGCAGCTCTGTGTTAGCTCGGGGTTTCAAAGCTGACATGGGCCCTTGCTGCACTGTGGATTTGGTTCCTCTAAATCCAAAGTGCAGCAAGGGCCCATGTCAGGTCCACCGTCCTAGCCAGACCTCAATACCGACGCCTGAACCCCTAGCTGGCTGCTGCGCTGACACTCGCCACCCATGCCCTCTGGCTTTCTTAATCGGATCTGAGGAGGCAAGGCCAGCAGAAAGCTCACCCACTTTTAGGGGCTGCCTGGAGCCAGCACCCGTAACTTGGCTCTATGAAGCCTCAACAAGAGGCAGACAACTCAGAAGCAAGCAGGCTGTCCTGAAAACTGAAGACATCCCTGGGGTAGGAGGTCCTGCCTCCCCTCCCACCCAGCCCTCTGCAGAGCGCTGATGTCTAGCCCCTGTGACTCTACTTAACACAAGACCCGCGCGGCTTCCAGTTCTTTATTAACTCATGTTTCTCAACTCCCATACCATCTAAAATCTTGAAAACACAAGGGCTCTAAAATGCTTACACAGCTTACAGTGTGGTCTCAATTCTTCCCACTACCAGTGTGACATTTTTAACAGCTTTATGCCTTCATTTCTAAAATGCCACCTGCAAACACATAGGATAGGGTTCCTAACTCTGCCTATTAAATGATTAAATAAATCGAGGTATGTCCATTCTACAGGACACCATATATATTTTAAAACAAAAAAGGGCCAGGTGTGGTGGCTCATGCCTGTAATCCCAACACTTTGCGAGGCCAGTGTGGGAGGATAGCTTGAGGCCAGGAGTTTGAGACCAGCCTGGACAACATATTGAGACCCCGTCACCATAATTTTTTTTTTTTTTTAATGTAGCCAGGCATAGTGGCACTTGCCTGTAGTCCTAGCTACTTAGGAGGCTGAGGTGGGAGGATCACTTGAGTCCAGGAGTTTGCGGTTTCTGAGAGCTATCATCACACTGCTGCACTCCAGCCTGGGCAACAGGGCAAGACCCGGTCTCTAACAAAAATAAAATTTAAAAGTAAAAAATAAAAATAGGCATTTGAGCTGACATAGCAGAATGCCCATGGTATATTATGGAATGGAAAAATAGAATTCACAGAACAGTTTGTATGGTAAAGTTCAAGTTCCATTTGCATGATTAAATATATGACTGTATATTTGCATAAGCCCAGTTAAGGGTCTGTTAGGATACAAAGCGAGCAGTGAATAGTGGCTATCTTGGTGACTCTGCCCACTTGCAAGTGTTTGCTAAGAGTTTGTTACTGTTTGTTCGTTTCTTTGTTGGTTTGTTTTTTGAGGCAGAGTTTTGCTGTCACCCCGGCTGGAGTGCAGTGGCACGATCTCAGCTCACTGCAACCTCCGCCTCCCAGGTTCAAGTGATCTCCCGCCTCAGCTTCCAGAGTAGCTGGGATTACAGGTACACGCTACCACGCCCGGCTAATTTGTGTATTTTTAGTAGAGACAGGGTTTCACCATGTTGGCCAGGCTGGTCTCGAACTCCTGACCTCAGGTGATCTGCCCGCCTCAGCCTCCTGAAGTGCTGCGATTACAGGCGTGAGCCACCACACCCAGCCTAAGAGTATGTTACTGTTAAAAATTTTTTAAAGCAATACAAAATAGTCCCTGTGCACCAGGGCTTAGAAAAGGACACCAGAAAATCCCCTGGAAAACTCCCTGGCTGTTCTAAGACTCCAACTCTGCAGACGAGGTTCTGAAGTTGATGTTATGGCACAGTTTTCTCAGGAATCGGTGAATGTAGCCACTGAATTCAGCACTTTTCCCAGAGGAAAGCTCCCCAAACTGGCTCCACTACACACCCCTCTGTGAATTCCAGGATTCCAGGCATCCCCATCCCACTGGGAGAAGGTAGTGGGATGGGACCAGTGAAGCCTTCCAAACAGGCCCACAGACTTAATTTGCATGCTCCCATTCTTTTATTTATTTATTGTTATTATTATTTTTGAGATGGAGTTTTGCTCTTGTTGCCCAGGCTGGAGTGCAATGGCGCAATCTTGGCTCACGCAACTTCTGCCTCCTGGATTCAAGCGATTCTCCTGCTTCAGCCTTCCAAGTAGCTTGGATTACAGGCATGTGCCACCATGCCTGGCTAATTTTTGTATTTTTAGTAGAGACGGGGTTTGTCCATGTTGGTCAGGGTGGTCTCCAACTCCTGACCTCAGGTGATCCACCCGCCTCGACCTCCCAAAGTGCTGGGATTACAGACGTGAGCCACCGCACCCGGCCTGTTCCCATTCTTTTAACAGGCGGCCTAAAATTAATGGTCTATTTGTTTTGTATTTTTATCAGTTACTTCACCTCATACTGCAGCTAAAACAAATGTATGCTTGTGTATTCAGTTAGTCATGGTAAGTAAAAAATATTTTGTGCAGTCAGAAGGGAAGTTTAGGGATCTTTTTCTCTATCCACTAATTGGGGTTAGTATGTTCTACTGAAGGGTTAAAGAGAAGAGCAGCGTGTTCTTTATTCCACTCCAGTTCATCACTCAGGGCTACGGAGCAATGATTTGAAGGCAGTTTTATCCAGCACAATTAAATCAAAGTTCCCAGGGCCTATGGTCATTAGACTCTGGGGGGGGAAAAAAAAAAAAAATGGCATCTTTTCAAAAGTGAGGCCTTTTCAAGAACTCTACTATGTGATACAAAGTTCTGAAGGGCTCCAGGTACCCCATCAGCCTCACATCACGGAATGGGGAGGGGATTTTGCACACATCTTGACGTCTCCATTTGCAGCTTGTTCTCACTGGGTGAGCAATGATTTTCCAACCTTGCATGCTTTTTGTTTTGTTTTGTTTTTGTTTGAGATAGAGTCTCACTCTGTCACCCAAGCTGGAGTGCACTGGCATGATCTCGGCTCACTGCAACCTCTGCCTCCCGGGTTCAAGGGATTCTCTCCTGCCTCAGCCTCCTGAGTAGCTGGGACTACAGGTGCCCACCTCCATGCCCGGCTACTTCTTGTATTTTTAGTAGAGATGGGGTTTCACCATGTTGGTCCGGCTGGTCTCGATCTCCTGACCTTGTGATCTACCCGCCTTGGCCTCCCAAAGTGCTGGGATTACAGGCATGAGCCACCATGCCTGGCCTAAACTTGCATTTTTAAGTACTGCAAATGAAATCCATTTAAAGTCATAGATTTATGGTTAATCTTCAATCACACAGAATTAGATAGAACATTTTTTTTTTTCCTATGGGGTAAAAAGAAAGCAAAGCAACTTCCAGAGAGCACCTTGGAGTCAGAATACATTACTTTGGTATCTTTCATCTTCTCTATTTATAAATTCTCATCATATTATTAACAATCCTGACTGGCCCTGAGATGGTCTCAATGATCACTGTTCTGATCTGTCTAGGGGAGAAACTTGGCCCCTTTTCTGCCCTTGTTTCTGGCTCTGTCCTTCCTCAGGCAGGAAAGCTCTGGAAGGGGAGTTCCTGCCCTCCCCCTACCCCACATCCCCACCCCTAGTGGGCCAGAGGAGCCCAACCACTGGTCAAGGTCAGGCCAAGGCCCGCACAGGAGGTGGTAGGGGAGTCCCCATATGGGAAACTCTCTTCTACGACAACTTTCTGTGTCTCCAGGTCTGACTCCAGCCATCTTCATCTCCCATTAGAAAGACTGGCCTGCTTTCTCACTGTTCCCCTAGTGGTCTCTGCCCCTAATATTAACAAACACCATGTGTTAATCTGTTCATTTCTTTTTTTTTTTTTAGACGGAGTCTCACTCTGTCGCCCAGGCTGGAGTGCAGTGGCGCAATCTCGGCTCGCTGCAAGCTCCGCCTCCCGGGTTCACGCCATTCTCCTGCCTCAGCCTCCCGAGTAGCTGGGACCACAGGCACCCGCCTCCACGCCTGGCTAATTTTTTGTATTTTTTAGTAGAGACGGGGTTTCACCATGTTAGCCAGGATGGTCTCGATCTCCTGAACTCGTGATCCGCCTGCCTCGGCCTCCCAAAGTGCTGGATTACAGGCGTGAGCCACCGTGCCCGGCCGTGTTCATTCCTTTTTTAAAAAATGCTCTTCAAGGTAACCCTTGGAGAAGGTACCAGGGAGTAACTGTCTGCCCTGCCCCAAGCTGTACCCTGATCACAACTTGCTGGCCTACAGGCTGTGGGACAGTTCAGGAACAGCACTCTTTCCCTGCCCCCTCCCACCTTCTCACTTCTGAAATGGGTGATGGTCTTGGTCTCCTCTGAAAGCCTCCTCTAGCTGCAAGGCAGGCCCTGGCCCCATCTCCAAACAGGTAAGGACAACCTCCTCTACCTCCACCTGCCATGTGCAGCCTGGCATCTCGGCCCCTTCTCCAGGAGGCTAGGACTTGAGGTCCCCAACTGCACCTCACCGCTCAGCCTGCCCAGTTCTTGTGTCCCAGTGGGCCAGTGACCACTGGTGCTTCCCCAGAGGTAAGACGGGTGAGTGAGAGGTAGGACTCAGCCCCACCCCCATCCCTACCATGAATTTTAGAAACATTTCAACCAAGGTGAAAGACAGTAGGGTTTAGAGGTGACCAGGAGAGTGCATCCCAGAACACGCCCCTGAAGAAAGTGGGAGACACAATGTGAGGAGCTGCTGCTCTGCATCGTGTGACCAAGCAGAAATCCAGTGGAATTTTCACCAGAATTCTGACACTGAAAAAAATTCCGGCAGTAGCTCACGCCTGTAATCCCAACACTTTGGGAGGCCGAGGCAGGTGGTTCACCTGAGGTCAGGAGTTTGAGAGCAGCCTGGCCAACATGGTGGAACCCTGTCTCTACTAAAAATATGAAAAGTAGCCGGGCGTGGTGGTGGGCACTTGTAGTCCCAGCTACTCAGGAGGCTGAGACAGGAGAATTGCTTGAACCCGGGAGGCGGAGGTTGTAGAGAGCCGAGATCGTGCCACTGCACTCCAGCCTGGGTGACAAAGCAAGATTCCATCTTAAAAAAAATTTTAAAAATTCTTTCCTTTCTATAGTAAATTATGTAGAAGACATTTTCCCTAAGCAGCACCTGGAGGAGGGGAAGCTCTGACAAAATCCTGGCCCAGATGGAACCACTAACTGCACCAGCCTGAGCCCCCTCTTTCCTACGCTCCTTTAAGAGAACTTCCACCAAGACAGGAAAATCCTGTTGAGGGAAGAGCTGGACTCCAACAGTGACCTATTCTCCTAAGGCAGAATCCTGCAAACACACACAAATCCACACTCATCCTTTTGCTGATGAAGAGAGAGCAATAATGGCAGAACGTACATACCCAGTATCTAGAGTCAGACGGCCTGGGTTCACACCCCAGCCAAGCCACTTCCTAAAATATGACCTCGGCTTCCTCACTTGCAAAATGGGAATCATGATCATAACACTGGCTACCTACTAGGGTGGTCGGGAGGATTAAACAATCATATACATAAAGCATCATGGTCCTGCATTATAGTGGCCCTGGAAAGATAAATCTACAAACTCCAGCTCTTCCCTTGTGTCTGCTCCTGCTGAGGCTCTGAGAACTCAAAACAACAATAATAATATAGCAGCTAATATTTATCAATCACCAAGTGCCAGGTACTCAGTGGAAAATTTAAAATGTTTATATATATATATATATGTTTATTTATATGTATATATATACACCCACATGCATATAAATATGTATATATATAAATAAAATATATGCATATCTCAACTCATTTAATCTTCACAGCAACCCAATGAAAGGGGTACTATTATCACTTCTAGAACCTACTACACAGACATGTTAAGTGACTTGCCTAAGGTCACACAGCTAGTAAATTCTAGACTGTCTTAGGCAATTGTAAGTCTTAAGAGTCATGAAGATTTTCTCAAAATACCCAAGTTTGGGAGTTACAGGATCCTGAGGCAGGGCAACCTCGCTCTTCCTGAAGTGCTGCAACACAGCTCCCACTCAGCAAATGAGAGCCAGGCTAAAAGGACCCCTTCAGATTAGTCTAAAAAACAGAAAGATGTTGGCTGGTTGTGGTGGCTCACGCCTGTAATCCCAACGCTTTAGGAGGCCAAAGCTGGCGGATCACCTGAGGTCAGGAGTTCAAGAGCAGCCTGGCCAACATGGTGAAAGCCCGTCTCTACTAAAAATACAAAAATTAGCTGGGCCTGGTGGCACGTGCCTGTAATCCCAGCTACTCTGGAGGCTGAGGCAGGAGAATCACTTGAACCTGGGAGGTGGAGGTTGCAGTGAGCTGAGATCGTGCCACTGCACTCCAGCCTGGTGACAGAGCGAGACTCCGTCTCAAAAAACAAACAAACAAAAAAACCCAGAAAGGTATTTAAGCCAGTATGTTCTCTGTCAGGCAGCCAGCTTCCCGCAGGCCCAGCAGAGAAAGAAATGAAGGCAGGGGAAGCCCAGCCTTTGAAAGTTCTTCTCCAAAGCCGCACTGGCTGTTTCAGATGCAGGCCACAGCACCTCATGTATAGAGAGCTTTTGGGTTAATGGTGAACCACCGGGTCCTGGATTACAAGACTAAACAAAAAACATCCCCAAAAAAGAGCAAGAGGAAAAGCTGATCAAACGGTAGAGGGTGCAGAGGGAGAAGTGAGCTGGGCAGAGAATCTGATAGGATATCTGGGGCATTTGGTCACCAGCTCCTGGAAACATGCTTTACTTTATTTTATTTATTATTTGTTTGTTTGTTTGTTTATTTTGAGATGGAGTCTCCCTCTGTCGCCCAGGCTGGAGTGCAATGGTGCCATCTCAGCTCACTGCAACCTCCGCCTCCCCGGTTCAAGCGATTCTCCTGCCTCAGCCTCCTTAGTAGCTGGGATTATAGGCATGTGCCACCACGCCTGGATAATTTTGTATTTTTGGTAGAGACAGGGTTTCATCATGTTGGTCAGGCTGGTCTCTAGCTCCTGACCTCAAGTGGTCCATCCACCTCGGCCTCCCAAATTGCTAGGATTACAGGCGTGAGCCACCGCGCCCAGACTTACGTGCTTTACTTTAAAATGTAACCTCTGCTTTGACGAAAAATAGTGAGACCCCTCCCTGGGTCCACAAGACTGACTCCCAGAGTTACCTGAAACATGGAGGCGTGTTGTACAAGGAGCTGTTTCCAGCCTGCACCTTGTATTCCAGGACCGAGGGGCACTCTTGGAGGGCAAATCCCAGCAGGTCATCACGGACAATCACCACGGTGACCCCAGCAGAGCCAACATTCTTCTGGGCACCAGCAAAAATCACACCAAACTTAAAAAGAGAAAGACATGCTGTTTAAGAAGGAGTTGGCCATTTTTCATACATGTATGCAAACTTCCCAACTCTTCCCAAAGCACAGTTTTTTTAAGGAAATGACTCTATCCTGTGTAGGGAGCAGTTCATACTCTAAAGCAATCTCCATGTGGCAGCAAACCCATACTCAGAGTTCCAAAGCCTAAGGATGATCCGTCGGCCTGGTCCTCACCTGGATGGGGCTAACCCAAGCCCATCACTGCAAAGTCCTGGCACATACTCACATTCGCTCTGCATACCTCCTTTCTACCCCTAAATCAGTCTTTAAAGTGGGGCCTCTAACTCTCCCTGGTAACCAAGAGAAGAAACTTTTTTTTTTTTTCTTTTGAGATGGAGTCTTGCTCTGGCACCCAGGCTGGAGTGCAGTGGTGCGATCTCGGCTCACTGCAACCTCCGCCTCCCCGGTTCAAGCAATTCTCCTGCCTCAGCTGCCGAGTAGCTGGGATTACAGCGTGCACCACCATGCCCAGCGAATTTTTGTATTTTTAGTAGAGACGGGGTTTCACCATGTTGGCCAGGCTGGTCTTGAACTCCCGATCTCATGACCCACCCTCCTCAGCCTCCCAAAGTGCTGGGATTACAGGCCTGAGCCACTGCACCTGGCTGAAACAGATTTTTTAATCTATTTACATCTGTATAAAAGAACAGTCAGAAGGTGCTGAGAAAGGGACTGCTATGACAAAGAGAAGGGATGGGACAAGCTGCCTGAGGGAGAAGAAATTATAGAAAACAGAGACTTAAAGGTACTTTAGGTAATTCTGTTGTGCAAGATACGGAACCCTGTCCCATGCCTCTCTCCATGAAACCCTTAGGAAAATTGAGCGTCGGCAGGAAGTTGGGGGGTGGGGGAAAGTAATTTATAGTTATTTAAAATTGCCAGTGCCTGGCGATAATAAAAAGCAAACCATAAACCAAATACAGTATCTCTAAACAATTACTATTCAGCCTTAAAAAAGAAAGGAAGTTCTGACACACACTACAACATGGATGAACCTTGAAGACATTCTGCTAAGTGCAGTAAGCCAGACACAAAAGGACAAATAGTACATGATTCACTTCTGGGAGGTACCTAGAGAAGTCGAATTCACAGAGACAGAAAGTAGAATGGAAGCTGCCAGGGCCTGGAGGGTGGGAAGAGAGGGAGTTAGTGTTTAATGTACAGACTTTCATTTGGGAAGATGTAAAAGTTCTGGAAATGGATGGTGGTGATGCCTGCACAACAGTGTGAATGTTCTCAATGCCACTGAACACTATACTTAAAAATGGTTAAAATGGTACATTTTATATTAAATGGTAAAATTTATTATAAGTATATTTTATCCCAATTAAAAACGCAGAATACCATTCAGTCAGTTCAACTGTTGTTCTTAGATTCTTTTTTTTTTTGACCAAATTAATAAGCTTTTAATTTTTTTTTTTAATACTATTGTTCTTAGATTCTTTACCCGCATCGCCCCCTGGGGCATGTAGCTAGAGCGCTGGTCCCACTGCCCTGCCTTGGCGAGCCACTCATAAAACGGTATCCTGTTGATACTTTTGGAGGTGGGTACCAGGCAAAGGGAAGCTCCCTCACATAGGTCCCCTGGGCTCGGGATAATCTGCATCTGCTCTTGAAGACAAGTCTTTCCTCGTCTGTTGACCAAACAAGTTTCTAAGAACCACTCTCAAAAGCAGGTAGTTCCCCAAGGACTCGAGTGGGACCCTGTGAGGCAAACATCACCACGAGGCTGGGAACAGCAGGACTCAGGCACTGCAACAGCTGGGAATTCGCACCTGGCAGCCTGCTCACTGGCAGCTGCCCTGGCTCAAGGGTTCTGCAGGCCCCAAACACCCATGGTTCTTCCCGCTCTTGTATATATTAAGATG
The DNA here is from genome assembly GCF_009828535.3 of Hylobates moloch. Taxonomy (NCBI): domain Eukaryota; kingdom Metazoa; phylum Chordata; class Mammalia; order Primates; family Hylobatidae; genus Hylobates; species Hylobates moloch. Next base: position 51,381,659 of record NW_026652285.1, on the reverse strand, counting down.
TCCCTGCAGAAACTGAATCAGTGGGCTCCCCCCACCCTGCCTTTTATACTCTACCTTGGAAACATCCACTGGCTTGGACAGGAAGTTTGAGGACATGTCACAAACCAGTACTGCTCCCTTGACATCAGGTATAAAGTCAAACTCCACACCATGCACCGTCTCATTTGCGCAATAATACACGTAGGAGGCATCTGGGTTGAGGTTCCAGGTGCTTGGATCTGGAATTTCTATCACAGAAGACAAGTTTGAGACTTTGTACTTTTCACTCTCCTCTTTCCTTACATAGATGGGAGTCAACCAGGAGACTGACAGGCCTCCCCTGGCAGGGAAAGACTAACTGACTCCAAAGCATTGCACAAGTGAAAGCACCCTCCCAGCCTCATCCTTTGTTACCATCGTTACCAACATCCTGAGAGGATGAGTGATCCAACCTTTCGACTTTTATTGGGAACAAATCATCTTTAAAAATGGCATGGGAAGGTGGGCATGGTGGTATGTGCCCATAGTCCCAGATATTTAGGAGGCTAAGGTGGGAGGATCACTTGAGCCCAGGAGCTGGAGGCTGCAGTGTGCTATGATCGTGCCTGTGAAGAGCCACTGTACTCCAACCTGGGCAACATAGAAAGACTCTGTCTCAACAAAAGAAAATAAAGTAAGTTTTTTCAAAAGGCATGGGAGATATCTGAGTTTTTACTTGTCACCCAGTATCTATCTATCCTACATCCACTGATGGACTAGTAGCTTCTTCTGGGAACCCCAGCCCTCACCCACTCTCAGCCAATGTAGTTCAGGGGAGCCAATGAAACCCACAGCCCAGAGGTAGAATGCAACTCAGGCATGGCCACAGGGACTGATTCAGAATGGGGCACAGGACATAAGACCATTACTGGGAATGCTCCATAAAGGCATTGAAACTTGGGAGAATATAAGGTCAGGAGCAGCTGCAGCCACCTTTCAAGAAAGGGACAGCTTTTTCTGTCTGTGGAGCCACGAGGTCCTGGAGACATTGTTGGGGTCCCTGATCAAGCCATATCTAAAGCCAAACCAGCCCCTGGACTTTTTCAGCTAATTAGCTGAAAAACTACTACTAACTACTGACTAGCTTCTGCAAGAAGAGTATGCATAGGCCAGGCTCAGTGGCTCACGCCTGTAATCCCAGCACTTTGGGATGTTGAGGCAGGCGGATCACCTGAGGTCAGGAGTTCAAGAGCAGCCTGGCCAACACAGTTAAACTCTGTCTCTACTAAAAATACAAAAATTAGCCAGACGTGGTGGCGGGCACCTGTAATCCCAGCTACTCGGGAGGCTGAGGCAGGAGAATCGCCTGAACCTGGGAGGTGGAGGTTGCGCCACTGCACTCCAGCCTGGGTGACAGAGCAAAACTCTGTCTAGAAAAAAATAGAAAATAAAATAAAGTAAGAGTATGCATAGGCTCTAGTCTTAGCTAGTACAGCCACCCAATCTAAATGGTAATGAACTAACAACTGTCAAGGGGAGAAAATAATTGAAAACTACAGATTGCCCTGGGTCGGGGTAACCCACCATTCAGCATGTCACCACCCAGCTCAGCTCCCAGAACTTACTTGTATAACTCCCAAGTTTAGGGTGAACGATATTTATAGTCCCAAACTTCTTGGCTTCTTCTGCGGCCTTAGCTGACCAAGCTCCTGTCACCACATAGTCTGCACACCTTCCTGCTTTCAAGCCAATCAGGTTTAAGGGTACAGCACTGAACTGGCCGGACCCACCTCCTTGCAAAAAAATCACCTTATAGTTGTCTGGAACGGCTCTGGGCAGAAGCACAGGTAACAGTAAATACATAAACTCATGTGGTCAAAGATTGAGAACAAGTGATGCTCTACCAAGTGCTTTACCTTGGGTGGATTTACTACAAGAAATATGGTAATGTTCCAATACGACTTTGTCTTCCCTAATTCACTCATTTATTTATGCAATCCTTGGACAACTATTTACTGGAGACTGTTGAAAGCCTAGGGTTACTGTTTGACCTGAGGCTCTTCCTCCTCTTCCTAGTGACAACAGCCTGATGTTCCTTTAGGAAATTACTCTTCTGCCACTCTCAGTCGACATGGTTCAACTGTGGTCAACCCTGGCTCAAGGGGATGAGCACCTGCCCCAAGCTGGCCAATGGAATTTGGTACTCAGACCTTTACTCAAACTTCTGGGTAAGGAAAGCTGTTTCTATTGAGGGAAAGAAGAAACTTGTAGGAGCTAATCCTGCAACCAATGGTGGCCACCCAGTGAAGAGAACACATAAGAAAGCAGAGCCAGAAGATGGGGGAAAATCACCTTTCTGCAATCATTTAGAAGCACCTAAATCCTCCTGCATTTATCTGTTAGGTGAGACAATACATTTCTTTTTTACTTAAGCCAGTGAGTTGGGAGTCCTAAAACTTGCAACCAATAATCCTGTGTTATGCACCATGCTGTGAATCAGGTGGATGTTGGGCAGGGGGTTTTGATAACGTTTTAGGCCTAGCCATGAAATCATATATCTATTATACATCAAAATAAAAAGCAAAATTCTTTGACTCCAGGATGAAAAATTAAGATAATGATGAGAATGGCTACAGGCAGTAGAAATAAGCCCAGCTCCAAAAGGACAAGGCCATGGAAACTGGAGCCAAGCCTTTGAGTCAGGTCAGAGCCTGGGAATAGGTGTACAGAAGCCAGATGGCCAGGGAACAGAGCTCCAGCAAAGATATAGAGGTAAATTAATAAAGGGCAGGGCAATGTGGCAGGGTCTTGCGGAATGGGGTGGTAGGAGTGTAAATATCTTGTCCTGAAAGATGCATGACCTACATTCAGTGCTTAGTAGGATAGCAAGCAACCAGCAGGTCTTAGGAGACTCTAGCCATGAGGCTCTTAGCAGCTGGGAAGACTGATAACCCAAGACAGAGTTCCAGGTTCACATTATTTAGATGCAGGGCAGTTAACAAGGCCAAGAATTAGATGGAAAGAAACCAGGCCGAGGTCTACATACAGGTATACAAGGTAGGAACCAGGTTAGGAGAAGAAAAGATAGGCCCTTAAATTGAACTGGGACCTCAATCAGAGGAAGTTCATAGCCATATGGTCAAATGCCATCTCTCCCAGGCTAATGTTCCAAATACCCACTCCATGAAGGACAGGATTGTCCTGTGAATGTGACATGATACTCTGCAGGCCAATGGACGAGAGAAACCAAGCGGATGGCTACCAGCTCTGAACATTCACATTGCGATTAGCGTCTACGGCTCCGCACAGAAATATCACCAAGCCTGCCCCATCTGAATCATTTTATCAAGCAATTTGAAAAAGAAAACTTGAAATAATCAGTATAATTCCAATTTTATTAATGTAATAATGCAAGAATGGGTCCTAACATATTAGTGATTATCCCTGATTAGTGGGGTTAAAGTTAATTCCAGTTTAGTTGTGAGCTACAGTGTTTTTCCTACCATAAATGTGCATTATTTCTGTGAGCAGGAAAAAAAAAATGGTGTGCTTTCAAACTTGCTATATTCGTAGGTTTATGTGAATGTGTTTATATAATGTATAAAAATCTCTCCTTTAAATAGCAATCTATTTAAGAATAAGGTATTCTCTGGATAGGAAAGGCAGTACAGATAACCCAGGAGACTTCGTCTAAGCAGCAGTTCCTACAGTTCAGAACTCTTAAAATTACCCAAAGAGCCTGTTAAAAATAAAGTCTCTCCAGAGATTCTGATTCAGCAGGACTAAGTGGTGCCCGCCACTTTTTTTTTTTTTTTTTTTGAGACGGAGTCTTGCTTTGTCACCTAAGCTGGAGTGCAGTGGCACGGTCTCGGCTCACTGCAAACTCCACCTACCTGGTTCAAGCGATTCTCCTGCCTCAGCCTCCCGAATAGCTGGGACTACAGGTATGCGCCACCATGCCCAGCTAATTTTTTCTTTTTTTGTATTTTTAGACGGGGTTTCACTGTGGTAGCCAGCATGGTCTTGATCTCCTGATCTCATGATCCACCCGCCTCGGCCTCCCAAAGTGCTGGGATCACAGGCATGAGCCACCTTGCCCGGCCCCACTTGAATTTTTTAATATTCCCCCTAACCAAGTGACTCTGACAGATGGTATAAGACTCAAACTTCGAGAACACCTGAACTAGTTTATAGTCAATTATGCTGACAAAGATGACCATTTCTTTGTTATTTACATCTCTTTCACACCAGTTTAACTGCCACAGTGCTGAAAAATCTTTCCTAGATACAATGATTTCAAATCTTTGGAAATATCACATAAAATAAAAACAAAAACGTACAAACACAGGATGGGGAACGAGTAAAAAGCATTAGGTACTAATAGTGAATTGGAGAGAATCTTAAAAGGATTATTTTAAATTATGAAATATTCTGAACAAACAATAGAGTGTAGAAAATATTGGAAGACATCTAGGTTTAGGAAGTATCTAACAAAAGTCACATGATTTGGTCTTTTTTAAACTTACAGCAATTCCCGCACAAGATTCTCTGTGTTGTTAATAATCTTGGCAAAATCTGATGACCTGTGACTCATTTCTGTGAAAGATAAACAACAATATTAAAAATTCCAGCTCAAAACCAAATGAATGGAAATACCTATGAAATTTGCAAGTAAACAACAATACAGGGAAATTTGAGTTATTCTGCATTCAAATTGTGGGCCAAGGCTCACTTAGTTTAGGGGACCATCCAAACTGATTTTCAAATTGCAAACATTTTAGCTTGATAGTCATGGCAGGAGGATTTTTCAAGTGGTACATTCATTGAGCAAGCTATTTATTAATTCATCACTCTGTGATGCTCTCTGTGATTCTTCTTACCATCTCTTTCTCACAAATAGGAATCCATGTGCAATAGTTGCCCTTTAGGTCTAGAGCACAAAATTCCATGCTGTGATCTCACTTCACAGAAATCTAAGTATATGTCCCAAACCAACAGGAACAAAATTTAACAGAAATAAGCAATACAGTTAACCCTGTGGTCTCTTAATACCATGCAGTCTTCAGAACCACCAAAAATAAAAGAAAATAAGTTTTAGAATGCAGAGGTCCTCTTCTCAAAAAATACAGGGGAAACTTAATAAGATTATCAATGTTCGAGGTCTTCATAAAAGGCTTATGTACTTTTAAACTTTAATGAGGTTGTATTTAAGTACAATAAAAACTGTAAATTGAATGTAAAGCAATATTATAAATGTTTAGAGGCACTGTTATGCAAATATACAGTATCTTCCGATCCTAAATCCTATAATTAGCAAAAACCAATTATGACAGGGTAAGCTGAGATGTCAGAACCTCTCACCAGCATTTATGCTATTTTCAAAATGGTTTCTGTCAGACACACAACCCAAGCTATTAAAGTTTAAAAATGTATCTATAAAGGCCTATAGGAAGACCCTATAGGCCCTGTAATTCTATATTTGATGCATTTAAATTAGTTCCCTTTGAGCCAGGGCTCAGTGGCTCAAGCCTGTAATCCCAAAACTTTGGGAGGCCAATGTGGGAGGATTGCTTGAGGCCACGAATTTCAGATCAGCCTGGGCAGCAAAGTGAGATCCCATCTCATGGGATCTTTAAAAAATGTTTTAAACATTTAAAAAAAATTAGCCAGGTGTGGTGACGTGTACCTATAGTCCTAGCTACTCAGAAGGCTGAGGCAGGAGGGTCACTTGAGCCCAGCAGTTGGAGGCTGCAGTGAACTATGATCATGCCACTGTACTCCAGCCTGGGTGACAGAGCAGGACCCTGCCTCTAAAAAAAAAAAAAAGCTTCCTTTGAAACATGGATATTCACAGAATTCAAAAGTAAATCTTACCAAGAACACTAATGCCAACTCCTTTGTAGTCTAATAACTCCTTTTGTATCTCTAACAACACCTAGAAAAAAATAAAGGAAAATAGGGTTATTTCAATATGCTCTGCACTGCTTTCCCTCTGCACATATAAACCTGAGGAGGGGACAAGGAAGGGTCTACAGTGAGGTCCCCAGGCATCCATCCCCACCCACAGCCAGTCTCCTTCCTCCCCATGTCCACAATGCCAGCGATGACGCAACTTACACACAAGGTAAGCATGAAATTAGGCAATGTGACTGATGTTGATACACTTTTTCCAAAGGCCTGAATTTACTGATACCCTAGAAAATGTCCCCTTCACAAATCTCATTCACCACCCTCCTAAAGCTAAAGTACAGAATGCATAAAGTTCTGGGTTAAAGGGACAACAATAAAAAAATTATGCCCAGATTATACAGGTAACTCAATTTTCCAATCTCTTTTGGTCTAAGGTGCTAGACTGGGAAGCGTGGGGTGGGCAGGAAGAAGGAAGAGCCTGCTGTGAATAAGATTTGTCCCAGGGTGCTGCAACAAGACTGGCACAATGTTGATAGTTGTTGAGTCTCAGAGATGGGTCCTTGGAGGTTCATTACACTACTTTTATCTTTGTGTATGTGAGGATTCCCATAACAAAAAATAAAGAGAAAAAGCAAAGCTTTAAAAATGAACATAAAATAAGTGCAAAAGCAACCAGCCAGAGAAGGTCTACAAATAGGAGGCGCTTTTTTTTCTTAAGATGATTGCTAAGGAGGGCATCATTAAAACACAGCTATAACCTAAACTGGATTGCAACTTGTCTCAAAAAACAGTATTTTAACAATAAAGAATTAGACAAGGCCGGGCGCGGTGGCTCACGCCTGTAATCCCAGCACTTTGGGAGGCCAAGGCCGGCAGATCACAAGGTCAAGAGATTGAGACCATCTTGGCCAACATGGTGAAACCCCGTCTCTACTAAAAATACAAAAATTAGCTGGGCTTGGTGGTGGGTGCCTGTATCCCAGCTATTCGGGAGGCTGAGGCAGAAGAATCGCTGGAACCCGGGAGGCGGAGGTTTCAGTTAGCTGAGATCACGCCACTGCACTCCAGCCTCGTGACAGAGCAAGACTCTTCTCAAAAAAAAAAAAAAAAAAAAAAAAAGAATTAGATTAAAAAAAGACTGCCTTGATGACTGGGTCTAAGAATGTGTTATTGTTTTCTGAAATGTTGGATGCTTGTTAGCACTAACTGATCAAATAAAATAGAGTGAATCTTTTCTTTTAGTAAAGAGAAACATTTATCTGTGAATAATCTTTGAACTTGTTCTTGAGACTGTATCTTTCTTATAGACAGCATTCGTTGAAAATAGTTCTATAAAATTTTATAACCAAAATAATTACAAGGAGTTTTAAGGACTCCTACTGAAAAATCACACCTCCCTAATCCAGTAGGTTTTTTTTTTTCCAGTTGAAGAATGCATTGCTTTTGTGGATCATAACCAATTTTTTTGTGGTTGTTGTTAACAGACAGGGTCTTGCTCTGTCACCCAGCCTGGAATGCAGTGGGACAATCACAGTTCACTACAGCCTCAAACTCCTGGGCTCAAGAGATCCTCCCACCTTAGCCTCCTGAGTTTCTTGGATTATAGGCGTGTGCCACCACACCCAGCTCACCACTAATTTTTTTAATGAAACAGAACAGACTAGTGCAGGATAGAATACAAAACAGTGTATGTCACAGGTAATTAGGCTACACATCATTTCATAAGGCATTTATTTTTGTTTGAATGTGTATACTTTGTCATTTTGTAAACATGTTTTTCACTGTAGGTTACAGTCAAAAAAAGTTTGAAGGCTTCTCTAATCTTTACTATTCAACTAAATCAGGAAAACACATAAAAGCAACATCTGCCTGCCCCCTCACCCTCCTGCCCCCCAGGTTACATGCAATCCAAGGGCAAAAATCCTCCCAGCAAAATTAATAATAAATAATTGTATTACTGATGACAATTGCCATTACAATTATAGTAATAAATTAATAACGAATTACATAGGGAACAAACATTGGGAACACTCCAAAACATGGGGGGTGGAGGAGGAGGCTACAGGAAATCTCCACAGCTGGAGCAGGGAATCTCGCCTAAAATGAACTGTAACCACTGAGAAAAAATAAGCCCTGTCCTCTAAGCTACTGTGAGCGCTGCCCCTAGAAAAGTAAGAAGTCCTTTCCCCTTTAAAATTGGATTCTCTGTTCTTAGCACAACACAGAGGAGGCTCTGTCCCAGGGAGATTTCTACTCTGCTCAACAATTGATAATTGTAAAATACTTGGCTATGCCTCGTGCTGCTCCAACATATTATCAGCTCTATCCTGGTTAGAAAAATAAAAATCTAACAGCAGCGGCAGCCGCCTGACAATGGGCTCAAGGCACATCGAAGACTTTGCCTTCTTCACTGCGGGTGGGGCTGGGGACGGTGGGTTTGGCGGGGGAGGGGAGGAGCCGGGCTGGGGCCTGGGAAGGCAGAGAGTGAGTTCCACCAGCAAGATCTGACTGTGGCCCGGGAGAGAATTCAATCATTTGGTTTACTCCAGAATGAAATGAACAGAGAATTGAGTTAAGCAGCCCAAAGCCTACCAGAGTTCGAATACTCGAACGCCTTTAGGGGACAAGCAGGTTAAAAAAAGGAGGGGGGTGGGGAGAAAGGCTTTAGGAAAGGGTAGGTTCTATGGGGGACAAGGAGGGGAAAGTTGGACTGAAGGTTTTCAAATTTACATTTCTGAAAAGCAGTGTTCCTAAGTGCTGGCTAAAGCAAACACGGGTGTAAGGGGCAGGGGGGCACCCACAGACGGACCTTTAAGTTTGCAATCCCTTTCAGCTAACGTGATCCACTGCAATATGCAGAACCTGTCATCGGTTCATTCCCATTCATCACTCATTCACACTATGTCCATTCATGTATCCGCTCCACACTGCCCGGGCTCGCCGCACAGCTGCGCGAGGCGAACGCAGAGATCAGAGCTTTTTCTTTTTCGCCCCGCCCCAGCCCCCGGACCGGCCCAGGAGATGGCACAGCCTGGGCGTCTGCAGGTGCGTAGCACCGGCGCGACAGCAGGCCCCGGCCAGCTGAGTCGTGCACTGCCTCGCACCAGCAGTCAGGGCCAGGGGCAGCTGCACGGGCACGCCTCGCCGAGCTTCCTCACCAACTGCATTCTTCCCGAAGCCCGCTTGCCAGAGCTGCTGATCCCGCTGTGCACGCTGATGCAAGCGCCTAGAGGACTCAAGGCAGGGAGCGGGAATCCGAGTGCCACACGCAGGGATGCAAACCCACCCGCGTACGTGCTCCCGCCTGAACCTCACTCCCGGCGCCCGCTCACGGGGACTTACTGAGTGCGGCAGCTTGGCGGGACCAGGCCCAAAGTTGACCACCTGCCTGGGGGCGTCCATGGTGCGGCGGCGAGGGCGCTGAGTCAGCCAAGGAGGACCGAACGCGTGAACGGCTGGCGTTCCCGGCCGCTGCGGTGAGAGTCTGCAGCCGGCTCCGAACCCCCGCCTTGTTCCAGCGCCGAGTCGGCGCCCCATTGGCCCGTGGTGTCGGAGGCCCTGCGCTGATTGGCTCGCGCGAAGGAGCTCGCATCCCCATTGGTCGCGCTTCTGAGCCGAGTCGGAGCAGTTGCTCCTCCTCGAGTTTACCGTTTCAACCCCCATTTTTGATCAATGCAAGGAGCGCGCGGGATTGCGCCAGCCAGCCGAGCCGGCTCGGCTGCGCGCTCGCCCGAGGATTGTGGGCGGCGGGAAGAGGCTGCCCCTGCCAACCTGCCTTCGCCCCTTGAGCCCTCAATCAGGCCGGTTCCAGTCCTCCAACCCCAGAGGACCTCAGCTCCTCTATCTTGGCCGAAAGGGCAGTTACCGAGCAGATTTGTAGCCCCCATCCACCCACCTCTCCACCACCAGCCCCCAGTTTGGGCTGTGATGTATTTGTTCCAGAACCAGCAGTCACTAATCTACCAAACTTTTCAAAGCACCCCCACGGGCGTCAGATACCCCAGTGGAGAGAGAGGACCCCCCAAGATTGGAAGCGCAGGATGAAGAAGGGCCGGGGGTGGGTGGATACGGTTCTTTGTATTTGCACGTGGGTCCCGAGTTCCTGCAGGATTAAAGAACGGAGGTGGCCAAGGACGCAGGGAGGAGCTATAGCCTGGGAAGCGCGGATGCCCGCCAGGCAAGTCCTTTAAAGTCGCTGATTCTCCATTTCCTCCTTTGTGAAACGAGTGAGCTGGAACCCTGCGACAGCTCTCAGGTTGCGCCCGCGCTGACAAGCTGTGAGTTTAGAAACGTGAGGAGATATTAACAAGAACGCGATACCCATAGGGCGCTGCAGCCCAAACCAGAGGAAGGTGGCCGCTAGCCAGGCCAGGCGCAGGGCCAGAGCTGCACAAACTTTTCCACGGAAGTGTCCTTCTCAAAAGAACTCCAGTGGAGACCCGCATGGGGTTCTGAAACAGAAAACCCTTCCCCCTACCCTGCAAGAAAGAAGTTCCTTTGAAGTCTGGAATTTCATCATTTTTAAACTGTGAATTTTGCATTCTCTGCCATAATTTAACCTAGTTTCTTTTAATGTAAAAATATTTTCCCTGAGTAAAATTGATGCGCCAGGAATATATACAGTCCAACTGCCCCGTTTAGAGAAGGCTTGTAACTGGACAGGGCTTTGGCTTTTGTTTGCTTTTCCTGATGAAAATGTGGGCGGTATGGGGCTGAGAGCAGAGGCACTGCTCTGGATCTGGGAATTGGAGGGCAAAGTTTCCAGAAAAAGGCAAAATGAACAAGGCCCCTGCGTTCCTCAGCAACTTCATTAAGAAAACCGCAACATTGAAGACAGAAATCTCAGCCCAAAAACTCAGGCATGCAAGAAGCATCACATATCCATTATTTCATGTAAATAACTCAGTTATTATATATTAGTAGCTGCCCCTAGCAGCTAATCTACTGGAGACTAAGGGAGTCAGACTTCATCCTTCCTGGAGTTAGTTCCTAACACCAGGGATATACACAGTCCCATGTAGTGGGTTGGGAGAAGGGACGGCACATCCATTTGGTCCTCTGTTCCCAAAAGATATGGCTGAGTTGTTTCCACTGCCCAAGCTATGTGGCTGCTTGGGTTGATGAGCTCCCTACTACTTCTGTATCCCACTAGGGGCACAGGAATTTGGGGTGGGTGGCGGTGGCTATTGTCTCATCTGCTAAGACATCCCATGAAGCTATTCCTCCCAGGGGTCCTGCAGTTTCCAAGACGGTATTTCAGGGACACAAATCACACATACCCTCAGCCTCAGGACCCACTGACCTCTGTTTGTCTTCCTCCTGCCCCTGGGCAATCTCCTTTTCAGTCTAGAGAAAATCTGTCTTTTCCATGTTTCTTCCTCACACTGTGCCCACAAACACCTTAAACCAGAGCCACAAACTCAAATGCCTCCAGGGGCCACTCAGGGATAGGAAACAAGTAGTGGGAACTGTGGCAAATTGAGTTCATTTGTCCATTTGTGGCAGAGGGGCACGCGGCCACTGCACATTTATGATTCCCCCCATCCATGGGATAGGGTTGGTGGCAGGAAGTGGCTGCTCAGACCGGCTTCATGTTTCCCAGCTCCCTTTGCATCTAGGTGAGCCACATGACTGGGTCCCCCCAGTGGAATGTGGGCCAAGTGGATGTGTGTCACTTTCAGGCCAGGGCGGTTGAGAAATGGGTGTGCTTCTCCACTTCCTTTTTCCCATTCCACAGGCTGAAAACAAAAAACTCCCTGGCCCCTAAGGACAGTGGAGAAACAGCAAACAGGGAGCCCCAAGTCCCTGAATCACCTGCACCAGACTTGTCATATGTAAGTGAGAAATCAACTTCTTTTGTGCTATGTCACTGAAATATGAGAGGCGATTTGTTACAGCAGCTCACATTATCCTAATTATTATGCCATCCTAAATGCAACAGCTGAAGTTCAGATCCAGCTGGTTGTTGCCAAGTAGGCAAATGAAGTTGCTTGAGCTATCTTCACATTTTGAAAGAAAACCCAGGAACCCAGATTTTTATGTGACATCTCATTTTTAAACATCTACAAATGTAAATTTCAGCAAAACACTGTACAGATCAATATTCTGAGGGGCAAACTCCAGCTTATCTGAGGCCTTATTGAGCCTACATGTAACAAACTCTCCGAAGGACTGTTTATAGTGTTCTGCCCTCAAATTTCCTCCAGTTCAACAAGGAACACTCTCAGCTAAGTGCTTGAATAAAGAAGCAGCAAAGGAGGAAACATAATTTAATCTCAAAATATTTTGTCCTTCTTGCCTATTTTGCACTGATCTATAAAGACAGTCCAGGCCGGGCACGGTGGTTCACACCTGTAATCCCAGCACTTTGGGAGGCAGAGGCAGGTGGATCATGAGGTCAGGAGATCGAGACCATCCTGGCTAAAACGGTGAAACCCCGTCTCTACTAAAAATACAAAAAATTAGCTGGGCATGGTGGCGGGCGCCTGTGGTCCCAGCTACTTCGGAGGCTGAGGCAGGAGAATGGCATGAACCCAGGAGGCGGAGCTTGCAGTGAGCCAAGATCGCACCACTGCACTCCAGCCTGGGAGACAGAGTGAGACTCCGTCTCAAAAAAAAAAAAAAAAGAAGACAGTCCAGAGGAACCCCTGCATTGTGTGAGGGATCCTCCCCTCTTAGTAGATTCTCATTTAGCAAGTACAAAGAAGCTTCTTTATGAAATACATATTTTGTAAAAAGGCAGAAATTCAATTTTCACAAGTATTATTCACTGAGTACTTCTATATGTGAAAGATGCTGGGCTCTGCTGCGATTCCCAATGAGATCCAGCCATCCTGTTTAGAGAGGAGTGCGAAGAGAAGTAGGCAACATGAGCAGGAGAGAAAATCTATTTGGAATGAGACAAGATTATTTCTCCTGCCCTTTTTGTAGTTGGAGCTAAAGATCCTTTTCCCTTATCATTATTCCCAGAGAACGTGAGGAAGGGAAGCTGGGCGTGGTGGCTGACACTTATAATCCCAGCACTTTGGGAAGCCTAGGCGGGCGGATCACTTGAGGTTCGGAGTTTGAGACCAGCCTGGCCAACATGGTGAAACCATGTCTCTACTATAAAAAAAAAAATTCAAAAATTAGCCTTGCATGGTGTCTCGCACCCATAGTCCCAGCTACTCAGGAGGCTGAGGGAGGAGAATCGCTGCCCCCAGCTCCAGCAACCCACCATTCTACTTCCTGCCTCTATGAATCTGACCACTCTAAGTACCTCTTGTATGCGGAATCATAGAGAATGATTGATCCCGGGAGGCGGAGGTGGCAATGAGCCAAGGAATCGCTACCCCCAGCTCCAGCAACCACCATTCTACTTCCTGTCTCTATGAATCTGACCACTCTAAGTACCTCTTGTATGCGGAATCATACAGAATGATTGATCCCGGGAGGCGGAGGTGGCAATGAGCCAAGATTGTGCCACTGCACTCCAGCCTGGGTGACAGAGTGAGGCCCTTTCTCAAAACCAAAAAACAATTTAAAAAAGTGGGAGAGAGGCAGTAATCATAGTTTATGTAGCAAAAAGAACTCAAAAGTCAACGTCCTATTACTTTCTTTATTCTGACCCCAACAGATAGGAGAAGATATCCATCCTACTCTCTTTACCTCAATTTATTTCCTTACCTACTTTGATTCATTTTTTTATTGTGACAAAATATGCATAACATGAAATTCACCATTTTCAAGTGTACAGTTAAGTGGCAGTAAGTACAGTCACATTTTTGTGCAATCGTCACCACCATCCACCACCAGAAACCTTTTCATCTTCCCACACTGATACTCTGTACACATTAAACTATAACTCCCGCCACTCCCCAACTCCAGCAACTACCCTTCTGCTTCCTGTCTGTATGAATTTGACCACTCTAAGTACCGCCTGTAAGTGGAATCATAAAGAATTTGCCCTTTTGTGTGACTGGTTTATTTCACTTAGCATGTCTTCAAGGTTTATCCATTGTGCTTCATATTTTTTTTGTAGAGATAGGGGTCTCACTATGTTGCCCAGGATGGTCTCGAATTCCTGCCCTCAAGTGATCCTCCCACCTTGGTCCAACAAAGTCCTGGGATTACAGGCATGAGCCATTGCACCTGGCCTCATTTTGCTTTATTTTTAAAGATTAGTATAGATCTTTAAAAGATCTGCAAGCTTTGCACAAGTGAAATCCCTAAAGAAGTTATTTAAGAGGCATGCTCTCTGGGGACTAGTGGGCAGAATTACACAGGGGATGCACACTGCTTCTACCTCTTACATCCTAAAAAGATTCCAAAGTAGAAAAAGCATCAGAATTTATTTAACTTTTTTTTTTTTTTTTTTTTTAGAGAAAGGGGCACAACTCCTGGCACCATCTCTGTAACGTGTTTACACACTGGTATTCTCCACTCCCAGCCCCGCTGGCTCTGCTCATATGCGTGTGCATTTTTGGGATCGGCACTCTTCATGAGGGCTGCCTCACAGAAGGGTTCCACATGGAAGCCTGAAAACTAGCCACAGACCACTCGTTTCACCACCTGTGCAAAGTCAACACGTGCCTATTTCAGACAACCATCCAAGCTGTTTGAGAACGACTTTTGTAGAGTTAATAGTCTGTGGGTTGTTTTGTTCTTTCCTTTTCTTTATGAGGCCAGAGGAAATACTAAGGCAAAGCACAGAGAGAGAAAATCCAGGGATGACGGGAGCAGAAGCCAGTTCAGGATATGAAAAGTCTTGCTTCTTCCTCTTCTTTTTCTCATGCTTCAAACTGAGTGCCAGCGCCAAAGAACCACGCACACTGCCTCAGAGATAAGCAATGACTGTCATTTAATTGTATTGTTTGGCTTATGTTTTGTACAGAAAGGCAGCAAAGATTAATTAAAAATACAAAGAATTCAAAGCTGCTGGGGATGAGAGGCATTTCTGTAACCATCAAAACGAACTGGGCAGGGGTAAGGGGAGCAGCTGGCTGGAGGGGAGGGAGCTGGAGGGGAGGGAAGACTGGCTCCGCATGTTGTGGTGTGTGCATCTGAGGCATATCCAAGCAGGGTGTGTGTGAAGACTTTTTAATGACGTAGGAATACGCCTTGTATGAAATATCAAAATGAAAGAAAAAGCTGCTTCTCATCGGCACAACAATTAACTATCTCCAAAAACAATTTTTTTAAGCCCACCTCCTTGGAGTCACAAACTCTACTCAAACTTAGACAGCAAATTATAGTCCCAAACCAGACCATCAACAGATGCGTTCAGATTCATTCATTCAACAAATACTGTCACGCATCGCTTAACAACAGGGATATGTTTTGAGAAATGTATCCTTGGGCGATTTCTTCGTTGTGTGAACATCATAGAGTGTGCTTACACAAACCTAGATGGCACAGCCTGCACACACCTAGGCTATATGATACAGCCTAAGCCTATACAGCATGTTACTGTACTGAATACAGTGAAGGTTTGTTGAATGAAAGAATGAGGTTACACATACTATATCTATTGTGATAATTCTGCTAAAACAGAGAAGTCTGTTCCAAAGTTGATGTCTTCACCCCTAGAGACAGAAAACTGCTTATTATTATTAATTATTCTGCACCCCTTTCAGCAAAGTTTCAAAGGAGGTTTCATCTTTCCTCATCCTCAAATTCAATCTGTTCTGCTTCACAACTTTTCTCCACTCTATCGACTTCTATCTCCATGCTGCCTGCCTCGTCCAAGCTCCCATGATCTCTTCTAGACTCCTGGGCCTGGGCTCCTTGCATTGACATCACTGCCTTAGAATCCATTCTCCAAACTGCAACCACAGTCAACTTTTGAAAACATACGTAAGGTAGTTTATGTAGCTCCTCTGCTCAAAGCCCTCTAACAGCTTCCCGTTACATTTAGAACAACCATCAGACTCCTAATGGGCCCACAAGACCACACTTAGCCTGGTTCTTGGTCGTCTCTTGGCTCAGCCCTTGCTTATTTCTCTGGAAACTCACCAGCCTCTGCAATAGTACTTGTTTGTTGTCCATTTCCACACTAGAACATAACTTGCCAGAGAAGCTGAGACTGCACCTGCCTTTTTCACTGCTGTATCCCCAGCATCAAACATATTAGGTGCTTGATAAATATTTCTCGAGTGAATGTACAGGGCAGGAAGAAGGAAATTAATGAAAATGCTAACAGTCTGTTGCTGGGTTGATAATTCTAAAAGAGTGAGGTGAGGATAGGCATAAGACCACCAAAAACCCCTGAAGATCCTGGGACGCCACTCTGCACCCTTTGAGAGCCTGTGGTTCTCCAGGCCCATCCTCCCACAAGTCATTTCTGCCGAGGCTGAAGGCCTCATCGAGTCCTAACATGTCGCCATGCAATTAGGATTCTAGGTCAGTGTCTTCAATGCTGAGTGAAGCTGCATGTGGAAGCTTACCAAATGATATGGTTTGGCTCTGTGTCCCCACTTAAATCTCATGCTGATTTGTAATTCCCAATATTGGGCAAGGGACCTGGTGGGAGGTGATTGGATCATGGGGACAGATTTCCCCCATGCTCTTCTCGTGCTAGTGAGTAAGTTCTCAAGAGATCTGACGGTTTAAAAGTGTGTGGCACTTCCCCCTACCACCCACCACCACTTTGCCGTATTAAGACGTGCTTGTTTTCCCCTTGCCTTCTGCCATGACTCTAAGTTTCCTGAGGCCTCCCAGCCATGCTTCTTGTATAGCCCATGGAACTCTACATCAACTAAAACTCTTTTTTTATAAATTACCCAGTCTCAGGTAGTTCTCAGCAGTGCGAGAATGGACGAATACACCAAATAATTCACCTCCATTCAGCTTGCACTGGATCCAGTCACACTTCTCTGAATTTGCACGACCACTAAAAGTTCATGGCAGACAGTGGCAAGTTGCAGGTTGGTGAAGGGATGTATTTTGTGGAGGGAGAAGAGTTAGTTAGACAGCCAGGCCCACAGGGTAGCATATGTTTGTTTCTCAAACTCACAGAACTGGAAGGAATCTTGGAATGTCATCTAGAATAATCTACCCATGCATTCTGAGAGCCAGTCTCTCCCAGCATTGTCCTGAGGCAGTGGGGAGGAAAAATTACATTGCCCTGTAAATCAGTACAAAGCCATTCCTAGATGACTGCCCAAGGATTTGGGTGGAGGCTTGCAGAACTGAGGAGTGAGATGAAAGAATTTTTAAAGTAATAACATTTATGCTGATTCTGTATATCCCAGCATACTTTAACTTTCATTGCCAAAATGGAACTCTTAGGTAACAAAGAATGACTTGGTGTCCCCAGGCTGGCCCCAGTGTCTCAAGTCGCTAAACATGCATAAACTTCCTTGGACAGCCAAAGATGATTAATGAATCCTAATCAGGTATACTAACTATGTGGAATTAAGGAGCCAAAAGGAACTCTGCAAGCATTCTAAACTGTAAGGTTAGAGATCAAAGAAAATCACCAAGTGTGCTTACGACAAATAATGTCAGGAGCACCCACTCTCTTCCAGACAACACAGGGTCATTTTCATGTACCAAAATATAAAGTATTTTCAGTATGTCTTACATATATTTTGGGGTGTTTGTGATTGAATTATCCAATTTGACTCACAAATCTCCGGAGTTTAGGCCAACTCCTTCACTTTCTGATGAGAAAAATGGTACAAGGAAGTAAAGTGATGCTGTGAGGCTGGGCCGGTTCTTCCACCTGTGGCTTCACACATGGACATCCTGGAACCTACTGGTAACGTATTTTTCCATTTCATAGAAAGAAAAGCCGAAACCCAGATCCAGGATTTGTCCAGGATCACCAGGAGTCTGTTCCGGGCTTTGAACCACGGAGAGAACATCAAATCATTGCATTTCTATTTCAAAGAATATAACTCTTTGTGTTAGGCACACTGCCCTATTTTAAAAATGATGTAAAGGTGTCAGTAAAGTCATTTAAATTGTCCCAGAAGAGAGCAAGCTCTGAGTAATACAAACTGAACCTGAGCAATCAGATGGGATCTAAGAAGTCAAGGGTGTGAGCCGAGGGAGCTGTTGCACAAGCGTGTGACATGCCCTGCCTTGCCCTGCTGCCTGGGGATGCTGCCGCTCCCTCAATAAAATGCTGCATCCTTTCCAAACGGGAGACAAGGCACTCAAAGAGTGCTCTTGTGGCTTTTTGCTGGTGATGCCCTCCTATCCCGCCACTCCCAGATTTTATCCAGAGTCTCTTAAGCAGCCTGGGTTAAGGTTTTCCATTTTTCTCTGTACATTTCCTCTTTTCATGCTCAGCTAGTTCTTACCTCTCATTGTCTAACATCAAGTTAGTTGTTGCCATTGTCCTGGACTTCGATGTTTCTGCGATTGCTGAGTACCATAGGGAAATGTCTAACCATCCTAGGGGTATGGCTCACAGGAGAAGCTATTGGTTTGCAATAAAAATCTTGAGATGTGTTTATGTAGAAGACCCAGTGAACGGAAGAGTCTCCTTCTCTCCTGGTTGAACTTGACATGTTTATACACTGTTTAATACCTGTTTCTTCAGGTACTAAAATACTTTGCCTTTGTTTTTCTAGATCTCCTTATGTAGGAAAAATGTTAATAGCATTTGTTGTTCGGTAACAGTTTTATCCTTTTTAAGGTTTCCTGAGGCAAATTTAACACATGATCACTTTTTTTTTTTTTTTTTTTTTGAGACGGAGTCTTGCTCTGTCTCCCAGGCTGGAGTGCAGTGGCACGATCTCAGCTCACTGCACCTCCGCCTCCTGAGTTCAAATGATTCTCCTGCTTCAGCCTCCTGAGCAGCTGGGATTACAGGCATGTGCCACCACGCCCGGCTAATTTTTGTATTTTTAGTAGAGACAGGGTTTCACCATCTTGGTCAGGCAAGTCTCGAACTCCTGATTTTGTGATCCACCCACCTCGGCCTCCCAAAATGCTGGGATTACAGGCGTGAGCCACCATGCCTGGCCACATGATCACTTTTAAATGTTCAAATACTACAGAAAGTTGGAGTGTAGAAAGGGAAGAACCAGAAAGTAACTCACCCAAGATTAACCACACATTAACGGTGGGAGTGGAACCAGATATCTCTCCTTTGCTCTTAGTCTAGGGTTCAAGATACTTTTCCTGCTACTCCTTGTTTTCTCATGAAAGGCAGGCAATAGCCTAGTCTCCTCCACCCTATAGGAATGCTGGGTGGCCTGTGCCTAATGAGCTGCACCCCTGGACTCTTTTAATTGAAAGTGAAAGATATCCAACTCCAACCAGCTTAGGCAGAAGAGAAATGGATCCATGCATGGAACCTGAAACCAAACCTCAGGGTGGGCGGACAAGGATAAGGCTGCACTTCTAGTTCAACTCAAACAGAAAACCCAAATGCTGTGAGGTATGCATCTCTGTATGTCTTTATTTTCTGTTTTGTTTGTTTGTTTAGAGACAGGGTATTGCTCTGTTGCTCAGGCTGGAGTCCAGTAGCATCACCACAGCTCAATGCAGCCTTGAACTCCTGGACTCAAGCAATCCTCCCACCTCAGCCTTCCAACTGGCAAAGATTCCAGGCACATGCCACTGCACCTGACCATCTGTGTATGTCTTTCTTTGGTTTTGTTTCCTTTTTCTCTTTTTCTTTTTTTTTTTTTTGAAACAGGGTCTCACTCTGTTGCTCAGGCTGGAGTGCAGTGGTGCAATCTCAGCTGAATGCAACCTCCGCTTCCAGGGTTCAAGTGATTCTTCTGCCGCAGCCTCCCTAGTAGCTGGGATTACAGGCATCTGCCACTGCGCCTGGCTAATTTTTGTATTTTTAGTAGAGATATGGTTTCACCATGTTGGCCAGGTTGGTCTTGAACTCCTGACTTCAGTGATCCGCCCGCCTCGGCCTCCCAAAGTGCAGGGACTACAGGCTTAAGCCACTGCACCCAGCCTATATCTTTCCTTTCTAACTTTGCTTCTGTCTTCACATCATTTTATCCACTCAAACTGGCATTCTCCTAAAGCCTATAACCATGGCCAGTGATTGTATCATCTTTGCTGTGAGAGAAGAAGGGACTCTTTTCCCTTGTTTCCAGGTTAAACATCATCTCTCAAGGATTTCAATGCTTTTGAGTCACACACCCATCCTGTACCCAGGAAAGCAGAGCAATCAGATTGGGACCCACTGAACCACCATACTGAAGTGAGGTAGAAACAGTTCAACCCTAAAAGGGGATGCTCTTGGCCAAAGAACCACAGAGGGCTGGGAAGGCAAACGCTGTATGTACCTCCCCTTCCCTCCTCCTTTACACAGCTCTGCCCAGTGACTCCATCTCAATTTTCATCAATAATCTGAATCTTGAGGTGTTTTGCTGATATACACTCTCTCCCAGACAGTCCAGTTCATCATCCACACAGGAAGACTACTTAGAATGAGTTACTAGCCCAGCAGAAATCTGAGTTTCAACAGAAAATCAATGATTAACATTTTATCCCAAAGTGCTAGGTAATATTACAAAAGCAAGTAGTTTTTAAAATCACTGAATCCCTATTGCTCTGAATTGCACATGACCTCAAATGGCTGAACTCAGAAGACCATACCTCATTGAGAAATATTTACCATGCAAGAATTCTTTATCTATCCCAGAGCTTTAGCAAAAAGCCCATCTTTCCTGCACTCCCTGTCCTGTCATCTCAGATTGTACTACTGAGATTTATTAGTTTTATATCTCTGACTAGGACAACTCAAAGATAATAAATATTTCACCTCTTTCTTTTGTTAGAAAACTACAGAATTGTTACTTCTGCAGAAATCTCAATGAATCTTCTCTTCCATTTATGAATTGCATTGTTACAGATATTTTTCAGCCTCAGGATTCGAGCTTCCCCACATCTCACTAGTTTCAAATTATATGAAGGTCAGCAGTAGTGAACATTCAATGCTCTTCCCTCCACATGAATGGGGGCTCCTGTGTTCTGAGCTCACTGCCTGTTGGCCACAATTGGTTGCTTCAGGATGGATCTCCTGATCCAGGGAGTGTTCATCAAAAATCTTTCCCAAGATTTTTGTTTTAATTGTGGTAATAAACACTTAACATTAAATTTACAACTTTAAACATTTTTCAAGTGTATAGTTCCGTTAAGAACATTTACATTGTTGTTCAATCAATCTCTAGAACTTTTTCATCTTGCAAAGCTGAAACTCATTAAACATTAAAGCTGAAACCCATTAAACACCTCTCCATTCTCCTTTCTCCAGCCCCTGGCAACCACCATTCTACTTTCTGTCTCTATGAATTTGACTACTCTAGGTACCTCCCATAAGTGGTATCATATAGTATGTGTCTTTTTGTGACTGGATTCTTTCACTTAGCATAAGGTCCTCAAGGTTCATCCCTGTTGTAGCATGTGTCAGAACATCCTTCCTATTTAAGGCTGAAAAATATTTCATTGTATGTATTGTATATACCACATTTTAAAAATCCATTCATCCATCAGTGGACACCTTTGGGCTCTTGTGAATAATGCTGCTATCGACATGGGTGTACAAATATCTCTTCGAGCCCCTGCTTTCAATTCTTTTGGATATATACCCAAAAGTGGTATTACTGAATCATATGGTAGCTCTATTTTAATTTTGATTTTTTGTTTGTTTTTGCATTTAAAAAAGTTTAAATAGACACAAGGTCTCACTTTGTTACTCAGGCTGGTGTCAAACTCCTGGCCTCAGGTAATCCTCTCAAAGTGCTACAATTACAGGAATGAGCCACCCTACCCTGTTCTATTTTATTTTAGTTTTTTAGGAACCTTCATACTTTTTCCCATACTGGCTACCTCATTTTACACTCTCACCAACAGTGCACAAGGATTCCAATTTCTTCATATCCTTGCTAGCATTTATTTTGTTTTGTTTTGTTAATAGTAGCTATCCTAATAGGTGTAAGATACTTTCCCAGGATTTTTAACTGGAACTGAGAAAATCAGTCTTTCCTATGACAGGAGGTATGCTGTGGAGGTAGAACTCTAGAGTTAATTATGTTTCTTTTTCTTTTTCTTTTTTTGAGTCAGCATCTCACTCTGTCGCCCAAGGTAGTGCGATCACACACAGCTCACAGCAGCCTTGACCTCCCCAGGCTCAGGTGATCCTCCCACCTCAACCTCCCAAGTAGCTGGTGAGAAGTGAAGCTGGCTGGGCTTCTGGGTTGGGTGGGGACTTGGAGAACTTTTCTGTCTAGCTAAAGGATTGTAAACACACCAATCAGCACTCTGTGTCTAGCTAAAGGTTTGTAAACACACCAATCAGCACTCTGTAAAAACACACCAATCAGTGCTCTGTGTCTAGCTAAAGGTTTGTAAATGCACCAATCAGCACTCTGTAAAAATGCACCAATCAGCACTCTGTGTCTAGCTAAAGGTTTGTAAACGCACCAATTAGCACTCTGTAAAATGAACCAATCAGCAGGACGTAGGCAGAGCCAAATAAGAGAATAAAAGCTGGCCACTGGAGCCAGCAGCAGCAACCCTGCCTGGGTCCCCTTCCATGCTGTGGAAGTTTTGTGCTTTCGCTCTTCATAATAAATCCTGCTGCTGCTCATTCTTTGGGTCCGCACTACCTTCATGAGCTGTAACACTCACTGCGAGGGTCTGTGGCTTCATTCCTGAAGTCAGTGAGACCACAAACCTACCGGGAGGAACAAACAACTCTGGACAAGTCACTTTTAAGAGTTGTAACACTCACTGCGAAGCTCTGCGGCTTCACTCTTGAGTCAGCGAGACTCCTGAAGTCAGCAAGACCATGAACCCACTGGAAGGAAGAAACTCCAGACACATCTGAACAGCTGAAGGAACAGACTCCGGACACGCCATCTTTAAGAACTGTAACACTCACCGCGAGGGTCTGCAGCTTCATTCCTGAAGTCAGCAAGACCATGAACCCACCGGGAGGAACAAACAACTCTGGATGAGCCACCTTTAAGAGTTGTAACACTCACTGCGAAGCTCTGTGGTTTCACTCCTGAAGTCAGCGAGACTCCTGAAGTCAGCGAGACCATGAACCCACTGGAAGGAAGAAACTCCAGTCACATCTGAACAGCTGAAGGAAAAAACTCCGGACACACCATCTTTAAGAACTGTAGCACTCACTGCGAGGGTCTGCGGCTTCATTCCTGAAGTCAGCAAGACCACGAACCCACAGGAAGGAAGAAACTCCAGACACATCTGAACAGCTGAAGGAACAAACTCCGGACACACCATCTTTTAGAACTGTAACACTCCCCGCGAGGGTCCGCAGCTTCATTCTTGAAGTCAGCGAGACCAAGAACCCACCAGAAGGAACCAATTCCGGACACACTGGGACTATAGGTGTGTGCCACACCTTCCTAATTTTTGTGTTTTTTTGTAGAGACGGGGTTTTGCCATGTTGCTCAGGCTGGTCTCAAACTCCTGGGCTCAAGTGATCCACCTGCCTCTGCTTTCTAAAGTGCTGGGATTACAGGAGTGAGCCACCATGCCCAGCCACTGTCATGTTTCTTGACATGTGAAGGAAGATGATCCATGTTGAGTGTTTAGGGTACTAATTAATACAATCCTTCTCCTCTCCAAAGTTCTGAATTCAACTGAAACCTGTTCACAGCAGCACAATAGACTCAAATAAAGATGGTAATAGCAGCTTCAGTCCTTTTTAAGGTGGATTGGAGACTATGACTGGAAGCCAAATCCAGGTTGGTCTTCCCATTCCTCTTCCCCCAGCAAATGGAATTTACTTACAAGGCAGTGACAAGCCTGCTACGTCCTGCCTGCAACAGAGGCAGAGAAGGCCCCCATGAATCAACTACAGAAATGAACAAGACCAAAGGGAAAACTGCATGCTACTTGGGGACAGGCAAGATCCAAAAGAGAACCAGAGGAAGGAGGTCAGTCCGCATAATGAGCCTTTAGCAATCTCAGCAGCCTGAATTAGTCACTCCTTCATCCTGGGAGGATACAGGGAGTCTGAAAAGAAGAAGGCTTAGTCCTCAAAACATCTGAGGAAGCCAACACTCATCTTTATGGACTCAGGCTGACACCTGAAGAGAGAGGGAAATGGCCCTCTCCCTTGCTTCCCCAGTGTTTGGCTTATGTTTGGCTTTCTTAGTTTTTGTTTTTGTTTTGGAGATAGGGTCTCGGTCTGTTGCCCAGGCTGGAGTGCAATGGTACTATCACCGTTCACTGCAACCTCCACCTCCCGGGCTCAAGTGGTCCTCCTACCTCAGCCTCCCAAGTAGCTAGGATTACAGGCATGGACCACCAGGCCTGGCTAATTTTTATTTATTTATTATTATTTTTAAATTTGTATTTACTTTAACTTCCGGGATACATGTGCAGAACGTGCAGGCTTGTTACACAGGTACACATGTACATTTTTTTTTTTTTTTTTTGAGACGGAGTCTCGTTCTGTCACCCAGGCTGGAGTGCAGTGCCGCGATCTTGGCTCACTGCAAGCTCCGCCTCCCGGGTTCACACCATTCTCCTGCCTCAGCCTCCCACGTAGCTGGGACTACAGGCGCCCGCCACCATGCCCGGCTAATTTTTTGTATTTTTTAGTAGAGACGGGGTTTCACTGTGTTAGCCAGGATGGTCTCGATCTCCTGACCTTGTGATCCGCCCGCCTCGGCCTCCCAAAGTGCTGGGATTACAGGCATGAGCCACTGCGCCCGGCCACACGTGTACATTTTTAAACTTTTTGTAGAGATAGAGTCTTGCCACGTTGCCTAGGCTGGTCTCAAACTCCTAGATGCAAGCAATCCACATGCCTAAACCTTCTAAAGTGCTGAGATTCCAAGCGTGAGCCATGGAGTGTTGGTGTGCTGGCTTCATTTGGCTTTCTTAACCCCTAGGGTGCAGCACAGCCAGATGCAGCTGTTTCCCCTGGGTAAGGGTGCTGAGTGTCCCTGAGCCTTCCCCCTCACCTGGAAGCCTGCTCCAGGCCATCATCACGACTCCTTCAGGAGTCCTCCTGAGGTCAGTGACTTGGACCCTGAAGGTTCTGAAATGGGTAAGAACAGAACACTGGCTGCATTTACTGAAGGTCATAAATGCCCTAGGTTGGAAATTCACTCTGTAGTCTGTTCTTCATTTTACATTTTCTCAGGTAGGACATTCAATAGAGCTCACTGGAGATTATGCAGTGAACTCAAATGAAGGCATAAAACTTCTCCAAATAATAAATGCCAACAATATTAAAATGCCCTGATTTGAACTATATGAAATACTTCACATTATTAAATTCTCAGGGAGGTATTAAGGTCTAAAAAAAAAAGTCATTTTTCTTGAAAATTGAGGTCTAAAGAAATTAAAAGTCCCAAAATTATTCTCTGTCCAATTTTTTTTTTTGGTTTGGGGTCAGCCAGAGGGCTCATTTAGCAATTGTGGTAGACTCTGACTCCTTTTGCACAGCTGCAGTCCCCTGTAGAAGAACCTTGGCTTCAGGCTCTCCAAAATGCCACTCAAGATCTTGGGCAGCTGTCCTGAGTTCATGACTTATGAACTTAACTGGGAGAAACCCAGTCTTTTGAAGTCAGTTCTGCTGCTGTGGGGCCCTCCCCAACCCTGGCAGAAGTCCAGGGATGGCTGAGGCCTGTGTTTCTGCTGGAGTAGCTCTCCTCTGAAGCTGCTGCTTCTCAAAACCATTAAAAGTAAACCCAAGAGGCTTCTCTGCCTCTTTTGAGGTAAGACTTTCCCAGCTCTAACAAGCACCTGCCTCGTCCATGTGGGACTGTGAAGTCCTTGGAGAAATGAAGTTATTTCTCATTTCCCTGGGAGTTTCTCCTGATAGGAGGCTCACTAGTGCTTCAGCCTTCAGAGCTATGACAGATATAGGAGGCCAAGGACCAGCAAGGCCAATGCTTTCCAACTAAGGCCAAAGGCATGAGGCTTTCCTTCGAGAGAGAACAGGTGAGACAGAATAGCCAGCTGGGGAAGAATTGTGTTATGGTAGAGAAAAATCACGGTTTCCTGATGACAAACATGGAGAAATCCTAAATGATTATAATATTTGTAAACTGAAGATGAGTTAACTCAGATTTGTGGAAAGTTTCATCATGGTTCTCTTTAAGAAAGCAATCACTTGAAAAGCATGGCAAAATCACAGGCAATTGGTGGTGTCCGCCACCACGGCTGGCTAATTTTTTGTATTTTTAGTAGAGACGGGGTTCACCATGTTAGCCAGGATGGTCTCTATCTCCTGACCTCATGATCTGTCCCCCTCGGCCTCCCAAAGTGCTGGGATTACAGGCGTGAGCCACCGCGCCCGGCCCAAATCTACTCTTATTAGTGAGAGAAAACACCACACTGTCGCTTGTGTATTATATTCAACCACTAGGCCTTAAATACTATGGACTTCACATATAAGACAACTGATTTCCAGCTGGGCACTGTGGCTCACGCCTGAAATCCCAGCACTCTGGGAGGCTGAGGTGGGCAGATCACAAGGTCAAGAGTTTGAGACCAGCCTGTCTGGCCAACATGGTGAAACCCCATCTCTACTAAAAATACAAAAATTAGCTGGGCATGGTGATGTGCACCTGTAGTCCCAGCTACTCGGGAGGCTGAGGCAGGAGAATCGCTTGAATCCAGGAGGCGGAGGCTGCAGTGAGCCAGGATCGTGCCACTGCACTCCAGCCTGGCCAGAGCAAGACTGTCTCAAAAAAAAAAAAAGACTGATTTCAGCAAAAAGTTAATATTTTAAATATTTAATTTTTAAAAAACAAAAATGAATGGAATGGAAAGCCATAAGAAAACATTTTGAGGCATTAGCCAATTTAAACTTGTAATTGTTATACCAACTAAATTGGAATTGGAAAAGAGAGCAACTGTAGAAAGTGATATAAGCCTAGGTGTCCCTAAAGAAGAGAAAATGAATACCATTTTCTTTTTTTTTTTTTTTTTTTTTGAGACAGACTCTCGCTCCATCACCCAGGCTGGAGTGCAGTGGCGCGATCTTGGCTCACTGCAAGCTCTGCCTCCCAGGTTCACACCATTCTCCTGTCTCAGCCTCCCGAGTAGCTGGGACTACAGGCACCCGCCACCACACCCGGCTAATTTTTTTGTATTTTTAGTAGAGATGGGTTTTCGCCGTGTTAGCCAGCATGGTCTCAATCTCCTGACCTCGTGATCTGCCCACCTCGGCCTCCCAAAGTGCTGGGATTACAGGCGTGAGTCACCGCGCCCCGCTAATGAATACCATGCCTCACTTGCCGTTCCAGCCAGGCATCACAAAAACAGCCTGCAGTTTACTTGACTGTGAGCAGCAGTGTGGACCTGGGTAGAACTCACTGCTGCAGCCTCTCTGATACATAGTTCTGTTCTTTTGTTATAGTCGGTGACAATAAATATTTGTGGAATAATATTTGTGCGGGAAAGATGCAAAGGCCACATGGTGAAGGAAGAAAACAGGTTTGGAAGTCAACAAATCCTGCTTCTGCCTTGTGCTACTTGAAGCCCTCAACCAAGTGAATCAATACCTCTTGGGCCTCATTTCTTCTTCTTTAAAATAACACCTTTTACTCCTTGTAGGTTTGCAATATTTGGAATAATATACAAAAGTGTCTCCTATCTGCTTACAATAAGGAACTCAATTCTTAGGTAAGATTTAGGTAAAGTTTGGCTTTGGTATAAAGAAATTAGAGCTGGTTAGCTGGCAAACTGATTTTAGTGTTTTCATATCCTACTCAAATTTTATCATTTAAGCTAGGGTTATCTAGCTTTCAAGATTTTGTGGCGTTTTCTTGTTTTCTTAAAGAGATAAAAGCCGCCTTCACATTTCAAGGACTTTGAGGACCATCTTTCTAACACATTAAATAAACCAACTAATCTTCACTGGTCTCTCTGGAACAAGCTAATTATTATTTAATCTGTAAGTGGGTCCTTATCTATTTCTAAACTACCAAGGTTGCCTTTTTTTTTTTTTTTTCAGTTCACAGTGGTTTAAAATGTACAAACTGTACTAAGAGAACTCGGGCATTCTCTGAGCCCTTTCAGCCCCTATCACTCACTATGTGCCTTTGTGAGCAGCCAGCCGTACCTTCTGAGCACCTCAGTCACAGGGCAAAGTCTTCTTGTTTTTTAACTTTTTGACCAAATTATATGTGAAAATTCTCGGGTAGATGTATCAGTTTGAAAACTCAGGTTTTCAGTGTCACAAAAAGGTTCTGAAAAGGGAAATCTAAAGAAAATTACCATAAGACTATGGAGAGTTAAAGAGCTCAAGGAAGGTAGGCTTTGGAAGTAATTTGCAAATGCAGAAATGACTTTTAGCCATAAAATAAAACAAATGTGGGAAAGACTTGCATTGTCCCACGAGTAGCAGTTTTGTCAGAGGTAAACGGAGCAGATGTTTGAAACACTCTAGCCACTGTTTCCAAACAGTAGGACATGACCCATTAGTGGATTGTGAAACATACTTCGTGGGTTGCCAACATAATTTTCTTTAAAGGCAAGGAATAGAACAGAACGTGAATTAGTCACTAGAAGTACAATCAGAGTTGTTTGATGCAATTTTCCATTAATTACACGTGCACACAAGGAAGGTGGGGCCAGGACTACTACTTTTAACTTTGCAGAAAACTTCATTTTTACTGTGGGTTGTGATTAAGTTAAAAACATTTGACTATGCCATGCAGGCGACTCCAACACTTCAGGAATACAAAGCTCTGAAAAGAGGTTATGTAGCAAAGCTCATTTTCATTCACATTGATAAAGAAATAGGTCAGACACATTTTTGAAGAAAAAAAATGGACAGAGCATAAAGGATAACAGAGTATACATTTTCATTTTCTATGATGAAAAGGAATTTTAAAAATCGTCTGTTGTACATAAAAACATTTTTTTAAACCAAACAACCTAGAATCAAATGGAGTAAAATGTGAGAAGCCCCCCTTTATGCCTCCTCCAGCAGACAAAACCACTGTCAATAGCTTGATATGTATTATCACAGACTCTTTTCTAGGGTGCACACACGCATTTATGCTACGTATAGGTAAACAGGTTTTAACTATACAAATGTAAACAGGAGTGTGTGGTTACTGTGCAACTTCTTCTTCCTGTCAATGTCTTAGAAATATTTTCATGTCCACACTAGAGAGCTATTGTCTTTATCTGCTGCAGAGTGTTATATGTCAGAAATTGGTATGTACTAATTCAACAATTTCTGCATTTCTGTACATTTATGCTGTTTCTAATTTTTTATTATCTCAAAAAACACTTCACACAGTCTTGTGTCTGACTCTTTGTGCACTTGTGTGAATATTTCTTCAGGCTGGATGCCTAAAATTAGTCATTAGATCAAAGGCTGGAGACATTTCACGTTGATACACACGGTCAAACTGTCCATCCAAAAGCTGTATCAATTTCTACAATGACTGAGAGTACTCCTTTCCTCACATTATCTCCAGCACTATCACCAGTCTTTAATAATCTGCCATTTCAATATATTGGAAAATAGTATCTCATTTTAACTTTAATTTTCCTGATTGCTTATGAAGTTGAATGTTTATGTTTATAGTCTGTATTTCTTATTTATAAAATATTTTTATAGCCTTTGTCCAATTTGTTTGTAGGTGCTCTTTATATTATCTTAAATCTTCTGTTCTATTACATGTATTTTCCCACTCTTTTATTTATGAAATCTATTTTTATCAAAGTTTTGTAAAAAGTGAAAGGTTTTACTTTTTAAAAATGTAGTCAAATCTATCATTTTTTTTTCATGGCTACTGGGTTTTGTGTCTTGGTTGGGAATGCCTTTCTTACACATTACAATTTTTTTCCAGTATTTTCTTCTAGTTATTTTTAGATTTCCATGTTTATCTTGATTTTTTTCATCCATGATATAAGAAAAAGTAGTAAATAACCTCAACATCATTTACTGAATAGTTCAAACCCTTCTCTACTGACTTGTGATGCCATTTTTTAAATACATATATATATATGTATTTAAATATATAGGTATATTTAATGAAGCCAAGAAGCTAAGCTAAGGAAGTTTCCTTCTATTTCGAGATTGTTAAGAACACCAGAGGATGTTGAATTTATCACATGCTCTTTCAGCTTGTGAAGATGACTATACTTCTTTAATCTGTTAATTTAGTGAGCTACAGTGAGTTACTCTTGACTCAATCTTGCATGTTTTGGTATAAATCTTCCTTGAAAATGATACATCTTTTGCTACAATGCTGAATTCAAACTGCTAGTTTTATTTTGGATTTTTGCACCTACATTAATTGAATTTGGTTTAGTTTTCCTTGTGTTTTATTGTGCAGTTTGCTATAAGGATTATGCTAACCATATGGAATGAATTAAGGAGCTTTACATCTCTTTTCTATCCTCTGGAATGGTTTACAAATAAATGTGCGCCTGGAAGGTTTTTCTTTTTCTTTTCTTGAATCGGAGTCTCACTCTTGCCCAGGCTAGGGAGCAGTGGTGGCATGATCACAGCTCACTGCAGCCTCAAATCCCGGCCTCAAGCAATCCTCCCACTTCAGCCTCCTGAGTGGCTGGGGCTACATGCACGCACCACCATGCCTGGCTAAGTTTTGGGTTTTTTTGTTTTGTTTTGTTTTTTCATTTTTGTAGAGATGAGGTCTTGCCCAGGCTGGTCTCAAACTGCTGGTCTCAGCAATCTTCCCACTTTGTCCTCCCAAAGTGCTGGGATTACAGGTATGAGCCACCACACCTGGCCCCTTTAAAGTTTTTCTAACTGTATTATTATTATTTTTTTTTTGGAGACAGAGTTTCCCTCTTGTCTCCCAGGCTAGAGTGCAACGGTGTGACCTCAGCTCACTGCAACCTCTGCCTCCCAGATTCAAGCAACACTCATGCCTCAGCCTCCTGAGTAGTTGGGATTACAGGTACCCGCCACCATGCCCGGCTAATTTTCGTATTTTTAGTAGAGACGCAGTTTCACTATGTTGGCCAGGCTGGTCTTGAACTCCTCACCTCAGGTGATCCACCCACCTCGGCCTCCCAAAATGATGGGATTACAGGTGTGGGCCACCACGCCCGGCCTCTTTTTAAAAATAAGTTCTTGTCCTATTTTTTCAATTTCTTCTAAGATGTTTCATTTATTTACATTGTCTATTTTTTATCAATTTTTACAATCCCTATTTTTAAACAGTCATCACATTTCATCTAGTCTTTCAAATTTATTGGTTTAACACTATACAATTATAGTAAATTATAAGAGTACTCTCAATTAAAAATATCTCTTCTTGTTGTAGGTATCCTTCTAAAATTATTCCTAATGCTGGCAATTTTTGTTAATTACTTCTTGCTTTTTTTTCTTTATCATATTTTACAAAGGTTTATCTTTCATTTTTAAAAACCTGTGTTTCACTGATCAAAATTTGCTATTTTATTCATTTCTGCTTTTACCAATTCCTCACCTTTCTTTTGGTTTATCTCTTTCTTAGCTTTAAATGTTTAATTCATCTCTTTTGTCTTCTTTCTTCCTGGAAAGTAAATCAAAATCTATACAATTTCCTCTAACACCTATTTGGTAGAATTCCTCAGCTTTAAAGAAGTTTTTACTAATTCTAAATAATTGCAATTTGTTTTGATTTCTCTTTTAAATATTTAGAAGATCATTTAAAAATTTCCAAGTGGACAGGCCTTTTGTAACTATTATTACATTATACAAAGAGCACATGATCTGTATGATCTTTGAATTTTGTAAGTTTTTTACCTTCATAGGAATCATTTATATGAATGTTCTATTGGTTTTCCAGGAGAATATACTTTGTATTCATCATGGATACAAAATATTTATGTTCAATGGTATCTTTCATATTTTGATCTAGGGATGGGCAAGAGGGATGAATTTTTTAAGCTCTAATACTATTATACAGTAAAACTAATTTTTTGAGAGTATGCAGTTCTATAAATTTTAACATATGTATAGACTCATGTTACCACCACCGCAATCAGGATACAGAACTGTTCATCACCAAAACAAACAAACAAATAAACAAACTCCCTTGTACAGCCTCTTTGTAATCAACTCCTCCCAACCCCAACACCTGGCAATCTCCAATCTGTTCTGTCACTATAGTTTTGTCTTTTCAAGAATGTCATATAAATGGAATCATACAGAATGTAGCCTTCTGAGACTAGCTTTTTCACTCAGCATATGACGTTGAGATTCATCCAAATTGTGGCATGTTTGCCATCATATGGATGCATCTCTATCCATTCACCTGTTGGAAGACATCTTGGTCACTATGAATGGAGCTGCTATAAATATCCATGCACAGGTTTTGTGTGAACTAACTTTTCATCTCTCTAAATACCCAGGAGTGGGACTGCTGGGTCATATGGTATGTGTATGTTAGCATTTAAAGAAACTGCCGAACTGTTTTGAGTGACTGAGTCATTTTGCATTCCTACCAGCTGTGAGGAACTCCAGTTGCTCTGCATATTTATCAGCATTTCAAAATGTTAGCCATTCTAGTGTGTGTGCAGCAGTTGATCCACTGATTCTGAAAAGAGATGTGTTAAAACTCCTTGTTATAACTGGTTTGTCCGTTTTTCCTTGTATTTCTAAATTCTTACCCTATAATTTTAAGATGAAGGTTTTTGTTTGTTTTGAGATGGAGTCTCCTCTATGGACCAGGCTGGAGTGCAGCGGTGCCATCTCAGCTCACTGCAAACTCCACCTCCCAGGTTCAAGCGATTGTCCTGCCTCAGCCTCCCGAGTAGCTGGGATTACAGGCATGGGCCATGACACCCGGCTAATTTTTTTCTTTTCTTTTCTTTTTTCTTTTTTTGTATTTTTAGTAGAGACAGAGTTTTGCCATGTTGGCCAGGCTGGTCTTAAACTCCTGACCTCAGGTGATCCACCCACCTCGGCCTCCCAAAGTGCTGGGATTACAGGCGTGAGCCACTGTGCCCAGCCTAACATGAAGTTTTTAAATTGCAGATATATTTTTTAAAAAAATCTTCTGCAACACTGTACTTATCAGCCAAAAGAATCTTTTGTCCCCTTTACCAATTTTCACCTTGGGTTCTATTTAGTCTGCAGCTAACACAGCCACATTTACTCTTTAGCATCTGCCTGGTATATTTTTGTTCATCTCTTTATAATCTATGACAGCGTTTTAGATTTTGCAAATAGCACACAGTGGGATTTCATGTTTTTACTCAAGCCTAAGGATTCCAGAATTTAATATGTTCATGTTTATTATGAGTAAAAAACTTGATCTTGCTATATTGTGGATTTTTTATTTCTATGTAGCTTGTTTCTTTTTCTTTCCTGTCTTGTTGGATCTAAAAATTCCATTCCCTCTTTCCAGGTAGTTTTGTAGCTATTAAAGTTGTTGACATACATTTGCTTCCCTCTCTTCTCATGGCAAATGGCAATTCTGCACTTCCCTGGTCTGTTGAACTCAGGCATAACCATGTGACTTTCTTTGGCCAAAGAAATGTGAACAGAAGTGACATATGTCACATCTAGACAGAAGCTTTAAGTCACAATATATGCTGCATCATACTGTCTTTCCTTGGACACTGCAACCAGCAATGTTCCAAATAGTGACATTCCACCAGCCTCGCTCCCAGATTGAAGTTGATATTGAATAGGGGCCTCTAGCCAATCTGCCAAAGGCAAATTGCATGGGCACAAATAAACCTATGTTGTTGAAAGCAATTAAAATTTGGGAGCTGTTAATGCAATATCACCTAACCTATCCTAACATACCCTTAACTTTATATATATTTTAATATTTTTTTCAATCAACACCTAGAATCAAACACTACCTGTATCCTTCCCATGAATAAGACAATATCTAGGACAAGCTTCCACTTTCTGTCTCCTGCCATGCCTCCATTCATGTTCAAACCTAGAACTTTAGTTGGACTTTGTTTTCATATGTCATTAGTATTTATTTAGACTTTTTCTGACTACAGGCACCTCTGGTGATTATAAAAGGGGATTTGCAGGTCACAAAGCTGAAGTAGTTTGTCTCATATCTTTATCAGTTTATTTGATCTAAACATCTTTCATGGGGCTGGGCACAGTGGCTCAGGTCTGTAGTCTCAGCACTCCGGGAGGCCAGGGTGGGAGGATCATTTGAGGCCAGGAGTTCAAGACGAGCCTAAGAAAGAACCCATCTTGGCCTATGCAGTGGCTCATGCCTGTAATCCCAGCACTTTGGGAGGCCGAGGCGGGTGAATCACCTGAGGTTAGGAGTTCGAGACCAGCCTGGCCAACATGGTGAAACCCCGTCTCTACTAAAAACACAAAAACTAGCCGGGCATGGTGGTATGTGCCTGTAATCCCAGTTACTAGGGGGACTGAGGCAGGAGGATCACTTGATGGTTGCAGTGAGCTGAGATCGCACCACTGCACTCCAGCCTGGGCAACAGAGTGAGACTCCGTCTCAAAAAAAAGAAAAGAAAGAAAGAACCCATCTCTACAATAATTTTTTAAAACTTAGGCATGGTGGTACATTGCAGCTACTTGGGAGGCTGAGGTGGGAAGATCATTTAAGCCCAACGGTTCGTGGTTACAATAAGCTGTGATCCCATCACTACACCCCAGCCTGGGTGACATAAGTGAGACCTTGACTCAAAAAAAAAAAAACCCAAGAAACAAAAACCACACTTTAATGGATTCATTGTTCATTTTGCTTAGTCACTCTGAGAAAGATTTTTTCTAAGTAATTTAGTTGCTGATGAAACGTCTAAGACCAATTAATATCTTCCATTTCATAAATTTAAGCTTCAACTGAATCCATTCTGTATAGTCCATCTTCTGAGTGTTTCAGTTTTATAATCAAATTTTTAATTTCCAGAAACTCTAAATATTTTTTTCATGGCATCCTATTCTTTACGAACACAGTATCTTTAGGAATTGCTGAAGATTTTGATTCATTAATTTAAAAATTTCATGTTTCTCCTAGTAACTATCTTCTTGAACAGGTTAATTTTAATTTCATGCCTCCTTTTATGTTACTGGTTTTCTTCAAATTTGATGATTCTTGGTTGTCCATATTTATAAATGAGGGCCTAAGATTAAAGTTTGAAGTGTTGTTTTTTCATCCAAGTGGGAATTCTGGTTCACTTTTAATGAACACAAATGATTACAGGCACTTATATGGTGATTATAAATGGAAGTGGCGGGTCATCATAGTTAGAGAGATCATGTGGGCGGCTTAACTTCAGTTCCTCTTCGTAGCCATTTTGGATAATTCCCTTATTCTCCGATCCCAGCATTTCTTGGGTCAGAGCTCCCACTTCAGATAGCTGCTTTCTTAGCCTGGTGGCAAACTCCAGAATCAGATGCTCCAAAGTTGAGTGGAATGGCTTAGCTGTTCCACCCTTTAATTAACTGGTACTTAAATCATCTGCTTCTTATCTTCCAGAAATTTCACACTGTTCAAATTTCTGGTTTTCCAACTCTGCTATTATTTTTATTTTAATATTTCTCCAGTCATTTCAATGGGATTCTAGAAGAGTAAAAGAATGTGTTCAGTCATCCATGTTAATGTTCCAGCATGTAGTTTATAATCAGAATTTTTCAAAAAACCAATCGTCTATCATGCCGATCCTCTGAAAATCAAGTGTTACTGTCTTGAGATTAGAGATTCTGTAAATACCTATTTGAAATTGGATGAACTCATTATTGGATATAGAACTGGATGGGCAAGCAAGAGTGATGATTTTTGACCACTAGTAATTATGTGTGAATTTAAGACAGGATGACAAGCTCTTTGCTACAGTATCGCATCTGACTGTTTTCTGAAAAGAGTCCTGTTTGCATACAGATTGTATATGTGCTGGTAAGTACTCAGTAAAGATGCATAATAATTTCTCAGTAAAGGAACACACTTATACTTTTCTCTAAACCAAATGAAAATACCATATTTCAAAATTAAATGGTATTATTTCAGGTATATTGAAAGTTTAACAATTATTTGCAGGGCTAAAATTGTATATATTAAGCAGCAAAATATCCACATTTATAACTCTTAATGTTATGGTTTTAAGTGTTTGATAAAATATATGTAAAATATGGAAGAATTTTGAAACTATAATTATGTGATTGTGTGTAGGTCTTGTAAAAATCCATGGTTAAAGAAAACTGGGGTTATCAGGTATAAACTCATGTAACTTCTGACTCTTCCCATTTTTGTCTCTGTCCACACTTCCCAGGGTCCCCCAACTCTACAATAACTTTTACATATTTTACAATGTGACCCCATCCCTGATTTTATTTTCTAATCCATTATTTCTTGCCCAGATTCTCTAAGTTACTTATTTAACCATTTTGCACTACATGTATGGGAGTCATCTCAAGTTCATCAAGAATTCAAATATGTACATCCCCATCTGTTCAAATCTCTCTTTTAGTCTTAAGAACGTTAAAGTATCTCATGCTCCCTGCTTGTCTGAGATCCTGCTGCATAAATGAGCCTCTCCTTCTTTACTTGGTTCCTTCCTTTCACCTTACAAACACTGAAGTCCTTCTTATTCTAAAAAATTTCTCTTCAGCTAACTCCATTTCCTCTTATCATCCAAACTCCTTCAAAGAGTAGCCCTATACCTAGTCTTCATTGTCCCCTCAGGGCATTCCTGCCCCTCAATTTACTGCAATCTGGCATTTTCATCAGCCAATTCAGTGAATTGCTCTCATTAGGGTCACCTGGGACCTAACTGCCAAAATCCCATGGACACTTATTCTCTGCCGTGTGACACTGTATTCTGCTTCTTGCTTCTTGACACTCTTATCACTTGTCTCTCTCAGAATCCTTTCTTTGCTTATCACTTAAACCTTGACAGTCCCCACAATTCTGTGTTCTCATCAACTTTATGATTTTAACTACTGCTTATATGTGCTGATGACTTTCAAATTCTTTATTTCCATGTCTTCACATGCACATCCAATCATCTACCAGTCATTTCCTCCTGAAATCTGCAGGTGATGTATTCAACCTGCTCCAAACTAAACTCTTCTTTCCAAAGCAGTTCTTTATCCCGCATTCTCAGCCTCAATGATACCACCACCCAATCTTAGTCACAGAAACACAAGTCCACCCACTGTCTCTTTTGTCCTTACTTCCCATAACCAAATCTTATTTAATTGCCAAAATAAGATTAAAACTTATTCCCTCCCTTCATCTATACCTTATTTTAGATTCCTTTCTCTTCTTGCTAAGTCATAAGTTACCAAATTGGCATTTCGTGGCACCAGTTGTTAGGCACTCCTATTAAAAAAGGATTCCATAAACAAGTATATTTGAGAAGGGTTGCATACCATATGCCTGTCTTGAAGACTCAGAATGAACATTAGCCTCTAGCACCCTTGAGAAGTACTACTGTAAAGAAACCTGTGGCTGGGCATGGTAGCTCACGCCTGTAATCCCAGCACTTTGGGAGGCCAAGGCGGGTGGATCACGAGGTCAGGAGATCAAGACCATCCTGGCTGACACGGTGAAACCCTGTCTCTACCAAAAATACAAAAAATTAGCGGGGCATGGTGGCGGGTGCCTGTAGTCCCAGCTACTGGGGAGGCTGAGGCGGAGCTTGCAGTGAGCTGAGATCGTGCCACTGCACTCCAGCCTGGGCGACAGAGCAAGACTCCATCTCAAAGAAAAAAAAAAGAAAAGAAACCTGCTTAATTCTGTTTATGCAAGGGTCTCCTTTATGTTTGTCTAAAAATTATTTCAGTAGGAGAGGAAGTGGGAGGATAAGTCCCATTTAAAAATCAAAGACAAATGCTCTTCAGAAGAGTGTGGAAAACTGATCTCCATACTTCTTTAATGTATCAGCCTAAAGCTAATGATCTAAAATGCAAGCCTGAGCATATAATTTCCATTCTTTACTAGCTCATTATTTACTGAAGAGAAAGAACCAGCTCCATGCAATGTGGATTATAAGACCCGATCTTGTTCCCCTAGCTGCCTCTTTGAGCGACATCTGCCAATGCCTGATGACATTTCGGTAACTCTCAACTACTTGTGTTTGTGGTTCCTCAAACACACATACTCACACTCACGGCTCTGTACTTCTGCTCATGCTATTCCCTCTGCCCTGAGTATCCTTCCCCTTCACCTCCTTATTCACCAGCCTGTAACTCATTACTTTAAGACTTAGCTTAGAAATTAACACGACCTTTGGTCTCTTTAGTTGGCCTTTCTTGGCCCCACTGCTCTCCTCCTTCTTCCCCAAACACTGACTAAACTCCCTCAGCATTCCCACCATAGAGCGTAATATACGGTATTATGACATCTGCTTGTGTAGTTCCCCTTCACTAAACTGTTAAAAGGCCAAGATTACATCTTGTTCATTGTTTCATTCCCATAACAGTCAATCCATGATTA
Source organism: Hylobates moloch (assembly GCF_009828535.3). Taxonomy (NCBI): domain Eukaryota; kingdom Metazoa; phylum Chordata; class Mammalia; order Primates; family Hylobatidae; genus Hylobates; species Hylobates moloch. The sequence continues at coordinate 51,343,488 of NW_026652285.1, read as the reverse complement.
ATAAACTCAGTAGTATTGTAGTAGCCCTTTTGATAACAATCAGGCAAGACCATCCAGAAGAAATCTGACACTCAGCTTTTCTCTCATCTCATCTCTCAAGTCATAGTCTCGTTGTAGGAAAGGACTTATATATGCATATTTTACCAGGGAGGGGTATTTACTCCAAAGATTTATATCCATACTCCTACTAACTCTGCCTTTAAAAAATTCAACCCAGGTGTGCTTTCTGATAGCCCCACTCTTTTCTACTTATAGTGTTCATTGGCTTTTTTCTCAGAATCTTCCTTAAGTGGTTCCTCTCTTAACAGTGAAACAGGATAGCTGATTAAAGTATGGGTTCTGGTTCAGATCCCAGCCCTACCACCTATTTACAGCTGTGCGACTTTGGGCAATTCACATAATCTGTCTCCTCAGACTCCTCATCTATAAAATGGGCATAATAATATTAATAGTTACCTATCTTACAGGGTTGCTATAATCCATGAACATGCTTAAGCATCTAGACATGTTTGCTGCTCTGGTTATATATTAGAATATGTCAATGGCTTCTGGCCATGTGATATGTATTTATTTCCACATTTAACCAAACGGTAAAATTATTCCATTTATTCACTCCCATCCCTTTCTATTCATCGTACTCTGCTTTGTTGTTCTGTTTTCTCCCTCCACAGAATGTTAGTTCCTTGAGATTAAAGGCTTTGTTTTGTTCACTGCTGAAAGCCATAGCACCCAGAATGATATTATACATACTAGCCCCTCACTAAACAATTGCTGAATCAATGTTGTAAACTATCAAAGGGAAAAACAGACCAAAAATTTCATTATAATAAAAAGTATAGAGAAATCTTCCTTTAGTGGCTTCCAATCCTATATTTTAAGACACCATATGCCATAATAAAAACATAAGAAAATTTATTAAAATTTAAAGGCAAAAACATAATTTCAAAAGATTTAGTCATATGAAAGGCGTGATAGAGAATGGATGCTTTCTTGAAATTCAAAATCAGATCCAAGAGTATCACTTTCAGAATGTTCTAGTGGACTGGATTTACTTTTATTTGTCTTGGATGAAACAGTCACTATTCTATTTTATTTCTTGACAGAAACGTATTTTTTCAAAGACCTACTTTTAATTGGTTCATTAACCAAAGAACTAGTTTCCCTAGTTCCTTTGCTTTTCTGGTTTTCAGGACAGTCAGAGCAGAAATGCAGGTCCTTTCCAGGGTGTTGCTTACCAGAGTGTTTTTTGGTATATTCACCTGTTTTGGTCTTTTTCTCTGAAGATCTGCTATTTCTGGACAACTCCTCTTCTTTTCTTTGACTTCCAGTTCCAGAAGTCGCATCTGGTGAAGGAGAACACATTCTAGCAATGAATCCTTCAAAAGACTCCTGCCGCTGCTCAGTGGCTGGGACTTCTAGGTTGTCGCTGGAAGTTCCTAAGGCCTCTGGAGTAGAAACTGGGACAGGAAAGGAGTCGAGAGGCAAAGGAATTCTAGCATCACCTGTAATTTTCTGAAACTAGAAAGAAAAACAAAACAAAAATTTAGTGACGAACAAAGCCATCCATTAAAAAGTCGAGTTCAAAATGTCAATGTTATTCTGTGATCTTAGAAGATTTTCAGGTCATTTTTCCCCTAATTATATCTTGCCAAGTGATTGCCAACTTAACTTAGCTATAGCCAGGGGTAGGTCCAGCACATTTTCAGACTTCTGTGTTTTGTGTAATTATTACTAATTTATCTCTCCCTCATTAAAAAAAATAGAACCTTATTCTATAAGAAAATTAATTTCTTTTCTATCCTCTATGCACATGTAAGCAGTATCCAATTTGTAAGTAGACTGAGTTTTCAAGTCGTCAGTTGCCAAGACCAGTCTGAGACTGGCTGAGATGGGAGATGGGGGCTCCAAGTAAGGCCAGAGGAAAAGCAGCAGGGGACTCCTGTGGCAGACAGGTTTGCCCCTCCCATTCCCATAACTAGATGATGCCTATAATATACTGCCTGTTTGTTATATATGAATTACTTATTCTGAAAAATTATCTATATCAGTACTTGTACCTTCATGAGTGTTCCTTCATTGTAAGCTGACTGCATACAAATAGAAACCTAGATGAAATATGAATAGAATAGACATTTATAAAATTTAAAATTTAAAATCATTTCTCTAATCTTTCCTTTCTTCACTGAGGATAGTCTACTTTAAATCATAAGTTTTCAAAAGAACTTTCTTATTTTTTATTTACAACAATACAATATAATGAAATGGGCACAAACTTACTAATCTCAGTCTTGGAAAGGACCCCAAAGATGCTTCTGGTCCGAGCATGTGAACAGATCATTATTCTTTTCTCTCTGACTTAGTAATTCTCTTTTTTGCTAATCACTTGTAGAATCACTAAGTTCTGTTCTATTCACTTACCTGGATATTTTGCATTTGCCCTAGGGCATTCTGCTTTGGTTCTGGTTTTTCATCTTCAAGTGCCTTCTTTTCTTCTTTAGGTGGATTACTAACAGTAGAAGTCATCTGGGGATGACCTAGTAATCGAAAATCTGACTGATCTATCCCAGCCATTGTGGCAAGCTGCCCAAGCCTGGTCAAGAGAAGAAAAGGAGGAAAAGGCAAGGATTACTAGAAGCACATAAGAACAGCTTACATTTCCCCGAACCTACAATCATGAAATACTTCTAAAATCTTAAAACCCATTATCCTACTCCAGACCACACCCCCATCCCTCCCAATTTCTCAGACCTTCCCACATTTATCCTCTGAGACAAACCATATCAGATCATCCAATCCTTTAAGCACTCTCTTCCCCCAACAATGTATTAGATACCTTTTGACTTCATTTCCGTACTTATTCCCTATTTTACATACTGTCTCAGTAGAAGCTGCAATTTCTACCACACACCTACTGCCTCTCATCTTCATCCCCACATATCTATACCACCTTTCCTCCAGTCCTCAAGAATATGTTTGTTCCTTTCCTCACCAAACCGTTCACCTACAAAACATAACTCTATCAATTATCTATCTCCAACTCTTTCTTTCAGTATCTTCTTTCAGCAAAATCATTCTTGGTTGAGGACCACTGATCCACATCTCTATCTACCCTGCAGATTAATAACAATTTTAATATCTCAGACAAAGTTAATTTTAATTCAAACTTATTTAACAAGAAAAATGAATAAAAGAAAAATTCCTATACATTCCTGAATACTTTCAATTAAAACTACCTTCAATTTAGTCTCTAACAAGAATTACAGCTACCAATTACTCTATCTACAAGTTACTCTTTTTTTTTTTTTTTTTAAGAGATGGGCTCTTGCTATGTTGCTCAGGCTAACCTTGAATTCCTGGGCTCAAGTGATCCTCCTGCCTCAGCCTCCCAAGTAGCTGGGATTACAGGTGCAAACCACCAAGCCAGATAAGTTTACTCTTTCATATTGGGCCCTCAACCAAGGCAGGTTTGTCATTTTGCATTTCTTTTAAAATTAATTCCATATTTAAAAAATCAAGTGTATGACTTATAATTACACAGTAAATACGACTTCAGGAAGCTATAAAAATTGCTCAAGTTTCTCAGCAAAACACCATTAAAGTCATGGAGGGACGAATGTCATAGGGAGAAAGTAACTAACCCAGCATCTTTAAGGAGATCCAAGAAAGCATGAAACTTCTGAAAAGAATTCTCAATGCTGCCCAAAACACCTTCATCATCCAGGATCATATTTGTCAATGACTGTGCATGAAGGGCTTCAGACAAAGAGAAATTTATATTTCTTAACTGGGCATTTTCATGTTCCAGCTATAAAAGAAGATTGAAAATGTGTGACATGATTTTTTCTCATTATCACCAAAATAGTTTTTATGAAACTAAAATAAAACATTTTAAAAATGTAATTAATTTGCAGTTAATCTAACTCTCCACCAGTAAAGACAGACCATATTACATAACAATCAAAACCTGGAGATAACTGACAAAACCTCCTACATAAATAATATAAATAGTATTTCATTAATGATCTTTCAAAAAGATCACATTTCTTTTTTTTTTTTTTTTTTTTTGAGATGGAGTCTTGCTCTGTCACCCAGGCTGGAGTGCAGTGGCGCTATCTCGGCTCACTGCAAGCTCCGCCTCCCAGGTTCACGCCATTCTCTTGCCTCAGCCTCTCCGAGTAGCTGGGACTACAGGCACCCGCCACCACACCCGGCTAATTTTTTTGTATTTTTAGTAGAAATGGGGTTTCACCGTGGTCTCGATCTCCTGACCTCGTGATCCGCCCGCCTCAGCGTCCCAAAGTGCTGGGATTACAAGCATGAGCCACTGCGCCCAGCCTCAAAAAGATCACATTTCTAACAGGTTAAATACATACCTGGATCATTCTATATTTAAAAGTTAGCTGTTTAAGGCTCCCCTTAAATTAGACAATGAAATAAAGAGTAAGCATTTTACAATTTGGCTGTTAAGGACTAATTTTTGCCAGTAAAATACTTAATATATAAATTTAAAAGTCCTAAATCATACCCAATTTACTAACTGTACAATTACCAATATTCCCTCTTTGCTTCTTGAAAATATGTACTCTCCTGCACACCAAATCTGTTTATCTAATACTACACATAAGTCTAACTCTAGTATTTCTCAGAAAGGCTATTGTGTTCACAATGCACCTTTTGCCTTATACAATCAGGTGCTCAACCTTTACTGAATGATTAACTGTCTTTCAAACCAATGCATATACTTTCAAAAATTCCTCCTTAAACTTGCTTTGTAATAATAACTTATAGTTATGTAGAACTTTCTAGCTTATGCCCTGCTCTTATGCACATTCACCTAATTTAATCCTCATGGTATAGATTTTTATCTTTCACTGCATTCTTACCAGTTTTCCATTATCTTTTACCTTATTTATTCATTTTCCTAATCCACCTTCAGTAGATAGTCTCATCCCCATCTTTTATGCAATTGTATATACCGTATAAGCCTAATAAATGCATTCTTGAATTGATGCATCATGAATAGAAAATAAGCTCCAGTCATATAAAAGCAGAGGAAAAGAAAACAAACTACAATTTTTACATTTTTAAAAAACATGCTTTTTGGAATACAGATCACACGATCACCAAATATAAGTAAATACAAACATTAACATACTGTGACCAATTTGCAATACACTATATTTTCTCACTTTAAGGTTTACAAAGTGTGTGTATGTATGACTTAAAGTTAAACCAAAACCAAAACAAAAAACTCTCAAAAGGTAAGAAAACTTTTATTTACCTCACTGACTCGTTTATCAGCCTTAAGCCTTATTACTCTTTCTTCCTTTAACTGCTTTAGGCACTCCTCCAGTTTTTCCTAGTATTAAGTAATAAAGTAAATATTATAATTAATTCCCAGTATGATCCCCAGAACTCTTCCAGCTGTTGAGCTCACCGAGTGTTTGGGGACAGGGCCAGAAGTGAACTCAGATATCAGGATTATAGCCTACTGCTTGTATAATATCATACCATGCTAGGGAAATTAATTACCAAAAACATCAGATTCGCACATTACAGATTTATTTCCACTCTTTCCAAAATAAATTTGTGACAGCTCACCATAGAAGGCATACACATATATTTATTGAGTCAGAAATAAAAATTAAGGCTATGAAAAAGAAATTATATTCTTATTTGTGGATCCCTTATAATAGGAAGCCCTAGTAATACACTTAACACACCTGAATTATGTAACAGCAAATTAAAAGTCAAGTAACCAATTGAAAGGGACAGGGCTCTTTCTGGTAAAGATTGAAATACAAAAGGAATTAGACATGATGGAGATTCTCCAGTTCCCTCCAGAGTGTTGAGGGAAGGAACTCTACTGTATACTTACATTAGGAAAGGAAATTGGTGCCACTTTCTGGAGTAATCTTTAGTAAATACTACCAATTCTATGTCTGGGAATTTACCTTAAGGAAATCACCAAACATGTGGACAAAGATTTATCTACCAACACAATGTCACAGGACTGTTTACAACTAAAAGCCTCCAAATTGTGATTGGTTAAAAAAAAAAAAAAATAGCACATCCCTGTGATGAAATGCTCTATGGAGCCACTAAAAACAATGATACGGGTCTTAACCAGAGTTAATGAATGGTCGTTTTTCTTGGGAGATGGTCCATAAGCTAAGTAAGATTCTCTGATGTGGAAGAGCATTCAATGATGTGACAAAATATTTTGATACCCTTTTAAGATAAAAGGACAAATTACAAAATATCCAGGTGGTGTGTACCATGCAGAGATGGTTTTTATTTCCCTCAATGTTTTTCACGATTTTCAAAAATTTTCTCAAGGGCATATATTTTTATACTCAGAACACGTTTGAAAAATCAGTAAATGCACTAATAACTACAAATTCTTTAATGTTTCATTATCAGTTAAAGCCAACCAAGTTTTTATGGGAAAAAGGAATAAGAAATTGCAAAATTCCACTACTTATTATTTATATAATGGTTTTAATATTTAGAACTGTTATCAAAGAACTTCTAACCAAACATGCAAATAAGCAAAAAGCTTATCACAATTGGAGAAAGAAGAATAAAATCCTCCATTCCTAACTAGTTCTAAAAATCACATCAAAGCACAATTACATGAAATTGTTTCTCCCTCTAGTGGAAGAAGTGAGAACATAACGTTACATTTTTAGGAAAGTTCCCTCCTCATTACTCCTTTAAAGAGTAATTCATGCTCCTTAAAGAAAATAAGGAAATATGAAATGAAACAATTAGGAAGTAAAATCACTTAACATTCCACTACTTAAAAACGACTAATGATAAAGTGTTGTAGTAATTTTCCTCCCTGACAGCTGCTCCCCTTCCTCCCTTCTATACATGGAAAAGTTTATTTCTTTTCTGGAACACAACCCCAGAAATATCAAATGTTATCCTGTACAACAACACTTGAATATCAAGGGCTTGAAGTATGCAGGCCCATTATATGCAGATTTTTTTCAACCAAATGCAGATCAAAAATACAGTATTCTGGCTTAGCACGCTGGCTCTTGCCTGTAATCCCAGCACTTTGGGAGGCCGAGGCAGGCGGATCACGAGGTCAGGAGATCCAGGCCAACACGGTGAAACCCTGTCTCTACTAAAAATATAAAAATTAGCTGGGTGTGGTGGTGCGCACCTGTAATCCCAGCTACTCGGGAGGCAGAGGCAGGAGAATCACTTGAACCCGGGAGGCAGAGGTTGCAGTGAGCTGAGATTGTGCCACTGCACTCTAGCCTGGGCGACACAGCGAGACTCCATCTCAAAACAAACAAACAAACAAACAAAAAAAACAACTACTCTCCAATGCAAAACCTCATAAGGAGGACTGACTTTTTATATACCCTGGTTCCACAGGCCAACTGTGGGGCCTGAGCATGCATGCATGGATTTGGGTATATGCTGGAGGATGGGGTCATGGAATAACCCGAGTATGCTGAGGGAAGACTGTGTATCCAATTTTATGTTAGACATTCTTCCATTTAACATTGAATCAGAGAACTCATAACTCTGACTTTTCTTTTTTTTTTGAGACGGAGTCTCACTCTGTCGCCTAGGCTGGAGTACAGTGGCCTGATCTCGGCTCACTGCAAGCTCCGCCTCCCAGGTTCACACCATTCTCCTGCTTCAGCCTCCTGAGTAGCTGGGACTACAGGTGTCTGCCACCACGCACGACTAATTTTTTGTATTTGTAGTAGAGACAGGGTTTCACCATGTTAGCCAGGATGGTCTCGATCTCCTGAACTCGTGATCCGCCTGCCTTGGCCTCCCAAAGTGCTGGGATTACAGGCGTGAGCCACCGCGCCTGGCCAACTTTGACTTTTTTAGTGGGCTAAATAAAATATTCCACTGAGCCAGCTTATTGGTTCATGTAATCATTCCTTTATGGCTAACAAGACTGTTTCCAACTTTTCAACATTATAAAATAAAATAACCACTTTTAAGCATGAAGGTTTTGTTCTCCCATATTTAGAATAATTTTCTTGCAATAAATAAAAAAGGAATTTTAGGTCAAAGCAAATAAACATTTTTAAGGCTCTGCAATACTTACATCCAAATTGCTTTCCAAAAGATTTCTAAGATTTTATACTGCTACTGGCAATGAAACAGTCTATCACTTGGATATATCACCTCTACTCTAACTGTTGGCTTACCTTCCCACTTAAAGTGCAAGATATTCAAGAGAAGGAAGTATATTTTATTAAGTCTTTATCCCCAGCATTTATGTGTACCACAAAGCAGACAACCAATAAATAATTGCTGAATAAAGAAAATCCCTGCCAATATAAGATTTATGTGTGTGTTAAAGACAGAATGTGTGTTTTTCTCTAATAGATAAAAGGTTACTGTCTTCCTTAAATGTGCACTGTCTTCCTTAAATGTGCATTTCTTTGCTTTCTAATTAGTACTTAAATTTCTCTTTTAGGTTATTTTTTAGAAATTCAGATTCTCTGAGGCAAAGTTCTGGCCCTACCCATCAGCTATATAACCTTGGGCAAGTTCAGTAACTCTAGGTCTTAATTTCCTCATCTATAAAATGGAGATAAATTCATGTATCATAGGGCTCTTGAAAGGAGTAAATTAACACATATATAAAACTGAGAAGAGTGCCTGGTGTACAGAATATGATCAACGCAAAATGAATAAACATACGAATAGAATTAGTAGAGCTTAAAATGAAAGTTAATCTTCTCCTCCTCACTCACATATCCAGCTTTCCAGAGGCAACCATTTCTTTAAGCAGGTTTTTTTAATCACAAAATATGCTACACATACTGAAAACTGCATAAAACACACTATCAGGGAATACTCATGTAGCCATATACCCAAGTTTGCAAGTACAACCAGCTAGCATCTCTGAAATCCCCCATATCTTCTACTCCTCACAAGCCCCTTTCCTTCTCCCAGAATTAAACACCATCCTCATTTTCCTAATGATCATTTCCTTTATATGCATGCATCCCTAACAATCTAGTTTTGCCTACTTCTAACTTAAAGGGAATCACAGTGAATGCAGACTTCTGTATCTTCTGTCTTTCTTTCAACATTGTTCTTACAATTCATCTGTTGTTGCCTGTGGCTCTTGTTCATTCAATTTTATTACTTTTATAGTTTTCTCAGTGTATAAATGCAATCTAATTTTTAATTCTTAATGGACATTGGGTTGTTTTCAGGTTGGACTATTACAAATGATGCACGTGGACCCTTTTGCACCTGTTTTTCTGGTGCATATACCCTCGGATGACTTGTTGGGTCCCAAGGTATTTATATACTTTCAATTGATAGACAATGCTAAACGCTTTCCAAAGTAGGTGTGCTCACTTATACTTCCGGTATAAGCAGGGTGGAAGATTCTTATTACACTCCAGGTCTACAATACCTGCCACTATAAAATTTTATTTTTTGCCAATCTGATAGGAGTGTAGTTGCATCTCATACTGATTTCAGTTCATTTTTCTCTGATTACCTATATGGCTATGGCTGAACACTTTTCCATATTTATGGGCTACTTGGATTTTTTTGTGTGTGAGGTTGAAGTCAACCATTCTTCTTTTTAATCCTTCTCTAGTTCTAAATAACATATTATGTAACTACTACATGACTGAATTTTAGACATTATTTACTAACTTCCTGCTTTACTAAATAAGAGTTTGGTTCATTCTTACTTATTTACTTACTCCTCTCAATAAAGTTGTATCACCATTAGTTTTTCCATTGGTCATGATCTCTTCAACTTCTAGTGATATACATTACTTAAAAATCTAAATTGTTTATCAACTCTAAACTCTCTCAATGCCCTGCTTTGTAAAATAAGGACATATATACTTTTGTCCCTTCTTTCCACCTGTGTCCACCTTCCAAACTTAGCTTTTACACTGTTAAAGTTAATATTTATATTCTGTTCTATATGCAGAGTTGTTTGTTTTTTGAGAGACAGATAGATCAGTGTTTAAGAGAACAGGCAGAAAGCTTAAGCTCAAATCCCTGATCCAACTCTAAATTTAAGTACAGTTTGGGCTTACTTAAATTTAGCTTCTTTTCTGAAAAGTAGGACTAATAGTAACACCTACCACAGGTTATTCTGAGGATCAAATGAATTAATATAAGCAAAACACTTAGAACAGTGTCCAATACGTGCTAAATCTGATACAAGTTAGTTATTATTGCTGTTACATGCAAACTGATAATCAAAGCTGCAGACCACGGCAGTATTTCCACTACTACGATTAAATTAATACTGCCTACTGCAGAGTTACATTGTAACTGTGTATATACAGGTTACACCGCCTTCTATACAGTTTCAGTGCCACAGCCCTTGTATAGAGTGACCACCTATCTTAAGTTGCCCTGGACTGTTCCAGTTTACAACCCTTGTCTTGATGTTAGTGTTAACAGCACCTGCTTACATTATTAAAAAGTGTTCTGGTTTGTACAACAAATTAGACAGGTGGTCACCGACTGCTGTGCAAAGGGCGGACAAGCTCAAGTGGATTTTTTTCCCTTTTGTACATCAGTGGTAGCTCAAAAATCTGCCATAGTGTAATTTGTTTTATGTTCGTGTCAACAGAACTTTCTCCTCTGGAGTTTGATTCCCTCCCTCCCTCTTTTCTTCTCTCTCTTTCCCCCTCCCTCATTCTAACAGTGCCTAATACATAGTAATATGCTTCAAGGATTTTTTAAGCTCTCAGTCACACAACCAATGGAAGCCTCTCAAATCCAGACCTGCTGCTCTCCACACTGAAACCACTGATCCCTGATATCCTATTATCTTCCTTCTTGGTTTATACCCTCATTTTGCGGGACTATGTTTTCAAATAACAAGAAAAAGTATAGCGCAGGAGGTCCAAAACGTCCTATTCAGCCCCAACTTACGACTGACAGTTTGGCTGGATGGGAAACTCCAGGTTGTCAATTATTTTAAAACTTTGGAGGTATCTTTCTAATTCCAAGATCCATGGTAGCTGATGAGAAGTATAATAAAGTCTGGTTTTTATTGTTTTTTAGGTGACTGGTATTTTTCTCTCGGGATTTCTTTCTTTCCTCAGTATCTTGAAATTTTACAGTGAAGACTGTCTACTTATATGTGTCTATCTAAGGCAAGCTTTCTTTTAATTCTTTTTTTTTTTTTTTTTTTTTTTTGAGACAGAGTCTCGCTCTGTCACCCAGGCTGGAGTTCAGTGGCGCAATCTCGGCTCACTGCAAGTTCCGCCTCCCGGGTTCACGCCATTCTCCTGCCTCAGCCTCTCTGAGTAGCTGGGACTACAGGCGCCCGCCACCACGCCCGGCTAATTTTTTATATTTTTTAGTAGAGACGGGGTTTCACCGTGATCTCGATCTCCTGACCTCGTGATTCGCCCGCCTCGGCCTCCCAAAGTGCTGGGATTACAAGCGTGAGCCACCGCGCCCGGCCTCTTTTAATTCTTTTTTTGTAATTTCCTTCCATCCATTTTTTTCTGTCCTGAGATTTTTTACAGTAATATGTTAGACCTCCTGGATGCAACCTCGCTACTGTGTGATTTCTGTTGTATTTTCCATTCCTGCCTTTCTGTTCTACCTACTGAGAAATTTCCTTAATTCCTACTGAATTTATTTCAACCATTATAATTTCCAAGAGACCACCCTTCTTTTCTGCTATTCCTTTTTAAACAACACCCTATTTCTTTTTTACAGGCACTGTATCTTTCGTACTTGTGCTTAACAAACCTAAGGATGTTAAGTAGAGTTTTTTTCTTAAAGTATTTTTGTTCTCTTAATCAGCTCTGGTCCTATCAGGACATATTTTTCATCTTTTATTTTCCCTGTCATGTTGTGAGTTTTACTCAACTATCAGGTGAACCATGGTTATTTTCTATTTAAGAATAAGGGAGCAGAGGATCACTGGGAGCTGATGACTAGCTTCTCTTACGCATGAAGAAGTGGGTAGCCAATATGGCAGGATATCCTCAGCTACCCTTTTCTAGCGTGCAAAATCTACACTATCTACCCTAGTTCTCCCCAGTTACTTTACTGTTTTTCAAGGTCAAATGATCTCATCTCAGGAGAGTGAAGGTAAGCCTAGGAGTCAACTCTTCCATATACAAACTGTCAAGGAGCTCCCTCTATGTTAGTCACATTTCTAGCTCCCTTCCTTTTTCCTATATGCATATCTGTGTATGGAGCTGTTTCTGGAGTTAGATTAGATTCCCTCTGAGCTGTAGGCTTCCCCTGTGTATATTCTAGGCGATGGTTTTCCTCTGTTCCACTGCTTCGGTTTCATACTCATTTCCATCTGTCATCTCTATTTCAAAAATATGTTGAAATCTCCTCAATTCTCTTGATTATTGTAGGCTTACATATGTTAGAAATTTTGATAACATCATTTTATGGAGTTCTTAAAATAGAAAAGAGCTGAGAGAATTCTCAGTGCATCTTGATTCAGAAATTCCCAAGTTATATTTCCTAACCTTCTTGGTCTCCCCAATGGCTATAATCACTTTTAGAATACAATTTCCTAATCCCCTGGTGAAGAAAATAAATACAATACATTTAAAACAATAATGAAGATGAATCAGACATTCTAGGATTTTGTTTTTCCTCTGGAACTTAGTAATAAACCACTTAGATGCTACAAACGATAGGTGCTCATTTATAATAGGGACAATTCTACATTATCTATAGATTTCTCCCTCTAATATTCTATCATTTTTGTAATTATCTTAAAATTTCTCTATATAAATATCACCAATTTTAATTTAAAAAATGAAAATCAGGCTTCATTTTTTGAAAATCAAAAAGTGATTTCCATAGTCACATAAAAATAAGATAACTGCCCTTCCACCATGTGAGGACACGGTGAAAAGCCATCTATGAACCAGAAAGCAGGCCCTCGCCAGACACCAAATCTGCCTGAGCCTTGATCTTAGACTCTCCTGCTCCAGAACTGTGAGACATACATTCCTGTTGTTTATAAGCTACATGTAACTATATTAAAAAGGGATAATTACTTCTATATTTGTAAGTTTCACACAAAAGAAAATTGTATTAATTTTTAAAAATTAATTGTGGACTTCCTAGCATACACAAAAAGATAAGGCCTCCCAAAGAGCCCTGAATCAGCTGGTTACCTTCATTCAGTGCTTAATTTCTTTGAGTTTATCTTATGATCATTAAGGCCTTCCCTAAATCTAATATTCTATGATTCTAAGGAAAGGAAAATATATTACTGATGACATGTTTCAATTTCTATTTCTTAGAGTGTAGACGTCCTCCCTTTTATCTTGTTCTATGATAAAGAACCATTCAAGGGATATGAGATGGAAGGGGAAAACAGAATTCCCATGCAAGCTGTCCAGTGCATAATCAAGCTTTCACCAAAAACTAACTAGAGTTTGAAATGATCTTCTCCATATCTTTAAAGTGATAGCTTTGTACCTGTAATGCTTCTTGTTTTATACTAGTTTTCTCAGGCACTTCATGAACACTCTCTGAAGAATCATCAACCTCTTCAATTTCAGAGGATGAAGGACTCTCTACTGTCACAGTCACAGGAAAACCTGGTTGCTTAAAGAAAGAGGACAAGATTGTATAATAATATAAACTGAATACCAAATACTAAAGGACATCTAATCAAAGTGATCTTTCTGAAGTGTTAAGTCATTCTCTGTAAATGTCTATCACTACTCCTTAGTCTAACACAATCAATAACAAAGTAAAAAGACACTAACTTATTCTTGCTATGTCACTGAAATAATTCTCTCACACAAGGTTTATAATTAATACTGGAATCGCCCATATTATTTTTTTCTTTTTTACATAAAATCTTTCCAAAAATAACCCATATTATTTTATTACACTTTTTTCACATAAACCAAGCGAGGAGGCAGGGTAAACATTTTTTCTCAGATCAACTGCAGATGAGAAATTTATTCTCTACCATCACACACAGAGTCTTGAAGACAGGATGATTTTTAGGAGAAAAAATCCATCAGTGGAGGCCTCACAAAGAATTGGAAGAATAATTTAAACTGTGAATAATAAACACTAGAATGGCCTGTAATCCCAGCACTATGGGAGGCCAAGGCAGGAGGACTGCTTGAGGTCAGGAGTTCGAGATCAGCCTGGGCAACATAGCAAGACCCTGTCTCTACAAAATACAATAAAAACTAGAATTAAAAAAAAAATTAACCAAATACATGCACACAACTAAAACTGAGACATCAAAAACCTCATCTTTTCCTCCTTCTTAAGCCAAAACTACTGTAATAACAATGCAATTCTCCTGTCAAGTTTCAACACCACTGGAATGTTGTTCAATATGTTTCCAAATATTTCAAAATTGACTGTGTCACAATCCCATAAAAAGTCCACAGAAAAAAAAGAAAAGTGCCAGGATACATAACTGTACAGAAGAGAAGTCACGAGAGTGCAGTATCTACTACAAGCATAAATCCTGCAGTACCTGAATATCCTAGATGGTAGAATGAGATGCACGCCCCTACTTTTGGCTATGCAAGGGGCAGTACGGACACACAGGTGCTCCTTCATCTCAGTAGTGCTATCTTTTACAGAGAAATTACAGTCTCTAAAAACAACTGAAAAGGAAAATCTGATACTCTGACAGAATTCGCTTGCTCTAATACCATGATGCAGAATGACAGGGAATGTGTTTGATCCTGACAAGGGAGAAAGAAAAGCTCTGAGAAAGCAGAGGCTTTAGGACTGGTTGCTTTGTTTTAGCTTTAGAATCTGGAATTTTTATATATATATATATAAAATATGTATCCCCCAAGAACATTTCTTTTAAACTTAAGGACATTCTTGACTATGATAGCTCCATGTGTCGGGTGCGAAATGGTGGTCAAATTTGTTTTGCTGGGGGCAACAGCTGATTTGCGCACCCAGAGAAATGACTTCCTGTCTACACAGATGAAACCACAAGGCCTCCATTGTGTGACATATCCACATGACTATACTGTGGCACTGGGAGAACCCAGAAAATTTTAAATGAATTTACTTCAGGGAGGGAAATGTTTTTTAAGACCCTATTCAGTTTAAAGAGCACAGAGAATGATCTTCCACCCTTCCCATTCCAATCCCCTACATATTATAAACATGGTAACTACGTACCTGCAACTGATTACGTATATCACGTGTTTTGATTAATGGGAAACCCCTAAAAAGATATCGATAAATTAAGTTATATTTTGATGTAAATACACCACCAGTTAACACTAGGTAATAACACTTGCTAGTATTATGTATACTATCCATACATAACTGTGCATAGAAATAAATCACCTCCAAATAAGGGCCTGGAAAGCTCTGCTATGGAGAAAATTGAACAATTTAGCAGAACGGCTTTGGGATAAGACTCTGAAGATGCAGGTAGTTCTTATGTTTAGGATGGTTCAGATTTCCAATCTAACTTCTTTAACTGGTGATATTAATTGTTCTCTAATTCACAACTCCTTGTGACCAAGATGGGACTTGAAATTAGTCAGTATCTCAAGAAGATATGAAACTGTGAAGTTATTAAATGAAAGTGTAAAGACTGGGGCCTCAGCACTACAGTTTATGCAATAATAATTCACATTACCAGTTGTGAAATAAGTATAGTCGTCAGTTGCCTAATAAAGATTATACATATTCATTTAATCTGAGCAATTGAACAGATATTTTACATAGCACCTATTTCCAGTCCTATTTAAAATCAATTCTCTTTGTTTTCTTAAGCAATTGTTAACCTCCAATTTCTTGAATACTAAAAGTCAGTCATTTGAAAATAATTTATAGTAATCTAATTCATTTATTAAGCAAAAAATTATAGTACAACATTTTTAAAAGACTTTTCTGACAAAAATTATTATGAATAGCTACCCCCTAGGTAACTGGCTAAAACTAGTTATATCTGGTTTGATTCACTAAAATGAGTTAGGCCAGTTGGCTGAGTTAGATTAAGTCTAATCAACACTTCCTATCATTTTGCATTGAACAATTTCCTATGCTTTACAATGCCCTTTCCCCAATCTTAAATATCCAAATTCCTATTTCTGCCCTATAGGACTTGGTTTAACTGCACATACTTTAGATGAAACCTTTTCTCATCTGCACAATTGGAGATAATTTCAGTTTCCTCTGCACTCCCACAGAGATACAGCTTGCTGTGACACTTAATAATTTGAAACCCTACTTAGGATTATTTTTTGTTTTTCTTCCTTAAAGTATTCATGAGGCAGAAGCCACATGAGTCATTTTTAACCTATAGACATAAGCAGAGAACTCTCACATAATAGAAGCTCCAAAATAAAGAATTTTGAATCCCATTTTTATCCTAAAAGATAGGAAATAAAAATACCCTACCTGTGTCTTTTTGCACGTTCTGCAGTACGCCATGGCAAGAAACCAGACACACCAGGTGGTAGAGGTGCGGGCGCATAATATTCTTTACCAAGGGAGTGTTTTCTGCCACTACTTACAGGTTTCTTTGTAGCCAATCCTACTTGAGAAGTGTTAAAAAGAAAGAATCAAGATGCACTAAAGGTCTACAGATGAATAGGCACACGTGCATACTCTTAAAAAGAATACAAATAGGCACCTGACAATGACACCAAGTCCCTGACAATGACACCAAGTCCCTGACAATGACACCAAGTCCATTAAATCAGGATCAATTTGTAAATAACTTTTTACATAGGCCAGTAATAAATATAAGAATAAATATATTTTTAATATATTTAAATATAAGTAATAAATATATAAAAATATAAGTTGTCTAGAGTAACAAGTTATCACTTTAACTAAAATATAAGTTGAATATATGAGACATGCAGAGCACGCAAAGGTAAGTAAAACATGTAACCTAAAGAATGAAAGATTATATGTGATACACTTCATTATGCATTACACAGAACTTTTAAGTTATTAAATCTCAGAATATTTTTGGCATTCCTGAATCTCAAGGATAGAACATAGATCCACCCATGACTCCTACCAAACAGAACCTTCTAAATTGGAATAAAATTTCAATTTGAGATTAATTTTATCATGTAAAAACTATCCAAGTTGTAAGACTGAAGGTAGCTGGTTAGTAGGTGAGCCAATGTTGCCACCTATAAGTCTGTCCACCTTCAGTGTTCATTTGCTTTTACAGAACACAAAGACAATAAATTAAACCTACTGGATAACAGAATGAAGTATAAAGTCTTATCCTACATTTCAGTATTAAAGAGTCAAGTTTTTTTAATGAAATATATGGTAGCAAAAGCTAGACCTACCTATTAATATTAATAAAATTCACATTTAAATATATAATTGTTTCTGATATCACTGAGAACAAATAATCTAAGTTTCTTAAAATGGTTATATTTATCCTTCCAATCTATTTTACTATGGAAGATCTACTTTAGCAGCTTTAGGACAGCATCTACAAGAATGTGTATGTGGTAATACAGGACAAATACTTCCCATAGTGTAACTTATTGATAATCACCACATCGTGCCGTGCAATTTCTCTGGACAAATTTATATACCTCTTATAAATATATAGGAGCTCAGTTCATTGTGTGCTGTTTTTAATATAATTATCCTAAAAAAAAAGTTCCTATGCATTCTTTGTGGTATGTGTAGAAAGTAATGCAAATATAAATTTTTTTTTTTCTTTGGAGACAGAGTCTCGCTCTGTCGCCCAGGCTGGAGTGCAGTGGCACAGTCTTGGCTCACTGCAACCTCCACCTCCCAGGTCCAAGCAATTCTTCTGCCTTAGCCTTCCAAGGAGCTTGGATTACAGGTGCACGCCGCCACGCCCGGCTAGTTTTTTGTATTTTAGTAGAGACAGGGTTTTACTGTGTTGCCCAGGCTCGTCTCCAACTCCTGAGCTCAGGCAATCCGCCCGCCTAGGCCTCCCAAAGTGCTGGGATTACAGGCGTGAACTACTATGCCCGGCTGCAAATATAAATTTTAATTAAAACCAAACTAATTTACTTATCTTGTTAGATGAAAAAAATTATAGTTTCCTATCTTCTGTCTGCATACGTAATTGCAATATGAATGTGACATAATTTACATAAATTATATAACCCCTATACTCACTGACACCTAATTATTAAATATATAGCCAGACACTGATTTGGCTTACCTCTGTGTCTCCAAATTACTGAGGCAAATACAAAAAAAGCCCAAGAAATAAAGTTACTCTTAAAATAGCTCAGTGAGCTTGTAAACTTCAGTCACATTTCCAATTTCTTTAATCATGCTAAGAAAAAAGATTTTTGTTTTTTATTCTCATTCAGTGATGTCCAATTATATACCACTAGACACTAAAAGTATAGCATTTCTAATGTTTTATATTTTATGTTAAATGTTTTATATCTTAGCCATTTTTAAGTGTACAGTTCAGTGATATTAAGTCAAGTGATATCTTTTAAAAATTTCAAGTAGCATCCAAATAAAAGATTATCTGGTGTTAATTGTTTGGTGATCTTAATGTACAGGGTATGTAACTAAAGTCACCACAAACCTTTTTCTGGGAAACTGGCAGATTACAAACATAAAAACATTAATTTTTTTTCTCTGTATTAGTCTTCATGGTTTTACTGTTTCAAAATTCAAAGTTACTTACAAGAAAAGGTCACTTTCATATTAGATTTGGCTTAACTTATTCCACTGTCACTCATTCTTATCAGTAAAAAAAGGCTACTTATGACTAAAGATAATGTGTTCTACAAAAGGTAGACTCTTTAAAAAAGAATATGAAAATATCAGTAGAACTAGATTATACCAAATTTATATATTCAGGAGAATGTGAAATTTATGCCATTAGCTGATAAAGAGTTTATAAAGTCTTTTTTTCATTATTCTTGGTCACAAAATTATAGACAATTTCAAAATTCTAGACTATTATTTGGCAGATTAAATAAACCATAAATAGCAAACATTTAGGGAATGTTTGTCTAAAATGTTCCATCTCTGGGTAATAAACTTACCTGCAGTATTGTTTTACAAGGATTACATATATTTTAAGGTTATTTCATCATTGAAAGAAGCAAAGTGCTACCTGATTCAACAACTTTGGGTAAGAATTTGCAAGGAAGGAGGAGGAAACGGGAAAATAAAATGGAACGGGGAAGAAATTTTGTTTTCTATAGTATGAAAGGATAATTCTTCATTAACAACAACAAAATCATACAAAAGCACTGCTAAAACTGTCATCAAAGTGCATCCCAAATTTCAATTGCAAAGTATCAAAAGTAATCATGAATCAGAAAAGATATCCAAAATAATGAATATTGTATGAAAAACAAATACGGGTAATTTTTTAAATGGAAGCACTAGCATCCCTTTCCTAATGATTCATTTACTATTTCTACATTCCATAAATTCTCATAATCTTATCAGAACAATTATAGTCCTCATAATATGCACAGAGTCAATATTGGTTGTTACTGTCAATATCATACAATAAGAAGATATTTTAATTTTAACACACTAGAACACTAGTAGCATTAAAAAGCCAAGACAGAAAAGGTTACCAATTCTAATAGTAGCTTTTCCTTTGTGACCACTTCCTAGAATTATAGTTCTCTTTTTCTGTTTAGCAGTTTTGGATGGTTCCTTCACTGATGGAGAAGTTATCCACTGGTACTAAAAGGCAGAGAATAAACACTACATTTCAGCTACAGATCATTTATGGGGCTACATCTTAAATGGAAATTGTTAATATACTCTAAGTTAATAAAAGGTTTGAAATCAGCAGTTCTAGGACCCAAAATTAAAGAATCATACGGTATTTACAAAAACAGAAAAGACATTTGATTGGACTGTAAATTTAAGATGGCAGAAAAGTGCCTTAATAGTTTCATTTTATTCAAAACAGATGAAAAGCTGGGCACAATGATATATACCTACAGTCCTAGCTACCTAGGAAGCTGGGAAGGGGGAATATCACTGGAGCTCAGAAGTTTGAGGCCAGACTGGGCAGTACAGTGAGATCCCAGAAGAAAGGCAATTAAATAAGAATTCTTTCTGGAGAAATAAAACATGATATACCTCTGATCTGGCACTCCTTCCATTCTGGAGAACTTTTTTGATAACTGCTTTCATCACAGAATGATCTAAAGTAAAATAAAAATTGAAATTATAGTAATTATTTCCCAGTGAGTGGCTATTCCCATTTAAAAACAAAAGCCAACCAATTATTGCTTTTTCCCATGAAATTAAATATGAATTCCATATAATGTAATTATATACCTTTTCCCCCTTTGAGTATTCTAACTTCTTCCTCAAAAACAAAGTATTCCTACACGCATATTGTCCCTAATGGCTACTATTTTGGCAGCAGCAAAGATCAAGTGTAAACACTTTGGAACTAAAGTAGCTTTAGATACCTCTAAATAGGAAATCAAAAGCCTAAACACTGTCCAGATACTTAGATGCTTAAAAGGCACCTAATATACCCAAATCAAAGTCATGTTGCACCCCCAAAGTTGCTCTTCTCCACAGCCTCCTTTTCTCTGTAAACAGTACCACTCAGTTGTATGCAAAATCACCTAGGACTTTTTTTTAAAAATTACTATTTCCTTTATACCCCACAAGTCTTGTTAGCTACACCTTGCTTCAACCACTTTTTACCACCTCCAACCTTCCACCCTAAGTGAAGCCAAAGCCATCTCTAACTTGGACCAGTGTGAGCCTCCTAACTGGCCTCCCTCTTTCCCTTTTATAGCCCCCTACAAGTGTATTCTCCACACCAAGTCGTCTGACTGAATTACTACTTGGAATATAACCTTACCAGCTCAAAATCCTCCCATGGTTTTCAGCTCATTTAGAATTATCTAAGTCCTTACCGTGACCTTCAAACCTTACCAGATCAGGCCCCTGGCTAGTCGTCTGACTTTGTAGCATACCAGGCTCTTCATCACTCGGTGCGCCAACCATGTTGGCCTTCTTGCTTTTCCTTAAATACTCCATCCACCCTGCCACCTATGTACCTACATATTCATTGCTTCCTCATCCTGGAAGGTACTTTATCTGCATCTTCCATGGCTTGTTCCTCTCCTAATCAGGTCTCTGCTCAAATGTCACTTTTTTAGTGAAGCTGTCCCCTAACAAACCTATCTAATACAGTCCCACCTGCCCCCATCTGTCTTCTTACCTTAAGGTATTTTTGCACTTCCTACTACCTAAATTACATTACCTATAACTCCCCAACTAGAATGTAAGCTCTATGAGACCAAGAATTTGTCTAGCTGGTTTACTGCTGTATGTTTAGTGCCTAAACAAGTATCTAGCAGATAGAAGTATTCAAAAATTACTTGTCAAATCAACAAATGAATGAAATACTATTTCCAAGAATTCAGAAGTTCCACAAGAAGAAAATAATGCACTTGGTGGAAGTAGATTTATTATCTAGGTTCACTCCTATTCAGAGTAGCTGCCAAGAGCAATTTAAGTATAACTCTTTTCATCAGTAAATTATCTACTAAAAACATAAGAAAGTGCAAGATTACAAAAGCGTAAGATTAGAGAAGGAAACACATTAAATTTTCGAAACTGTCAATACACGAGAAATTCTTTTTCTTTTGCTATTTGTTAGTCAATAAAAAATATTGTAGCGACATACCAATGAGTGGATTTTTTCTTATATCCAGAACGACCAGAGTTGTATTGGTTTCAAGGGCCTCTAGCAAAGCCTTTGCTCCTTCATTGGTGAGGCCGCACTGTTGCAGGTCAAGAGCTTTCGATGAAAGACAAAGGGTCACTTGCTAATTCTATACAGATTTTTTTTTTTTTTGAGACGGAGTCTCACTCTGTCGCCCAGGATGGAGTGCAGTGGCATTATCTCCGCTCACTGCAAGCTCCGCCTCCCAGGTTCATGCCATTCTCCTGCCTCAGCCTCCTGAGTAGCTGGGACTACAAGTGCCTGACACCACTCATGACTAATTTTTTTTGTATTTTTAGTAGAGACAGGGTTTCACCGTGTTAGCCAGGATGGTCTCAATCTCCTGACCTTGTGATCCGCCCGCCTCGGCCTCCCAAAGTGCTGGGATTACAGGCATGAGCCACCTTGCCCGGCCAATTCTATACAGATTTAACATACAGACAACTCCCACTTATTCATGCCTGGAAGACTCCTGCCCAAGACTACTCATGGCCAGTTTTTAATCTTGAGTATTGAAAAAATAAAAATACAAAACCATATGCACACACATAATACAAAAAAGAAACCCTCTTCATAGATGTGTCATGATTACCCTCCCTTTAGTACCAATAAATTACCCAACATATTTTACAATTACAGAGTTGAAAAATAACTCTACATAAAACATCACAGAATGAATATTTGTTCATAATTAACAAGGATGCTAGGGGCAGTGTAAACCTCATAGGCAAAAACTGGGTGGCGCTCAGAAATTGCACTAGATTCATCATCAAATTCAAATTCAAACTCCAAGTGACTCTCAAAAAATTACATTAAAAAAGGGAAAAGAAAATACAAAAATGTAAGAACTGTTAGTTTTAGAATAAAAATGACAAAGAAAGAACTCTAAGGAGATAGAAATAATGAATCCAAAGAATGTGTGAATAGAGATTATAGAGATTATATACTAAAAACCTATCATGAAAAAATAATGGTCAAGAACTCTCCCTCAAGTAAAAGGTCAAAGAACTAACCAAATGCTCATGAATACTAGTAACACTGAGGCTGAACAATCTACTCATTTAAACTCAAAAGGATAATCACAAAAGTACAGGTATAAAAAAAGATTACATCAGAGCAAAAGCACATGTATACCATTACATAAAATAACTGAAGTCTTTCAAAACCTCATGTTATGGACTACATGTCTGTATTCCCCAAAAATGTATATTGAAACCCTAACCCCCAACAGGGTAGTAGTATTAGGAAGTGGGGCCTTTGAGAGGTAATTAGGTTTAGCTGAGGTCTTGAGAGTGGAGCCATCATGCGATTAGTGTCCTTATAAGAAAAAAAAGAGACTAGAGTTCTCTCTCGCCACCATTTAAGGATATAAAAGCCTTCCATAAGCTAGGGAGAATGCCCTCACCTGACATCTATCTACTGGCATCTGGATTTTGGGCTTCTCGGACTCTAGAACTGTGAGAAATGAATGTCTTCTCTTTAAGCCACGCAGAATATAATTCTGTTATATGCTTCTATAACGGAGTTATATAATATATACTATATATAATATAGAATATTCTATGAAGCCCTAAGACACCACAAGACACACAGAAATAAGTCAGATATATGGATCTGATAGAATATGGTAAAACCTTTACAAACTCTTGCTGCAGAAGAATGAGCATAGGATGTAATTATCCAACTAGCCAAATTAATAAAAATAACCAGTAAATCTCACTAGTAAATCAAATGAATATAAACTAAAACAATTAAATGTGATTATGCTTCTATCAGATTGGTGAAGGTCACATTTTAAAAAAACCTTTAAAATGTGCAGACTCTGTTAATACAGCAACTCTCCTTCTAAGAATTTACCAGAAGGAAATTATAAGAGACACGGGCAACGACAGGTATCAAAGTAGTGTTTATAACAATGAAAAACTGGAAATAGCTTATACATCTAACAGGAATGGATAAGCTAAGTGTACTATTGCATATTAACAAATGGAACCCTGAAGAGTCACTAAAAATGATATGGTAAATGTAAACTTATTGATTTAAGATATGCTAGACTGAGTGAAAAAAGTTATAAAATTCAGAGAGCAATCCCATTTGCATTAAAAAAGAAAAAGCAAGGGAGTTCTCATTTTTGTAAAGTTTAAGGTTTTACAATAGACACAATCCAGCATTTATGAGACTATAATATGGCACAGCATTTCTGGAAGGCAATTTGGTAACACGTATCGAAAGTCTTTAAGAAACATATTATAGTGAGTTACTCAACTTTACTAATTTATCCTACAGGAGTAACTTCAGGCTGGGCGCAGTGGCTCATGCCTGGAATCCCAGCACTTTGGGAGGCCAAGGCAAGAGAACTGTTTGGGCCCAGGAGTTTGAAACCAGCCTGGGCAACACAGCAAGACCCTGTCTCCACAAAAATTAGCCTGGCGTGGTGGTGTGCAACTGTAGTCCCAGCTACTCAGGGGGGTAATGTGGGAGGATACTTGAGCCAGGAGTTTAAGGCTACAGTGCGGTATGATTATGCCATTGCACTCCAGCCTGGGCAACAAAGACCCTGCCTCAAAAAAAAAAAAAAAAAAAAGTAACTTCAATGGACACAGAGATGTATACATAAGGAGTTTACTACAGAGTTGTTTATAACAGGGGAAAAGCACAAACTGCCTAAATATCTAATAGCAGGGAATTAAATTATTATGCCTCAATGTAATAGAGTACTACATGATACATCATTAAATAAAAAAAGCAGGGTTACAAAATGGTAAGTGCACTATAGTTCTGTTCTTGTAACCCTAAGCACACAAATGTATCTGCAGGAAAAAACAATACTGAAAGTGTATACACCAAAATGAACATTTTATCTCCAGGCATTGAGATTATACGTACTATTTTTCTTGTTACTTGGTATTTTCTATAAAGAATATATGTAACTTTTACAAAGGCTTAAAAACAAAATAAAACCTATTAGAAAAGAGAGGCTTTTTAAAAAACCTTAGGACAACATTACTGTGCCAAGAGTTAAGCATATTTAATATCAAAAAATTCAATATTTTCCATCCTACAAGTTTATTTAACTTACCTCTCAGCCATAAATCCTCACTGAGAGAGTCTGCAAAAGCACTTGCACCTAGGTCACCAATGAGCGTGTTGCAATTCAATGTGATACGTCTTAAGCCAGCCATACAGTCAAGATCAGGTCTCCTATAGCGAAGACTCTCAGCCCAGGTTTCTTCATGCCTTCTCATGGTCTGATACTTCAAAGATTTAATAAGATGAAATTAATACACTTGGATAAAGAGATAGGAACACTAAAAGGAACTAAGTACAGCTGATTACATCAGAGTTTTACACACACACCAGGTACATATGCCGGGTGGGTTAATCTGAGAGACTGATTAAATAGTAGATTTTGAGTAAGGAGTCGGTGACCCAGATCCTAGTCTGTCACTGACTAGCTGTGTGACCCTAACCACTAATGACCTGTTACTGATTACTTTATGTAAACTGACAACTTAGTTAACTTCTAAGAATTTTATTTTCTTTATATGCCAAGTGAAGGTATTGGTTCTAAATTCTATCATTGCTGAGCCTCTAAATCATATCATTCTGTCCTCCAGTGGTCTCTAAACACTTGACTGGACATCCCACAAGTAAACATTTAACATGTATGTTACTTATTAATAAACTATATAAACGAAGTTCTATATACATATTTTATGTATATTACAAATCAAACAGAAACAACAGATATTTTTTAAATGATATAAAAATATAGAGGTTAATATTTTCTTCTCCTAACCCAAGGGATCTCACATATTACTTAGGGTATGCACACCAAATTTAGAGGCCTAGAATACACAAAGCAAGGTTGATATGCCTTAGGAAATTGGTGATTTGAGTTTTAACCACAAGTATTATCTTAAAGACATAATCACTTATCTATATCCATAAAGTAAATTTTGGTAACAGGGAACACTGATTTTAAGAGAAAAAAAATTTTATTACATTCTAAAACAACAAAAGATTCAAAGCTCCTATGACTCTGTCAAATGGAAATTGTTGGTGTCATTTGCTATTCATAATAACTGTACAAAAGCAGTAAGAGGAAATAACAGCAAACACTTAGATAGCCAGGCACTATTTTGTACACATTAGTTCATTAAATCCTAAGAATGATAGACACAGCAGGTTTTCTTATTATACACATTTTATGGATGAGAAAACGGAGGAACAGAGCGGTTAATTAATTTGCCCATGGTCACAAGTTATTAAATGGGAGGGAGCTCGGGTTTTAGCCTAGGCCATCTGGCTTCAGAATCCACATGTGTAACCACCATCTATCCCACGGAGAGTGGGCTTGCGCTGTAAAGGCCCCAAAATAAACATTTTCAGCTTTGTGGGTCATATAGTTTCCTTTGCAACTACTCAACTCTCCTAGTGTAGGGTGTAGCAATAGCTAATATGTGAACAAATGGGCATGACTATGCTTCAAAACTTTATTTACAAAAATAGGTGATAGGCTAGATTTGGTCCACAGGCCATAGTTGGACTACCCCGATCTATACCATCAAATTACTAAAAAGCCTTCATCTCACATTATTATGTAATTTTATCCTAAATACAGTAGTAATAACTACTATAAAGTTGTTAAGGCACCTTTAAAATTATTGTTTTACAAACCATATTTACAGAAAAACCTAATTATTATATTTTAGGTCTCCTATTTCTAAGATTAAGCATACTACCTTTACTAAATGGTAGAACCCCAGGCTGAAAATTGGTCACATTCTTTAAACAAAATTAAAACTGCAATGCCCGTATGTATCAAAAGACAAAAATAACTGCTGTCTTGTATCAAAATATTAATGTGTGGCAATCATACAACACATTTTCATGGAAGTTGGAACATAAAGTTACCTTTAAGATCTTGGCCATGTAATCTGCTCCCTGCCATGTCAGATTACATCCTGTGAAGTTGACTGTCTTAAGAGTGATAGAGCTCTTTATACCTTGACAAATAACTAAAATGGAAAAACAACCACATACAATAAGATGAAGAGTGTATACAATCTAGTCAATCTTGATTTATTTGCTCTTCTTATGTCTTTTCTATTTTATAGTTATATTCTTAAAATCACTATCGACAATCTACCTAAGCAACTGATTGGTACATTCTAAAATATGTCAGTAACAAAGAGTTACTCCAGTTTATTGCAATAGTTCAATTCTATTTAGATGCCAAAATTGAATAGACTGAATACTGAAACCTTACTTCCGACCACGGTACAGTTCTATATACTTTTTGAGACATCTGAAAGAAAAACATAAAAAACATAAAACTCTTCCTATTTTCATTTCCAAGAGCAGATCTCAATCTGTTATCAACCAACAATTCAGTGTCAACTATAAACCCAGAATTTTATTAGGTGTTATACTAGAGCACCTAATGTACTAGAACAATAGAAGACAGAGGCCTTTTAACTCTCTGCTCCCTCAAATTGAAATGCAGGCTTCCTTACCCCTCCAGACCACTATTCCACACAACGAACACAAGTCAAGACTTCAGGATCCCAACCAACAGTCACCTTCTGTGATTATTTCCATGATTCCAACCCCTTCCCCCCAAGTCTGTCAGCCTTTTATACGCTCCTATACAGCACTTTGCTTATATTTCCTATTTTGGAACATACCACAGTGCATTAAAATTGATTGTATATATGTTTTAATTATTTAAAGTAATGAGGATTTTTCTCTTTACATCTTTTTTTTTTTTTTTTTTTTGAGACAGAGTCTTGCTCTATCACCCAGGCTGGAGTGCAGTGGTGCGATCTTGGCTCACTGCAACCTCTGCCTCCCGGGTTCACACCATTCTCCTGCCTCAGCCTCTCTAGTGGCTGGGACTACAGACACCCGCCACCACGCCTGGCGAATTTTTTTGTATTTTTTTTAGTAGAGACGGGGTTTCACCATATTAGCCAGGACGGTCTCGATCTCCTGATCTCATGATCCACCCACGTCGGCCTCCCAAATCGCTGGGATTACAGGCGTGAGCCACCGCGCCCGGCCTCTTTACATCTTGCTATTTCCTTCCCATAAATATTTCTTGAAGAAAAACTCTAAAAGATGAACAAACACAAAAAAACAGAGAATACCAGATGGTATATATTTGTGTGGTCTGTGGTTTAACACAAACTTAAGTAAAGTTAGTTCAGATTATATTCAGCATGCCAAGCTTTCATGGTAGACTTGAGACTGGACCAAGGTTTGAACAAGCACATGAGGCAGTAGTAAGAAAAAGGTACAGATGGGAATTAACATGGCATGTAGGGAAACATGAAACCAGCCTGATAGGATAAGAGTTAAATGAGATTTAAACTCACTTTCTAAACCTCCATCTCCAATTGGACAATTTGCAAGAGACAGGTGCACCAAAGAAGCCGATTTATTCAATCCCTTTAATGAGGGGGAAAAGTTAAAAATGTTATTGAGGTTTTTTGTCCTCTAAAAGCAACTATCAAATGTCTACAGGCCAAATGAGACAAAGCTTACCTTTGCTAAAATAGTTAAATCCCTCTCTCTCAGAATTAGTCCATTTAGCTCCAGGTTCTTTAGCACACTTGATATACTTAAACAGCCTTTAAGAGCTTTACACAACTGGAAGGTCACATCTTTGTATCTTATCGCAGGAACACGACTTCTGCAAAATTTATTTATGTCAGAACCTAAAACAAAGATAAACGAAAGTTAGTGACTTCAATCATACAATGTATCATTCCAAAACATGTGCTAAGACATGGAAATGAGCCATGTCCTTTAAAGTCCTCTTAAGCACAGACACATGTAAACTCAAGCCACACAAGATATTTTTTTCTTTCTTTCTTTCCTTCCTTCCTTCCCTCCCTCCTTCCTTCTTTCTTTCTTTTTTCTTTTTCTTTTCTACCCTCTGTAGCCCAGGCTGGAGTACACTCGGCTTGCTGCAGACTCCCTGCGTCCGGCTCCCGTGATTCTCCTGCCCTGGCCTGCCGGCTGCCTGGGATTGCCGGCGGGCGCCACCACCCCTCCCTGGTTTTTCTCCTTTGGCTAGAGGCGCGCTTTCGCCATGTCGGCCAGGCTGGTCTCCAGCTCCTGACCTCCGGTGGTCTGCCCGCCTCGGCCTCCAGAGGTGCTGGGACTGCAGACGGAGGCTCGCTCACTCGGTGCTCGGTGTTGCCCGGGCTGCAGTGCGGTGGCATGGTCTTGGCTCGCTGCAGCCTCCGCCTCCCAGCCGCCTGCCTTGGCCTCCCAGGGTGCTGGGATTGCAGCCTCTGCCCGGCCGCCGCCCCGTCTGGGAGGTGGGGAGCGTCTCTGCCTGGCCGCCCATCGTCTGGGTTATGAGGAGCTCCCCTGCCCGGCCGCCCCGTCTGGGAAGTGAGGAGCGCCTCCGCCCGGCCGCCCGTCTGGGAAGTGAGGAGCGCCTCTGCCCGGCCGCCCCGTCTGGGAAGTGAGGGGCCCCTCTGCCCGGCCACCCATCGTCTGGGATGTGAGGAGCCCCTCTGCCCGGCCGCCACCCCGTCTAGGAAGTGAGGAGCGTCTCTGCCCGGCCGCCACCCCGTCTGGGAAGTGAGGAGCACTCTGCCTGGCCGCCCGGTCTGGGATGTGGGGAGCGCCTCTGCCCGGCCGCCCCGTCTCAGAGGTTTACCACAGAGGCCAGAAGCAATGTGGGGGCTGGACGTGGTGGCTCACGCCTGTGGTCCCAGTACTCTGGGAGGCCGAGGCGGGTTGATCACTTGAGGCTAGGAGTTCGAGACCAGCCTGGCCAACATGGCGAAACATATGAAAAATACAACTGACAAACCAACCAACCAACCAAGCGACAACAAAACAGGTCTACCCTGGAGTCATACTCTAATTTTTTCTATTTTCCTCCCTTTCTGATCCTTTATCCCACTTTCTTTTTCTTCCACTTTCTTTTTCTTCCTCTTCCTTCTCCTTCTTCTTTGTCAAATAGAGGATTGAGTTATTATCATTGATCCAAAAAAAAAAAAGATATATCAAACTACATACATAGACATTCTTATGGAAGCAAAGAAGCTGCACTGAAACAATGGCTTCAAGATAATCCTGAAGCTGAATCTAGAAAGATGAGAATGAAAACATGGGGTGAGAGTGGGTGATGCATTAACCAGAGGGAGCAGCAAGAGCAAAGGCATCTAAGCCTGACACCTGCCGGGCACTGGAAAACTGCAGGTGGATCTGACTAAAGCCCAGAGCTGTAGCGGGAAGAGTCAGAAATTTACAGAGAGGCAGGGAGAAGCAAGCCTGGGAGAGTTGACTTTTACCTCACAGGTGATGAGGACCAGGGCTACCACTGACACATTAAGGATACCCCTAGCAGGTTAGAAAAATGTACCTCACTGTTGGAGTACCAAAGAGATAAAAGAAATGAGAAAAAGCTCCCCTTCCTCAAGACCAACTAACCCCAGGAGGTTTAACAGAACACAGCTGGGATTTCAGTGCCTCTGTGCAGAACACAAGCAACCAATAAACACTGGTCCTGCGTGGGCATGCCACTTTAAGCACGTCTTTTCCTTTTCGAAAGATCACTTGAACCAAAGTAGGCAGATGAACTGAGAAAAACCAAGCTCAGGGGCAGCAAAACTAGCTAGGAGCTTCTGCGATAGTCCAGGCAAAATGTAATTAAGGATGGACAAGCAATATGTAGGAGGTTAAAATCTACAACCTAGACCCACTGGATGCAAGAGATAAAGAAGGTTCAGTGAAGAATATCTGACGAGAATGCTCTGTAATACGTTTTTCTTACATTCAGTGCAAAATATTAGGCAAGATCTAGTAGGCTAGCCTTGACTCTGAGGTCCCTCCCATCTTTAATTTATTTTGGTTCCTGTTTTTTTTATTTTTTGTGGGGTGAGGGTCATGGATAGGGTCTTGCTCTGTCACCCAGGCTGGAGTACAATGGCAAAATCATGGCTCACTGCAGCCTCAACCTCCCAGGCTCAAGAGATCCACCAAGCCCAGCTAATATTTTTTACTTTTTGTACAGACAGGGGTCCACTATGCTGCCCAGGCCAGTCACAAACTCCTGGCCTCCCAAAGTGTTAGGATTACCCGTGTGAGCCACCACACCTGGCCTGGTTCCTGTTATTACTTTGGTTAAGTAAAGTCCATTCAGAGGTACAGAACAGTTCCTGCACCTGAATGAGATGTAGAGAATAATCTGACTTATTTTCAGAAGCAGATGTGTTGAACTGTCCTTGCAGAAGAGATGGTGCTAACCCCAGAGCCTAGAAAAGGGCCGGGCACACGCCAAGTGGTCAGGTTGTTTTTAAACACATCAACAACCATTTCCTCTCCCAGTTCGCAAACCCTCCCTCTTTCTCTCAGCTTATAAACATATTCACGTCCATATCCACTTAAAAAACACCTTTCAGACCTACAATTATCTGGATCTTCTTTGTGGGTAATCTAGGTCCCTCCCATGCCTTCAAATACCTGTCCCCCCACAAAGCCTAAATCTTGGGCCCAGATCTGCCTAGCAGACACATTTGGATGTCCCACAGGACCCTCTTAAAACATTAAAGACAAACTGAGATCCTTTTCCCACCCCCAATCTCATTTGAGTTAACTCGGCTGTGGGTCATGAAAAGATGCTGCTGTGTTTCACTTACAGACGCTGCTGTAAACTGTCACCCACACTTGCTGCCCTCCTCTTCTAACTGGTCACCAAGCCCCATCCATTCTCTTAGATATCTGAAATCCTACCCTTCTTTTCTTTTCTTTTTTTTTTTTTTTTGAGACAGAGTTTTGCTCTTGTTGCCCAGGCTGGAGTGCAACGGTGCAATCTCAGCTCACTGCAACCTCCACCTTCTGGGTTCAAGCGATTCTCGTGCCTCAGCTTCCCGAGTAGCTGGGATTACAGGCGCCTGCCACCACGCCCCGCTAATTTTTTTTTTTTTTTTTTGTATTTTTAGTACAGGTGGGGTTTCACCATGTTGGTGAGGCTGGTCTCAAACTCCTGACCTCAGGTGATCCACCCGCCTTGGCCTCCCAAAGTGCTGGGATTACAGGCGTGAACCACGGTGCCTGGCCCCAGCCCTTCTTTTCTATACCTTAGTTTGGGCCATTAGATTACAATTCACCATCCTTCCAATTTTAATTTGCCTTCCACATGGAGGTTAGAGTGAGCTCCTATGGAAATTCCATCTCATCATCCTACAGCGGTTTCCCAAAACCTTCAGGATAAACATCCAATTCCATGACAGGACAAACGAGGACCCTCCCTGTTTGGCCCCCAGAAGGTTTCCAGCCTCAACTCTCTCTGCTCTTTCTCAAACCCTAAATTCCACTCCTGTACCTCAGCTTGCATACTCTCTCCTATTTCCAAAACTTTGGCACAAACTGTTCCCTCCTGTTACCTAGCCAGCTTCTATAGGAAGCTGCCTCCATTATGTACAAAATGCTAAGTGCTCAAAAGAATAACAGCATTTTGTCATATATCATGGTTGACCTAACATATTTCCCGAATAATCAGAGTCTGAATCCCTAATTATACCACTATACATTTACAAATGGCTTCTATTTGTAAAGCACTTTACAAACTTCTTATATACACCTTAAAAAATTAAGACAGGCCGGGCGCGGTGGCTCACGCCTGTAATCCCAGCACTTTGGAAGGCCGAGGCGGGCGGATCACCTGAGGTCAGGAGTTCGAGACCAGCCTAGCTAACATGGGGAAACCCCATCTCTACTAAAAATACAAAAATTAGCCGGGCATGGTGGCGCGCGCCTGTAATCCCAGCTACTCGGGAGGTTGAGGCAGGAGAATCACTTGAACCCGGGAGGCAGAGGTTGCAGTGAGCCGAGATTTCGCCACTGCATTCCAGCATGGAGACAGAGTGAAAGTCTCTCAAAAAAAAAAAAAAAAAAAGACAAAGGCTGACATGTATTAATTTCCTACCTGCTTAGTTCTCCATCAGGCAAATCAAAGTCATTCAATAAAATAGGTAACATCTGTCAAATGTTTAATGACGTCCCAAACTGTGCTAAGAGCTCTGCAGGCATCAGCAGCGCAGGGGATCCTTGCAAAGGCGCACATAACCTGGGTCTCGTTATTAAGCCCATGTTACGGATGAGCACACTTAAGTCCTAGAGACCTTAAACCACTCACCTAGCTCGTGAGTGTCCAGGCCGCACACCCCGTCTACTGCACACATACCCCGGCAATGGACACCACCCACCTAAAAACCCACTTCACCGCACCGACTGAGGGGCCCTGGAGGCGGGAACTACAAACCTGTGTCCCCCAGCCAGGGCTGGAAGAAGCTCTTAATGGAGATCAAGGGCAGGTCTTTATTGATCTTGAGGGTGCTCAGCAGAGGCGCCCAGTCCACCCCGCGGAGGCGGTCGGCGTTGAAATCCAGCACGCCCTCCCGGAGACAGGCGCGCACGGCGGGCAGCGGCACCGAGTCCTGCAGGGCGCACAGGTACTCGTAGTGGGAGAAGAAGTCCGCCGCGCTGTCGCGGCGCAGCTTCACGGAGTCGATCATGGCCCGACGGCGGCCTCGGGAGATGCCCGCCGCTGAGACGCCGCCCGCGCCCACCCAGGAACCCTGAGTCGCCGCCCGGCCGCTCCGGCACCCACGGCCAGGCGATGGCGGCGGCCCCGCACCGGGCTCAGGAGCGGCGATTCGGTCGGAAGACGCAAGGCCAGAGCCCCAGGCTAGGCCGGCCCCTCAACGCCCCGCTACCGCGCTGCCTCCGGCCCCGCTGCACAGGCAGTTGGCGCGCGCCTCACAGTCCTCAGAGGCGCGGGGATTCAAGTCGGTGGGCGGTGCCGCGGACGGTGCGCCAAGACGTCAACGTGCTCGCTGTGCGTCGACACGCAGGCCCCGCCTCCTGAGGACGGGCGAGCTCGCTGCTACCTGAGAGAGTGGTCAGGAGAGTTTGAGGGTTTGCGAAAGAGTTTACTGATCGATCCGAGTAAAAGTGAAATGTGTGGTCGGGCGCGGTGGCCCACGCCTGTAATCCCAGCACTCTGTGAGGCCGAGGCGAGCGGATCACCTGAGGTCAGGAGTTCGAGACCAGCCTGGCCAACATGGCGAAACCCCGTCTCAATTAAAAATACAAACATTAGGCGGGCATGGTGGCGGGCGCCTGTAATCCTAGCTACTCGGGAGGCTGAGGAAGGAAAATCGCTAGAACCCGGGAGGCGGAGGCTGC
Organism: Hylobates moloch; assembly: GCF_009828535.3. Taxonomy (NCBI): domain Eukaryota; kingdom Metazoa; phylum Chordata; class Mammalia; order Primates; family Hylobatidae; genus Hylobates; species Hylobates moloch. The sequence continues at coordinate 51,309,602 of NW_026652285.1, read as the reverse complement.
AGTGAGCCGAGATCTCGCCATTGAACTCCAGCCTGGGCGACAAGAGCGAAACTCCGTCTCAAAAAAAGAAGAAAAGAAAAAGTGAAATGTGGATGTAACAACGCACTTTAAAAAAATAGTCTAAACATCTGAGGAATGTGTCTGTTCTTGCAGTGTCCAGCCAGCACAGAGACTGCACTGAAGAGATGTAGGAACGGCTGATTGAACGTGAACTGCTGTCATTAAATCTTTTATGTCTGTGTTAATGTCTACAAATAAGCCTTAATTTTTGTAGTTTCTGCATATCTCACACGGTTCCTGGCAAATTGAAGAGTGTTTCATGAATTCAGGACTTTATTGTGTTTGCTGTGAATCAATGTGTTTTGTACTGACGATGATGTTGGCTAACTCCCTTATAACTAGTACTTATTTGGAATAATGTCCTCGGGATTATTTTAAGCACTGTTTAAGTATGAGATCATTTCATTCTCCTAACATCTCCTCAAGGAATATACTATTATATTCTACTTTACAAAAGGGGAAACTGAGGGACGGGGAAGTTAAGTGGAAGAATCCAGATAATTGACCTCTCCTTCTATTTGTATCCAATTGCTAGAGCAATGATAGTCCTCCGGTAGAGCCTTAAACATTGTGTTTATTGCATTTCCCTTCCACCCACTGCATTCCGGATACTCCAACTTATTTCCAACACACACATGCCCGCACCTCTAAAATTCCGGAGATATGATCACCAATTATTTTTATGTGCGACATGCTCAAATCATAATATAGTAAACACTTGTATATTCATAAACCAGCTTAATAAATGAAACATTACCATTCCTGTTGAAGAGCCTTGTGTAACCACCCCCCCAATCACCACTACTCTCTGACTCTGAGATAACTGCTCTTCTGAACTTGGTATTCATCATTGCAATGTATGTCTTTATATTTCTGCTACATATGTAAGTAAGCAGTATATAACATTCTATATTTTCTTTTCCTATTTTACTTATCGTTACCTTTACTAGGTCCATCAGTGTTGACATATAGAGATATTCATTTATTTTCCCTGTTGTATATAGGTGTTCCATGTAGAAACATACAGTAATGTGTCTGGTTTTCTGTTGATGGTAATTTAAATTGTTTCCAACTTTACGATTTCTTTGTTGCTCTATCCATTTTCTTTCTAGTCTCCAGCATCAATTAATGTAGTGTCCGTTACCTTCTTAAAGCTCCCTCCTCCCTGTTTCCCATGAAGCCACCTGATTTCTTTTTCTTTACCTCTCGAATTTCTTCTTCTCAGTCTCATTCTTCGGCTTCTCTTGCTTACCCACTCTAAGTGTTGCTGTTCGTCAGGTTTCCACCCTCAGCTTTCACCCCTTCTGGCATTTTACAATTTCTGTGGGTGTTCTTGTCTTCTCAGCCTTAACTTCCCCACTCTAGGCAGATGACTTCTAACACAGATCGTTCTCTTCATCCATCAGATTGCCCCCTAGAAAACCAAGATTTCTCATTGCCCTCGGGATCAGATCTGTATCACGTAGCTTGACATACAAGCTCCTTCATAATTTGACCATCTCTGTTGTCTCTCTCCTTGCTACATTCTTCCTGGCATGCCTTCTGTAGATACACAGCACTGCTTGAAGTTTCTGATGTCTTATTGTTGCTGTCTGGGTCTTTTCATAGGCTGCTCCTTTATTTAGTCGGCTAACTTCCATTCCTTTCCCAGCCTTGGTTTTGGGCACATTCCCTAGAAAGCCTGTTTCTCTCTAACCCTCATCTCTCCTCCCTTGCTTGTTTAGTACCTCACTGCTGTGCTCCCTGACATCCCTGTAGCATAACACTTAGAACATCCAAGGATAAACATCTTTTTAGATGGTTTTTCTTCCAGAGTCTGAAAGCCCTTTGAAGGCAAGAACCATGTCTCATTCGTGCTTACATTCCCTAGCCTAGTACAGTGTTAGCACAGAGAAAGTGCTGACTAATGACTAATTGTAGGAACATTCTTCCCTATTATCCCCACAAGCTATTGCTAGCACCCTGTGGCCACTGCCTATGAATGCAGCTCAGAGAAGTCTTCCTCATATTAATAATCATTTAACATATTCATTTAAAATTTATGTTTCCTGTGCTTACTTATTTTTAGTGTGGCAAGATTTCTTTCAAGCCTTGCCTGATAATCTCTTCTCTGCTTCAGTTAAATTATGACTTAATAGTTGCTTCAAAAAAAAGAGTGGCTCCAGTTCTCCTTTCAGCATCTGGTGGGTTCACCCACACACTTCCCTGAACACTGAATGAAAACCTTCTCTCTGTGGCACCTCCGGGATCCTCTGACAAACCAGGCTCACACCTGGCCCAAGACAAAATGCCTTGGCTTCCTTGCAGGTGCATGACTTGGGAGGGACGTTCTACTGGGTGGTATAAGAGATGAGCTCTCCTCCTTCAGGGGATCTGGTGAGTGAGTGAGTAGAATACAGGTAAATGATATCATTTAAGCGCTTGTTCACTGTACTCTACTCCCAGTCAGTCCAGACAATGTTATACCCTGACTTCCTAGCCCACTTACCTTTCCATAGAACCACAATGCTAATGTCATCTGCTCGTTCTAACATTCATCCTCTCTGTACCTGCTTCCAGAGCAGTGAGGTTTGATGGATCCAGGCACAGAGCAATGTCAACCTGGCCAACAACATAAGCTGTCTTACTTTAACGAACATGTGGTCCCCATTTCTTTTTCCCATTACCTTCTTTATGGCTACTCACAGTGGCTGTTCCAATTCCTTCTCCTTCATTCTTTTCATGTTGCCACTTGATATGGTTTGGCTGTGTCCCCACACAAATTTCACCTTGAATTGTAATAATCCCCGCATGTCAAGGGCAGAGCCAAGTGGAAATAATTGAATCACGGGGGTGGTTCCCCCCATACTGTTCTTGTGATAGTGAATAAGTCTCACGAGACCTGATGGTTTTATAAATCGGAGTTCCCCTGCACAAGCTCTCTTGCCTGCCATCAGGTAAGACGTGCCTTTGCTTCTCTTTTGCCTTCTGCCATGGTTGTGAGGCCTCCCCAGCCATGTGGACCTGTGAGTCCATTAAACCTCTTTCCTTTATAAATTATCCGGTCTCAGGTATGTCTTTATTAGCAGCATGAGAACAGACTAATACACCATGACACTTCATTCTACATCCCTGAACAGGACACCTCTTACTTCACCAGGGAAAAAAGTTCCAAATGTAAACTTTCTTGTCTTCTTTCTTCTGACTTCAGCTGCCTTCCAATCCATGCTCCACACTGCAGCCACCACCACCTCCTCTGCAAATCCTTCTGTGACTTCTCTTTGCTCTCATGATAAAGACAAACTTCACAATGGTCTCAAATAGTGCTCCACTCAATGTGGAGTCCACAGACTGGCTATTGATTTTAGAACTGTTACTGTTCTTATAAGATGAGGAGCTCAATTCAGAATGTAAATCACACATGCACTAAACATACTGCTTAGACTTTCTTCATGAAAAGAGCAGTGTATTGCATTACATTCTAGAACAAGCTCCTTATCTCATTGTCCAGTGGCACTTTGAGTAGCACTAGTCTCCAGGGTGCTGCATCCTCAGGGCATGATGGAGTATGATCTCTGCAGCTTTGTCTTGTATCCTAGTCTCTTTCATTCTCAGCAGTCCAGCCTACAGTAGTCTCCTTTCAGGCCTGCATACTTAGAATAAACCACTGTCCATGCTGTCCCCTCTGCATGAGATGTCCTTCCCTTCATTCTGCACCTAATTAGTGCCTCCACATCTTCTCATCTCAGCTCACGTGTCACTTTGTTGAGGAAGCATTTCCTCCCTCCCTGACTCATCACATCCCCTATCATAAGCTCTCATAATACCATGTAACTCTTGTTGATAACCTTCATTCTATTTCGCATTCATTTTGAAATAAATGTTTACCATATGGTCCTTGAGGAAGGGATCATGTCTGTTTTGCTTATTCTGTTGTTTTTGTTTTGTTTTGTTTTTGTTTTTTTCTGAGACAGAGTCTTGCTCTGTCACCCAGGCTGGAGTGCAGTGGGGCAATCTCGGCTCACTGCAACCTCTGCCTCCCGGGTTCAAGCAATTTTCCTGTCTCAGCCTCCCGAGTAGCTGGGATTACAGGTGTGAGCCACCATGCTCGGCTAATTTTTGCATTTTTAGTAGAGATGGGGTTTCACCATGTTGGCCAGGCTGGTCTCGAACTCCTGGCCTCGTGATCTGCCCAGCTCAGCCTCCTAAAGTGCTGGGATTACAGGTGTAAGCCACCATGCCTGGCCTGAGACACCACACCCCGCCACTTATTCTTGCATCTCCAGTAGTTAGCCCAATTCCTGACAATATATGTTAAATGAATAAATGAATGTATCCAACCAATGACCAAGACTTGACAGTTTATCCTTTATAGCATCTCTCATACTCTTCCCTTCCTTATATTTGCATTGCCATTATTCAGTTTCACCATTTATTATTTTACACATGAATTAAAATTATTGCTTCAGAGAACAGCATGTCTTCCTACATTCAGGCTCTCCTTACATCCCTTATTACACCTCCCATGGTTCTTTGCTTATGCCATTCCTCTGTTCCAAAACCTTCCATGACATGCATTGCCAACAGAATGTCAGAATGTAGCCCAGACTCTTAAGATTGACATCTAAGACCCTCCATAATCTGACTTTCATCGAACTTTCCAGGCTTTTGTATCTCTGGGTCTAATTATATCTACATGTTTGTTCCCTTCCAGCTTTCTATAATACTATACATTCTTCTGGTTGCTACCCTTATATCTCATTCTCTGACAAATTTTACTGTGTATCCAAGCAAGATGTGGTTACCTTCTGTCCTCTGGACTTGCAAATGGGTGAGTGGAACACATCTGAAACTGCCACGAGGCATCTCTGTCTTGTCTCTCTTTCTGGACTCTCAATTCTCTGAGAGGTTTGATCTCTGTGTTCTGTGCAGTACTCCGTATAGTATTATATACATAGTCAACCTGATCGGTAAGTATTTCATGAATGAATGAATGAATCTCTGTGAGAAGGTATTCTCTGGCTCTTTCTCTATTTTTTTACGTTCAAGTTTCTGTAGTTAGGGCTATGTGTGGACAGTGTGCTGCTTCATAGCAACACAATGCCCAAACTCACAAACAGTTGCAGACAGCTAAGAGCATTCCTTTGCCACGTTAGAACAGCTTATTTTCCCTCTCAAGTTGAGACAGCAAGATCCAGTATTTTTTTAAGCAAGATCCAGTATTTTTTAAATGCCTTTGTTCACTTGGCATTTAGAGGCACCTGGTGCACCAAGGCTATACACTCGGTAAATGCCCATTTTAATTATAATTCTACCCCATGAATAACTTCTATCTACAAAGATATTCCTGTGCAATTTTTTATGTCTAAAAAATAAAGTTTTAGATTTATTTTTTTTAAAACCATTTTATACAAGGAGAAATTGAATAGAAATAAATTATTATATTTAACAAAAATTTATGAAGATGTTTTTATGGCACATTACCAAATTTATCTGGAGAAACCTTTAGCATCTGAAGTGTTGAGGAGGTGCCAAGAGTTTAGGAATTCTCAAAATTTCTAAGTACACAGTTGCTTCACATATAGGCATGGTGGTGACAACCTATGTAATAATGATTTGGAAGATGTATTAGTTAGTCCTTGCTGCAATAATGCTGTGGAACAAACCACCCCAAAACGCAATGACATATAAACAATAAGAATTTGTTTTTCTTGAATCTGTGGGTTAGCTGTAGTGACTCGGCTTGAGACCCCCAGATAGCTGGGTTTTGCTTCATGCTTTGGGTCTGTCTTAGTTCTGTTCACACATCTCACTCCAGGGTCTAACTGTGGGGCAACACCTCCCAGGGCCTGCAGTAGCTGAACCATACTCATTAAACACAAGAGGTGAGCCCAAACATGCAAGACCATTTAAAGCCTTTGCTGGCATCACATCTGCTCACACTCCATGGGCCAAAACCCGTCACAGATATAATTTGTATTTACAGTATGTGTGGATATTTCAAGTGGCGTGAACTCACAGAAGAATATTGCATCTTGGACAATGTTGCCATAACATTTTCAAAGATATTTGCAAACTTGACAAACTTGGTGTAAGCTTTTTCACTTTTGAAAACTTTTTGAACTTGTGGAAGAATTTCTATGGGGAAAGAGAGAAACATACTTTGGAACTCAACTATTGCTATCACAGTGTTGGGAAACTCATTGACACCGGTTTGTAACTTGAATCTACAGGAAGAAATGAAGAGAACCGGAAATGACAATAAATGGATTAACCCAACGAATTCCATAAATATTTATTTTCTTGCCTTTCTTTTCTCAGCTTCTTTAAAAGACACAAAATGATATAAAGTAATAATAATACCAATGTACTGTCAAATATGTAAGATATATAAATGTAATAATGGCAAAAATGGTGGGAGGGGGTCAGGCATCATGGCTCATGCCTGTAATCTCAGAACTTTGGGAGGCTGAGGCAGGCAGAACACTTGAGCCCAGGAGTTCAAGACCAGCCTAAGCAACATGGGGAGACCTTGTCTCTCCAAAAATACAAAAATTAGCCCAACATGGTGGCATACACCTGTAGCCTCAGCTACTCGGGAGGTGGGAGGATTGCTTGAGCCCAGGAGGTTGAGGCTGCAGTGAGCCGTGATTGTGCCACTGCACTCCAATCTGGGTGACAGAGTGAGATCTTGTCTTAAAAAAAAAAAATGGTGGGAGGGAATGGAGCCATATAGAATACAGTTTCTGTATTTAACTGGAATGAAGTTAGTATAAATCTAAAGTAGATTCTGATAAGATGAATACCATAAGTTTTAGGGCAACTATTAACTAAAGAAATATAAATTAGAGATTATTAACACAATTACATGTTACACTAGAAAATATCCACTCAATATAAAAGGAAACAGGAAAGGAAGAACACAGGAACAACAACAAAGAAACCTGTAGAAAACATAAGGCAAATGACAGACATAAATCCTACCATATCAATAGCAAAATTAAATGTGAATGCATAAACAATTGAATCTAAAGGCAGATATTGTCAAACTGGATTTTTTAAAAGATCAAAATATATGTTATCTGTAGAAGACACACATTACAAAGATACAAATATATTCTAAGTAAAATGGTGAAAAAATATATATCAGGCAAATGGCCAAAATAAGAATGCTGGAATTGCTATACTAATACCAGAAAAACATAGATTTTAAAATGAAAAATGTTATTAGCTATAAAGAGGAATATTTTGTAATTAAAGGTCATTCCATCAGGAAGACACAAAAATTGTAAACGTATATGCACATAATAAGAGAGTACCAAAATACATGAAGACAACTAACAGAATAGAAGGATGAAATAGATAATTCAATATTAGTTGAGGACGTCAATACACCACCGTTAGGGCTAGGCATGGTAGCTCACACCTGAATCCCAGAGATGTGAAAGGCCAGGATGGGAGGGTTGCTTGAGGTCAGGATTTGGAGACCAACCTGGGCAATATAGTGTGATCTCGTCTCTAAAAAAAAAAAAAAAAAAAAAGCCGGGTGTGGTGGTGTGCACCTGTAGTCCTAGCTACTAGGAAGGCTGAAGCAGGAGGATCGCTGGAGCCCAGGAGTTCAAGGCTGCCACTACACACCAGCCGGAGTAACAGAATATGACCTTGTCTCTAAATAAATAAATAAAATAAAAATTAAAAATACACCGCTGTAAATAGATGATAGATCAAGTAGGCAGAAGATCAACAAGGTTATAAAAGACTTGAACAACACAATAAATTAACTAGACCTAGCAAACATTTACAGAATGCTCAACCCAACAATAGCAAAATATTCTTCTCAAGTACATATAAAACTTTCTCCAGGATAGATCATATGCTAGGTCTTAAAAAAAGATATTGAAACCCTCATACATTGCTAGTGGAAATGTAAAATGGTGCAGCTATTTTGCAGAACAGTTTGAGTGTTCCTCAAAATGTTAAACATAGACTTACCCTGACCCATCATTTCAACAGCTAGATTTATATTCAAGAAAAATAAAAACATATGTCCATACAAAAACATGTACAAAGATGTTCATGGAAGTGTATTTATAATACCAAAAAGTGGAAATAACCCAAATGTCAATCTACTGATGAATGAATACACAAAAGCTATCAATGGACTATTATTCAGCCATAAAAAGAAAATAAAGTATTGATATAAGTGACAGGATGATGACTCATGAAAGCATTATGCAAAGTAAAAGAAGCCACTCACTGAAGAACATGCTATATGATTCCGTGTATATGAAATGCCCAGAATAAGCACATTTCTAGAGACAAAAAGTAGATGAGTGGTTGTCTAGGGCTGAGAAGGTTGCGGAGAATGGGGAATGAGTGTAATGTTTTTCTTTGGGAGGAGGATAAAAATCTTCTAAAATTGGATTATGGTAATGGTTGCACAGCTCTGTGGATATAGTAAAAACCATTGAATTGTATATATTAGATAAATAAAATTAAGGTATATGAATTATAACTCAATAAAACTGTTAAAATTATAAATTTTATGCTTTTCAATTGGAAAATGCATCCAAAATTACAAATTCTTAAAAGAATGCAACCTAGCTAGGAGTAGTGGTGGGCACCTGTAGTCCCAGCAACTTGGGAGGCTGAGGTGGGAGAATCACCCGAGGCCAGGAGGTCAAGGCTGCCATAAGCCATGATCACATCACTGCACTCCAGCCTGGGCATCTGAGTGAGACCCTGGCTCAAAAAAAACAGCAACATAACAAAACTGACCCAAGGAAAAGAAGGGTATCTAATAATCCTATGTTTATTCAAAAAACTGTTCGTGTGTGTGTTTGTGTGTGGTTTTTTTTTTTTTAATTTCAGATAGGGTCTCACTCTGTTGCCCAGGTTGAAGTGCACTGGCTGATCACAGCTCCCTGAAGCCTTCATCTTCTGGGATCAAGAGACCCTCCCTCCTCAATCTCCTGAGTAGCTGGGACTACAGTGTGTGCCACTACACTTGGTTAATTTGTTTGTTTGTTTGTTTGTTTTGTTTTGTTTTTGTAAAGACAATCTTACTATGTTCATCTGGCTGGTCTCAAACTCCTGGACTCAAGCAATCCTCCGCCTCCACCTTCCAAAGTGCTAGGATTACAGGGATCAGCCATAGCACCCATCCTAAATGCTTCCTGATGAAATAATATGCCACTGTCTATAGCCTTTCTTAAGGATTAATCAAGCCTCTGGATCCAGTTGTGACTTTACAGGAAATACAGAGGACAGAGGAACGTGCTGAACTGCATCACGCATATGTATTCAGCAAAATCCCTGTTGTGGAAAACTCTACAGGTCAAATGGCCTGGATTTGGAAAACTACAGGCCAAATGACCTGACAAATTTAGGGGTAATAAAGGGATGAAGGCTGAGCTATAGATAAAAAGGAACTTGAACGTCATTATTGAAAGTGGGCAAAACTAAAACATACTGTCTAGGGAGTCAAACTCCAGTGGTGCATTTATACAGAAATTTAAGGAACAGTTAATTACAAAAGTCAGGAAGAGTCTTGCCTCTTGGAGGAGAGATTCGGTTATGATTGGATCAGGACCCATGGAGGGACTTCAGGCAAAGTTTTACTTCTTAACTTTGGTGGAAATGACAAGGGTGTTTGTCTTACAATACTGTTAAGCTACAAATTTGTCTTTTGTGTTTTCTGAATCTGTGTTTTATTTTACAATAAGATGTTTTTTTAAATGTGGCCCAGCATGGTGGCTCACACCTGTAATCCCAGTGATTTAGGAGGCCAAAGCAGGAGGATTGCTTGAGGTTAGAAGTTCAAGACCCACCTGGGCAATATAACGAGACTCTGTACCTACAAAAAAATTAGCTGGGCATGCTGGCAAGCACCTGTAGTCCTAACTACTTGGGAGGCTGAGGCAGGAGGATTACTTGAGCCCAGGAGTTCAAGGGTGCAGTGAGCTATGATCATGCCACTGCACTGCAGCCTGAGTGACAGAGTGAAACTCCATCTCAAAAAAAAAAAAAAAAAAGAAAGGAAGGAAAAAAGAAAAAAAAAGCACACCTAGGAATAAATATAACAATGACAACAAAAAAATTGTTTACAAAAATTTTATACATAAAACTAAAAAACTTTTTTGAGAGAAATCAAATCAGACTTAATTAAATGGACAGATACATCATGGTCATTGATTGAATAATTCAATATTGTAAGTCAATAATCTCCAAACTTCTATTAATTCAATGAAAGAGCAATCAAAATTTCTTTAGCTCGTGTGTGTGTGTGTGTGTGTGTGTGTGTGAGTGAATTGACAAGCTAAATCTAAAATGTATACAAAAATTTTGAGAGAATATTAAGACATTGTGAAAAAGTAGAACAAATCTGGAGGACTTACACCATCAAACAGCAAAATTCATCAAAGCTATAATAATTTCAACAATGTGATATTGGCACAAGAATAGAAACAGAGCAATGAGACAGAATTGAAGGTTCAGACACTGACCCACACATATATAGTCACTTCATTTATGAAAAAGCTGACACTACAGTGGAGAAAGGATAGCTTTTTCAATAAACGTTATGTCAATGTTGTCATGGAAAAAATTAATTCTGATTCTTCTATTTCCTTGCACACAAAAATCAATTCCAGAGAGGTTGTTGATCTAAACATGAAAGGTAAAATAATAAAGCTTCTAGAAGCACACTCATGAGACATTTTAATAATATAGGGGTAGGCAAATACTTCTCAAGCAGAAAATAAATCTTAACTATAATGGAAAATCTACATACATTGCAGTGCATTTAAAAGAAGAAATTCTGGCCAGGCACAATGGCTTATGCCTGTAATCGTCCCAGCACTTTGGGAGGCTTAGTTAGGCAGATCACTTGAGTCCAGGGGTTCCAGACCAGCCTGGACAACATGGTGAAAACCCATCTCTACAAAAAATACAAAAAAAAAAAAAAATTAGCCAGGCGTGGTGGCATGCATCTGCAGTCCCAGCTACTTGGGAGGATAAGGTGGGAGGATTGTTTGAGCCCAGAAGGTCAAGGCTGCAGTGAGCCAAGATTGTGCCAATGCACTCCAGCCTGGGAGAAAGAGCAAGATCTGTCTCAAAAAACAAAAAAGAAGAAGAAATATTAAGCACGCTAAAGAGTAAAAAGGCAAGCCAAAGAATGACAGGAGGTCCTTTCAAAACCTATTTGTGACAAGAAATTGATTCTAGCTTATGTGAGAATCCATCAGGAAAAAAAAGACAGTCAACTCAACAGCAAAAATGGGCAAAGCTTGAATAAGCACTTTGCAAAAGAGAATATCCAAAATAAAAGACATGAAAAGGTGCTAATTTGTATTTCCCTAATGAAGGAAATACAAATTAATTAATGTAATTAATCAAAGTTTTAAATGAAAATTAATTTATTAATCAGGGAAATGAAGATTAAAACCATAATGTCACACCATTACATCCCCACCAAAATGGCTAAAATGCAAATGCCAGAGCTAATGAGGATGTGGAGCAACTGGAACTCTCATGAACTTCTGGTGGGAGAGTAAATTGGCATCAGCACTTTAGAAACTGCCAGCATTGTGCATAGCCTATGATCTGGCAATCATACTTCTAGTATATGGTCAGGATATGTGTGAACATATGCATTCCAAAAGGTGCAAGGAAAAATGTGTAAAGTAGCACTAGCTATGCAACCCCAAACTAGAAAAAATTCAAATGTCTGTCAAGAAGAGAATAAATAAACTGTGACGAATTCATAAAATGGAATATAACGAAAGTGAATGAACTCTTGCTATATGCAAATTATGACTGAATCTCAAATTTAATGTTGAATAAAAGAAGCCAGACACAAGTGATTGCATATTATAAATTAGCTATCTACTGCTCCATAACAAATTACCACATAACTTAGCATCTTAAAACAATAAACTTTGATTAACTCAGTTTCTGTGGGTCAGAAATGCAGGTATAGGGTAGCTGGGTGTTTCAGCCTCAAGATGTCGCTCAAGGCTGTAATCAAAATGGCGGCCAGAGCTGAGGTCTCATTTAAAGACTCAAACGAGGGAGGATCTGCTTGTAAGTGCGCTCCTGTGGTTGCTGGCAGGATTCAGTTTCTCCCAGGCTGTTGGACTGAGGGTTTCATTTCCTCACTGGCTGTTGGCTGGTGACCTCCCTCAGTTCCTTGCCACATGGGTTTCCCTATAGGACAGCTGATGACATGGCAGCTGTCTTCCATCAGAGCAGCAAGCAAGAGAACAAGAAAGGGGTTTTTGTAACCCAATCTTGGAAGTGACACCTTGTCACTTTTGCCACATTCTCTTTTGTAGAAGTAAATCACTAGTTCCAGCCCGTACCAAGAGGAGAGGCTCACACAAGGACATTAGTACTAGGAGGTAGGTATCATTGGGACTCATTTAGAACCTGCCTACTACATGACATGATTTTATTTTTGAAGTCCAGAAATAGGTAAAATAAATTTATAGTGATAGAAGTTGGGATTATAGTGAATATTGGTTGGGCTCAGGGTATTGGTATTGTTCTGAGTTTGGAGTGCTAAGGTCTGGTCACACTAGTATACTTTATAAAAATTCACTGATTTAAATTACTTCTGATTTTTGTATTTTGTATTTTTCTGTAGGAATGCTGAATTTCTATTTAAAAGCTTACTTAAACATAGGCTGTTATAGTGGCTCATGCCTATAATTGCAGCACTTTGGGAGACTGAGGTGGGAGGACTGCTTAAGGCCAGGAGTTCAAGACCAGCCTGGACAATATAATTAGACCCCTTCTCTACAAGAAAAAACAACACAACCAAAAAGTAAAGAATTAGCTGGGCATGGTAGTACACACCTGTAGTCCTAACTACTGGAGAGGCTGAGGTGGAAGGATCACTTAAGCCTAGGAGTTTAAGGCTACAGTAAGGTAAGATTGTGCCGCTCTTCTCCAGCCTGGGTGACAGAGCAAGACCCTGTCTCCAAAAATAAAATAAAATAAATAAAAACAAAAATTTACTTAAAAAATAAAGAGTTCACTTTGGGAGGTTGAGGCGGGTAGATCACTTGAGACCAGGAGTTTGAGACCAGCCTGGCCAACACGGCAAAACCCCGTCTCTACTAAAAATACAAAAATTAGCCAGGCATGGTGGCACACGCCTGTAATCCCAGCTACTCAGGAGGCTTTGGCTAAGTTTTGTATTTTTAAATTTAAAAAACAGTTAATATTCTCTTGCAGAGGCCCATCCTTCTGATAAGCAACTTTCATTGCTCCTGTTCACTAGTCACTTCCCCTCTTCTGGGCCAGGCAGTAAAATCCAATCCCAATTGGTACTCTGCCTCTTAAAAATCTAATAAATTTAACAAAAGTGCAGGCAGCACTGTTTATGTTTGGAAAAAATATGGGCTGAGGAGTGATATGTTTTGGCTGTGTCCCCACCCAAATCTCATCTTGAATTCCCACATGTTGTGAGAAGAACCCTGCGGGAGGTAATTGAATTATGGGGGCAGGTCTTTTCCATGCTATTCTCATGATAGTGAATAAGTCTCATGAGATCTGATGGCTTTATAAGGCAGAGTTTCCCTGCTCAAGCTCTCTCTTTGCCTGCTGCCATCCATGTAAGACGTGACTTGCTCCTCCTTGCCTTCCGCCATGATGGTGAGGCTTCCCCAGCCACTGGAAACTGTAAGTCCATTAAACCTCTTTCTTTTGTAAATTGCCCAGTCTCAGGTATGTCTTTATCAGCAGTGTGAAAACAGACAAATACAAAGAGTCAGACCCGGTTCAAATCCTGGTTTTACCACCTACTGATTGTGAGGCCTTAGTTTTCATTTTCCTCATCCGTATTCTTAGTGTGATCAGACGACAGCATGGCAAACTAACAGCTGGAAAACATACAATATACATGTATTGTAAAATAACCTGAAGTTCCCCCAAAGATTTGTACTGATTTGTAATTGCAACATGTGTTCAACCTTCATGCTCATTTTGGCCTGACTCCCAGACCTTTGTTCATCCACACACAGACAGAATGTTCCTGAAACATTCTCTTAGGTTTAACATCGGGCAGACTGCTCTACTTATCTGCACACATCTTCATCCTAAAATAACCTTCTTTTGATTTGCCTCAGAGAATATACTCACACTAATATCTAAAGAAGTTTTTTGCTTCATTTTTTCCTCGAGTATTTTCTTTTAGAAATCAGTGTTTAATCAATAGGGAAAAGGTTAAACAAATTATGCTATCTCCATTTTATGAAACAGTATGTAGTCAATAAAACATCAAGTCAAGTCACCATCGTGTGGTTTTCGTGAACTCGGAGGAGTCACAATAAATAGCCCCCAGGACTCCTGTAGCCGATATGAACCATGCTGAGGGCTCGGTGGTCCTGGACTAGCCTGGGAACCCTACTCAGCAGATGCCAGAGTGTCCAAACGCATCCCAGTGCTTCCTCATCCTTATTCACAGCTGCGTTGTCCGGGACAAAGCCTTAAAGGGCTGAGTGGAGCAATATCTCTCAAAGATTTCAAAGAGGGTGAGACTACCAAAGAACAAAGCAAAGGTGGTGTGGGGGCCTCCATAAATGTGCAATGAAAGAAGCCACAGGAGCCACCTTTTGTTCTAACGCTGCCCTTTCCTCCTAGAGGGGTGAAGGAGTTAGGGCAGTGTGGCCCCTCATGTCTGCCCCCAGCCTGTCTACTGGACCTCACTCCTGCATGATAGTCCTAGAAAAGGCACCTTTAGCTTCCACTGAGTGGGGCAGGCTTGGAGAGCAAACAAAGACTAGAGTGTAGGAGATTAATTTCTGGCTTAATGATCTATTTAATAAAACTGAATACCCATCATTGAATTTGATTTTTCCAAATTGAAATTTAAAGTACTCAGTCACCCATTAGAAGAAAAGCCAGGACTAGAGACCTCAAGGGATGAGACTCCCAGGCTGTGGTTTTTTTCATGTACCTGAGGCTCAAGGACTTCTCATCAAAGGAGAGTTTGTGGCTTCAAAGAGCTCAGGGAATGCCCTTTGGTGACATAGACAGTCATTTCTGTATCCCATATCTTTTTTTTTCTTTAATGCAACATACAAACTTTATTGAACAAAAGTAACAGGTAAAGTCAAACAGGCACTTAAGAGAAAAACTGACTGGAAGAGCTTTTATCTTAAACATCTTACAGTAACCTACTTGCAGTTGCATTTAACTGAGCTATGTTGCTGTGAAAAATACAGCTCATGCACAGGTATGGATGAAAGATTTGTACGTTTCTCAAGTATTCACTGAATACTACCTTATATACACATATACATTAAATTTGAAAAAGTTTTGACGATCCCCAGATAAACTTCATTTTTGTTTATCTTTTGGAAGAGGTCCTCTGAAGAGAATTTGTGGTTCTGGCTCATGAATCATGTAATGAATGAACCCAGCCTAGACGCCGTTGGACACAAGTCTCCTCCACTCCTTTTCAGACATCAGATGAGTTTTAGGTACTTGCTTGGAAAGTTCTCTGGGTAACGTAACATGCCGGTACTTGTAGTGCTCGTCGAAGTACTTGTCCGAGTAATCTGCTTGTGGGCCATCCTGCTGGCGCACTGCAGGAAATGAAACGAGAGAGCGCGAAGAGGGGGCGCAGCAGGCAACATGTCCCCATCCGGCCAAGGCAACGACTCGCCAGAGACTAACTGGATCTCGTGTCTTTGCGTATCCCCACAGACGCATAGCAGATGAAGCAATCAGACAGGATTTTTATGCTCAGGGAGCTAATATGAGACCTGTCCCCAGTGGAGATGGGCACGTGTCCAGGAGAGGTGTTTCAGTGCTGTGCTCCCTCCCCTTCCCCAATGCCTGTCCACATGGGGAAATGTAAAGGCAGAAAAGCTAACCAGCTGAATAATGGTGAGGGACGATCTTTTTACTAGGGAATCTTGTAAATGCTTTGTGCACAAACCCAGGGCTCACAGAGGTATTAACCCAGGCGCTATCATTCAGTTTGCCAGGGTTGTACAGAAAGTGCAAAAGTTGCACCTCAGCGGGGGTCACTGACATTGAACACACAGGAATGGATTCCCTGGAGTTCTATATCACCAAACCTCACATCTCACACTAATGTCAGGGCAACCAGTGCGTGAGTTGGCAGGCACCTTGGGAGGGAAGAGCCCTCAGCATCCTCATAGCCCAGCTTCCTCACAGTCCAGCTTCGTGGACCACAGATTTATTTAACATAGCATAGGCAAGTGGATGATTGTTCTAGATTGTCGCTAGTTTTACGTCAAACCATATCACTGAAGTCCATTCAAAGCTCTCTTTGTAGCAACAAACACACATGAAAAGCATTTGCAGCTCTTGTTGCCTTTGGATATATGCATTCCCAGAATAAACCCCTTCCTATGAAACTAACCTTAGCACTTAGCCTGGGCAGAAAGGAATTCTAACTCCAGTACCTTTCAACATGCAATTAAGAATATACTAAAACTTAGACAGTCACATGCTGCATTCTGACTTTTCAGCCAAAAATGGATGGCAAATATGATTATAATGGAACTGAAAAAGTACACAATCATGTTTTATGATTGTGTCTATGACATTACTGTACACTACTATAGACTTTACAAACACTGTACACCTCACGTGTCTGTGGTGATGCTGATATAAAAAAAAAAGCCCTACTGTCCTAGCTATGAATGTATAACACATACAATTACATATAGTATATAATACTTGATAATTATAGTAAATGACATGTTACTAGTTCATGTATTAAATATACTATATACTTTTTATTGTTATTTTATAGTATACTCCTATTTTTTTAAGTTAACTGTAAAACAGCCTCAGGCAGGTCCTTCAGAAAGTATCCAGAAGAAGGCATTGTTATCATAGGAGATGACAGCTCCATGCATGTTATTGACTCTGAAGACCTTCCATTAGGACAAGATGTGGAGGTAGAAGACAGTAATATTGATGATCCTGACCCTGCCTGGGCTAATGTGTGTGTTCATGTATTTGTTTTTAACAAAAATTTTTTTAAAATTTAAAAAAAAAGTAATACAAGAAGTTTGTAGAATAAAGATATAAAGAAAGAAAATATTCAAAGTATTGTGGTGTTTGGTTTTTTGTTTTTTTTTTTGAGACAATCTCACACTGTCACACAGGCTGGAGAACAGTAGCTTAATCTCGGCTCACTGCAACCTCCATCTCCTGGGTTCAAGCAATTCTCCCTGCCTCAGCCTCCCAAGTAGCTGGGATTACAGGCGTGTGCCACCACGCCCCACTAATTTTTGTATTTTTAGTAGAGATGGGGTTTTGCCATGTTGGCCAGGCTGGTCTCGAACTCCTAACCTCAGGTGGCCTGCCTGCCTTGGCCTCCCAAAATGCTGAGATTACAGGTGTGAGCCACCGTGCCCAGGCTTTTGTGTTGTTTTTTTTTTTGAGGCAGAGTCTTGCTCTGTTGCCCATGCTGCAGTGCAGTGGTGCGATCTTGGCTCACTGCAAACTCCACCTTCCAGGTTCACGCCATTCTCCTGCCTCAGCCTCCCAAGTAGCTGGGACTACAGGTGCCCCCCACCACGCCCAGCCAATTTTTTTTTTTTTTTTTTTGTATTTTTAGTAGAGACGGGATTTCACTGTGTTAGCCAGGATGCTCTCGATCTCTTGACCTCATGATCCGCCCACCTCGGCCTCCCAAAGTGCTGGGATTACAGGCGTGAGCCACCGTGCCCAGCCGGTCCTTTGTGTTTTAAGCAAAAAATCCAAAAAGTTAAAAAAAAATTAAAAGTTTTTAAATTAAAAAAGTTAAAGTAAGCTAAGGTTAATTTATTATTGAAGGCATTTTAAAAATTAACAAATTTAGTGTAGCCTATGTGTACGGTGTTTATAAAGTCGATAATAGTGTACAATAATGTCCTAGGCCTTCTCATTCACTCACCCCTCACTCACTGACTCACCCAGAGCAACTTGTAGTCCTGCAAGCTCCATTCACAGTCAGTGCCCTATACAGGTGTACCATTTTTAATCTTTTATGCCACATTTTTACTGTCACTTTTCTATGTTAGATACACAAATACCATTGTGTTACAACTGCCTATAGGATTCAGTACAGTAACATGCTGTACAGGTTTGTGGCCTAGGAGCAATCTGCTGTACCAGATAGCCTAGGTGTATAGTAGGTTTTACCATCCAGGTTGGTGTAAGTGCACTCTGTGATGTTCAAACAATGATGAACTCACTTAATGATGCATTTCTTAGATCCTATCCCCATTGTTAAGCATGCATACATGCACACAGTCACGTTTTATGTCCCAGGATATAGCTTATATTTTCTAAATATAACCATAGCACTATTTTCAGTCCCTCATTGTCTTCCAGAACTTTGCTACCCTCCACCAAATGTTGAAGACATAGTACCTTTCCTTTAGAGTTGGGTGGAATCTATTGCTGTCTCGGTGAATAGAATACAGCAGACATGAGTGCATTCATTTCCTAAAGCTCCTGCAACAAAGTGCCATACATTCAGTAGCTTAAAAAAAAAAAAAAAAACAGAAATGGATTCTCTTACAGTTTCTGAGGTTAGACATCTGAAATCAAGGTGTCAGCAGGGTTGGTTACTTCTGAAGCTGCTTAGAACAACAGAAATTTATTTTCTCAGAGTTCAAGACGCCAGTAGTCAGAAATCAAGGTGTCCACAAAGCTGGTTCCCAGCTTTCCCTGGAGGCTCCAAAGGAGAATCTTTTCCATGCCTCTCTCCTCGCTTCTGCTGGTTGCCAGTAATCCTTGGCATTCCTTGGCTTGTAGATCAACATTCCAATCTCTGCCTCTATTGCCACATGACATTATCCCCCATGTGTATCCTGTGTCCAAATTTTCCTCTTCTTATAAGGATACCAGTCATTGGATTAAGGCCCATTCTAATGCAGTATGACCTCATTTTAACTTGATCATATCTGCAAAAATGTGATTTCCAAATAAGGTCACCTTCACAGGTTCCAGGGGTGAGATTTCTAAGGTTAGGTCATAAAAGAAAATCCCTCTTCTGCCTGAATCTCTCTCCCAATAGATGATCGCCATTGGAACCCAGCTACTATTTTGTGGGGAAGCCTAGAACAGATCAGAGGCCACATATAAAAGATCCAACTGACAGCCCCAGCGAAGGCCCCAGCCCACAGCTAGACATTTAAGGGAACGGGCCTTCAGATGATTCCAACCCCAGCCTTTGAGCTGTGCCAGCTGAAGCTCAGTAGAGCAGGGAGGAACCACCCCCACTCACCCCTGCCCAAAAATGCAGATTTGTGAGCAAAATATATGTAGTTGCTTTTTTAATCCACTAAAGTTTAGAGTGGTTTGTTATGTAACATTGAATTACCGGAACATTACCCAATGTCCACAGACCTACCTGAGACATTTGGAATCTCCTGTGGTAGGGTCACCTTTTGTCATGCGATCATGACCTGGTGATCTTGCTATGGGTTTCTTTTGAGTTCAACCGTCCTTCTCTCTGGACATAGTATGAAGCAGTTTGGCTAGATACATAGGTGTTACCAGCTTCAGCCTGGCTTAAGAAAAGATGTAGCTAAGTACTGAAAGAATTTAACTACTTCTTTTGCTGGTAAGGTAGCTCTCCGGGCCTCTGGAGGACCAACCAGTGGCACAGAAGTGTAACTCTGACACTTAGTAGTTGTGTGATCTGAGCCAAATTCCTCAAATTCTCCAAACTTTATTTTCCATCCGTAAAATGGGCATAATGATACCCATCTCATTTATGTATGCTTGTAGCTCAAGATCTGGCTTATTTGAAGTGTTCAAGAAGTAATAGGTGACTGTTTTAATTGAAAGTTAAAATGTTCAAATTATTTTTTCTTTTAATATGTAAAATAACCTCATTGATGGAGGTTGTATAAACTTGCAAAACACTTCCATACTTAGTAACCAACTGTAAGACTACGCTACTCTGGAATCTGGATTTTCAGCATCAAGTAAGGGACAGTAAATATTTATAACAGCAACATAATCCTTGTTGCCACAGCTCACAAGGGCCTATTTATTAAAACAGGTGGCACTAAGTCAAGAGTGACTATTAAATTTGTAAGTTGAATTTTTTTTGAATAGCAATAGCCCCCTTACTAAGCAAAAGAAGACAAAAAAAAAAAAAAAAAGCCCTACATCTAACACTTGGGAATTTCTAACTAAATAGTTTCTTTTTTGTGATGGCAAGATTTATCCCTTATATTAGAAACACGCGTGAGACCGTGAGACCATGAATCCATGGTATGGGTTTTAAGACTGCAGAATTAGCTGGACTTAGGGAGCACTTAGTTGATCCTCGGATCTCAAGTGGGGGCCAAATTTAATGCTTCTGAGTAACGTTATTTTTATATATGATTCTATGTACTATTTACTAGTAATTTTTTTCAGCTTTGTGCATGCATCAAAAACTCAGTCATTTTACAAATTGCAACATAAATAGCAATTCCATCCACACAGTTTTTGGCAGAAAGAAGTTTCTTTCCACAAAGTCCACTCAGTTTTGCTTGTTTTATTCTCCTATTTGCCAGTATATACTAAGGAGAATCCATTCTTATTGATATTGCTGGCTTTTTTAAAAGATCTTTCCCACTTGCCTCTTACAAACTGAGGCTCTACTGACAAATGGCTTTTTCTCTCTGCATTCTGTGGAAAGCTTACAAATGCTGAATGCTAAGTGGAAGGCAACCAAAACCCAAATTCACAAATGTGTGCACTTGAAAATGTGCAGTTGGAGTCAATCCTTTGTCTGGAGCCCGGGGGAAAATACTCGATTCTGTTGCTAGGTGGCAATGTTCCTTTACCAAAAGGGTGGTTATTAGCGTCTGCTCTAAAACAGAAAGGAAAACGCTGCCTTCTTGACCCATCCTTAGCAACTTTTTAACCAGACTTCTTGGTTTAAGACCACAAAGAGACATCAGTAATATCAGAAATTCCAAGGTTGGAGTGCACAAACGAAAACTTATTCCCCTGGTCACTGTACATTGCAAAACTCTATGATGTAAAGCACATGGTTGCTTCCGATGACTGTAAAAATCCTCTCTAGGCTGGGACTAGAAGTGTATTCCAGGCCTTAGTGAACAAGTGATATAATCTCACTTGTCCAATGATCAGTGGTGTAGTATTAATTTTATTTATGAAAAAACAGCCCTCGCATTGAGGTTCTTTTTAAAAAAAGGAGTTTCTTCCATCCCATTATCAGTTAGGGTTACCAGATTTAGTCAATCAAAATACAGGACAGCTAGTTAAATTTGAATTGCAGATAAACAATGAATACACTTTTAGTATAAGTATGATCCTTGCAATAATTTGCAACTACTGATACTAAAAAAAGTATTTGTTATTTATCAAAAAAAGTTCTGAATGAGTGGGCCTGGTACCTACATTTTAACAAATACGGTGTTTTCCGTACAGATAATTCTCAGATCACACTTTCAAATAGCAAGAGTCCGAAGCTGTGGGATCATGAATCTCCTTGAGAATCAAGTCTTTTCCCAGAAAACACTCATATAAACTCAATACTTTCACACAACTTCAGTAAAAGAACTGAAATTCAGAATTGGCTAGAGCCTACAAACCTCATGAACCCCAAGTTAAGCACTAGCCTTAGTAATCTCATGTGGTTTACTGAAAAGCTTAGCTCTTCCACAGAAGTGAGAGGAGAACAGGCTCATTTTGAGCCCTCCCACTTGGCCTACTCTTTGTCCTTCCCAACACTTCTCAGCACAAGGAGAGCATTTTTTTTTTTTTTTTTTTACTTTCCACAAGAAATAATCCCCTGCAACAGTATGAGTTCCCTACTTAAGTGACATGCTTTTTCTTTAGTGCCTCCCAGTTAGCTCTGTAAAAGGATTGTTTGGAAATAGCGTCTGCCTGAATGAAGCCTAGAGGCTGTAAACAAAATTCATCTTCATCAATGATGCAAGCAAACAATTCTGGGCCAAGCTGAACCACAGAGAAGTCATCTTAAATGCCCATCAAGCCATAAAAGGGTAGCCAGGAGATTGAAATTTTACACCTGTGTAAGGCAGGGAAGTAATACTGAAGTTAAAATAAAATAGCAGGCTCATACACTTGAAGATGGTTATTAAGCAGAGGTTGTCACCTTATCTCTGTGAGAACTAGTCTTACAGATGCCTTGAGAGGAAGGAGTCCCAGAATGGGACTCTGAGGGCCTTGGTGTGCTGACTCTGCAGCAGGGCCATTGCCCACTACACACTAGCTTTGGGTGGGAAGTGTAGAAGTTGCAGTGAAGTCCCACATTCATGGAGAAGCTGTGGTGCTGAGAAAGTGTATTAGAAGTCATAGGTTGTGTTCAGAGAGAAGGCACCCATGATACCCTTCTGAAGGCCCTTTAAGGTGCTCATCTGACCACCTGTAAAGCATCTAAGGCACCCTGGCCCCAGGTCAGGGGATGGAACCACAGTAAGGGTGTGGTATTACTGTCCCTTGGAGCTGAAATAAGTGCCAGGTAAGATGGCACTGGGACTTGGTTGAGTCACTAAGGTAGAAGTCCCAAGGCCCTCCATTAAATTTCTCCCACTTGAAAGTCCAGCCCTCATGAAGGTAAAAACTGCTACACAGGGAAGGTGTCTCTGAAGCTGCTGGAGCTCCCTGTCGGGCTGGACTAGAGCCCTTCCGTAACCTCGGCACTCTTGCAAGAGAAGGCAGCCCCACTATATTATACTCTCATGGGCTGGAATAGGCTTGAGTCCCAGGCTTTAGCGCTTTGGGTTTATAGGGATAACCACTTCTGCAGAAGTACCACGGTTAATTTATTTCAATGACTCTATTGGCTAGCCTCCTACTGGCTCTCAACCTAGCCCCATGGACCTCATTAATTCATAAAGGTAGGCTGGCGTGGGGAGAGTATTGCTCCATTTTCCTTTGGAGATAAAAGTCTTAGTATATCTTAATTACCAGACAATGGAGTCTTCATTCCTTCTTTAGATTTGCCTAACCAAGAAAACCTCAGAGTAACATTCCAAGAGCAAAGATGAACATCTATCCTGAAAACAAATAAACAAACAAACAAAAAAGCTGCTTTCGACTACAAAGCTACAGCAGGACACTTTCTCTGAGGTGAAATGACTGAGTCAAAGGATACGGGCATTTGAAAAGCCCTCTTTTGTGTAACCACTATGTGGAATAAAGACGACTCATGTGATGTAACTGTAAAACAATTTCTTATTTCCCAGTGCCCCTTTAACTGTTTCGTTCTTCCTCTCTCCTGATTGAAAACTCCTACAGTCCCAGGCGATGATCAAAACTTTAATCTTCATTCAAAGGTCAATCAACCTGCCTTTCCCACTGTGGTACTGTTTCAGGACAAGGTCGACTTCTCCATCCTACCCATAGCACTTTCCCTCCATCTGCCCATCAAGGCTATGATTAGGCCGCCTGTAAAAGGCTGTCTTGACTTCCTTAGGCTGGAACTGGGAGGTGGGGAAGGAAGTGAAAAGGGTGAGAAAGTTCTTATTTGATTAATGTTGTCAGTGGATGGCTTCTGCTTGCCAGAGCGTGAAGCTGTTTTTTTCTCTTATGTGCATCTTTTGTGGGTTCTCATGAAAGCTGCCATTGTTGGGGGATGCTTCTCTTTCCGTTTCTTTGATGTGGGCAAATGATGTCTCTTCTAGCTGGTCACTGGCAACTCCTCTTGCGACCTCTCACCATCCAGTGACCCACGGCTAGCTTCCTTCTGCTGATGTTCTCTTAGTCTTCAGATAGCCCTCAGAAAGATTCTTGATGCTCCCAGACTGCCTGCCTCTCAAGAGTGGTACAAACCTCTTCCTCAGGAAATACACTTTCCTTGGCCACAGCCACCTCTCCTAGATCAGCTTCTAAACACTTCTATCTCACTGTGTTTACATTTCTCAGTGGGAATCAGACACAAATATAGTCCCCTAATTCAAGCTTGTCCAACCTGTGGCCCATGGGCTGCATGCAGCCCAGGATGGCTTTGAATGCAGTTCAACACAAATTCATAAACTTTTTAAAACATTATGATATTTGCTTGCAAATTTTTTTAAAGCTAATCAGCTACCGTTAGTGTATTTTATGTATGGCCCAAGACAATTCTTCTTCTTTCAATGTGGTCCAGGGAAGCCAAAAGATTGGACACTGCTGCCTTAAACTGAATGTAGCACATCTTGAATTCTCTATGTGGGCTCCCTAAAACCATTAAGTGGGAAACATCTTCTATTCCTCACCCTTGCTGAGGTATCTAGCACTCCAACATCTATCTCCAAAATCCTCCTCCCAGTTTCACCTTCAGCCTCCATGTACTTCATCCTCTTTATATTTTTAATGTGTGTGAGGGACGAGTTCTGTCACTGGTGTTCAGATATTTATTCTGAAAATTTGTATTTTGTTTTAGCAACTCACTTTGAAATGCAATATATATTGTATCTTGATTCCTCAGTCAAAATCTTCAAGGAACAGCCAATTGCATAAGAAAGATTTGCTCTTGTCACATAATCATAATTTCATATCAGGTATAAACCTGAAGGATTTGCAGGTGATATCATTGCAACTGCCATTTACTAGCCATCTGCAATATTCATTTACTCTTGAGATATTATTCATCAGTGGCCCTATGGAAACCAGATCCTCATTTGATTTCTCACTGATGTCGTCATTACTAAATCTTTGAAGGTATGGATCAGCTTTTCCACTTCTTCCATGAGCTTCTTGGGCTCATCCACAGAGGCATAAAAGTACTGAGAAAACTGGTTGATATGGTTACTATTTTGCTTACACCCTCAAAAAATGAAATACAATGTGTTTGTTAAAGCAAAAGTTGATTGATGACTTACATGTAATAAAAGCCATACACATTTATCACAAAAAGCTCAAATTGCAAAGAAAATTAGAAAGTGGAAAAAAGTAATGCATGGTCCTACCACCCAAAGAGGTAATGAGATAGTCGTTTTACTTAATTGTCTTCCTTTTTTTTCATAATTGTAATAATAATGTACTGATCCCTGGATCCCGCCCCAAATATTCAGATTTATTTGGTATGGGGGCATGTTCTAGACTCAGAGTTTTTCAAAAGCTCCTTAAGTGATTGCGACATGTGGCAGTTTGAGAGCTACTGCTCTAGGCACCTGCCATTGACTTGTTCTCCATGCTTTTTCTGTATTCTTGGTTAATTAGGCCATGCAGAATGGGTCGTAGAACCCACTGAGAATCAACTGCAATCATAAGTGCGTGTCAGCATGAGAGGGAACAAGTCTTCTAATTACTAGTTCATATTGGATGGACATCTACATCTGGCCACTCATGATGAAGGATAATGATGGATGGGGATAAGTTGGTTTCCTTATCACCATGAGGATAGCCTCACTGCTTAGCCAATCCCCAACTCTCTCAAGGCTGGCATCAGAGACTAGTTAGCTTTCCACGTGGGAGTGAAATCACTGTGGCAGTCTGACTCTCTAGTAGTCACAAGTCATAGTTACAAGGGTTTTTTAAATCCGGTGGCAACTTTTAGGTTGCACTGAACTGTGAGAAAGGAATTGGAAGAGTCTTGGGGCTTATTTTATGAAAAGTCTCAAGGAACATTTTATGATTGGTTGCACCCATAAACAACTTCATAATCAAAATGACTTGCTCCATCATAGTTTCAGAGACCTTGGAGGGGAGGACAGAAATGGTCAGGACCCTTCTCAATGCTTTCTCTTCTCAGGAGTCCACATATCAGAAACAGATGTGTTAGCCCTCAGATTGATGGTGGAAAAACGTGTCAGGAGACACAGAATGGAGACTCACATGCTCACATCGCATACTGGTTTTGCAGATAGCTTGTATTATAATTTACAACAAAATTATGGTAGTTACCCCAGCTGCTAGATCTTGTTATTTATTAATAAAGCAGTACATATTACATATTATTTTAATATTTTGTCAACTGTATTTCAATGTTACTGGTATAATCCTAGGTTTTTATAATGTATTTACAAACATGAACAGGCTTTTGTTTCATATTATTTTGATAAGTGATGCATGTCATTTTCATTTTTAATTGATTTTGGAATTGGGAGGAGAAAACTAGCAGAGATAACTAGGAAATTTTACATTGTTATAGCTTTTTTTTTTAATTCTATACTTTATTTCCTGTGTTTCCAGTATATTTTTTATCTGATATTATGGCTTACATATGCTCATTTGTTGCCACATTTTAATTACCTTTCCCAGTGAATAATTATTTGCTTCCAGATAGTGGGCTGGTACGATTCCCGCTGGTTCTATTTTGGAACCAATGATAAGTTACATTAACGAGGCTCAGAGTTGCTCCCACGAGACTGTTTTCCTTTTCCAATTGATGTGGCCTCTTCTTTTCACAGTATTAGAAATTGTAACTCAGGCACAATGCTTATTAGTTTATTCTCTTATCCCCAGATCACAGATGGAGATGTGGTTTTTAAAATATCTCAAAGTTCCAAAATCGAGAGTAGAGTGATATACCACCACCCCCAGGTTGATATTCGGGGAATAAATGTCAAGAATAGAGATAGAAATTATCTATTACAAGTGGCCTAATCATAAACATTCTCAGGGCTGTTTTTCTTGGGTAATATGCTGCAACCCTGCTCCTGAATGATTTTCTCAGAAGCACACAAGCGAGAATGGCATCTTAGAGCTTTGTTCTACCAGATGTAAGAGAAAATGAAATTTATATTAGCACTAGTGAAAGTTAACGTTCAAAAAAATAGTGAAATACGTTTATTTTTGTACATTTTAACACCTCCCCATCTAATGGAGAAAACTGTATTTCCACCATATGCAACATCAAATGCACCACCATACACATTCATCATGATGTATTCCATCATTTTTGAGTCCTGTGTAATTTCCTTGCAATTGTACTGGTGTGACACAAGGTCAGCTCATTTCCTATTCAATACATTTGATAAAATATCTAGAGACAAAACAAAGGGCGCAGGGGCAGATTAGTATGTCATGCTATGTCGCTAAATAGTTCTTTTTTTTTTTTAATTATACTTTAAGTTCTGGGATACATGTGCAGAACATGCAGGTTTGTTACATAGGTATACATGTGCCATGGTGGTTTGCTGCACCCATCAACCCATCATCTACATTAGGTATTTCTCCTAATGCTCTCCCTCCCCCTGCCCCCCAACCCCTGATAGGCCCCAGTGTGTGATGTTCCCCTCCCTATGTCCAGGTGTTCTTATTGTTCAACTCCCACTTATGAGTGAGAACATGAGGTGCTTGCTTATTGTTGCTGTGTTTGTTGAGAATGATGGTTTCCAGCTTCATCCATGTCCCTGCAAAGGACATAAACTCATTCTTTTTTATGGCTGCTAGTATTCCATGGTGTATATGTGCCACATTTTCTTTATCCAGTCTATCACTAATGCACATTTGGGTTGGTTCCAAGTTTTTGCTATTGTGAACAGTGCTGCAATAAACATATGTGTGCATGTGTCTTTATAGTAGAATGATTTATAATCCTTTGGCTATAAACCCAATATGGGATTGCTGAGTCAAATGGTATTTCTAGTTCTAAATTCTTGAGGAATTGCCGTACTATCTTCCACAATGGTTGAACTAATTTACACTCCCACCAATAGTGTAAAAGTGTTCCTATTTCTCCACATTCCAGCATCTGTTGTTTCCTGTTTAATGATCACCATTCTAACTGGCATGAGATGGGATCTCATTGTGGTTTTGATTTGCATTTCTCTAATGACCAGTGATGATGAGCTTTTTTCATATGTTTGTTGGCCGCATAAATGTCTTCTTTTGAGAAGTGTCTGTTCATATTGTTTGCTCACTTTTTGATGGAATTGTTTGTCTTTTTCTTGTAAATTTGTTTAAGTTCCTTGTGATTCTGGATATTAGCCCTTTGTCAGATGGATAGATTGCAAAGATTTTCTCCCATTCTGTAGGTTGCCTGTTCACTCTGATGATAGTTTCTTTTGCTTTGCAGAAGCTCTTTAGTTTAATTAGATTCCATTTGTCAATTTTGGCATCTGTTGCCATTGCTTTTTGTGTTTTAGTCATGAAGTCTTTGCCCATGCCTATGTCCTGAAGGGTATTGCCTAGGTTTTCTTCTAGGGTTTTTATGGTTTTAGGTCTTACATTTAAGTCTTTAATCCATCTTGAGTTAATTTTTGTATAAGGTGTAAGGAAGGGATCCAGTTTCAGTTTTCTACATATGGCTAGCTAGTTTTCCCAACACCATTTATTAAATAGGTAATCCTTTCCCCACTGCTTGTTTTTGTCAGATTTGTCAAAGATCAGATGGTTGTAGATGTGTGGCATTATTTCTGAGGACTCTGTTCTGTTCCATTGGTCTAAATATCTGTTTTGGTACTAGTACCATGCTCTTTTGGTTACTGTAGCCTTGTAGTATAGTTTGAAGTCAGGTAGCATGATGCCTCTTTTTGCATAGGATCGTCTTGGCTATACGGGCTCTTTTGGTTCCATATAAAATTTAAAGTAGTTTCAGCCGGGTGCAGTGGCTCATGCCTGTAATCCCAGCACTTCGGGAGGCCAAGGCAGGCGGATCACAAGGTCAGGAGATAGAGACCATCCTGGCTAACACGGAGAAACCCGTCTCTACTAAAAATACAAAAAAAATCAGCCGGGCGTAGTGGCAGGCTCCTTTAGTCCCAGCTACTTGGGAGGCTGAGGCAGGAGAGTGGCACGAACCAGGGAGGTGGAGCTTTGCAGTGAGCCAAGATCGCACCACTGCACTCTAGCCTGGGCAACAGAGCTCCATCTCAAAAAAAAAAAAAAAAAAGAAATTTAAAGTAGTTTTTTTCTAATTCTGTGAAGAAAGTCAATGGTAGCTTGATGGAAATAGCATTTAATCTATAAATTACTTTGGGTAGTATGGCCATTTTCATGATATTGATCCTTCCTATCCATGAGCATGGAATGTTCTTCCATTTGCTTGTGTCCTTTCTTATATCCTTGAGCAGTGGTTTGTAGTTCTCCTCGAATAGGTTCTTCACATCCCTTGTAAATTGTATTCCTAGGTATTTTGTTCTCTTTGTAGCAATTGTGAATAGGAGTTCATTCATGATTTGGCTCTCTGTTTGTCTATTATTGGTATATAGGAATGCCTGTGGTTTTTGCACGTTGATTTTGTATCCTGAGACTCTGCTGAAGTTGCTTGTCAGTTTAAGGAGTTTTAGGGCTTAGATGATGGGATTTTCTGAATATACAATCACGCCATCTGCAAACAGAGACAATTTGACTCCCTCTCTTCCTATTTGAATATGCTTTATTTCTTTATCTTGCCTGATTGCCCTGGCCAGAACTTCCAATACTATATTGAATAGGAGTGGTGAGAGAAGGCATCCTTGTCTTGTGCTGGTTTTCAAAGGGAATGCTTCTGACTTTTGCCCATTCGGTATGATATTGGCAGTGGGTTTATCATAAACAGCTCTTATTATTTTGAGATACATTCCATCAATACCTAGTTTATTGAGTGTTTTCAGCATGAAGCAGTGTTGAATTTTATCGAAGGCCTTTTCTGCATCTATTGAGATAATAATGTGGTTTTTTGTTTTTGTTTCATTGGTTTTGTTTATGTGATGGATTATGTTTATTTACCTACACATGTTGAACCAGCCTTGCATCCCAGGGATGAAGCCAAGTTGATCGTGGTGGACAAGCTTTTTGATGTGCTATTGGTTTCAGTTTGCAAATATTTTATTCAGGATTTTTGCACGGATACTCATCAGGGATATTGGTCTGAAATTTTCTTTTTTTGTTGTGTCTCTGCCAGGTTTTGGTATCAGGATGATGCTGGCCTCATAAAATGAGTTAGGGAGGAGTCTCTCTTTTTCTATTGGTGGGAATAGTTTCAGAAGGAATGGTACCAGCTCCTCTCTGTACCTCAGGTAGAATTCGGCTGTGAATCCATCTGGTCCTGGGCTTTTTTTGGTTGGTAGGCTATTAATTACTACCTCAATTTCAGAATTTGTTATTGGTCCATTCAGGGATTCGACTTCTTCCTGGTTTAGTCTTGGGAGGGTGTATGTGTCAAGGAATTTATCCATTTCTTCTAGATTTTCTAGTTTATTTGCATAGAGGTGTTTATAGTATTCTCGGATGGTAGTTTGTATTTTTGTGGGATCAGTGGTGATCTCCCCTTTATCATTTTTTATTGTGTCTATTTGATTCTTCTCTCTTTTCTTCTTTATTACTGTGTCTGGGGGTCTATTCTGTTAATCTTTTCAAAAACCCATCTCCTGAATTCATTGATTTTTTGCAGGGTTTTTTATGTCTCCATCTCCTTCAGTTCTGCTCTGATCTTAGTTATTTCTTGTCTTCTGCTAGCTTTTGAATTTGTTTGTTCTTGCTTCTCTAGTTCTTTTAATTGTGATGTTAAGGTGTCAATTTTAGATCTTTCCCACTTTCTCCTGTGGGCATTTAGTGCTGTAAGTTTCCCTTTACACACTGCTGTAAATGTGTCCCAGAGATTCTGGTACGTTGTGTCTTTGTTCTCATTGGTTTCAAAGAACTTATTTATTTCTGCCTTAATTTCATTATTTACCCAGTAGTCATTCAGGAGAAGATTGTTCAGTTTCCATGCAGTTGTGTGGTTTTGAGTGAGTTTCTTTCTTTTTTTTTTTTTTATTATACTTTAGGTTTTAGGGTACATGTGCACAATGTGCAGGTTTGTTACATATGTATCCATGTGCCATGTTGATTTCCTGCACCCATTAGCTCGTCATTTAGCATTAGGTGAGTGAGTTTCTTAATCCTGAGTTCTCATTTAATTGCACTGTGGTCTGAGAGACTGTTTGTTATGATTTCCGTTATCTTGCATGTGCTAAGGAGTGTTTTACTTCCAATTATGTTGTCCATTTTAGAATAAGTGCCATGTAGTGCTGAGAAAAATGTATATTCTGTTGATTTGGGACGGAGAGTTCTGTAGATGTCTATTAGGTCCACTTGGTCTAGAGCTGAGTTCAAAACCTGAATATCCTTATTAATTTTCTGTCTCATTGATCTGTCTAATACTGACAGTGGAGTGTTAAAGTCTCTCACTACTATTGTGGGGAGTCTAAGTCTCTTTGTAGGTCTCTAAGAACTTGCTTTATGAATCTGGGTGCTCCTGTATTGGTGCATATATATTTAGGATAGTTAGCTCTTCTTGTTGCATGGATCCCTTTACCATTATGTAATGGCCTTCTTTGTCTTTTTTGATCTTTGTTGGTTTAAAGTCTGTTTTATCAGAGACTAGGATTGCAACCCCTGCTTTTTTTTTTTTTTTTTTTTTTGCTTTCCATTTGCTTGGTGGATGTTCCTCCATCCCTTTATTTTGAGCCTATGTGTGTCTTCACATGTGAGATGGGTCTCCTTAATAGAGCACACAGATGGGTCTTGACTCTTTACCCAATTTACCAGTCTGTGTCTTCTAATTGGGGCATTTAGCCCATTTACATTTAAGGTTAATATTGTTATGCGTGAATTTGATCCTGTCATTATGATGCTAGCTGGTTATTTTGCACATTAATTGTTGCATTTCTTCATAGTGTCGATGGTCTTTACATTTTGGCATGTTTTTGCAGTGGCTGGGACTGGTTTTTCCTTTCCATATTTCAGTGCTTCCTTCAGGAACTCTTGTAAGGCAGGCCTGGTGGTGACAAAATCTCTCAGCATTTTCTTGTCTGTAAAGGATTTTATTTCTCCTTCACTTATGAAGCTTAGTTTGACTGGATATGAAATTCTGGGTTGAAAATTCTTTTCTTTAAAAATGTTGAATATTGGCCCCCACTCTCTTCTGGCTTGTAGGGTTTTTGCCAACAGATCTGCTGTTAATCTGATGGGCTTCCTTTTGTGGGTAACCCAACCTTTCTCTCTGACGTATCCCCTCTACTCTTGGCATTAACCATGAAAAAGGATTGAGGATGACTACAAGGCCAAGGTCTGGAATTTCTTCTAGGGAATATTACTCTGCTTATTTTGGGGGAGGTTATATTTCTCCCATAATCCATTTTACACCCTCTCCTTTGTAGATACAATAGGGTATTTATTTTCATTGTATTAATGCATTCAGTTTACATATGCTTAAATTTAAACAACTCCAACTTTAATGGAGAATGATCATGGTGAGATAATGTTTTCCATAATTTATCTTTTGTTTTCAACAAAAATAGCAAAAAAAACCCAAAAACAAAAAACAAAAAAATCCTCATTTCCAAACATTTACTGAAATAACTCTTTGCACAGGGTTCTGTTCGAACAAACTAATTCCTTTTGGACTTCGACAGGTGATAATGTTGTGAAGAAACAATTGCGTATGTCAGTGCATATCTCTGCAAAAGGCAATATGCTATGAGCTGCAGAGTATTCAAGGACGTTTGCTGCCTTGATGACCTTTGAATCTTGTAATGGAGAAGAGATAATACAAAAACAAAACACAAAGCAGAGTGAGGTAAATGACATAAGGAAGATATATGTAAGGAACTTTGGGAGTTCCAAGGAAGATGACCCTCAAATTCCAAGCCTCACTCACAGAAGCTTATTTAGAAAGTTTGCAATGTGGCCCAAAATCTGTAATGCATTTCAGAGCATCTGAGGCAGGTGGTCCTCAGACCACACTTTGGGAAACACTGATCTAGTAGTCTTTTAACAAAGATAGCTTTTATGGGGCAGGGAAGAGTATCTTTTTATGACTCAGTTTCAGAACACTATCTTGAAGTAATTTTTAATATTATCCAGAACACAGCACTTATATACCATGACAGAAAAATCTCTTGCCATACCTTAAAAATTACTTGTAGGTCTCAAATCTCTTATCTGAAAATTTTTTGGACGGATATGTGTCAGAATTCAAAATTTTTCTTAAAAAGGTCCTAAACAATTAATCTTTAATAAAGATGTTAAATTACATTATTCTATCAGCATGAAAAATCTTCAGGATCCATAACCTCTCTCTAATCTTCCCAATACAACCCTACCCAAGCACTGCTTCCAAGACCATCCGTGTTTTTCTGAAATGATGTACAAACTTAAGTTTAGTTATCAAATTTTCTTTATATTATACTTCTATTTATATTGACATTAAGCACTCCAGGCCTGGGCAACAAAGCAAGACTCCATCTCGAAAGAAAGAAGACTGGGCATGGTGACTCATGCTTGTAATCTCAGCAATTTAGGAGGCCAAGGTGGGCACAGTACCTAAGGTCAGGAGTTTGAGACCAGCCTGGCCAACATGGGGTGAAACCCTATCTCTACTAAAAATACAAAATTTGCCAGGCATGGTGGTGCACACCTGTAATCCCAGCTACTTGGGAGACTGAGACAGGAGAATCGCTTGAACTTGGAGGGCGGATTGCAGTGAGCTGAGATGGTGCCACTGTACAACAGGCTGGGCAACAAGAGTGAAACTCCATCTCAAAAAGAAACAAAAGAAAGAAGCCCCGAGTTTTTAGATATAGTGATATATTTTTGCTCACTACTGCTTCTTTTCTTCCATGTTTTACCTCTCTTTATTCTTCCTGGAGCACATTGTTTCTTAATATTTTATGAAATAATTACGGATGATAAATTTTATGGAAAATGTTTCTTCAGCAATCGTCTGTAAATACTGCTTTAGATTAAAGAAGAACTGTGGACCAGAATTCCCACAGAAATTTAAGGACATATTCCTTCTCCCTCTTGCATACTGTACTTTAAATGAGTTACTGATCAATTTGATTCTAGCTCCTTTGTACTTTTTTATTCTCTCTGAGTAACATAGGATATTCATTTTGTACTTGAAATTTTACTAGGCATTTGTAGGTATTTTCACTATTTTTATAGGTATTTTTAATTATTTTTCTTGCACACCATTTAGTAGACAAACCCTTCTAATCTGAATGTTCAAGGCTTTTCCCAAGGCAGGAAGACTTTTCTATTCTTTGATTCTTTCTTTCTTTCATTCTCCTCCTAAAGCTGAGACATTAGAGCACCAGGGATCTATCCTCTGAGTCTCTTATCTTTTCTCTAACATCTTTCATTTTTTATCTTTTACACATTCTGCACAAATAAGGTAGATTGACATTCCACTTTACTAATTCTGTCTTCAGCAGTGTCCCTCCTGCTACTCGGCCCTTCATCGAGTATAATTTTGTGTTTCAGCAATTATGTCTTTAATTTACAAAATTCCTCAGTGCTTATTTTTCACAATAGCCTTCTTTTCCTTGATAACATATCTTGCCAAGTTCATCTAAAGTTACTGTCTATATTCTTCATCTATTCTCCGTATTGACTCTACTTCCATGAGGATTAGTTATATTTGTTGAGTTTAGAGCCTCTTTCATGCAATCAATTTTCCTATGAGTAACTCTTTCTCTTTACTACAACTGAGTTTGGGAATATTCCAAGGCTCTTGTTGCAGTATTCACTTTTTTTCTCATAGGAAGTTGAGAGTTGCTCAGCTCTCATGGGTTTTGTCATCAATCTTTTCCCTCTTGGATCTTCCAGAAATCCCTGAGGGTTTTTGAAGTATGGTGGCATATCTTCAGGCCTGCACAATACACAAGTATAGGTTTATGGTTGTATATGATTCTTGCTTCTACTTATATTGACATCAAACACTCCAGGCCTGGACAACAAAACAATAATAGAAAATTATTTCGTTTTCTATTTGGTTATTGCTTCTTGCATATATTTGGTCTGAAGTCCCACAAGGGGGAGAAGTGAGCATCCGTGAAGGAACCTTTGATTCTTGGCAGTAATGCCATCATTACAGCATACAAAATCCCTCCTTCCCAAAGCCCATACATATTGACTACCAGTGAGGGTCATGTGGATATCTACGTAAGTATGAGTAGTGGGGGCAAAGTATCACATAGGGAAGAATGAGGTCCTTGGTGCACCTGTGACAGCTGATACTGTAACTCAAATTAATATTAGTTTTTAGGAAAAGAGATACTTTGGAGTCAGAAAATGCTCACGTCAAAACAGAGCTTCCATATACAAGTGTTTTAGGTCTGGCAAGTGGAGTAATTTTTAACCAGAACTTTTTTTCCCCTTTATTGTATTTCTCAGGCAGGACGGTGGGCCAGTATTTTAATCTGTAAAAGCCATTTCATTCCTAAGGACTAGAGAACACTAATATGTAAAATATTTGGAATTTAAATTCTCAGTACACTAGAATAGTAATTCCAAATCTAGTTTCTCTTTATGCTGTTTTGAAGAGAAGGCAAGGAAAAGAAAATCACTGTGGAATTCAGCTTTGGATTCATGTGGCTTGTCCCTAGGTCCTGGAATTTACCACCTGGCCCCTCCCCATCATGGTCTCCACCAGCATATGGTCTCGTGCCGGTTCTAACTTGTTCATTTCATAAGCTCAAATCTTAGATGTGAGTCCAGTCTGTGGGATCAATGGTGGTGGGCTGGAGCTAGGAGTTGGCATGAGGGTGATCTTGTTTTAAATAAGGAATATGGAAAGAGAATTGGAAACCGGTATATTAGTCAGGTTGATGTAGAGGAAAAAACTCAGTGTCATTCTTAAAAGTTCATGAGCTGAAGAGGAAATTTAAAAGCTTGTGCCCAAACACTGTGCCTCCAGGATGCAGGTTTGCTTCAAACCCCAAAATGGAATGTGATCATCTCATGAAACAGGTGTTCGTCATACAGTCAAGACAGGCAGAATCTGAAACATGTCTTCTATTTTCTCTCTTGTTTTCTTTGTCTACCCACCTTTCCCAAGAAAACATTGAGTGTCTGCTATGTTCTTTGACTGCCAACAGCAAGGCAGTCTGGATTATACCATCTGCTGAGATCTAGAGAAATAACTTTGCTTGGAAGCAAATTGCTGTCATGACTCCTTATTCGCTTTATTTTGTGGGCATAGGCTAACCCACTGATGTTCTTGCATGTTCTGCTGACCATTATGAATGTCAGAAAACCAGAGTGGTGAGACAAATGGGTTTGGATTAGTCTTGTTTTAGAGGTGTTGGAGGGAGCTCCACCCATCCCAGCGGAAGATGTTCCAGGCCACAGCTTCTGGAAAAGGAATTGAAACTCCTCTAAGTTTAGCAACTCCAGCTGAGAGCAAAGAAAATAAGAAGTGAGGATGGTGAGAATAACAGACCACAATTTCTTTTAGATTTTAATTTCAACCAAAGGAGATAGATTCTGTTTCTCAGCTTTAATTTCTCTCTAGTGAATTAAATGGGATAATGTTCATATTGTTTCAAGTTTGGGGCATTCTTTGTTGCATTACTTAGGCTTGTGGAATAAACTCCAGTGAGCCAGTCTGAACATCATGATTGTGCACAGGAAATAGAAAATAGAACAGCAGTGAATTTTTTCCCTTAAATAATCTGCAACCTTTAAGTTAACTTAATATATTGTTGTGACTCACTTCAGGGACTTTTGGGGGCAATAGTTAAACAGATTCTAGGAGGGTTCTAAGGGATAGGAGACGACATAATATAATGTCATCTAGTGGGTAGAAGCCAGGTATAATATTGGGGAAATTTCTCCAACTCTGGTGGAACCAAGCTACTTTACAATACTGTAGGGCTCTGACCTACTGATCCTGTTTGCCTGGGACTTTTTCCTTTCTTTTTTTTTTTTTTTTTTTTTTGAGACAGAGTCTTGCTCTGTCTCCAGGCTGGAGTACAGTGACGCCATCTTGGCTCACTGCAACCTCTGCCTCCTGGGTTCAAGAGATTCTCCTGCCTCAGCCTTCCAAGTAGCTGGGATTACAGGCACGCATCACCATGCCCGGCTAATTTTTGTATTTTTTTTAGTAGAGATGGGGTTTCACCATGTTGGCCAGGCTGGTCTTAAACTCCTGACCTCATGATCCACCCACCTCGGCCTCTCAAAGTGCTGGGATTACAGGAGTGAGCCACCGTGCCCGGCCGCCTGGGTCTTTCTTAATTTTAGTGTCCCAGGAACCCTCACCCTATCCCTGTATGAGTGGAGGACAGCCCACTGTCCATGGACCTTAATCCCTGTTTGCCATCCCTGGGGGATGAGAGGCAATAGGAAATGAAGATGAAAGTGGAGGGGACACTTTAGCTATCTCTGCCCACCTGTTCCCTCAGAAGGATAAAGGGAGGGGTTTTTTCATGGTCTTCCTCTTCAAATTTTATTTTTATTTTTATTTTTTTAGAGAGAGAGAGAGGGAGACAGGGTCTTGCTCTGTCACCCAGGCTGGAGTGCAGTGACACCATAAGAGCTCACTGCAGGCTCAACCTCCCAGGCTCAAGGGATTCTCCCACCTCAGCCTACTGGGTAACTAGGACTACAGGCGTGAGCCACCTTGACTAGCCAAGAATAGAGATTTTAGTCAACACGGTAAGACCCCCTGGGCTTTCATCAAGTGGTGTTTTGTTTCGTTTTGTTTTGTTTTGTTTTGTTTTTGAGATGGGGTCTTGCTCTGTCACCCAGGCTGGAGGCTGGAGTGCAGTGCTGCAATCTTGGCTCACTGCAACCTCCGCCTCCTGGGTTCAAACAATTCTTCCGATTCTCCTGCCTCAGCCTCCCAAGTAGCTGAGATTATAGGCGTGCACCATCATGCCCAGCTAATTTTTGTATTTTTAGTAGACACAGGGTCTCACCATATTGGCAAGGCTGGTCTCGAACTCCTGACCTCAAGTGATCTGCCCGCCACGGCCCTCCCAAGGTGCTGGGATTACAAGCATGAGCCACTGCGCCCGGCCATCATCAAGTGTTTTTTTACTTCTGGGTAGAAGTACTGCATTCTAAAAGTATGCACCCACAAAGGAACTATTCTCTTGCTTTCCTGCCTCAGAACAAAGTTGAATCTACTTCCCAGAGACCCGCCAACCATTCTGTTCTCCTCTAGTTTCCGGGGGGATTTTAGCCCCCAGGGGACATTTGTCAATGTCTAGAGATATTTTAGGTTATCACAACGGGGAGAGGTGGGTGTGCTACTATCATTTAGCAGGTAGAATCCAGGTATGCTGCTGAAAATCCTACACGGAACAGGTCAGTACCTCCCCACCTCCCCCAACAAAGAATTAGCTGCTCCAAAATGTCGTTAGTGCCGATTGTGAAACACTGCTCTTCACTTTTTTCTATGCCATGAGATTATGTATGTAAGTGAACCGGGGTATGGGCCATACTTCCTTTGCAAATACACTTGAGTGTGTTGCTTACATGTGGGGAAGCAGGAAGTCTTACTTAGGTTTCCAGGTCTTAGCCATGTTTTTGAACGTGGCTTGCATTGTCTATTGTCTAATGATTTAAGAAGGTATAATACATTTCCCTTTTGCTGGTTATTCTTCATATTTGGTTCCTTCTTGATATGATATCCCAAATCTCATATTGAATTTTAGCTCCCATAATTCCCATGTGTCATAGGAGGGACCCGGTGGGAGATAACTGAATCATGATGGTGGTTTCCCCCATACTGTTCTCGTGGTAGTAAGTCTCACGAGATCTGATGGTTTTATAAGAGGAAACCCCTTTTGCTTGGTTCTTATTCTCTCTTGACTTCTGCCCTGTAAGATGTACCTTTTGCCTTCTGCCATGATTGAGAGGCCTCCCCAGCCACATAGAGCTGTGAGTCCCTTAAATCTCTTTTTGTTTATAAATTACCCAATCTCAGGTATGTCTTTATCGGTAGTGTGAAAACAGACTAATACACCTCCATTGAGAATTCTGTAGGGAAGACTGATGAATATCAAGCTATGACATGGGTATTCCTTGTTCCTGGGCTATAGTACCATCATAATATCATGAACACTTTGCCTCCAGCCACAGCTCCTCCTCTATCCATGTAGCATTAACCTTTCTCTCTATGCACAGTGTTTCCTACAAGTGGGAAAACATGCTCGTATTTCCTCCAACTGTTTAGCAAATAAAAAAAAATTTAAAACACAATAAAAAGCCCCTTTTCTTGATCTCACATCCTTGTTCTCTTCTTCATTTAATAGTGAAGCTTTTTAAAGTTAGTTGAGAAATGGCAAATTTAACACAGCCAATAAGTGTTCAATTAATATGTGGTGGTTGATGAGGCGAGCCCGTGCTCAGACACAGACCAGATATGTGGCTACAAGCAAAGCATAGGTTATTGCTTTCATGCAGCCCACCCTTAGTAAATATTGCTAAGAATGAATTAAAAAATTAAGCAGTTGAATCACCTTTCAAAGCTCTTGCTAAAATCTGGACATGAAAACATTAAGAAAGTAAGGAAAATTCCAAAGTTCAGGATCTTCTGGGTTGGGAACGGGTACTTCCAACTCTGGAAGCCAGATTCTCACCTTCCCTGGCTCCCTTACAACTAGGACACAAGCATGTGACCTACAGCTCAGCAATCAGGTGCTCGGAGTCAGATTTTGACTCAGTAACTAGCAACACAAAGAGTCAGGAAATCAGCGACTGTGCATAGTCAGTTATCGGGACTGATCCTGGGAGAGCCCCCTCCACCTTCCAGAGGCAGTAGTGATGTTTTCTTTAGCCAGGTCAAAGGTCCAGAAGGGGTGATGAGACTACCACTGGCTAAGTTTCTTATCTAGTAGTGGAGGCAGTGTGGACTTTGTGGGATCACTTTTGTGGACTTTGGATGTTTCTTGCTACATAGCCTCTAGATCTGCTTCTTCAGCTTTCCTGGACGTGAAGAAAGCTTCCAAATATCATTTAATACATTAGTTTCTGATTCAATTGCCCAAAATGTGTTTATATTGTTTGCCACTAAGAACCCTAATTGGTACCCAGCTGAAGCTCCTTAGCCAAGTGGCAACCAAATGTGGTATAAATATGACACTGTCAGGCCCTGTTGCAAAAAGGGCAGTCAAGCTAATTGTTGAATAGCAACACCATATTTGATTAATTCCATTTCATCCCTGATTTTTCCTTCTCTATTCACTTCTTCCCCACTTGTGGTAGCTGTATCTGTTAGAATAAGAGTGGTATCAAACTTCTTTTTTAGATCTTAGGGTGAAATTTCTTCTTGTCCCTTAAGCTATACCTAAGCCTTGGGCACACAGTTAATAGAGGAATAAAAAGAAAAGAAAAAAAGGCAAATGTAATAGGAAAATAAAGGAGAAATGATAAGAAATATGAATGTAAACTGCTCAGATTTCAATATTCTATGTCAGGAGTCTACAAGCATTTATTGTAAAGGATTAGTAAAGAGTTGCTATAAATATTTTTGGCTTTGTGGGCCATAAGTTTTTGTCACAATGATTCAGCTCTACCATTGTAACATACAAACAGCCATAGGTAACACATAAACAGATAGGTACTGTTGTAAATAAAACTTTATTTACGAAAGCAAGTGGTAAGCTAGATTTGGCCCCCTGATCATTGTTTGTTGACCCTTGCTCAATGACATGGTAGGTGCTAGGTTTTTTTTCTGTTTATATTTAGGGTGAATACTCTTATATTCATTCATTCATTCATTCATTCATTCTGGAGTCACTTCTTGGACACCTATTTTGTCCCACAGTCCAAGATTTCTATAACTGAAGGAGCTCACACTCAGGGATGGATCAGGTGGCAGTAGTGCCATGTCGGTGCCCTGTCCATGTTCCCTCAAGCTTAACTCTTCAGTGCATGCAGACCCAACTTCCTACTGCCGGCATCTTCATTTCTTTGCCTGGGAAATTTCTCTGGCCATAACTGTATACAATTGTATTCCTCAAAATATTCCAGTGTACTTCTCTTGAAGGTGGATGGGCTCTGTGACTATT
This sequence comes from Hylobates moloch, assembly GCF_009828535.3. NCBI lineage: Eukaryota > Metazoa > Chordata > Mammalia > Primates > Hylobatidae > Hylobates > Hylobates moloch. The sequence continues at coordinate 51,268,896 of NW_026652285.1, read as the reverse complement.
TTGAGCAATGGCATACATAACGATGAGTCCATGTACTATTTGGTCCCAGGCTGGAAAGGGTTAGCAGCCTATATTTCCCATTTTGGGGAACATTTGCTCTTAGAGTCTAGCCACCATGTTGTAAAAAGCCCAAGCAGTCGCATGGAAAGACCCATGTGGAAAGGACTGAGTATCAACTTGCTAGCTTTGAGAATAAACCATTTGGGAAGTGGATCCTCAAGTCCTAGTCAAACCATACCAATTAAAGTTGTGTATGAATAACAAGGGTAAATTGTCCCCACTGAGCCCAACCCAACCTGCGGATTCATAGCAACATGTATGCATAAAATGTAGTTGCTTTAAGCCTGTAAATTTTGAAAGGGTTTTAATGCAGTAAAACCCAGGACACTCACCCTAGCCTAAAAGTAGTTATTATTATCAGCCTTTAACAGATGAAGGATAGGAAGTTTAGAGAAAATAAGCACACTTTGTTCCAAGTTCTTCACGACTAGTAAATTACAGATTAGGATTTCAAACTCAGGTTTTTCCGACCCCAAATCTCAGACTCTTTACCTTGTTGCCTGTCTAAGCCAGAAACTAAACTGAAAAGAAATGAAATAAGATCAAATGAAAGAAAAGGAGGTAATATGGGTCAAGTCAAGATGATAGGTGCTTGCCAAGCCAAGGCTGTCCGGTGCCACTTTTTTGGGAAATGTTCCAGAATGTTGCTATCCCCATACTTCAGTCCTGCCTATGTTAACTCTATGCCCCCATTTTTAAACTGCTGTCCTAACACTTATCACATACTTTATTGTCCATCTCCACACTTGGGTGAAGGTCTTCTAGATATCTTACATTTATCTCTATGTCTGGCCTTGTCACAGATATTCAATAAATATTTTGGGGATGCATGAATGAATTCTGGAATAGATTGTGGGTGCACAAACAACCTTATCAATTAGACTAGAGACACAACTATTAGACTTGTGCTGTCTATAACCTGGAGAACAATGCAAAGATGTTTAAAGAGTTCATAAGTTCTCCCACTCCATTCGTCCCCACCCACACCTGCCTCCCCAAGCTAATCCATGTTAATAACCTGGTTGCATCTCTTCACACCTTTCTTCACAGTCATACAAATTTATACAAACACACTGTATGATTTGGGGGGTTGTTTATTGTTATTCAAATGTTAAGTTACTTTCTATTTCTCTGAAACTTGTAAACTGGATAAAAAGCACAGGTTCTAGAGTCAAACTGATTGGGCTTAAATTCTGGCTTCTTGTTTACTAGCTCCGGTATCTTTGGCAAATTATTTAACCATCTTTGTACTCAGGTTTCTTATCTATAAAGTAAAATGGGGGAAATAATTGTTCTCATCTTATAAAACTGTAAAATGCACAGCATTGCCATCAATAGATAAGGATCAAACTCTTTTAAAATAGCTGCCTAATGTTCCACAGAATAGAAGTACCAACATTCATTTGACCATTCCTAATCATGGCCATTGGTTATTTGGTTATTTCCAGTCTTGTTACTATTATAAACTTTGCTTCAGTAAACATTATTGGACTTAAATCTTAGTGCTTTTATTTTCATAGAATAGATTACTCAAAGTAGGATTGCTGTGTCAATTTAATTGAATAGATTTATACTTGGCACAAGGAGAGGTACATCTCAGGGAGAGTGATATGGTTTGGCTGTGTCCCCACCCAAATCTCAACTTGAATTGTAGCTCCCATAATTCCCACTTGTGGGAGGGACCCAGTGGCAGATAATTGCATCATGGGGGCAGTTTCCCCAATACCGTACTCGTGGTAGTGAACAAGTCTCACGAAATCTAATGGTTTTATAAGGGGTTTCTGCTTTCACTTGGCTCTTGTTCTCTCTTGTCTGCCGCCATGAAAGACGTGCTTTTGCCTACTGCCATGATTGTGAGGCCTCCTTAGCCCCGTGGAACTATGAGTCCATTAAACCTCTTTTTCTTTATAAATTACCCAGTATCGGGTATGTCCTTATCAGAAGCATGAGAACAGACTGTTTGAGGAGTGTCCGAGGAGTGTGGTCAGAGACTGGGCAGCCATTGTCAACAGAAATCACATGAATTGCTATGAGTCATATATCTGTCTGACTTTTGGTCTGAAGTTCATGTAAGTTCCTTTGGTCTAGGATTCATGAGAACTTTGTCTTTTTTTGGGGGTAAGTTTATTTTAATCACTATGCAGTTGAGAGTATTGAAGAAATGCTCAAAAACAAACTCGCACTGGAGCCACCAGTTTCTCTAGCTTAGTAAAGTGGCTGTATGAAATTTAAAACTCAGAATGAAATCATAAGCCAATCCCCTACAAATTGGGTATGCCACATTATTTTAGATCTCTTGTTTTATGACTCAGTTTGTAACTGATCTTCCACTTTGGAACCTGTTGGCAATTCAAACAACTCTCAATAAAAACGTGTGTTGCCTAATACAAGATCGGGTTCTTCTCCTTCTGTATTTTTCATTTCCCCTTTCCTTTGTACTTAGATGTCAGACCCTTGGTAGGTTCACGGTACCAACACTGAGACTTAGAAATAGATTATTTTCAAATTGCCATTTCTTTACCATGCAAGAAGCTTTTCTGATTTCTTGGGCATTAAGCACTTCCAAATTTTCTGAGACAGAATATGCAATATTCCTTGACAGGTTCCTGCTTATCACTGATCTTTCCTCCTAAATATTTTTTGGAAATATTTATTGCTCCCCTTCTGTGGGACAAAATTGATCTGGCTTCTTTCTGCTACTTTCTAATGGAAATGAATACCAATATGCCTCCCAAAATAAATAGGCCTCAGTCACCCAGGAACACAAAAAAAGCACTCAACCATACAAAGGTATTTGAATCTGTACTCAGCAGCAATTTTTTGCCAGTGTACAAACAAAACAAAGAGGCCAAGACCAGAGTCCTTCTGACTTACTCCTGGCTGCCTTTTGTCAAACTGAAACTGAGGACATGGGACCACACATACAAGAAGTATGAGGGAAAATGAGGGATTCTAACACACTGGTTTACTTTACTATTTTCTATGAGAGACTTCTCTCATAGAAATATTCTTTAGTAGAGAGGCCATTTGGCATTATGGAAAGTGACTGGACACTGGCATCCGGAAGAAATATTCTTTAGTATTCTAATACTAAATACTCTTTAGTATTATAACAAACTGGTTTACTTTAGTATTTTCTGTGAGAGCTTCAAGAACAACCATATGGCTTTCAGAAGCTTGTCAGAGCCCTAAAATGGAGGGCTGGTATTATTTGCAGGCATGTGCCACCACGCCCAGCTAATTTTTGTATTTTTTGTAGAGACAGGATTTCACCATATTGGCCAGGCAGGACTACAAGTGTGAGCCACCGTGCCTGGCCTTTCTTTTCTTTCTTTCTTTCTTTCTTTCTTTCTTTCTTTCTTTCTTTCTTTCTTTCCTTCTTTCTTTCTTTCTTTCTTTGTCTCAACCTCTTCTTTCCTTGACCTCCTTTCTATTCTTACTCTGACTTCAGGCTCTCCCCACATTCTCTTTACTTTTTTTTTTTAACCTGCTTATTCTCACTTCTGGTTTCTGGTCTTCAAGGCAGAAGGGAGGGAAGTTGGGAGGCTGCCCAGGCCTCTTCCCACAGCCTGATGCGTGCCTACTGAGCACAGCTCTTGAAAAGTTCCTTAGATTAGGTCTCTTTCCAGGATGTCTTTGTCTCAGCCCAGTTGTTCAAATTGTAAGTGGACTTAGCAGCCCTTTTGAAATACAGACAAATGGGCCACTCAAAACTTCTCTAATTTCTTGTGAAAGACAAACTCTTTCTTATGCCAATTTGTTTCTTCTTCTCTTTTCTAATTTCCCTGCTTTTCAAGGCCACTTTGAACAGATGTAAAGAGGATGTGGCATTCTATAAGCAGGAAGAATAAAATGTCCATAATGAAAGTCCATACTGGCTTTCCAAAAGGGTTACATAAAAGCAAAACAAAACAGAAAGTTAAAATAAAAGGAAGGACAAAGTTATTTTGTTAGGTAAAGACTAACAAAAAACAAAATGTGTTACAATATTTAGTTAAACATATCAAAATTAAAAAGCAAATAATTAAACTAAGAAGGGCTTATTGAGAAAAGGTAGGATCCTCCAAGAAGATAAAAGTTACAAACCTTCATACCCCAAGTGACATAGAGCCAAAATACATAAAGGAAATACTGTTAGGAATGCTTCGAGAAAATGAAAAAGGGAGGACAAATGTGCAATTGTAGCAAACTGTAACATATCTGTCAGAATTGATCTGCTGGGTGCAGTGGCTCAGACCTGTAATCACAGCACTTTGGGAGGCCGAGGTAGGCAGATTCCCTGAGGTCAGGAGTTCAAGACCAGCCTGGTCAACATGGTGAAACCCCATCTCTACTAAAAATACAAAAATTAGCCGGGCATGGTGGCGAATGCCTGTAGTCCCAGCTACTCTACTCGGAAGGCTGAGGCAAGAGAATTGCTTGAACCAGGAGGCAGAGGTTGCAGTGAGCCGAGTTTGTGCAACTGCACTCCAGCCTGGGTGACAGAGTGAGACTCAATCTAAAAAAAAAAAAAAGAAAATTGATGTATCAAGTACTCAAAATTTAAATAAGAATATAAGACATTGCAGAAATGATGCCGCATATCTACAACTATTTGATCTTTGACAAACCTGACAAAAACAAGAAATGGGGAAAGGATTCCCTATTTAATATATGGTGCTGGGAAAACTGGCTAGCCATATGTAGAAAGCTGAAACTGGATCCCTTCCTTACACCTTATACAAAAATTAATTCAAGATGGATTAAAGACTTAAATGTTAGACCTAAAACCATTAAAACCCTACAAGAAAACCTAGGCAATACCATTCAGGCCATAGGCGTGGGCAAGGACTTCATGTCTAAAACACCAAAAACAATGGCAACAAAAGCCAAAATTGACAAATGGGATCTCATTAAACTAAAGAGCTTCTGCACAGCAAAAGAAACTACCATCAGAGTGAACAGGCAACCTACAGAATGGGAGAAAATTTTTGCAACCTACTCATCTGACAAAGGGCTAATATCCAGAATCTACAATGAACTCAAACAAATTTACAAGAAAAAAACAAACAACCCCATCAAAAAGTGGGCAAAGGACATGAACAGACACTTCTCAAAAGAAGACATTTATGCAGCCAGAAAACACATGAAGAAATGCTCATCATCACTGGCCATCAGAGAAATGCAAATCAAAACCACAGTCAGATACCATCTCACACCAGTTAGAATGGCCATCATTAAAAAATCAGGAAACAACAGGTGCTGGAGAGGATATGGAGAAATAGGAACACTTTTACACTGTTGGTGGGACTGTAAACTGGTTCAACCATTGTGGAAGTCAGTGTGGCGATTCCTCAGGGATCTAGAACTAGAAATACCATTTGACCCAGCCATCCCATTACTGGGTATATACCCAAAGGATTATAAATCATGCTGCTATAAAGACACATGCACACGTATGTTTATTGCGGCACTATTCACAATAGCAAAGACTTGGAACCAACCCAAATGTCCAACAACAATAGACTGGATTAAGAAAATGTGGCACATATACACCATGGAATACTATACAGCCATAAAAAATGATGAGTTCGTGTCCTTTGTAGGGACATGGATGAAACTGGAAAACATCATTCTCAGTAAACTATCGCAAGGACAAAAAACCAAACACCACATGTTCTCACTCATAGGTGGGAATTGAACAATGAGAACTCATGGACACAGGAAGGGGAACATCACATTCCGGGTACTGTTGTGGGGTGGGGGGTGGGGGGGGCGGGGACAGCATTAGGAGATATACCTAATGCTAAATGATGAGCTAATGGGTGCAGGAAATCAACATGGCACATGGATACATATGTAACAAACCTGCACATTGTGCACATGTACCCTAAAACCTAAAGTATAATTAAAAAAAAAAAGAATATAAGACATTGCAAATTAAAATATCCAATTAGTAAGAATGATTTAACAGCTATATTCTTAACTATGTTCTCAATGAACAGAAAATTATGTTTTTGTTTTTTTGCCTTTCGACCAGAACGGCCATCTTCCAGTAATTCGCCAAATGATGAATTTCATGCGCATCCGTGTGAAGAGACCACCAAATAGGCTTTGTGTGAGCAATAAAGCTTTTTAATCACCTGGGTGCAGGTGGGCTGAGTCCGAAAAGAGAGTCGGAGAAGGGAGATAGGGGTGGGGCCATTTTATAAGATTTGGGTAGGTGAAGGAAAATTACAGTCAAAGGGGGGTTGTTCTCTGGCGGGCAGGAGTGGGGGTCACAAGATGCTCAGTCGGGGAGCTTTTGAGCCAGGATGAGCCAGGAGAAGGAATTTCACAAGATGATGTCATCAGTTAAGGCAGGAATAGGCCATTTTCATTTCTTTTGTGGTGGAATGTCATCAGTTAAGGCAGGAACCCGTCATCTGGATGTGTATGTGCAGGTCACAGGGATGTGATAGCTTAGCTTGGGCTCAGAGGCCTGACATTCCTGTCTTCTTATATTAATAAGAAAAATAAAACAAAATAGTGGTAAAGTGTTGGGATGGTGAAAATTTTGGGGGATGGTATGGAGAGAGAATGGGCGATGTTTCTCAGGGCCGCTTCGAGTGGGATTAGGGGCAGCGTGGGAACCTAGAGTGGGAGAGATTAAGCTCAAGGAAGATTTTGTGGTAAGGGGTGATAGTGTGGGACTGTGAGAAGAAACATTTGTCATGTAGAATTATTGGTGATGGCCTGGATATGGTTTTGTATGAATTGAAAAACTAAACGGAATAAGAGAAGGAGGAAAACAGGTATTAAAGGTCTAAGCATTGGGAGGACCCAGGACATCTAATTAGAGAGTGCCTAAGGAGATTCAGTATAGTCCTGCCAGCAAAGATTATTTATTTACTTCAAGAGTTAAGAGTGGCAGTTTGGGGATAGCACCAGAAGATATCAGCTGTGATGGCTTGGAGAAACAGTGTAAACTGGCAGTGTAAACAAGAGCACGGCATGTATGAGTAGTTGAGAATGGTGAATAGGAGTATGACTAGACAGAAGATGGTAGGGATGACAAGTTTTTTGGGGCACAGTCCAAGTTGGTCTGGTGTCTGGAATGAGACTGGGGCCTAATAAAAAGGAGCGTCTATACAGGAGCTTAAATGGGCTGTACCTTGTAGCATTCTGAGGACAGGCCTGACTTCTGAGAAGGGAAAGTGGTAAAAGTATTGTCCAGTCCTTTTTAAGTTGGTGGATGAGCTTGGTGAGGCGTGTTTTTAAAAGACCATTAGTCTGTTCTACCTTTCCTGAAGACTGAGGACTGTAAGGGATAGAAAGGTTTCACTGAATACTAAGAGCCTGAAAAAATGCTTGGCTGATTTGACTAATAAAGGCCGGTCTGCTATCAGACTCTATAGAGGTGGGAAGGCCAAACAGAGGAATTATGTCTGACAGAAGGGAAGAAATGACCGTGGTGGCCTTCTCAGACCCTGTGGGAAAGGCCTCTACCTATCCAGTGAAAGTGTCTACCTAGACCAAGAGGTATTTTAGTTTCCTGACTCGGGGCGTGTTGAGTAAAACTAATTTGCCAGTCCTGGGAGGGGGCAAATCCCTGAGCTTGATGTGTAGGGAAGGGAGGGGGCCTGAATAATCCCTGAGAAGTAATAGAATAGCAAATTTGCCAGTCCTGGGCGGGGGCAAATCCCTGAGCTTGATGTGTAGGGAAGTGAGGGGGCCTGAATAATCCCTGAGGAGTAGTAGAATAGCAGATGGAACACTGAGAATTTATTTCCTTGAGGATAGATTTCCACGATGGAAAGGAAATGAGAGGTTCTAAGAGGTGGGCTAGTGGCTTGTACTATAGCATATCCTGCCTTTGCTGGTGTGTGGCGATTAGGCCTGGTGGAACAGCCATCAATAAACCAAGTGTGATCAGGGTGAGAAACAGGGAAGAAGGAAATGTGGGGAAATGGGGTGAACGTCAGGTGGATCAGAGAGATGCAGTCATGAGGGTCAGGTGTGGCATTAGGAATAATGTGCGAGGCCGGATTGAAGTCTGGGCCAGGAACAATGGTAATTGTAGGAGACTCAGCAAAGAGTGAGTACAGCTGAAGGAGCCGGGGAGCAGAAAGTATGTGCATCAGGTGTGAGGAAGAAAATAGATTTTGGTAATTATGAGAGCTGTAGAGAGTGAGTTGAGCAGAGTTTGTGATTTTTAAGGGCCTCTAAAAGTATTAGGGCGGCAGCAGCCACTGCATGGAGACATGATGGCCAGCCTAAAACAGTAAGGTCAAGTTGTTTGGACAAAAAGGCTACAGGACGTGATCCCGGTCCTTGTGCAAGAATTCGACTGCACAGCCCTGCACTTCAGCTGTGTGTAAAGAAAAGGGTTGGGACGAGTCAGGGAGAGCTAGGGTGGGGGCAGTCTCTAAAGCTGTCTTCAAGGAACGGAAAGAGGAGTGGGGAAAGGATTTAGGATCTGTGGGGTCAGCTAGGTTTCCTTTTGTGAGTTTATATAATGGTTTTGTTAGGATGGCAAAACCAGGTATCCAAAGGCGAAAGTATCCAACCATGCCCAGGAAGGAAAGGAGTTGTTGTTTTGTAGAAGGGATTGGGGTTTGGGAGATTAGCCAGATAGGATCAGGGAGGGCACATGTGTTTTTATGAGAATTATGCCGAGATAGGTAACAGATGAGGAAGAAATTTGGGCTTGGCTGAAGTAATGAGGGCTGTCTGTGAAGACTTGTGGCAGTACAGCCCAGGTAATTTGCTGAGCTTGATGGGTGTCAGGGTCAGTCCAAGTGAAAGCGAAGAGAGGCTGGGATGAAGGGTGCAAAGGAATAGTAAAGAAAGCATGTTTGAGATCCAGAACAGAATAATGGGTTGTGGAGTGAGGTATTGAGGATAGGAGAGTGTATGGGTTTGGCACCATGGGGTATATAGGCAAAACAATATGGTTGATAAGGTGCAGATCTTGAACTAATCTGTAAGACTTGTCCGGTTTTTGGACAGGTAAAATGGGGGAATTGTAAGGAGAATTTACAGGTTTTAGAAGGCCATGCTGTAACAGGCGAGTGATAACAGGCTTTAATCCTTTTAAAGCTTGCTGTGGGATGGGATATTGGCATTGAGAGGGGTGAGGGTGATTAGGTTTTAATGAGATGGTAAGGGGTGCATGATCAGTTGCCAAGGAGGGAGTAGAGGTGTCCTATATTTGCAGGTTAAGGTGGTGGGATACAAGAGGAGGACTCAAAGGAGGCTTTGGATTGGGAAGAAGGGTGGCAATGAGATGTAGCTGTAGTCCAGGAGTAGTCAGGGAAGCAGATAATTTAGTTAAAGTGTCTAGGATCTAATAAGGGAACTGGGCAGGTGGGGATAACTAAAAAGGAGTGCTTAAAAAAGTATTGTCTAAGTTGGCACTAGAGTTGGGGAGTTTTAAGAGGTTTAGAAGCCTGGACATCAATACCCGCAATAGTTACAGAGGCAAGGGAAGCAGGCCCTTGAAAAGAAGGTAATGTGGAGTGGGTTGCCTCCGTATTGATTAAGAAGGGGACGGACTTACCCTCCACTGTGAGAGTTACCTAAAGCTTGGCGTCCATGATGGTCTACGGGGCTTCCAAGGTGATCGGGCAGCCTCAGTCTTCAGCCCCTAAGCCGAGAAGATCTGGGAAGGAGTCAGTCAGAGAGCCTTGGGCCAGAGTTCCAGGGACTCTGGGAGTGGCTGCCAGGTGAGTTGAACACTCCAATTTCCAGTGGGGTCCTGCACAGATGGGACACAGCTTAGGGGGAATCCTGGGCTGCAGGCATTCCTTGGCCTGGTGGCCAGATTTCTGGCACTTGTAGCAAGCTCCTGGGGGGAGGTGGGCCTGGAGGAATGCCTGGCCACTGCGGTTTAGGCGTTTGGAAGTTCTTGTGTGCTGGAGATGTGGCTGGGGTTTGTCTCACAGTGGAGGCAAAGAATTGCAACTCAGAAATATGTTGCTATTTGGCTGCCTCTACTCTATTATTGTACACCTTGAAGGTGAGGTTAATTAAGTCCTGTTGTCGGGTTTGAGGGCTGGAATTTAATTTTTGGAGTTTTATTTAATGTCGGGAGCAGATTGGGTAAAAAAATGTATATTGAGAATAAGACGGCCTTTTGACCTTTTAGGGTCTAGGGCTGTAAAGCGTCTCAGGGTTGCTGCCAAACGAGCCATGAACTGGGCTGGATTTTTATATTTGATGAAAAAAAGCCTAAACACTATCTGATTTGGGATAAAGAAAAAGGAGCATTAACCTTGACTATGCCTTTAGCTCCAGCCACCTTTTTAAGAGTAAATTGCTGGGCAGATGGAGGAGGGCTAGTCACAGAACAAAACTGTAAGCTGGACCTGGTGTGAGGAGGGGAGGTGATAAAAGGATTATAGGGTGGAGGAGCGGAGGCTGAGGAAGAATTGGGACCTAGCTCGGCCTGGCGAGGAGGGGAGAGGTCAGATGGGTCTGTAGAAAAGGAATATGAGAAAGACTCATCGACACTTGGGGTTGGGACTGCGGGGACAGGTGGGAGGGAAAGGAGGAGGATTTGGGAGGAATCGCATTGGGAACAGAGACTAGGGAGGGAACAAAGTGTGAAAAATGCCTGGATGTAAGGCACAGCAGACCATTTGCCCATTTTTTGACAAAAATTATTTAGGTCTTGTAGGATGGAGAAATCAAAAGTGCCATTTTCTGGCCATTTAGAGCCATTGTCAAGTTTGTATTGGGGCCAAGCTGTGTTGCAGAAGAAAATAAGGTGCTTAGATTTTAGGTCAGGTGAGAGTTGAAGAGGTTTTAAGTTCTTAAGAACACAGGCTAAGGGAGAAGAAGGAGGAATGGAAGGTGGAAACTTGCCCATAGTGAAGGAGGCAAGCCCAGAGAAAAGAGAGTAGAGACACGGAGAAGGGGTGGGGGGTTCTTGCCCTCCAGAAAAGCAGAGAAGGGGTTGGGGCATGGAAATAAGGGGTTGGGGTGCAGAGATAAGAGGTCGGGGTGTGGAAATAAGGGATCAGGGCACAGAGATAAGGGGTCAAGGCACAGAAATAAGGGATGGGGTACAGAGATAAGAGGTCGGGGCGTGGAAATAATGGATTGGGGCACACAGATAAGAGTTTGGGGTTCCTGCCCCTGCCCCAGAAAAGCGGGACTTGCCACTTAGGGTGAAGGAGAAGGGGTTGAGGGGTTCTTGCCCCTCCCTCAGAAAAGCAGGACTTGCCGTTAAGGGTGAAGGACCAAGGCAGGCATCTCTGCATGGTCTGACACCTCTGAAACCTGGGTGAATAATCAGAGAGGTGTCCCTGCAATGATTAAACACCAAGGGAAGGCTGCCTTCCCAGTCTGTGACTGGAGCCGGGGTTTTGGGTCCACGGATAAAACGTGTCTCCTTTGTCTCTACCAGAAAATGAAAGGAATTGAAATTAAGAGAAGGGAGAGATAGAAGTGTGGTGCCAAGATTGAAAGGAGAAAGAGGTTGAGGGATAATGAGGGAGGTTGGAGAAGAGAGTAAAAAGAGGCCGCTTACCGGATTTGAAATTGGTGAGATGTTTCTTCGGCTGATTGGTCTGAGGACCTGAGGTCGTAGGTGGATCTTTCTCATGGAGCAAAAAGCAGGAGGACAGGGGATTGATCTCCCAAGGGAGGTCCCCCGATCCGAGTCATGGCACCAAATTTCATGTGTGTCTGTGTGAAGAGACTACCAAACAGCCTTTGTGTGAGCAATAAAGCTTTTTAATCACCTGGGTTCAGGCGGGCTGAGTCCGAAAAGAGAGTCAGCGAAGGGAGATACAAGTGGGGCTGTTTTATAAAATTTGGGTGGGTAAAGGAAAATTACAGTCAAAGGGGAGTTCTCTGGCGGGCAGGAGTGGGGGTCACAAGGTGCTCAGTCGGGGAGCTTTTGAGCCAGGATCAGCCAAGAGAAGGAATTTCACAAGATAATGTCATCAGTTAAGGCAGGAACAGGCCATTTTCATTTCTTTTGTGGTGGAATGTCATCAGTTAAGGCAGGAACCAGCCATCTGGATGTGTATGTGCAGGTCACAGAGGATATGATGGCTTAGCTTGGGCTCAGAGGCCTGACAACAAATACAAAGGGAAAGAGGAGAGGCACCCGATGTATGTTCTCTAGGCCTTTTAGAAAACATGGTGTTGTTTCTTTGGCCATGTATATGTGAACCTACAAGAAAGGTGATATCGTAGACATCAAGGGAATGGGTACTGTTCAAAAAGGAATGCCCCACAAGTGTCACCATGGCTAAACTGGAAGAGTCTACAATGTTCCCCAGCATGCTGTTGGCATTGTTGTAAACAAACAAGCTAAGGGCAAGATTCTTGCCAAGAAAATTAATGTGCATATTGAGCACATTAAGCACTCTAAGAGCTGAGAGAGCTTCCCGAAACGCGTGAAGGAAAATGATCAGAAAAAGAAAGAAGCCAAAGAGAAGGTACCTGGGTTCAACTGAAGCACCAGCCTGCTCCACCCAGAGAAGCACACTTTGTGAGAACCAATGGGAAGGAGCTATGAGCTGCTGGAACCTGTTCCCTATGAATTCATGGCATAATAGGTGTTAAAAAAAAAAAAAAAAAGACCTCTGGACTGTTTTTTGAATAGCCTTGAAAAATACATAACTCTGGACCAAACATTGGGCTATTTAAAAAACTCCATAAATTCTAGGGAAATATACTAAGTTACATTCTTTGACGATAATCAAACATAACTTAAAAATCAATATTAAAAGGTATTTATATGTGTATGTTTAAGTCAGACATACAACTGGAATTTAAAAATAGTTTTCTAAGCAAATCGTGGGTTGCAGATTTTAAAAAGCTCAATTACCAGCTAATTGTAAATAAATGATTATCAGAAGCCCATGTGCTATCAATAGTATATGGCCAAAGATACAGAGAGAAACATATTTATTAATAAATAGTAATGATTAAAAAAAGCAAAACAAGGCAAAGAAAGGAAGTGATCAATAAAGATATGAGAAGAAATCAATAAAATGAAAAGGAAATTAATAGTTCTTTTTTCCTTTTAATTGTAATTTTATAGCTCCCCACTGCATCTGCCCCCCAACCCTTCCCTTCAATGATGATGTTTGCAGGTTTCAGGGGGACCAGGGAACAAAACTGGAGACTGGCAGCCCCACTATGCTGCCAGCCGAGGAGAGCAAGTCACACTTACAAATTATCACAACAATTAGCACCTGTACTTGAGGGATCTGCAAATTGAGGAGGCCCCATCTCCTCATTGTACAGGGGTCTATTTGACAGTGACCTTGCTCTGCAGATGATGATATTCCCTCAGCCTGAGGGAATTGATGTTGATGAACCTGATGGCATCAATTGGCTCATAATCACCCTGCACTTTCATGTTCATCAGCTCCTCGTTGTAGAGAGACAGTGGGTACTCCCGGCTGAGGATGTACACTTGGCCCTTGAGGACGGACACCTGCACTTTCCCTTCTACTCACTCCTGGAACTTGGCGACGCAGTGGCGGACAAATTCACACTCTGGGCTGTGCCAGAAACCAGTATACACCAGCTCAGCAAATTCCAAGCCCAGGCCTTGTTTGATTTTGGGCACTTCCAGGTCCATGGTGAAGGCCTCGATGTCTAAATGAGCATGGTAAAGGATGGTGCCTGCTGGGGTCTCCTAGATACCTTGGGACTTCATTCCAATGAAGCGGTTCTCCACGACGTCAGTATGGTCACACCCTGCTTGCCCGTGACTTCGTTTAGGTACATGAAGAGGAGGTACCAAGGTACCAAGGAGGTCTGGTGGGTGGTGCCATCCTTGACGTTGGTCACCTTCACAGGGACCCCTTTTTTGAACTAAATCTTGAGAATGCCAGGGGTGTTGGGGGCTTTGGCCAGGTCCTGGGTCTTTGTGTAGAGACCTGGAGGCGCTTACTTCTTGGGGTTCTCCAGGATTCCAGCCTCACAGCTGATGTGCATGAGGTTCTTTTCAATGCTTCACAGGTTCTTGGAAGTGACCAGGATGGGAATCCCATGTTGCTTTTGTGTATTCTTCCATCAGGTCATTGAAGGCCTTGAACCAGTTGTAGAACTCGGCATCCTCCAGGGAGCAATGACCTTTATCTGGGGGGGCCAGTGAGTAGCAGGTGAGTTCAAATCAGAACTGATCGGTCCCCTTTCCTGTGGCACCGTGGGACACATACTTGGCCCCCTCCTGCTGGGCAATTTCCATTTGTTTGCAGGCAATTCAGGGCCTGGCAAGAGAGGTGCCCAGGAGGCAGTGGTCCTCATACAGTGCCCTGGACTGGATGGCCAGCCAGATGAACTCCTCCACAAACTCCCTGCTGGCGTCCTCAATGAACACCTTTTTGGCCCCAAGCTTCAGTGCCTTCTTCCTGGCTTCCTCGAAGTCTTCCTTCTGGCCAATGTTGGCTAGGTAGGCAATTATATCATAGCCTTGTTCCTTCAGCCACACTAGGATGCAGGAAGTGTCCAGGCCCCACTGTAGGCCAGAACCATGGAGGCTTTGCTGGACGTACTGTCTGGGATTGGAGGCACCAGTTGCCAGCATCTGGAATCTGTCTTCATGGTGCAGTGAACCACTCAGGCTTGGGCAGTGGTGGCAGGTGACAGAGCAGTGGAAATTAATAGTTCTTAAAAGGAAACTAAATGCTTATTCTTTGATGAGTATAATAATACTAAATAGACAAACTTTGTTAAGATTGATCAAGAAAAAAAGGAAGAAGGGACACACACATAAACTCATTAGGAAGGGAAATAGAAAATAAATACAATCAAGAACATTTAAAAATTGAAAAGAATAATACATTAAGCTTTATGAAAATAAATACTAAAATTTAGAGGAAACAGATGATTATCTAGAAAAATATTAATCACCAAAGAAAACAAAAGAAAGGCCACAAATAAAACTTCAAGATAGGCTGGGAGCAGTGGCTCATGCCTGTAATCCCAGCACTTGCGGAGCCCAAGGTGAGTGGATCACCTGAGGTCAGGAGTTCGAGACCAGCTTGGCCAACATGGTGAAACCACGTCTCTACTAAATACAAAAAGTTAGCCAGGCATGGTGGCACATGCCTGTAGTCCCAGCTACTCTGGAGGCTGAGGCAGCAGAATCACTTGAACCGGGGACAGGGAGGTTGCAGTGAGCTGAGGTCGCACCACTGCACTCCAGCCTGGGCAACAAGAGTGAAACTCTGTCTCAAAAAAAAAAAAAAAAACAAAAAACAAAACAAAAAAAACCTTCATGATAATCAAAACTTCATCCTCTTTCTAATAAAAGGCCCCAGACATAAATGGTTTTATAGCTGAGTGCAAACAAATGTTCAGGAACCAGGTAACCCCTGTGTTTGTAAGCTCTCTCAGAACATTATTAAAAATATGAAGTTCCCCCAAATTATCCTGCAAGGCTGGCATAACCCTGCTACCAAAGCTCACAAAGACAATAGAATTAAAATAAACAAACAGAAATTACAGAATAGTATGACTTATGAAAAGAGAGGCAAGAATTCTTAATAACTTTCTAGCAACTAAAGTATAGCAGAATATTTTTAAAAATGCTTCTAATTAAATAAGTAGATTTTCCACCATGAATTTAAGAATGGAAATCTAACAGTATAATTCATTACATTTTTTACCAATAGAAGTGAAATTTATGATTATCTCACTAGATACCTAGTAAACATTTGATAAAATTCAGTGCGATTCTTTTGTGTTTTATAAACTCTAAACAACCTGGAGGGAAAGAAAACTTCAGGCTGCGTTATCTGAAAGCAGATGCTGAAACAGCGTTCAATGTGCAAGATATTTATCAGGATTCACTCCCTGTGGAAGGGAGAAGGCAGCAGGATTTGGCAGAAAGAGAGAGCAAGCTCATCAGCGGTGTCCTGCACTGAACCTATAAAATCTGGCTTTTATACCCCTGCCTCAATCAATAATTGGATGCTCAGCACTGCAGGAAGGGCGTACTCTTGGCTGAGGCAGCTCCCTGCAGTTGAGGAAAACCCCGAAGGAATTGTAGCAGCAAGTCATTCCTTGAAAGGGGATGGGCAGTGCATCTCCTACCCATCACAACTCGATTAAAAAAAAAAAAAGCACCTTTGAATCTCCTCTAGTAAAGGTAGACGTATTGATCGCTAACACCACTACTACTCATCGTAGAAAATCATAGACAATGAAATAAAGCAGAAAAGAAAACTGGTATGAGGTATACACATTGGAAAATAGGAGACAAAATTATTATTTGCAGGCAATATGACTGCATGTACAGAAAACCAACCCCCCAAAAATTGAACTTTTATTTCTTCCACAAGATACACAGAATACAAAATCAACAGACAAAACTTTCTAAGTAGCTTTTCTAAATACCCACACCCCCAATTATCATCTGAAAAAATAATTATTAAGTGGATTAAATGAAGTTTTTCAAAAAAGTTTTAAAAACATTTTATTAATATGGTAAATGAACTAATATGGACCCCTCTCCCTCGACCACAAGCATATTGAACTGCTGGATAAAATATGGGTTAAAAAAAAAGTCAATACTTAACAGCTCAAAACGAAGAGGAAATTCTCCAGAGAGCTCAGATGGAATACAGTTTCTAGAGGCTACAAGCACCTACCAGCGTAGAGAAGCTACAATATGATGTGAATGGCCACCATAGCACAACTCCCATGGGGATCAGATTTCCCTAGATTTGAGCAAGAAAACAGCCTTGTTGAGAAGGATAAATTCTAGATAAAACCAGGATTCTGGAAGGGCTGCCACTTCTGGAAAAGGAGAACGGAAAAAAACTAGGTCCCTGGTTCTGGGTGACCAAAAGAGCGCTTGACCCTGTGAGCCTCCAGGTAGAAATTAAACATGTCTACTGTAAGAAATCAAAGCCCTACATTTAGACCACGCATAGGGTGGAATAAAAATGTATATTACACATTTAGTATGGCATTCCTCACGTTGAAATGTTAGTATAAAAACAGGTTTCAGGCCAGGCGTGGTAGATCACACCTGTAATCCCAGCACTTTGAGAGACTGAAGCGGGTGGATCACCTGAGGTCGGGAGTTTGAGACCAGCCTGGCCAACATGGTGAAATCCCATCTCTACTAAAAATACAAAGTTAGCCGGATATAGTGGCACATACCTGTAGTCCCAGCTACTCGGGAAGCTGAGGCAGTAGAATCACTTAAACCCGGCAGGTGGGGGTTGCAGTGAGCCGAGATCATGCCATTGCACTCCAGCCTGGGCAACAAGAACAAAACTCCATCTCAGAAAAACAAATAAATAAAACAGGTTTTGGATTAGGGAAACCTCAGCTGAAGTAAACATTTAAACAAACATAATAAAAACACAGACCACTTTTATGGCTCTGTGTTTAAAAAATTCCCACCAGGGAAAACAATTGCTATGCTCATTATAAGAAAATTACATGCCTCATGGGGAAGTGATCAACTCTGAGACAGTCAAAAGATAATGTAGGAGGATTATGACCCTAAGAATGTAAGTAATAAAATAATCTGAACCATTATTTAAAAGAAGTATTTATTAATATTTATATAGTTTGGTTTTTCTAAAGGAATAAATGCTATAATAAATACTATTGATTGTTTACCAAACAGCTATTTCTCCCAATTTCTGGCTTATCACAGATGTTATTATACTTTTGTTTAGATTTTAAAGCAGCTAGAGCTTCAGGGGAGGCTGGGTTCCTGCCCAGTCAGAGGAGACAGATCGTGATTGGTGTAAATCAGTCATGGTAATTCCATCTCCTTATAACTTAAGAACAGTGTGTGGCAGAATTGTAGTCAACAAGACATGAGGAAAAATCTGTGAAGTTTATGGAAAAGTCTTCTTTGTTCATATACAGGGACATTTGAAGTGATATCCTCTTTCCGCCACTAGACAATCTATGTGAGGATGAGGTGCTTGGAGCTGCTGCTGCAGCTATCTTGTGAACCATGAGAGGAAAGGCCCAAGGCACAGCCAAACATTAAGGATGGAGAACAGAAAGATGGAAAGACCCTGAGTCCTTGATGATATAATTGATCCACTGAATTTAACTACTCTGGAGCTGCCCTATCTTT
Source organism: Hylobates moloch (assembly GCF_009828535.3). Classification (NCBI taxonomy): domain Eukaryota; kingdom Metazoa; phylum Chordata; class Mammalia; order Primates; family Hylobatidae; genus Hylobates; species Hylobates moloch. Next base: position 51,250,793 of record NW_026652285.1, on the reverse strand, counting down.
GAAATTTTTATTGTGTGGAGTAAACTTCTTATAGTTTAAATAATTTGCACTTGGTCTTTTATTACTTACAGCCCAGATCAAACCAACTGATAAATTGTACCAGGAAAAAGAGGATATTGGGGCCAAGATGCGGGGGAAAAAACTAGCGATGTTTGAAAAGAACCAAATAATACTTATAGAAATGAAAAATGTGAAGTGTTGAAGTTATAAACCTGTTGGGCAGCTTAAACATCTGATTACTCACAACTGAAGTGACAACTAGGTAAACAGAGGACAGATCTGAGAATTCACACAAAATGCAGCCTAAAATAAAAGAAATATGAAAGACAGTCGTAAACGGACAGATAGAAGGAAAAGGTCTAATTCACATCTAAGTTCTCCAAAGGAAGAAAATAAAGAGAATAATGAGGCAATACTTACTTATTTAATAATGGGAAATTTTCAATAATTAATGAAACACATCTATTTCCAGATGAGAGGGAAATAATGAATCCTAGGCAGGATAAAAATACATATAGCTACATCATATGTATTTTGGCTACATCACAGTAAAAGATAAAATACATAAAGATGACTTGGAAGGATTAAACTAATTCTCAAGTAAATTGCCTGCCTTTCAGAATAGAGCTCAAAACCCTGTTAAGGAATCAACAAAATCCAGATACTCAAGAAAATAGCAGCTAAAATCCAGCATACAATACAAAATTTCTACTCATGTGAAGAAGTAGGAACGTTTGAACCATATCTAGGACAAAAATCAATAAAGTTTGAAGAAATTGCCGAGAACAGCTCGATCGTAGAGACCTTAACCCAGTGGCACTAGGGGAATTAAAGACACACACACAGAAAAATACAATGTGGAGTGGGAAATCAGGGGTCTCACAGCCTTCAGAGCTGAGAGCCTTGAACAGAGATTTACCCACATATTTATTGACAGTAAGCCAGTGATAAGCATTGTTTCTATAGATTATAGATTAACTGAAAGTATTCCTTATGGGGGAAGCAAAGGGATGGGCCGAAATAAAGGGATGGATCTGCCTAGTTATCTGCAGCAGGAACATGTCCTTAAGGCACAATTCACTCATGCTATTGTTTGTGGTTTAGGAACGCCTTTAAGCAGTTTTCCGCCCTGGATGGGCCACGTGTTCCTTGCCCTCATTCCGGTAAACCCACAACCTTCAGCGCAGGCGTCATGGCCGTCACCAACATGTAAGCAGAGAAAACAGTTTATTTTTTACTCTTTTTAAAAACATTTTACTTATTTATTTATTTATTTTTTACTTGACAAATAGTAATGATAGATAGATAGATAGATAGATAGATAGATAGATAGATAGATAGATAGATAGATAGATAGATAGATAGATAGATAGATAGATAGATAGATAGATTAGATAGATAGATAGATAGATAGATAGATAGATAGATAGATAGATATAGATAGATAGATAGATAGATAGATAGATAGATAGATAGATAGATAGATATAGTGGGGTATAATATGATGTTTACATGTGAATATATTGTGATATGATTAAATCAGGCTAATTAACACATCTGTCACCTCACCAGCTTACTATTTTTTTTGTGTGGTGAGAACATTTAAAATCTACTCTTCTAGAAATTTCGAAATATATGACACATTATTATTAACTCTAGTCACCATGCTGCATAATAGATCACTAAAATTTATTCCTCCAGTGTAACTGAAACTTTGCACTCTTTAACCAACCTCTCCCCTTTCCCCATCTTCACCCCAGTCTCTGGTGACCACCATTCTACTCTCTGCTTCTATGAATTTGACTTTTTTAGATTTCCCATGAAAATAAGACCAAGTATGTGTCTTTCTGTATCTGGATTATTTCACTTATCATAATTTCCTCTAGGTTCATATGTGCTTGCAAATGACAAAATTTCTTTTTAAGGCTGAATAGTATTCCATTATGTGTATATATCATATTATCTTTATATATTCATCTATTGATGGGTATTTAGATTGCTTCCACATCTTGGCTATTGTGAATAATGCTGCAGAGAACATGGAACTGTAGATATCTCTTTGACATTCTAATTTCAGTTCCTTTGACTATATATATATACCCAGAAGTGGGATTGCTGGATCACATGGTAATTCTATTGCTAGTTTTTTAAGAACACTCATGCTGTTTTCCAAAATGGCTGCACTAATTTACATTCTCACCAGCAGTGTACCAGGGTTCCCTTTTCTCCACATCCTTGCTAACACTTATTATCTTTCATCTTTTTTATGATAGCCGTTTATTCTAACAGGTGTGAGGTTATACCTCATTATGGATTTAAATTGCATTTCTCTAGTGACTAACGAAGTTGAGCATGTTTTCATATATTTGTTGGGTATTTGTATGTCTTCTTTTCAGAAATGTCTATTCAGGTCTTTTGCTCATTTTTTTACTGGGTTATTTGTTTTCTTGCTATTGAGTATTGAATTGAGTTTCTTACATATTTGGTATATTAGTTGCTTTTTACTCTTAACAGTGTCTTTGGATGAACACAAGTTCTTAAGTTTAATATGGTCCAATCATCAATATTTTCATTTATAAATTGTAGTTTTTGCCCGCCTCAAGTTCATGAAACTGTTTTGTTTTACAACAGTTATCATTTTATGTGTTATAGTTCCTGAGTGCTTAATTTTCATTCTCAATATTCTCATGTTCCCAAGATACTTGCTGGAACACCAGCAATAATGTACACATGCCTGGTAACTGGAAGAAATGGAGTGGGAGGGACAAAATGGTATACCAAGACATCTACCTATATTTGAAGCATCTGTCCCAGAAATCTCTCCTATCAATGTCTGTATATAGTCTACATTACATGACCATAGCAAGCAGCAACAGAGCTTTTTAAAATTTCAGTTAAAGGTATTGCTCTCTTAAATAAAACTTGCTTCTATTATTAAAGATGGGAAGAATGAATATTGGTGGAGACTTCTGGCTGTTTACTGAAATCTAATCTTACCTTTTCCTTGGCACATGGCTGCTTAGCTAATGGTTATTTTCCTACCATATTTTATTGTTTTCTATAGTCTTGTCATTAAGTTCTGGCCATTGTAATGTGAATGGAAGTGGTGTGTGCAACATTGGCTTTACTTAGTTAAAATAAAATCTTTTACCTTGGTAATTTCCTTTTCTTCTTCCTGTGAACTATAATATAGATATGCCTGCAACCCAGCTAAGAAGATGCATTTGAGGAAAACCCTTTAAAGATGGAAAATAATTAAGATGAAAGGAAAATTGGTTTTCTCATGTAACAAAATAATGCCAGATCCCTACCTCATACCATCTAAAAATATAAATGCCAGAGGGATCAAAGATATAAAATGTGATAAAACAAAATTTCAAAGACTTTTAGAAAAAAATCTTTATGGTCTCTGGATCAGTAGAGATTTCTAAATAAAATACAGAAACAAAAGAGAAAAGATTGAAAATTTTGACAACATTGAACTTCAAAACTGCTTGATGATGGAGGAAAATATAAACAAATTTAAAAGACAAGATAGACTTGTGGCTAATCTCTAATATGCAAACTATTTTTACCCATTGACAAAAATTAAATTGCCTAAATAGAAATATAGACAAATATTTGCACAATCAATTTAGAGACAAGAAAATTCTAAATGGCCAAGGAACAGAAGAAGTTAGCTTGGCCTTGCTGTTGATCAGGAAATGCCAATTAAAGCACCAAGGTATTTTTCCTCATAACAAAGATTGTAAGGACTGCAAATATCCAACGCTGTCACATAACAAGAAAACAACCTCACTATAAATACAGAAATCATTGCATAAATTGGCAAAGATTCGTGCTACAAGATATTATGCAATTATTAACAGAATGAGGTAGCTTCATATTTAGAGATCTGTTTCTGATCTTTTTAAATGAAAAAAGCCTGGTACAAAATAACAAGCATAGAATGATATTATTTTTATAAAATCAGATGACCCTCCCTCTTGTAAGCAAGCAAAACAAACCTCTGTAAATGTGTGTAAAAGAAAAACATTGGTTGATATTAAGTGGGACCATTTACTAAGGCAATTCCTGCATTACAGTATGAGAGCTTTCAAGCAGCTGTGAGCAATGCACTTTTTGGCAATTGGCACTGCTATCCCATTTACTTGTTTTTCATTATTTATAAAACCTAATATACAAGTTTTGGCTTTTATGGTAATACCATTCCCAAGGGCACATTGATAAAGCAGATGAGGCCTTAGCCAAGCGACATGCACAGGCTTGGATGTTGTTAGTGCTTCTTTGATATTTGTATAAATGCTTCTAAAACCTTTCAGCAGAGTCAGTGGGCAAAAATGTGCTGCCTGTGCCCGTTCGTATCCAAATCTTCAAAAGTTGAATCTGCTGAGAATTTTGTTCTCAAAATCATTTTTATGTTATTCTGAAGTTGCAATAAACCAGCTTTTTAAAAAGGCTATTAATCTATGAGGCAGAATCTGCCATGTAGCCAAATCACTTTCTTTCAGTATGTTTGACACTTGGGTAGAAACATTAACTTGTTCATGCCATTTAGGATACTATTATTTAGTGCACCAGTAATGGCTAAATGCTTCTCTGGGCAACACTTACTCCCAGGGAGATTCTTGAGAAGAACAGAATTCATTATGTTCACTGATGCTGTGATATTAGGAATCAACAGAGAAACACAGCAATCACAGGGAGATACACAAACCAGGGAAGGACAAGGACACGGGCCGCATAATACAATAGAAAATGCGCTCTACTTGCTGGGGCTGGAGACCTGTACTGTAGACCCAGCTGTGCCATTAGTTGTCTAACTCTCTAAGCTGTCATTTTCCCATCCAGGAAAAAGGAGCTTGTCTTAGATTGTGGTTTTTTAGGTACTGTTTCTCTAATTCGTAGGCTTCTCGGGGGTGACTGTGGGAGATGTACGTTAGTACGTTAGAAGTACTAATGAAGATGGGGCACTAATCTCAGGCCTGGTGAAACCAGAACAGCTCTGCCTGTCTTTGTTTTTTTGTTTTGTTTGGGACAGAGTCTGATTCTGTCATCCAGGCTGAAGTGCAGTGGCTCGATCTCGGCTCACTGCAACGTCCACCTCCTGAGTTCAAGTGATTCTTCTGCCTCAGCCTCCCGAGTAGCTGGGATTACAGTCACCCACCACAACACCCGGCTAGTTTTTGGATTTTTAGTAGAAACGGGGTTTCACAATGTTGGCCAGCCTGGTCTCAGACTCCTGACCTCATGCGATCCACCCCCCGCTTGGCCTCCCAAAGTGCTGGGATTACAGACGTGAGCCACCGTGTCTGGACTTTTGTTTTTTATATTACTGTTCTATGTAACATTTGGTATGAAATAAAGTTTGAAAACCCCTACACCAGATTATTTACTTGCTCTCAAGCAGTCCTCAAAATTCTGTGGTTTTAAGTACAGATGGAGGATATTACTGTGGACTTTCTTTAATGGACAGTCTTTACTTTGTCAACAGGAATATTTCCCAAAGTACATTCTTTGGAACTGTGTTTGGTGTTAATAGAAAAAAGGGGGAGGGGGCTATTATGTAGACAAATATGTCTCATAAAATCTTCATCGCAGGACTTCTCAGTCCAATGTGACGGGATCCCTTAAGCGCTTTTCCCCATATTTCTTTGCACTTTATGTTTTTGATCTGATTCCCACTGAGCTCCATCTTCCCACACTTTTCCACTATGATCCCAGGAAGCTGGAAGTTAGGACTTCTACTTGTGAATTTGGATGCTGGATGGGGGACCACAATTCAGTCCATGCCAGGAGTCATTTGTTACTGGGACATAGCCTAGTGTCTCCTCATATACCATCTACGTGCTTGCAGACACCAATATTTGGATATATATATTTGGATACAAATATATTAGCAAGTCCTGTAATATTTATCTTTTAAAGATCTCTATAAAATGTTCAACATCGGCTGGGTACGGTGGCTCACGCCTGTAATCCTAGCACTTTGGGAGGCCGAGGTGGGCAGATCACCTGAGGTCAGGAATTTGACACCAGCCTGGCCAACATGACAAAACCCTGTCTCTACTAAAAATACAAAAAAAATTAGCCAGGAGTGGTGGTGGGTGCCTGTAATCCCAGCTACTCAGGAGGCTGAGGCAGGACAATCACTTGAACCTGGAAGGCAGAGGTTGCAGTGAGCCGAGATCACGCCACTGCACTCCAGCCCGGGGAATAGAGCAAGACTCTGTCAATAAATAAATAAATAAATAAATATCGTTTTCTGTGGGAACTTCCAGATCCCTGGTGAACACTGCTCCCTTGAGTACTGAGAATAGATTTGAAAAGAGTGAGGAAAGAAAAAAAACAAAAACCAGTGCATCAAGTATAAGCCTGATTACTTCTCCAAAGTGGGATGGACAGATTCCATGTCAGATCACTGGGGTAGGGCTTCCAGGTATGCCAACAGGCTGTGGCTCCTCTGACTATGTCAACAGAGGAAGTTCAGGATTCCAACAGCCACCTGGCAACACCAGTGTTTTCTCTGGAGTAATCTGATCCTGCCATAACATAAGCAAGTAGCAACAATAACTAAAGCCAATGCAGATACAAAGACTCTGGAAGGAAACACAGCAAAATGCTAACTATTGTTTTCTCTAAGAAGTAGAACTAAGAAGGAGTTTTGCTTCTTTTGTTTGTAAAACTTTCTGAATTGTATGACTTTTTTCTTTTTCTTTTCTTTTTTTTTTGAACAATAATAGGTTTCTGTTTTAAATCAGACAAATAAAGGTATCTCAAATTTGGAAGGCAATCGCTGTCACCCAACTCAATGTAGAGAATGGGTAATATGATGATTTAGCTTAACCAGAAAGAAAATTTCTTGATTAGCTAGTAAATAAAAACAAAATAGAAAAGTGGGCATTAATCTGCCCATTTTATTAGCATTGATTATTAGATTGCTGTGTTCATTACAAGGCTGTACACGATAAGCTTATCGTGGATATAGTGAAAAGTTTCTATGGCTTCAAGGTACAGAACCTTTCACTAAAATGGCTTAAATCATAGAGGTTTATTCTCACATAACCAGAATGTGCAGGTAAGTAGCACTAGCTTCAGCTTCTCTGCTTTTCTTTTGGCCTGTCCTCCTGGCCTCAAGACAGCTGTTGCAGTTCCAAGCCTCAGGCTTCTGTCAGGGAAAAAAGCAAGAAGAAGGGGAGGGCTTCTACGTTATTGAAGAAGAAAATTGTTCCTAGAAGCTTTCCTAGCACATTCCTCTCAGTTCTCATTGGCCAGAATTGGGTCACTTGCCCATTCTCTGACAGCAAGGGATGTTGGGAAACAGTATCTGGCATCTTCCATCTGTGATAAAAAGCAGTCTCTTCCCACTAAGGGTCATCGTGAGCACAAAGAGCAGAGAACTTGGAGGAGAGAATCCAGAGATAAATATATCCACAAATATTAAGTCCTTTATAAAATCTTTTATTAGCATCTGAAATTTCTTAGCCTGAGTAAAAGAAAACTAAAGATCAGATTAATAACATGCTTCAACAGTATGACATTTTTATATCACAGTTATCTGCTCACTATCTATCGTATGCAAAGGATGATTCTCAATGCTTTAAAAAAATATGAAAGTGTGGTAAGGGAAGGAAAAATACCTACTACATGCTTACTCTAAGTGAGGCACTGTAGTAGGTGATTTAAATATATTATTTCAATTACTCCTTTAAGGGAGCTACTGGATTTATTTTATAGATGAGGAAATGGAAGCCTCAGGGAACTACAGCATTTTTGCCACTTTCCCTTCCTGGGACTTTACACCTCATACCAATTCTACAACTAGCAAGACCTCTTCTAGGAAAAAAAAAATTACACAGGTATACACGGAATATGACTAAGTAAAACCATGAGTTTATGCATTGATAAAAGATAGTGGAGGTAAATAAGAATGATCCCAAAGCTGGTTAGGCTTTGATTATTTTCCCTTTAAATTTTCTTAATCCAGGCTGGGCATGGTGGCTCATGCCTGTAATCTCAGCACTTTGGGAGGCTGAGGCGGGCAGATCACTTGAGGTCAGGAGTTCGAAACCAGCCTGGCCAGCATGGTGAAACTTTGTCTCTACTAAAAATACTAACAAACAAAAAATCAACTGGGCATCGTGGCACACACCTGTAATCCCCGCTACTTGGGATGCTGAGGCAGGAGAATCACTTGAACCCAGGAATCAGAGGTTGCAGTGAGCCAAGATCACGCCGCTGCACTCCAGACTGGGTGACAAAGTGAGACTCCATCTCATAAATAAATAAATATTCTTAACCTTAATGATGTTTTAAGAGCTTGTTTGGAGGTTCTAGCAGGGGAGTACAGCTACTTGTACACCCTTGACAGAACAGTCCTCTTCTATGGAAGAAGGATCTGATCAATCCCAGGGCTTTGGTTGGGATGCACCTGGAGCAGTGAGGTAGAAAGGGGACACCCACCTAGCTAGCCAGATCAGCTGAATCAACCCTGCCAATCAATGAGGTGACAGATGTCACAGCCAGATTGCCCTACAACCCTTAATGGCGTTTTGAAAGTTGAATGAGCTTTTGAAAGTTTTTTTATAGGTCCAAGCTAAGATGTAAAAGCACTGGAGTACTATGCAGCCATAAAAAAGATGAGTTCGTGTCCTTTGCAGGGACATGAATGAAGCTGGAAACCATCATTCTCAACAAACTATCACAAAGACAGAAAACCAAACACCACATGGTCTCACTCATAGGTGGGAATTGAACAATGAGAACACTTGGACACAGGGCGGGGAACATCACACACCGGGACCTGTCATGGGGTGGGGAGCTGGGGGAGGGATAACATTAGGAGAAATACCTAATGTAAATGACGAGTTGATGGGTGCAGCAAACCAACATGGCACATGTATACCTATGTATCAAACCTGCACCTTGTGTACTTTTACCCTAGAACTTAAAGTATAATAATAAAAAAAAAAAAAAGATGTAAAAGCACTGTGCTTGGCTAATTGTGAATAGTTCATTTCCATATTTATGTTGTTTCAATGGTTTAAAAATAGGAGTTGTCACCTTATATATATTATGTTCTTATATTCATTAGCATGTGATATGTCCCATTATTAATACTTTAAATTAGTTTAGTGAACAGTTTAAAGATATACTTTTTGCCCAGATAAGTACAGTTGTTTAAAAGGTTGAAGTATGTTATTTTTCTGCTTAAAAATGTATTCATGTAAATTTTAGAAACTTTGTAATTAGAAAGAAAAGTAATCATCCATTTCTTACATGATATGAAGACACTGAATTTATCCAGAATTTTGTTTTTATTTTTTATAAAAGACTTTACTTTTTTAATAAAATAAAACATCTATAATGTTTATAAAAACAGCCATCTACTCCCCACACTTCTAATTCCCAATTTTTGTTCCCCAGGTGCAATTCTACATTTAAATTTTTGTCTTCTATTTTAAAAAAAAAGGTTAGATATTATCTGTTGACTTTCTCCTACGGAAGACGAAAGTTCACACCTTTGTTTCTTTCCTGCCCCTTGCCTCCCAAAGGTGCACTTCTCCTCCCTCAATTATCCCAACAGAATTATATCACAACTCAATACATATATTCCATAAGTATATTATTATGACTGTGCAAATAATATTCACAACTAAGCCATGAAATTAACTGATTATATTTTCTTTATTGTACAACTTTTTGTATTACACAGTGTAAATATTTTCCTTGATTTTCTGCTTGCTTCATGTTCTATGTTATTAAAAATTTATTCTCAAATTATCTGAAAGAAGCAAAATCTGAATTTAATTAATTACATCAGGAAAATCTATCCACTTCTTTTCCTTTACTCTTTTCTTTTCCTTATTTTGTTGTTTTTTGGAGTCACCCTTCCTGAAGCCCTTTGTCCTCCACCTCCAATCTAGACTCTCTGGTCTCCTTTCAATTGATATTTGGGATGGGTATAAAATTCTAGGTTGAAAAGTCACTTTCCCTTAGAATTTTGAAGCCATAGTTTTATTGTTTTCTAGCTGCCTTCTAATTCCCATTTGTATGTATGGACCTGATTTTTCTCTCTGAAAGCTTTTAGAATTGTAGTTCTACCCCTGATAATCTAAAACTTTGTGATGATATCTTTTGGTGTGGAACACATTTTTCATCTATTATGCTGGGCACCCAGTTGCCCTTTCACTCTGAATTTCTATCCTTCAGTTCTGGAAATTCTTATTTGGATAATTCCTTAATAATTTTGTCCTCTTTACTTTCTCTGTTCTCTCTTTCTAGAATTTCTGTTAGATGTAAATGTCTGATCTTCCTGTCTGATCTTCTAATTTTCTTATCTTTTCTTTTCCTTTCCATCTCATTGTCTTTCTGTTCCAATTTCCAGAAGATATCCTCACCTATTCTGCAGCCATTCTATTGACTTTTACATATCAGCTATTATATCTTTAAATTCAGTACAGCAACCTGACCCACTTTTGAATGTAATAACTTTTCTCATATCTCTGAGGATGTTAATGATTTGGAGTCTTCTGGTTTTGGTAATGACTACTTTTGGTGTTTCTTTTTATTCCCATTTGATCTGGTCTCTATGCTTAATTGCAGTGGTTGTTGTCAAACGGCTGGTGATTCTTGGCTTTCCAAACATGTCAATATGTGAAGGTCTCAAAAGCTGACTGGAAACTCTTTGTGAAAGTGGGTGATGGGCTTTGCTAGAAGACAGCCTGGCTGTTCTGTGAGGGAATCTCCACTTGTCAATATCTTAGGCCTTTTTTCATAAGTCAGAATAGAGAGGAATTCAGCCTTCAGTCTTAAAAAAGTATATGATCTGACAAGCTGTGTTCTTGGAGATAAGTAGAAGAAAATAGAACAGGAGTGATCTTTCAGTCACTTAACAGCTCTCTTTTTCTACTATGACCCATTCAATAAATTATCTGAATACCTTGACTTCCTCTAGTTCAACTTTCTTCTCAATAAATCTTGTCTTTTACTAGGGATTGTCTCCTGACTGTGAAGGTAGCAAGGATACATAAAGAGTCTAAATGTTTTTAAAATAGACTTTTAAGCAATTCTGAACCTCTGCCATCAAAGATGATCAGCTTTATCAATTCCTCAGTCTTTATAGAGTGTGGAGGCATGAACTGGCCTCCTTCTTATTTCTCCCTTATTTCCTCAGCTTTCTCTGGTTTTTCAATTCAGTTACTCTTGTCTATCTGCTTTCCAGAATCTAAAATTTAAATGAAGCCTCTCATCTTCTAGCATCTCTAACCACATTTTCTTTGACTTCTTGGTTTATTGTTTGTTTGTTTTTAAACAACTATTTTATTGTTATTTTGCTCTGGGTTTAGGAGGCAGCACAGGAAAATGCTTGCATTCAGTTTATAATATTTAACTAGAAGTCTCATCTAATATTCCATATGCTTTTGAGTTTGGTTTACACAGTTTTAATCATATTGAGGAATACAATTTAGTGTCCTGCTTTTAAAATGTATCATTTATCATAAGCATTTCCCAAGATAATATGTCAATACTTTTTGAACACTAGGATGATATTTATAAAATTCATTCTTATTTCAAGTATATAGCTAGTCTAGTCTCTAATAAGCCACTGTGTTCTCTCTCTCTCTGTGTGTGTGTGTGTGTGTGTGTGTGTGTGTGTGTGTGTGTGTGTGTGTGTGTGTGTGTGTGTGTGTGTGTGTGTGTGTGTGTGTGTGTGTGTGTGTTTTACATATGCACAATGGTCTGGGAAATGCTACCAAATCGCTTGAATATAGCCACTGAGTTACAGAATATCAAATAATAATCTCACATCTGTCATATAGTATCATGGAAATAATGTTCATGTTCCTTGAAGAGGGAGAAATGAATTTCAGTTCATTAAGCATTAGGGAAAAAAGTGATCTCTTATCTAAGAAAAAAACCTCACACTCAATAATTAAAATCAATCATGAACTTGTCCTTAATTATATGGGAATGGTGAAACCTACTAATTTCACTACTTTGCCCAAACACATGGAGAGCTTTCCATACATTGAACATATTTCTGAGTTTGAGCAAAAAAAATTGAAAGACAGACTAAAGGCCCTGTTTGGTTTTTAAAATATCCAAATTAACACCTAGGATGCTTAAATATCAGTATCAATTATGTGTGTGTGGCAAGAGGTGTAAAGGTTGCTGGTCTTAGGTGCTTTAAAAAAAAACTGTATACTTTTGTACCCACTTTAGTTTTCTGCTCTGACTACTTTCTGTACCCCAATCTTCCAATCCGCCTGTCAGCATTTGGTCCTTTCACATTTGATATAGAGGACACACATAACCAGATACTTTTTAATACAGATATACACATTCCTTTTCTATAAACTTTGTATACATTCCCAGAAGGAGTCAATATGTGTCTGATATAAAATTATGGTCATGGAAAATCTAATGCAGCTTTCAAATCATTAAGACTCACAAAATTCTAATCAATAATAGAAGCATGGGCCCTGTTTATATTTACCAGATGCTGGAAAACAACTGCTTCCACTCCTGTTTTCCTCCATTTACATTAACAAACCATCTTTCCTAAAGCCTGAGACTTTTCCTCCTAATCAAGGGGGTGATGGCTGTTGGCATTGTTGCCTGTATTTTGCTGCCTTACTCTTGCCACGTAATATAATAAAGGGCAAGGGTTCTGAAGAAAATAACAGATAATCATTATTCAACTATGTCTTCAAGGATGACACATTGCTATCTAGAAAGAGATTTTTTCCATACTAAAGCTATTTACATATGTCTATTCCATCAGTAAACATCAGTAAAATGAATTCGGAAGCCATTTGGATGAAATTAAATAAAGAGACATAGGGTAAATGTTATAAGAGAATATATTTTATTCTCTGCCTCAAAATGGTTCCTCATTAAACTGCCTCAAAAATGCTTCCCTCGTGCAGATTACAAAATTGGACTAGAGACAAGATATAAAAAGGATGGGGAGCTTCTCGCGAGCAGACAGATGTCTGCTCAATGTCCCATTCTTCTAAAAACAGAGCACTGGTAAATCCTGCCCTGATAATCACTTTCTTTCAAAGTGGGCTGTGGAAGAAGTGAGGGCAAAGACTAACTTGGACCTAATTCTTAAGAACAAGGAAAAAATTATTGTGAAGTAGAATGATAGAATTCTGAGTACTATCAGTGTGAAGAGTATCAGGATGAAGGATGGGAAAGCTGAGAAATAATCATGCATATCCCTTAAGACTGTAAGAAAGTAGTTTTAAAAATACAGAAAAAAAGATAAATGCCCAGAGAACAAGGAATTCTATAAATAAATTTTTTTCTCTCTAATCTGGAATGTTTTTAATGCAAAAGAAAGTTCTTAAATATACTTGATGGTATAGAAAGCCAATTGTGAGTTTATACTTTAAAAGAATACGTGGCCAGGCGTGGTGGCTCACGCCTGTAATCCCAGCACTTTGGGAGGCCAAGGCGGGCAGATCACGAATTCAGGAGATCGAGACCACCCTGGTTAACACGGTGAAATCCCGTCTCTACTAAAAATACAAAAAATTAGGCGGGCATGGACTACATGGCTGCTGCCTGTAGTCCCAGCTACTTGGGAGGCTGAGGCAGGAGAATGGCGTGAACCCAAGAGGCAGAGCTTGCACTGAGCCAAGATCTCACTACCACACTCCAGCCTGGGCGACACAGTGAGACTCCGTCTCAAAAAAAAAAAAAAAGAATATGTACGGAAGTTATGTACCTTATAATGCTTGAATTCTAGGAAAGTTAGACATAGATTAGTACATAATTGCAGTAGCTAAACTTCTTAGGTTAGGAGTTTTTACTACTTATTAGAATATCCTGCTCATTTTTTCTTCCAGCCATGAGGCACTAAGAGTCTGCAATTAACCTTTCACCACAAACAACTAGAAAGATGAATGAAATTTAGGAAATACCTATATTCAGACATTAAACAAAAGTAGCAATGAATTTTAATTCCTGAAAAAAGAGAAATAAAAGAAGTGAACCCTACCACTGTCTAGGTTTTTTCTCTCCTGGGATAGGTCTTGAACTGTGACACAGAAAGAGTTCCGCAATCTTCAGAAATTAAGGAGACAGAGATTACATTTCAGGCAACTAGAATTTGTTGGACAGAGTACCCAAGAGGACAGATATACGCAGAGAATAAACTCTATAAATTCACATAGATGTTTCCTCACATTTTGATAAAATATTTATCTGTGGAAGTATATGATGAGAGCCCATGGAGCTGGGAAAGAACAACTCTGGAGGAAGAAACAATTACTGGGGTGCTGTAAGATGAACAATCCCAAGACTCACACATAATTATTAGTGTTTTTTACAACCAAACTGGAGAGACACCCCTGAGTACATTTAGTACCACTCAGATGCACCTCAGAAATGGGATGAAAGAAATTAGTTACAGAAAAAGGCTCTTCCAGACCCACTCTGAAAGAGTGTATCTTAAAACAGCCTCAAAAAGTTCAAGCCAAACTGCCAATAAACAATCTATCAGCAAGGAAATATTCAACATTTTTAAAGGAATACAACATTCAGCCTTAACAATATAAAATTTACCATGTCCAGCATCCAATCAAAATTACTAGACATACAAGGAAGCCCAAAAATGGGACATGTGTAACCAGGAGAAAAATTATTTACTAAAAATAGGCTCATAAATGGTAGAGATAATATATTTAACAGAGTAGAAGATTAAAATAGCTATTATAAATGATCAATGTTTAAAAAGGTAACATACAAACATGATTAGGAGATAAATTGATAATGCTAAAAAAAAAAATGAGGCCAGGCACAGTGGCTCACACCTGTAATCCCAGCACTTTGGGAGGCTGAGGTGGGCGGATCATCTGAGGTCTGGAGTTCAAGACTAGCCTGACCAGCATGGAGAAACCCCATCTCTACTAAAAATACAAAATCAGCTGGGCATGGTGGCGCGTACCTGTAATCCAGTTACTCAGGAGGCTGAGGCAGGAGAATCGCTTGAACCCAGGAGGCAGATGTTGCAGTGAGTGGAGATCATGCCATTACACTCTAGCCTGGGCAACAAAAGTGAAACTCTGTCTCAAAAAATAAATAAATGAAACAAATATAAATAAAATCAAATAAAAAATCACATTGAAAAATATATTAGATAAAATTAATGGATTATAGACATTGCAGAAGAAAATCAGTGAACTTGAATGCAAGCAAGTTTTTTGGAGCACAGAGAGTACAGAGAAGAAAAAAGTACCAGGAAAAAAATGCACAGAGCATCAATGAGCCCTGGAAAATATAAAAAAGGTGAACATATATATATATATATATATATGTAATTGGATTCCAAAAAGAAGAGGAATGGAAAAGGAAGAAAAAATATTGAAAGAAACTTTAGTCAAAATATTTCCAAACTATGAAAACTAAAAACTATAATTTTAATAAAATCAATGGATAGCAAACAGAATAAAGAAAACTACCCTGAGGCACATCAGAATCAAATTGCTGAAAACAAATGATAAAGAAAAAAATCCAAAAATCTGCTTTAGAATAAAAAAGACTTTGTATGTACCAAGGATCAAAGATAAGAATGACCTCAAAATATTTCCTCGTATGTTTTGCAAGCCAGGAAACACTGTAGCAACATATTTAAAACAGAGTATAACACTGTCAACTGAGACTCTATAACCAGTGAAAATATCTTTCCAAAATGAAAACAAAATAAAGGAAGTTTCAGAAAAACAAAAGCTGAGATAATTCACTGCCATTTGTGAGGCTCTTGCTATATGCAGGAAGTTGTATGATATTTGAAGGTAAAATGTGACAAGATAAATATTTTATCGTAAACCCTAGAACAAACCTAAAAACATAAAACAAAATGTTATGTTTAATAATCCAATAGTGGAAATAAAGTGGAATCATAAAAATACTAAACAAAAATGTGCTGCCAAGAGAAGGCCAAAAAAGAGGGAAGAAATAAGGAACATATTCAAAGAGAATACAAATAACAAGATGGTAGATTTCAATACAATCATATAATAAAATGTAAATGATTTTAAAACTTCAGTTGCAAATCAGAGATTTTAGACTCCATAAAAAAGTAATATCCAATAATAGATATCTACATAAAAACTACTTTAAGTATAAATATACAAATAAATTAAAGGCAAAAATTTGGCAAAAGATAAACCACATAAACACTAATGAAAGGAAATTTGGAGTGGCTATATTAATATGAAAGTACATTTCGAACAAAGATAATTCTGGGGATAGGAAGGAACATTTTGTAATGATAAAGGGATCAAATCAACATAAATACTTACTAATATTAATGACTATGCACCTACAGTTACAGCCTTAAACGATGTGAATAAGAAACTGACAGACCTGAAAGAAAAATAAACAAATTCACAATTTTATTGGATATTTTCATAATTAAGTAATAAAACAAGTAAAATATCAAAAAGGCTATAGGAGAACACTATTAACAACTTGACCTAATTGACGTCCATAGACTATTCTACTCAGTAATGGGAGAATATGTATTATTTTCAAATCAGATGGAACATTCACCAGGAAATAACATATCCTGGGCCATGACACAGGCTTAAAATTTTTTTAAAGATTGATATCATACAATGCATATTATCTGACTACAAAGCACTAAACTAGAAATCAATAAAAGAATGATAGCTTTAAAATTATCTGGAAATAAAACAACACCCTTTTACTAACCTATGGTTCAAAGAAGAAATCACAAGGGAAATTAGCAAATATTCTGAACTGAATATTAACAGATGCAGCATACCAAAATGTATGCAATACAGTTAAAACCCTGTTAAAGGAAAATTTTAGCACGAAATACTGATATTAGAATAGAAAAAAAGGGTCAAATGGTATTTCTAGTTCTAGATCCCTGAGGAATCACCACACTGACTTCCACAATGGTTGAACTAGTTTACAGTCCCACCAACAGTGTAAAAGTGTTCCTATTTCTCCACATCCTCTCCAGCAGCTGTTGTTTCCTGACTTTTTAATGATGGCCATTCTAACTGGTGTGAGATGATATCTCACTGTGGTTTTGATTTGCATTTCTCTGATGGCCAGTGATGATGAGCATTTTTTCATGTGTTTTTTGGCTGCATGAATGTCCTCTTTTGAGAAGTGTCTGTTCATGTCCTTTGCCCACTTTTTGATAGGGTTGTTTGTTTTTTGACCCAGCCATCCCATTACTGGGTATATACCCAAAGGACTATAAATCATGCTGCTATAAAGACACATGCACACGCATGTTTATTGCGGCACTATTCACAATAGCAAAAAGTTGGAACCAACCCAAATGTCAAACAATGATAGAATGGATTAAGAAAATGTGGCACATATACACCATGGAATACTATGCAGCCATAAAAAAATGAGTTCATGTCGTTTGTAGGGACATGGATGAAACTGGAAGACATCATTCTCAGTAAACTATCGCAAGGACAAAAAACCAAACACCGCATGTTCTCACTCATAGGTGGGAATTGAACAATGAGAACTCATGGACACAGGAAGGGGAACATCACACTCTGGGGACTGTTGTGGGGTGGAGGGAGGGGGGAGGGACAGCATTAGGAGATATACCTAATGCTAAATGACGAGTTAATGGGTGCAGCAAAACAACATGGCACATGAAAACACATGTAACATACCTGCACATTGTGCACATGTACCCTAAAACCTAAAGTATAATAAAAATAAATAAATTAAATAAATAAATAAAGAATAGGAAAAAAGGTTAACATCAATTATTTAAGTCTCTACTTAAAGAAACTAGAGAAAGAAGAGCAAATTAAACCTGAAGAAAGAAGAAAAAAATAATAAAGAGAAAAAAACAAATGAACTAAAAGACAAAAATAACAGAAAAATTGAACTAAAGCAAAAGTTGGTTCTTTGAAAATATCATGAGTGAACTCCCATTCACAATTGCTTCAAAGAGAATAAAATACCTAGGAATCCAATTTACAAGGGACGCGAAGGACCTCTTCAAGGAGAACTACAAACCACTGCTCAATGAAATAAAAGAGGATACAAACAAATGGAAGAACATTCCATGCTCATGGATAGGAAGAATCAATATCATGAAAATGGCCATACTGCCCAAGGTCATTTATAGATTCAATGTCATCCCCATCAAGCTACCAATGACTTTCTTCACAGAGTTGGAAAAAACTACTTTAAAGTTCGTATGGAACCAAAAAAGAGCCCGCATCGCCAAGTCAATCCTAAGCCAAAAGAACAAAGCTGGAGGCATCACGCTACCTGACTTCAAACTATACTACAAGGCTACAGTAACCAAAACAGCATGGTACTGGTACCAAAACAGAGATATAGACCAATGGAACAGAACAGAACAGAGCCCTCAGAAATAATGCCACATATCTACAACCATCTGATCTTTGACAAACCTGACAAAAACAAGAAATGGGGAAAGGATTCCCTATTTAATAAATGGTGCTGGGAAAACTGGCTAGCCATATGTAGAAAGCTGAAACCGGATCCCTTCCTTACACCTTATACAAAAATTAATTCAAGATGGATTAAAGACTTAAATGTTAGACCTGAAACCATAAAAACCCAAGAAGAAAACCTAGGCAATACCATTCAGGACATAGGCATGGGCAAGGACTTCATGTCTAAAACACCAAAAGCAATGGCAACAAAAGCCAAAATTGACAAATGGGATCTAATTAAACTAAAGAGCTTCTGCACAGCGAAAGAAACTACCCTCAGAGTGAACAGGCAACCTACAGAATGGGAGAAAATTTTTGCAATCTACTCATCTGATAAAGGGCTAATATCCAGAATCTACAATGAACTCAAACAAATTTACAAGAAAAAAACAAACAACCCCATCAAAAAGTAGGCAAAGGATATGAATAGACACTTTTCAAAAGAAGACATTTATGCAGCCAAAAGACCTATGAAAAAATGCTCATCATCACTGGCCATCAGATAAATGTGAATCAAAACCACAATGAGATACCATCTCACACCAGTTACAATGGCCATCATTAAAAAGTCAGGAAACAAGTGCTTGAGAGGATGTGGAGAAATAGGAACACTTTTACACTGTTGGTGGGACTGTAAACTAGTTCAAGCATTGTGGAAGTCAGTGTGGCAATTCCTCAGAGATCTAGAACTAGAAATACCATTTCACCCAGCCATCCCATTACTGGGTATATACCCAAAGGATTATAAATCATGCTACTATAAAGACACATGCACACGTATGATTATTGCGGCACTATTCACAATAGCAAAGGCTTGGAACCAACCCAAATGTCCAACAACGATAGACCAGATTAAGAAAATGTGGCACATATACACCATGGAATACTATGCAGCCATAAAAAATGATGAGTTCATGTCCTTTGTAGGGACATGGATGAAACTGGAAACCATCATTCTCAGTAAACTATTGCAAGGACAAAAAACCAAACACCGCATGTTCTCACTCATAGGTGGGAATTGAACAACGAGAACTCATGGACACGGGAAGGGGAACATCACACTCTGGGGACTGTTGTGGGGTGGGGGGAGGGCGGAGGGACAGCATAAGGAGATATACCTAATGCTAAATGACGAGTTAATGGGTGCAGCAAACCAACATGGCACATGGATACATATGTAACAAACCTGCACATTGTGCACATGTACCCTAAAACCTAAAGTATAATAATAAAAAAAAGAAAAATCTTTTCTCCCCCATTTCCAGCCAACTCTGCCAAATACACTGAGTGAGACTCCGGTATCCTTTTTTTTTTTTTTAAACTATGTGACCTTCATCCTTAACATTTACTTAAAATCTAGGCTTGGGCTCATTACTAAAGCCTAAAGAATGGGATCCTCTCAGATGGAAATTGGTTTTAGGATTCAGAGAGAACTAGACAATTTCCTCAATGTGGGCCCAGGAGTAGAAAAATCAGAGGTGATCTCATGGAGCAGACACTCAGGAAAATGCAGGTGAAACCGACTGGGCAAGTTCTCTAAGATTTTTCCTTTTTCTAATCTAGTAGAACTTTTTTGAGGGGCAGTTATATTCAGTCTATTCTGAGAGATAGCCAAGCACCCTTACTGTAAACTCTCAATCTTGGTTAAGTTAGCTCAAGTTGGTTTCTATGACTTGCAATCAGGAAATCCTAAATAATCCAAGTGCCAGTTTGGGCCTAATAACTGCAGACATCCATGGGATGGGGGCCTAGACAGAAGCATGTGAGGGGACCCCTATTCCCAGCTCTCAACCCACCCCTAACATGCCCAGAAATGACTGGAGAGACCTTTGGGGAGGTCAAGAGGTCTTACAGGAGCACGTGGGCAAGATGGGTCAGAGAAATTTGAGTTATTATGGTAAATGCGACCTTATTTATCCTCACAGCCTTCAGAGGCCTGAGGAAATTTGAGTTACAGAGAGATAGATGAAAAAAAATTGCAAGAATCTGTGACAACAGTGCCAGACAGACTAAAACCCAGAATGAACTGGGGTTTCCAAAAAGTGCTGAAGAAAAAAAGTCACTTCAGGAAGAAACACAAGACAAATTAAATCCTCTGGCAGTGTACAATGAAATGGCTGGCCATGATGAAAAATCAATAAATCGATCAAAAAGTTTTTCAGGAAGAAGCTTCATGAGCCAAAAAGGAAGGCCTCTGATCCAGCTGCTAATAGGAGAGGAAAAGGAAGCAGACCACAATTATTCTTTGTCAAGCCTGACCTAAACCTGGTCAAGCTATAGCAGGCCCAGACTCCACAATGGATTGGTTCTGTGATGGGATGAGGAGAAGGAGAAATGCTGGAAAGCCTGGCTTGGAGAGAATCCAGGAGGTCAATACACTAGCCAGCAACTCCGTCCTAGCCAATGACTCAGAAGCTTCTTGTCCCTATGCAGTGACACATATATCCTGATAGAGAAGCAGACATGTCCTGATAGGCACACATACCCTGATAAAGAGCTATGTATTTCCTGATAGCAACAACACATATGGTGAACTTAATGATCATCCCTGAATACTCACATCTTAGAGAGGACAATATTTTTCTGCACCATTGATTCAAGGCCAATCCATGAGATTTGCTCCAGCCAGTGAAGTGTAAGCAGAAGTGGCATGCATCATTTCCAGACAGTCACTTTTAGACCTGTTGCGTGGTTTGCTATTTCTCCCTTTTCTCAACCACAGGACTGGTAATGTTCTAGATAGAGGCCTATCCATCAGCCTGTGTCCCAGGGTGAAAGGAATATGAGCAGAGCTGCAATAATTTGTAATAATCATGAAATGTGAGAAATAAATCTTTGTTACAAGGCATTCCAATTTGGGAGATTATTTGTTACTGAAGCATAACCTAGTGTATTAGTCCATTTTCACACAGCTATAAAGATACTACCTGAGACTGGGTAATGTACAAGTAAAAGAGATTTAATTGATTCACACTTCTTCATGGCTGGGGAGGCCTCAGAAAACTTAAAGTCATGGCAGAAGGCAAAGGAGAAGCAAGTACCTTCTTCACAAGACAGCAGGAGGAGAGAGAGTGCAGGGGAAATGCCAGACACTTATCAAACAACAGATCTTGTGAGAACTCACTCACTATCATGAGAATGGCATGGAGGAAACCGTCCCCATGATCCAATCACCTCCCACCAGGCCCCTCCCTAGACATATGGGGATTACAATTCAAGATGAGATTTGGGTGGGGACATAGCCAAACCATATCACCTAGCCTCTCCTGGCTCTTACAACCTGCAAAATCAATAGCACAGTGATGAGAATAGAGCATTTCTCATTACCAAGAGGAATCTACAGGCTTCAGGGGATGGCCGTGAAAGTGTATTACAGGAAGTACTGGGGCAGCCCATCAGAATTTCAGGAGTAAGATACATGTGAGAATTTGTTTGTAAAAGCACAGCCTCAGAGATCCCCTGAATAGCAAATATATTCTTTATTTTTACCCCAACTGAAAAAATAATGGGCTGATGAAGTCAAATAAAAGAGAGGTTATATTATATTACTCAAAAGGATTTGGGGAGATTTGAGATTTTGTTTTGCTTTGTTTTTTAGCTAGGTTTTGGGCCAAAAGGAGATAAAGTAAAGATTAACGTCACTTAATTGAGGAAGAAGATAAATGGTGACAGATTGTGAGAAACAAACTCACCCGTTTAAAACCAAAGAATGGACTCAGAGACCCAGAGAACAGTGAAAGTGAGACTTTTAATGACAGTTTTTCAAGACTGGGTGTTTGATGGGCAGGCATACCCAGCACAGTTTTAACAAGCAATTTGTCCCCTAGTGTGCAAGTCCCTCCCCCTGTTCTTTATAGGCTGAGTACTATGGGGTCACAGTCTTCCGGACGTTGCCTATTGATTGTTGGGTAGGGGCTTCAGATGTTTTCTTTAGGGTTGTCTTGCTGCATTTTTTTGCAGCCCACAATGCATTGCAATCCTAGTTAGCTCAGGGGCTCTTTAAGTATTTGACTTATGACCTAAGTAGCTGGACAGGCTGATAAGAACAGAAAAAGTGAGTTATTTTGCAGGCTAGTAAACTTTTATCTTAGACTAAACTTTTTTGGTTCGGGTGACAGCAACTAAGGTGGGGGCTGGGGGCTGACAAACAGGCATCGGCTATCCAAGCAGGGGCCTAGTATATCCTGTTTCTTCTTTAGTTTGCTGACTTAAACTGATTTAAGGCACATTGTCTTGGAAATGGACTACTATATGCATTATCTCCTTCACAGATGCACACACAATCCCTGAAACTACTGTTGGTTTTGGGTATAGTCTTTTGGATGCAGGACTCAGGGTATGGTACGCTGCTGATGATCTGGGCCATAGTCCATTAGGTGTGACTCCTTTTCACGTACTGTTTCTGTCTCCATTATCAAAAAGCCAGTTCTGGCTCCTTATTTATTTTTCTATTCTTCACAGCAGCCTTATCTTGCTTTAAGCAGCTCCCTTTCTTGGGACAGGAAATGTGTCCCTGAACCTTTGCTTGGGGGCAAGATCCCAGTTTCCATGGGTCCCAATGTCCCTTTGCTGTCTACCTGCCTCAGGGATTCTGATGTCCTACATCCGGCTTACCATCCACTTGTGAAGACACTAGTACCATCTTGGAATCTTCTGTCTCCCATCTCCTTGCTGGCGCTTTGCCTGGAATAAAACAGAAGTGGTTGGAACCCTAGGTCATCATTCTTTCCTTGCTAACCCGAGACTCTGTATTTGTCTCTATTGGGGGAACCCACCCCCAATATTTCAACATAGGTTCTTTAAATTTTCCGTAAGTGTCAGCTGGCTGAGAAATAAAGAGAGACAGTACAAAGAGAGGAATTTTACAGCTGGGCCACCAGGGGTGACATCACATATTGGTAGGACCATGATGCCTGCCTGTGTCTCAGACCAGCAAGTTTTTATTAAGGGTTTCAAAAGGGGAGGGGGTGTAAGAACAGGGAGTAGGTACAAAGATCACATGCTTCAAAGAGCAAACAGCAGAACCACTAATAAGCATCTAACAAAGATCACATGTCTGAGGGAACAGGACAAAGGGCAAAAGCAGAACCACTGATAAGGGTCCAACAAAGATCACAGGGCAAAGGGCAAAAGCAGAACCACTGAAAAGGGTCTATGTTCAGCGGTGCATGTATTGTCTTGACAAACATCTTAAACAACAGAAAACAGGGTTCGAGAGCAGAGAACCAGTCTGACCATAAATTTACCAGGGTGGAGTTTTCCCAACCCTAGTAAGCCTGAGGGTTCTGCAGGAGACCAGGGCTTATCTCAGTCCTTGTCTCAACTGCACAAGACAGACATTCCCAGAGCGGCCGTTTATAGATCTCCCTCCAGGAACACATTCCTTTCCGAGGGTATTAATATTAATATTCCTTGCTAGGAAAAGAATTTAACAATATCTTTCCTACTTGCACATCCACTTATAGGCTCTCTGCAAGAAGAAAAATATGGCTCTTTTTGCCTGAACCCGCGGGCAGTCAGACCTTATGGTTGTGTTCCCTTGTTCCATAAAAATTGCTGTTATTCTGTTCTTTTTCAAGGTGCACTGATTTCATATTGTTTAAATACACATGTTTTACAATCAATTTGTACAGTTAACACAATTATCACAGTGGTCCTGAGACAACGTACATCCTCAGCTTACAAAGATAACAGGATTAAGAGATTAAAGTAAAGACGGGCATAAGAAATTATAAAAGTATTATTTGGGAACTGGTAAATGTCCATATTAAGATGAACTCTTCACAATTTATGTTCCTCTGCCGCAGCTCCAGCGGGTCCCTCCATTCGGGGTCCCTGACTTCTCGTAACATGTCTCAACATTCAATCACCTCTGTGTTGGTCCTACCCAGTAGTAACTCTTGTGTTCAGCTCTTCTCTACCATTATGAAGCTGTGCTTTTCACAAATCAGAATGACAGCTGATATAAATTAATGGGAGACTCAATCTTTAAAATGACTTCAACTAGTTTTCGTGAGTTATCTATGAAAACTAGCCTGCAAAATAGCTCACTTTTTCTGTTCTTTTCAGCCTGCCCCGCTACTTAGGTCATAAGTCAACAGAAAAGACTCCACCAGGAAAGTTTACTCTTTTTTTTTTTAAAGAGATGAGGTCTCACTATATTGCCCAGGCTGGGCTCTAACTCCTGGGTAGAAGTGGTCCTCCCACCTCAGCCTCTCCAGTAGCTGAAACTACAGGCTTGAGCCACCACACCCAGCAATGAGGAGGGTTTTGTAGGCACACTCAAAAGTGGAATGACATGACTCCATGATGGGGAAGATCCAGCCTGTTTGTTGTTCATAAGAAATGGGCCTGAGGTATAATCAGATTGACCACAGGAATCAGTTGTGTAGCTGCCAAAAAGCTTTCCAAAGAAAACAGGAATTCATCTCTCTTTAAAATATTTTTGCCTATGTCTGGAGGAGGCTGCAGGCTCTTACTTGTGAGGCTGAAGTTGGGCAGAATAGCTGGATTAAAACATTAATTTGAAGCCAGGCATGGTGGCTCATGCCTGTAATCCTAGCACCTTGGGAGGCTGAGGCACTGGATTGCCTGAGCCCAGGAGTTTGAGATCAGCCTGGGCAACATGGTGAAGCCCAGTCTCTACTAAAAATACAAAAAATTACCCGGGCATGGTGGTGCACACCTATACTCCCAGCTACTCGGGAGGCATGAGAATTGCTTGAATCTGGGAGGCAGAAGCTGCAGTAAGCCAAGATTGCACCACCAAACTCTAGCCAGAGTGACAGAGTGAGACCCTGTCTCCAAAATACAAAAATGAAAAATAAACATTAACTTGAGCAATGCCATAAAATTCATACAAAGTTGGAGGAACTATTCTAGATTAAAGAGTCATGAAAAACAGATGCAAATGTGAGATCCTTTATTTGATTCTAGATTTTAAAAATAGCAGAAAGCATTATTTGCATAATAGGAAAATTGTATATGGTCTGTACATTATATATTATTAAGTATATTAAATTACTGTTAATCTCCTTAAGTGAGATAATGATATTGTGGTTTTGAAGACAATGTCCTTGTTCTTAGAAGACACACATTGATGTGATTTAGCGTGAAATGGCATGGTGTTAGCAATTTACTTTCAAATGATTCAGCAAACATTTTATATATGTATCTTATATATGTATAAAATCTAGGTGAAAGGCATATAGGTGCTCATTGTACTTGTCTTCACATTTTTGGTAGGTTTGCAAATTTTAAAGGGAAAATTTTATCTTGAGAAACCATTAAAAGAAGAGAGAATTTTTGCTAAAAGAAATGAAGAATGAAAGAAGTTAAAGATTGCTCTGTTTAATTATGTGAGGAACTGTATCAGAAAAAAAGGGATGGAATTTCAGAATGTCTCCAGAGAGCAGAGGTAGCATCTAGGCCTGGGAGAAACAAGAAAGTAGATTTTGGCTTAAAAGAAAGAAAAAAAATTTTTATTTATTTATTTATTTATTTTTTTATTTTTTTTTATTATACTTTAGGTTTTAGGGTACATGTGCACAATGTGCAGGTTTGTTACATATGTATCCATGTGCCATGTTGATTTCCTGCACCCATTAGCTCGTCATTTAGCATTAGGTATATCTCCTAATGCTGTCCCCGCCCCCCCCACCCCCCACCCCACAACAGTACCCGGAATGTGATGTTCCCCTTCCTGTGTCCATGAGTTCTCATTGTTCAATTCCCACCTATGAGTGAGAACATGCGGTGTTTGGTTTTTTGTCCTTGCGATAGTTTACTGAGAATGATGTTTTCCAGTTTCATCCATGTCCCTACAAAGGACATGAACTCATCATTTTTTATGGCTGCATAGTATTCCATGGTGTATATGTGCCACATTTTCTTAATCCAGTCTATTGTTGTTGGACATTTGGGTTGGTTCCAACTCTTTGCTATTGTGACCCCATCAAAAAGTGGGCAAAGGACATGAACAGACACTTCTCAAAAGAAGACATTTATGCAGCCAGAAAACACATGAAGAAATGCTCATCATCACTGGCCATCAGAGAAATGCAAATCAAAACCACAGTGAGATACCATCTCACACCAGTTAGAATGGCCATCATTAAAAAATCAGGAAACAACAGGTGCTGGAGAGGATGTGGAGAAATAGGAACTCTTTTACACTGTTGGTGGGACTGTAAACTAGTTCAACCATTGTGGAAGTCAGTGTGGCGATTCCTCAGGGATCTAGAACTAGAAATACCATTTGACGCAGCCATCCCATTACTGGGTATATACCCAAAGGAGTATAAATCATGCTGCTATAAAGACACATGCACACGTATGTTTATTGCGGCAAAAGAAAGAAAATTATGTAATAAGACTCTTGCTCCTTGGCTACAGCCAGGCACTCTAGTAGCAGAAGAGAAGACATAATATTAAGGTGAGAATGTGTTTGTCACTAAATATGATCTTTGCATTTTTATTACCCAGTAATGACCAGAAAAATCATGGGAGCTGCCTGAGAACTAAGGGAATAATTTCCCCACTAAATAAAAGTTAAAGAAGCAGTGAATATTTGATATGGTTTGGTTGTGTCCCCACTCAAATCTCATCTTGGACTGTAATCCCCATAATCCCCATGTGTCGAGAGAGGGACCTGGTGGGAAGTGATTGGATCATGGGGGCTGCTTCCTCCCTGCTATTC
Source organism: Hylobates moloch (assembly GCF_009828535.3). NCBI lineage: Eukaryota > Metazoa > Chordata > Mammalia > Primates > Hylobatidae > Hylobates > Hylobates moloch. The sequence goes on along the minus strand of NW_026652285.1, from coordinate 51,223,607 downwards.
TCATGATACTGAGTGAGTTCTCACAAGATCCGACGGTTTTATAAGGGGCTCTTCCTCCTTTGCTTTCTCTTCTTTCTCCTGCTGCCATGTAAGACATACCTTGCTTCCCCTTCACCATCGACCATAATTTTAAGTTTCCTGAGGCTTCCCTAGCCATGCAAAACTGTGAGTCAATTAAATCTCTTTGGTTTATAAATTACCCAGTCTCAGGTGAAAGTGTGAAAATGGACTAATACAATATTTTTTAAAATATTCTTGAGTAGAGCTTGTTCAAAATACTGAAAGCTTTTGTTCATAATTTAATTATTATATACTACATTAACTGATTTTCAGATGTTAAGACAACATTGCATTTACGGGATAAATGCATTTAATCATGATGTATGATCACTTTTTTTGTTTGTTTGTTTGTTTGTTTGTTTTGAGACGGAGTCTTGCTCTGTCACCCAGGCTGGAGTGCAGTGGCACAATCTCGGCTCACTGCAAGCTCCGCCTCCCGGGGTTCACGCCATTCTCCTGCCTCAGCCTCTCTGAGTAGCTGGGACTACAGGCACCCGCCACCACGCCCGGCTAATTTTTTTTGTATTTTTTTAGTAGAGACGGGGTTTCACCGTGGTCTCGATCTCCTGACCTCATGATCCACCCGCCTCGGCCTCCCAAAGTGCTGGGATTACAAGCGTGAGCCACCACGCCCGACCATGATGTATAATCACTTTTATAGTTGCTGAGACTCATTTTCTTTTTTTTTTTTATTATACTTTAAGTTTTAGGGTACATGTGCACAACGTGCAGGTTAGTTACATATGTATACACGTGCCATGTTGGTGTGTTGCACCCATTAACTCATCATTTAACTTTAGGTATATCTCCTAATGCTATCCCTCCCCCATCCCCCCACCCCACAACAGGCCCCGGTGTGTGATGTTCCCCGCCCTGTGTCCATGAGTTCTCATTGTTCAATTCCCACCTGTAAGTGAGAACATGCAGTGTTTGGTTTTTTGTCCTTGTGATAGTTTGCTGAGAATGATGGTTTCCAGCTTCATCCATGTCCCAACAAAGGACATGAACTCATCATTTTTTATGGCTGCATAGTATTCCGTGGTGTATATGTGCCACATTTTCTTTTTTTGTTTTTTTTTTTTTTTTTTTTTACTTTTTTTTTTTTATTATACTTTAGGTTTTAGGGTACATGTGCACAATGTGCAGGTTTGTTACATATGTATCCCTGTGCCATGTTGATTTCCTGCACCCATTAACTCGTCATTTAGCATTAGGTATATCTCCTAATGCTGTCCCTCCCCCCTCCCCCCACCCCACAACCGTCCCTGGAGTGTGATGTTCCCCTTCCTGTGTACATGAGTTCTCATTGTTCAATTCCCACCTATGAGTGAGAACATGCGGTGTTTGGTTTTTTGTCCTTAGGATAGTTTACTGAGAATGATGTTTTCCAGTTTCATCCATGTCTCTACAAAGGACATGAACTCATCATTTTTTATGGCTGCATAGTATTCCATGGTGTATATGTATGTGCCACATTTTCTTAATCCAGTCTATCATTGTTGGACATTTGGTTGGTTCCAAGTCTTTGCTATTGTGAATAGTGCCACAATAAACATACGTGTGCATGTGTCTTTAGAGCAGCATGGTTTATAATCCTTTGGGTATATACCCAGTAATGGGATGGCTGGGTCAAATGGTATTTCTAGTTCTAGATCCCTGAGGAATCGCCACACTGACTTCCACAATGGTTGAACTAGTTTGCAGTCCCACCAACAGTGTAAATGTGTTCCTATTTCTCCACATCCTCTCCAACACCTGTTGTTTCCTGACTTTTTAATGATGGCCATTGTAACTGGTGTGAAATGGTATCTCATTGTGGTTTTGATTTGCATTTATCTGATGGCCAGTGATGATGAGCATTTTTTCATATGTCTTTTGGCTGCATAAATGTCTTCTTTTGCGAAGTGTCTGTTCATGTCCTTCGCCCACTTTTTGATGGGGTTGTTTTTTTCTTGTAAATTTGTTTGAGTTCATTGTAGATTCTGGATATTAGCCCTTTGTCAGATGAGTAGGTTGCAAACATTTTCTCCCATTCTGTAGGTTGCCTGTTCACTCTGATGGTAGTTTCTTTTGCTGTGCAGAAGCTCTTTAGTTTAATTAGATCCCATTTGTCAATTTTGGCTTTTGTTGCCATTGCTTTTGGTGTTTTAGACATGAAGTCCTTGCCCATGCCTATGCCCTGAATGGTATTGCCTAGGTTTTCTTCTAGGGTTTTTATGGTTTCAGGTCTAACATTTAAGTCTTTAATCCATCTTGAATTAATTTTTGTATAAGGTGTAAGGAAGGGATCCAGTTTCAGCTTTCTACATATGGCTAGCCAGTTTTCCCAGCACCATTTATTAAATAGGGAATCGTTTCCCCATTTCTTGTTTTTGTCAGGTTTGTCAAAGATCAGATGGTTGTACATGTGTGGCATTATTTCTGAGGGCTCTGTTCTGTTCTGTTCTGTTCTGTTCCATTGGTCTATGTCTCTGTTTTGGTACCAGTACCATGCTGTTTTGGTTACTGTAGCCTTGTAGTATAGTTTGAAGTCAGGTAGCGTGATGCCTCCAGCTTTGTTCTTTTGGCTTAAGATTGTCTTGGCAATGTGGGCTCTTTTTTGGTTCCATATGAACTTTAAAGTAGTTTTTTCCAACTCTGTGAAGAAAGTCATTGGTAGCTTGATGGGGATGGCATTGAATCTATAAATTACCTTGAGCAGTATGGCCATTTTCACGATATTGATTCTTCCTACCCATGAGCATGGAATGTTCTTCCATTTGTTCGTATCCTCTTTTATTTCATTGAGCAGTAGTTTGTAGTTCTCTTTGAAGAGGTCCTTCACATCCCTTGTAAGTTGGATTCCTAGGTATTTTATTTTCTTTGAAGCAATGGTGAATGGGAGTTCACTCATGATTTGGTTCTCTGTTTGTCCGTTATTGGTATATAAGAATGCTTGTGATTTTTGCACATTGATTTTGTATCCTGAGACTTTGCTGAAGTTGCCTATCAGCTTAAGGAGATTTTGGGCTGAGATGATGGGGTTTTCTAAATATACAATCATGTCATCTGCAAACAGGGACAATTTGACTTCCCCTTTTCCTAATCGTATACCCTTTATTTCCTTCTCCTGCCTGATTGCCCTGGCCAGAACTTCCAACACTATGTTAAATAGGAGTGGTGAGAGAGGGCATCCCTGTCTTGTGCCAGTTTTCAAAGGGAATGCTTCCAGTTTTTGCCCATTCAGTATGATATTGGCTGTGGGTTTGTCATAGATAGCTCTTATTATTTTGAGATACATCCCATCAATACCTAATTTTTTAAGAGTTTTTAGCATGAAGCGTTGTTGAATTTTGTCAATGGCCTTTTCTGCATCTATTGAGATAATCATGTGGTTTTTGTCGTTGGTTCTGTTTATATGCTGGATTACGTTTATTGATTTTCATGTGTTGAACCAGCCTTGCATCCTAGGGATGAAGCCCACTTGATCATGGTGGATAAGCTTCTTGATGTGCTGCTGGATCCAGTTTGCCAGTATTTTATTGAGGATTTCTGCATCGATGTTCATCAAGGATATTGGTCTAAAATTCTCTTTTTTTGCTGTGTTTCTGCCAGGCTTTGGTATCAGGATGATGTTGGCCTCATAAAATGAGTTAGGGAGGATTCCCTCTTTTTCTATTGATTGGAATAGTTTCAGAAGTAATGGTACCAGCTCCTCCTCGTACCTCTGGTAGAATTCGGCTGTGAATCCATCTGGTCCTGGACTTTTTTTGGTTGGTAAGCTATTAATTATTGCCTCAATTTCAGAGCCTGTTATTGGTCTATTCAGAGATTCAACTTCTTCTTGGTTTAGTCTTGGGAGGGTGTATGTGTTGAGGAATTTGTCCATTTCTTCTAGATTTTCTAGTTTATTTGTATAGAGGTGGTTTATAGTATTCTCTGATGGTAGTTTGTATTTCTGTGGGATTGGTGGTGATATCCCCTTTGTCATTTTTTATTGCGTCTATTTGTTTCTTCTCTCTTCTTTATTAGTCTTGCTAGTGGTCTATCAATTTTGTTGGTCTTTTTGAAAACCAGCTCCTGGATTCATTGATTTTTTAAATGTTTTTTTGTGTCTCTATCTCCTTCAGTTCTGCTCTGATCTTAGTTATTTCTAGCCTTCTGCTAGCTTTTGAATGTGTTTGCTCTTGCTTTTCTAGTTCTTTTAATTGTGATGTTAGGGTGTCAATTTTAGATCTTTCCTGCTTTCTCTTGTGGGCATTTAGTGCTATAAATTTCCCTCTACACGCTGCTTTGAATGTGTCCCAGAGATTCTGGTACGTTGTGTCTTTGTTCTCGTTGGTTTCAAAGAACATCTTTATTTCTGTCTTCATTTCATTATTAACCCAGTAGTGATTCAGGAGCAGGTTGTTCAGTTTCCATGTAGTTGAGCGGTTTTGAGTGAGTTTCTGAATGCTGAGTTCTAGTTTGATTGCACTATGGTCTGAGAGACAGTTTGTTATAATTTCTGTTGTTTTACATTTGCTGAGGAGTGCTTTACTTCGAATTATGTGGTCAATTTTGGAATAGGTGTGTTGTGGTGCTGAAAAGAATGTATATTCTGTCGATTTGGGGTGGAGAGTTCTGTAGATGTCTATTAGGTCCACTTGGTACAGAGCCGAGTTCAATTCCTGGATATCCTTGTTATTTTTCTGTCACTGAGACTCATTTTCTAATATTTTGCTAAGAATTTTTCCACCAATATGCATGAGAGATATTGATCTGTTGCTTTGTTTTCTTGTCTTTATATACGTATCACTGTTTGAGTTGGAAACAACATTATATATGTGCACCTTGAGATCAGGAATACAACAGTGAATAACATAGACCTGGTTCCTACCCTCAAGAAGTTTACAGTCTGTTGGGGAAAGTCAGAAATAACAAAAGAAAATAAGTGTATGTATTTGTACATTTACAATTACAGTTGTGATAACGCTATAAAAGAAATAAATGATGTTATATGATTTTTAAAGTAATGGAACCAAGTAGGGTGGGGTAGAGGGACTTTCTTAAGGGGACGATAAGGAAGATCTCTCCAATGAAAACTAAAGAATGAGTCAGCTCAGGCCAGGCACAGAGGCTCACACCTATAATCCCAGCACTTTGGGAGGCTGAGGCGGTGGATCACTCGAGGTCAGGAGTTCAAGACCAGCCTGGCCAACATGGTGAAACCCTGTTGTTTAGTAGAAATCTCTACTAAACATACAAAAAATTAGCCAGATGAGGCAGTGGGCGCCTGTAATCTCAGCTACTTGCAATGCTGAGGCAGGAGAATTTCTTGAACCCGGGGGCAAAGGTTGCAGTGAGCTAAGATTGCACTACTGCCCTCCAGCCTGAGTGACAGAGTGGGACGCTGTCAAAAAAAAAAAAAAAAAAAAGAATGGGTCAGCTGGAAAAGGAAGCAAGGGTATGAAATATTTCAGACAGAGGTAACAAAAGGTACAAAGGCTCCAGGCAGGAAAAACCTTGCAAATTAGAGAAACTGAAAAAGATGTGCTTAGGGCACGATAAGTGACCTTAAGACAGATAGAGAAGGAAAGACAGCCAGCTAAGGAAGGCCATTCTAGTCCACAAAGGATTTTGTATTTTATTCTAAGTGTTATGGGAATCCATCAGTGAGTTCAGTACAGGAACGTGGTTGGCAGAGTAGGTTTAATTATTTTCATCTTACAGATTATGTTACTGAGTCTCAGAGAGGTTGATTCATTCAGGATCACACAGTAAGTGGCTGAAAACAAAAATAATTCAACTCCTAAGGTAATACTCCTTGGACTATTATATTTTGATTATTGGTCTTAATGATGACCTCCACTTGATGCTGGAGACTCAAACTCGAATTTGTCATATCTTCCACTTGTGAGTCATTTGCTTAAAAGGCCCATATGGAGGGGAGCCTGAAAGCTGGTTACAGTGAGGCTTGGCATCATCTGTCGTTTTCCCTTACCCATTCTGCCCCAATAATAGAGAACTAAGCACTTTTCAGGGAAAGATGTAGATGGATGAAGGAGGTAATCTTTATAAAAATTAATACTAAAATACAATTTTTCCTTTAGTGGTGAAATCAACTTAAGATTTATTTTCCAAAATGGTAATCCAGCACCAACATAGGAAGATAGAATTTTGAGCATTGCAGGCATAAGTGTATTAAGGGCTGTGTGAGTTTATGCGGACTGGCAGGGGCAAGACTTGGGAAGATGAGCTATTTTTCAGACCTAAATATTAAAAAGCTCTTTATCGAGGGCACAAGAAGAGAAAACTGGATTTTACATCTAGGAAATTTAGACTTTGTCAAATACCACAAGAATGCTATGAGGGACCTGGAAGGAAGGCACCACGGTGGCATTATAAGAAAAGTGGTGACTTGCTTCTTGGGAGGTCACAGCCTTCCCAGGAGACTGCAGGTGAAAAGCTACTGAACCAAAGGTCAGAAAACCAGGGGTCCAAGTCATCCTTCCACAAACCAAATGTGTCACCTTGGGCGAGTTTTCTGGTCTTGGCTTTCTCATTTGTAAAGCCAGAGTTTCAAAATAGTAGGTCTTTAAAGTCTCTTTCAGGTCTAAGATACCACGATTTAGAACTTAGAGTTCAGTTTTCTAGCCTGTTTATTCAAACCGTACTGTCAAGTCTAATTTTTTTTTTTTTTTTTTTTGAGACAGAGTCTCACTCTTTCACCCGGGCTGTGGTGCAGTGGCACGATCTCGGCTCACTGCAAGCTCTGCCTCCCGGGTTCATGCCATTCTCCTGCCTCAGCCCCCCAAGTAGCTGGGACTACAGGCACCTGTCACCATGCCCGGCTAATTTTTTGTATTTTTAGTAGAGACGGGGTTTCACCATGTTAGCCAAGATGGTCTCGATCCCCTGACCTCGTGATCTGCCCACCTTTGCCTCCCAAAGTGCTGGGATTACAGGCATGAGCCACCGCACCCTGCCTGTCAAGTCTAACTTTTCAAACAATAGAAAAATTTAACAATTATTTAGTGATTTTGAGTGTAACTAACCCAAATAAATGATGGCAAAATAATTGACTGAGTGTTTCACACTGCCACTAATGCTTGCACAGGTCCTGGTATTACTTTGGCTAAATAGTAAGTTTCAATTCAATTCAACCTCAAATTTTCAATGTTATCCTTCTTTTTTTTTTCTACATCTTGCAAGGTCATCCCAACCTCTATAACTATTTCATTTGTAGAGAGTACAAATGGAATTGTAAATATGTGTGGGAATTTAAAAATAGAAGTGGCACTTTGGTTTCATTTTCACATTCTTTAAGACACAAATATTTATTGCAACCCCTTCCAAAACACACAAAACATACATCTACGTACACACACATTGACCAACACCTAGATCTCTTCACATTTAGTAAAGCTTAACCTATTCAGTGGTCGTTAAAGATTTCAGAGCCAAAGATATGAATGATTAATACTGGCCAAGAGGGGATATTCGACTGAAACGTTAAAAGGCCCTACTTTATATTCTAAAAGGTATTGAATTTTGCCCTGAGTAAAATGAAAGTGAAAGTGCTAACTGAAGAAGTCAAATGGTTTCCTGGATGGAAAGATAACTTCCTATCCTGTCTCCTATATCACTGTGTAGGTTCTTAGAGGCCAAATGGGATGGTACACTGACAAACGTTGAGACTGACCTGGTCAAAAGTGACTTAACAGATTTTTCAAACATCATACACACCTAAGCCCGAATAAGGGAAGCCTGCCCACTACTATTTGCTGGAAATTGTTGTATAAATGGTTCAGTGTGGCTTTTATTCTTTGATGCTTCTAAGGGTTTTTCTGGCACTTGAGGAGTTACATACCCATTCATCTGTCAAAATTGAAAGAGGAATGTTATTCAAGAGAGTGTTCACATGTCTGAATAAATGCAGCAAAATAAGACAAGTGAAAAATGGCTCAGTCCTAAATGTCCTAAGTATTCTGGAAAGCACGTGTACATTTTAAAACTGATTGCTTTTTTAATTTTCTGTGTATCATGCTCATGGCTTTTAAAAAAATTTACTGATTTTCTTGATGAAGAGTTTAGCAAATGCAGAAATTGAATCTTACTTTCCAAATGCTTTGATTGCTTCTAATTGCCTTTAGTTTTTTTATGTGTGTTAGTTTAATACCACAGAAAGCTTTAGAATCATTAGCTCTAGAAACATAAGCCTGCCACTTAATCACACAATGAGTGAATCACTGGCATCCAGGCTGGCCAGAGAGCCAGACCTGGAGCTGTCTGTTCTAAGCCTCAACTGGGAGATTCATTTGTCTTAGGCTGCTCAAATCACTTCTCGTCTTAGTGGAAATTTTCAGAATGCCCTCACAGCTATAAATTTCCAACATGGTATAGAAATTCATTGGCCCAGCACAACTGACTATTCTAGGGATTGGAAGAAGCTTTTAGTTATATTCATTTTCTGAAACAAAAAGAACTCTTAACGGCCTCATGTCTATCTGTCTCCTCTCCTTTTCTACCCTACCCAACAGCAGCAATGGTGTAATGCAAAGATAGCCCCAAAAATTACATGTACCGAAGGTTATGAATTGGTCTTGTGTTAAGAGCACAAACCTCAAAATTAGACCTGGATTCAAATCCAGCCTCCCCACTTTTAGTTGTGGGCCCTAGGAAAAGTTATTTACTCTCTCTTAGCCTCAGTTTTTTCATCTACGTAATGGAGGAAATAATCTCTACTTCAAGTGGTTGTTATAAGAATCAGATAAGATAACATAGGAAAAACAGACAGCTCCTGGCAGGGACTAAGTGCTTTTTTTTTTTTTTCTTTTGAGACCGGATCTCATTCTGTTGTCCAGGCTGGAGGTCGGTGGCATGATCACGGCTCACTGCAGCCTCGACCTCCTGAGCTCAAGCCATCCTCCCACTTCAGCCTCCCTAGTAGCTAGGACTGCAGGCACACATTACCACGCCCATATAATTTTTGTATTTTTGTAAAGACAGGGTTTCTCCACGTTGCCCAGGCTCATCTTGAACTCCTGGGCTCAAGCAATCTGCCCGCCTCAGCCTCCCAAAGTCCTGGGATTACAGGCACGAGCCACTGCACCTAGCCATAAATGCTTATTTAATGGGAGCTATTAATGTTGTTGATGTTGTTGCTAAGTTCTATCTGCGAATTATTCTACATTCCCAACAGTCAGTGGAAGTCTTTGAATCTTATCAGTGGAAAGGAGTTTAAATATCTTATCCCCCAATCCACTTAATTTACAGATTAAGAAACTCATGTTTCTGTAAAATATTCAAGAGGCCACACACTTGTCCAAGGTCACACAGAATGACCTGAAGGATGGCAAAGTCTCTTGATTTCCAGACCAGAGTTTATTCTGCATGCAGTGCTCATGTATAATATTTTGATTGTTCTTTGGTACATGCAGGATTATTTCTCCTGCTTTCATATTTTTCTGATCATTTACAGTTTTAATTCCAGCTTGTTATCATGTGGAATCTTACTTAGATCAATATATGCATCTGAAAAAATGTGAAAATAGTGCAAATTAATTAGAAGCCAGAAAATCTAATCAGAAGAGAAACATTTTGAAAAAAGTGCGTAAACAGTTCAAAATAATTTAGAATACCTATCCAAAGAACTGTTGTAAGAGAATAACGACTTTGTTATGAATAATGATAAACAGTTTTCTTTTTGATTTTCTAAAGAAATATTTCCAGGAAAAATGGTGTTAGATGCAAAGTCTAATATATATTCTCCATATTTATATCTTTGTATATATTACCAAAAAAAGCTACATTTAAAATTTTGTTTTTTCTTCTAAATGTTTCAGCTAAACAAGAGTGAAAGTTTTGGAGAGAGGAAGGAAGAGAAAGAGACCTAATGTTATTTTTCTCCTGCTACAGGAGGGAATTTACCAAGAAATAGAAAATAGATGCCTTATTGTTGGATTGTGGCTAAGTAGTTCTCACTGCTGGAAGGACTTCCACTGAAGCCCAAAGCAGAAGAGGGAATTAAGTAAGTGATTCTTGCTTAAGCTGAATCTCAAGTATCTTGCTGGTAGCTAGAACATAAAAGAGGGAGTCAAGGAGAAGCTATGACTCCACACTCCTCTCTTGTGCTAGCATTGGCTCAGCTTTGTTCTCTTTGGCTGGCAGCCTCCTGCCCTCAGTGCCTCTGACCCACCCCTGCCTTGGGAGGAGGGGCATTGCCAAGGATTTCTTTTAGCCTATAGGCGCCCCCTAGGAAAACTTACTGGACCCATGACAACAGTCATAACACCGCTATGGTTCCTGGATCCTATTAAGAAAGATTCCTTTTATTCTTATTCATACAGCAAAATGTGCTTGTCATAAATAATATAATGTGAAACATAGAGAGTAGAAAACTAAGTACTCTTTGGCCACAGTACTTAATTTTTGCTTTTTTTCACTTGACATATGTCTTGGAACCCTGTTCCATAGTCAATAGAAATCTACCTCATTTTTAAAATAATTTTTTTCAATACTGTATTACTTTCAATATAGTATTCCATAATATAAATGAGTGGTAATTTATTTAACCATTTCCTGATTGAGACAAATTTCTGTCTCATTCTTATTTTTCTTTACTAAAAATAAAGCTGCAATGACCATCCATGTTTATTTACTTTATAAACATGTGTGAATATTTAAAATTCTTAGAAATGGAATTTAAGGACTTGAAGGATATGCTTGTTTTAAATTTGGATAGATATTTCTAAATTATCATTAAAAAAAGCTTGTACTGGTTTACACCCTTGGAAGCTGTGTGTGAAACTGCCCATTCCCACCTGATGATACTGGTAGCAATATATTGAATTTTTAACGAACTGATTAGTTGGTAATAAAGTGTATCTCACTGTTTATTTTGCATTTTCATTGTCACTTTTGAAATTAAGCATCTTTTCATATTTTATTTCTTAATTTTTTGTGAATTGTCTCTTTGTCTCTTATGCTAATTTTATATTTTATATCTTTTCGTGATAATTTTAGGTGCCTTTAGTATATTTTGTATATTATATTTGGTTTTCTATATATTACAAAGACTTTCACTGGTACCTTTTATGTTGATGTCTTTTGTCATGCAGGTCTTTTCATTTTTTTTTTTTTTTTTGGCATGTAATCTGTTGGTCTCTTATCAATGGCTCCTGGAATTTGTGTCTTTCTTAGGACAGCCTTTATCAACCCCCATAATTATAAAAACTGATGTGCAATATCTTACTCTGGTTCCTTTCTGCTGTTTTTTTTTATTTGATGTTTAGAATTTAATCCATTTGGATTTTTGCATATGATGTGATATAAGTATCTATTTTTTTTTTTTTTTCAGAATCTACAACGTTCTCAATATTGTGTGTGGGTTTTTTACTGTTGTTGTTTATTTGTTTGAGACACAGTCTCACTCTGTCGCCCAGGCTGGAGTGCAGCCACATGATCATGGCTCACTTCAGCCTTGACCTCCCAGGCTTAAGTGATCCTCCCTTCTCAGCCTCCCAAGTAGCTGGGACTACAGGTGCGAGCCACCACAGCCAGCTAATTTTGTATTTTTTGTAGAGACAGGGTTTCCTTGTCTCTATATTGCCCCAGGCTGGTCTGGCACTACTGGGCTCAGGCAATCCACCCACCTTGGCCCAGAGCGCTGGGATTACAGACATGAACCACCGTGCCTGGTCTCAGTATGGTTTTTGAACCGTCTGTCCTTTCCATGCTAAGTTGAAATGCTATCTTTTTATATTCTAAATGTTCCTTTATGCATAGCTTTGTTCCTGAATTGTCCTTTTTGGTTCCAATTGTCCATGTCTTTATTCTGAGCCAATAAAATATTGTTTAATTAATACCAGCTTTGTATATTTTGATAACTGAAAAGTCAGGTTTTTCCTTGTTTTTCTTTTTTTTTTGGTAAATTTTGTTGCTTGTTTTGAGGTATTCTCTCTTTTGAACTCTAAAATCAGCTTTTCAAATTCTATAAATCTCTTGTTAAGATTTTTATTAGGATTGCATTGAATTTATGGATTAATTTGAAAAGGTGATATCTTAGGAATATTGACTCTTTCATCTGGAAACATATGTAGATTTCTGTCTTTTCATGTCTTCTTTTATATCTTCAATAAGATTTTATAGTTTTCTTCATGCAGACCTTGCACAGTTCTAGGGGATTGTTTTTAAGTCTCTATTGCCATTGGGAATGAGATCGCTAGAATTTATTTTTCTGAAGAGAAAGGGGTAAAAGAAGAAAAAAGAAAGCAGGAGTTGAAAGAATATGATAGAGAAGGAAAAGAGAAAGAAAAATCAAAAGGGGAAGATGGAATGGTACAAAAAAGGAAAGAGGAGAAAATTTTATTTTTATTGAACATCTATCATGTGACACACACTGTGTTAGAGGTGTTCACGTGCATCATCTTGTGTGTACTTTCAACCAGCTGGCTTGTTTGACAAAACTAAAGTTTAGAAAGATCAGCAAGGGATTATGGAACAGGAAATGGCAAGAGAACAGGTTTGGAATAAGACCTGGGAACCGATCCCAGATACTGCTCTCACCAGCTGTGTGATCTTGCTCCCTTTACCTAATTACATTCCTCATTTGTAAAACTTGGATTATAACTGCTTAGGTGACTGTGAGGACCAAGTGAAATAGTGTATCTAAAGTGCCTGCCACATAAGGAGCTCACCGTAAATGCTGGTTCCCACCCATCAATCATCTCTTCTGACCCTGTGGCCTTTCTGCCCCCTGCACCAGCCTGCCATGGAAATCTGAGTCTGCCCAGGACAACACGGAGCCTTAACATAAATGTGCTATGAGATGTTGATTCCATGAGTGCATAACACCCAGGAACACATACCAACAGTTCTTAAGAAACATGATAGGAAAGACAATTGTTATGAGTTATGATTTGATTTGAAAAAAAGTCAAATAAGCCTGAAAAAAATAAATTACTTGGTACAAAAGGAGGTATTGTTGAAGTGTGGATCCTTATTTGAGCCTAAATCCCCAGTGAGAAACACCCTCTATTTCTACCCAAACAATAGTTTCTTGTTTGGGAGACAATGCTGGCTGCATAGTCCTGGAAAGCATCAAATCCCCATGGCAATGGCAATGGCAATGGCAATGGCAATGGTCTCTCCTGCAACACTGAAACAGTGTCTGGAGGAGCAACTGCACCACCTGACCAGGGCCTCAGCCATTGGACAGAGGCTCCAGTCTCAGCCTGAGCTGCAGGAAAACAGAACTGGCCCAGACGTCTTGGCTACACCTTATACTTGCTGCAGGGGTCTGACCATCCAGAGGAGTTATGCTCATGAAATGGGCGCATGAAGTAGAAAGAAGGCTAAAAATAAGACATAACTGAAATGCCCCAAATGAATGTTCTCGGAAGCATGTACGTTTGTTCCCAACAACTCTTGATCATGAAGAAAAGTCATGAGCCAGCCTGGATTTAAATCCTCCCCCTCTGCAGCTGGAGGCTCTTGAGGAAATTTGTTCACCTCTCTGGACCTCATTTACTTCATCTGAAAAATGAGGTTAATAACACAAACTGCAGAGAATTGCTGTGAGAATTAAATCACACAAATATAAAAATGTGCTCCATAAAAACCAGAATTGTTCTTTCATCATATAGGGAATTGCATTCAGAGCCTATGAATGTCTTCAATGCTTCTGAGTTTCACTTTTCAGGGAGAAATTTGAGTTCTTTAGTAGCCAATGTCATATGATCCTAGGACTAGTAAATGATGTATGTGATTTTTTTTTTTACAGAAGTGGACTCTCTTAAATACTGAGCCTGGTTTCCATATGTGACTTGTAACCTGATCTTGACCCATTGATTTTATATTCAAATTGTATCTAGAACCCAATCACTTCTCACCACCACTTCTGCTACCACCTGGTCATATCAAAGCCATCACCATCATATTTTTCCTGGATTATTGAAAGTAGTCCCCTAACTGATTTTCCTGCTTCTACTCTTGCCAGAAACATATTTTGAGCAATGGCAGTATCCTTGGAATAAATGTATCATCTCCCCAGAGGAGAGCCTTGGCCATCATTGATTGAATATTTATCTATTCAACAAATATTTACGGAGCCTCAACCAGATGCCAGCATTGTTCAGGCTCTGGAAAAAAAAAAATACAGCAGGAAACCTAACAGGCACATTGTGGAGCCTCACGGAGCATATGTTCTTGAAGGGCTCAATGACCAATAAACAGACAAACAAGCAAAGTATACCCTGTGCCAGATGGTGATGGGTGATGTACAGGAAAACAATACAGAGTAAAGGGAGGAGAGGGGCACAGGCACAGGGGGTGGGAAGTAGGGACTGTTATTTTAAGTATAGTGGCTGGAGAAGGTCCCCTCTAACAAGCTGACATTTTGAGTGGGAATCAAAAGGAGAAGAGGGAATGAGCCCTGTGGTCCTGTGGGAGGAGGGAGAGGGGAAGGTGTTGTAGACAGAGGAAATAGCAGGTGCAAAGGCCTGGAGGCAAAGTGAAGGGGCCAGAATGGCTGGGGCATGGTGAGTGAAGGGAGAATAGAGAGAAAGGGGCTTATGGGAATGAGAAAGGGATCACGGTGGGCCCTGCGGGCCATGAGAAAGACTGAGGACCTTACTGAAATGAGTTGGTAAAATCACTGGGAAATTTTGAGGGGAGAAATGACCATGATCTGAAGGACTTTTTTAAAGAATTATTTGGCCACTGTATAGAGCAGTGGTTCTCAGACTTGAGCATGTATCGGGATCATATTGGACGTCTTATTACAACACAGATTGCTGGACCCCAGAGTTTCTGATGCACTAGGTCAGGTGTGGTCCAGGAGAATTTGCATTTCTAGCAAGTTCCCAGATGATGCTGATGCTGCTGGTCTGGTGCCACCCTGTAAAGACCGCTGGTGTAGATAATCATTTGTAAGGGGCAATTGTAGAAGCAGGGAAACCACTTAAGGGGCTATTTGCAATAAACCAGATGATGATGGCTTTGATCGACCAAGTGGTAGCAGAGGAGGTGGTGAGAAGTGATTGGATTCGGGATACAATTTAAATATAGAGCCAATGAGATTTGCCAAATGATCAAATGTGGGGCATTATAAGAGAAAGAAATGAATCAAGAATTCTAGATTATGCAACTAGATGAATAGAATTGCCATTTACTGAGATAGGCAAGAAAGATGGTTGGGGTGTAGAAGAAGAATTTAGGAGTTTAGTTTGGGAAATGTTAAATTTGTTATGCCTGTTAAAGATATCCAAATGGAGGTGTCAAGTAAGCCTTTCTTTAGAGGAGTGTGGAATTCAGGGGAGAGTCCTGGTCTGGAGATAGAAATGCAGGGATCGTCAGCATACAGATGGTATCAGAAAGACTGAGCTCATCACTGGAGAGAATGAGGGTAGAGAAAAGGTTCAAGGACTGAACTCTATGGCAATCCAATGGTTAGAAGTCTGGGTGATGAAATGAACCAGTAATGAGAGAGAAGTGGCCAGATAGGTTAGAGGAAATCCTGGACAGTGTGATGCCCTGGATGTCAAGGGAAGCAAGTATTTCAACAAGTTCAGGTTTCTTTGCTACAAAGCCACCTTGTCATTACAATCACCACCAAGAATCCACTGTGAAGGAGATACTACTGGCTATGATAAGCTATGCTACATTTTGACCTTATGAAGAAACAATTCCAACCAGAAAAGATGGTCACTAAGATTGAGATTTATTTTCTTTTTCTTATATACTTTTGAGCTGATTTTATTTTGGCAACCAAAAAATACAGCATTGACCCAATGTAATCACTGAAATAGACTGGAATCTTTTCTTTCACCTTCAAGTGTTCTGTGTAATTGACATTTTTCTTTGAAGCAAATACTCCAATTCTGAGAGATGGAGCTATAAATCTGAGTGGTTATATGTGTGGTCAGACTGCTGGGAATTTGTATGGGTAAATTTGATAAATGTTTCCAGAGGTGCAGTGCAGGCACTGTTTTTCCTACCCCTCTCCTTTTATTCTCTCACAGTGGTTCTTGGAATTCTGTGTTTATTCAACAGTAAAAACAAATTAATACTTCAAATTGCTCATTCATTATCTCTGTGCAATCTGGTCTTTAATTTCTTACTTTTTCTAAGCAGGTTAGGAGCAGCCATGCCTGTAATGGCTGGGGAAGACTAGAGAGGGAGCCTGGGTGGGATTTGGGGTTGGTGACAATAGGTGGGAAGAAGAGGATCTGGATTTCTTCTGGAAGCCTGAAGCTTCGGGAGCAATCTACTATCAGGGTTGAGATAGGTTCTGCCATCCATCCACATGGATTGGTCTAGCCAAATAAAGGACATGAAGAACACATGGCCCAGAGCACCATGCTGCTCATACTGATGAGATACAACTACAAGCACATCAGCTTTGCTCTCCACACTGAGGCCCCAACGTTCTCACTGCAAAGAACTGTCAGGCTTGCTTCTCTGAAAAATACAATTGCTGGCAACTCAAGATGCACAAAGCAGGACCATTTATTGCATCTCTTATCAAGGTATATCTGATGACAAGTCAGCCTTACTCAGCAAAATCTCATTACAGAAAATTCATCTCATACAATTTTATACTGCTTCATTTTGTGAGTTGCAACTTCAGGGGACTCATCTTTACATTTAAATAGTATATAAAAACATACACCACAGGCCTCGTATTGCTTCTCATTGTAAGGAAAAATACCACATGTTAAGTCAGCATTATTTCCCCCAAGTAAATTAGGTAAATAAGACAATGCCCAAATCTGTGCATTGCAACTCTGCAGGTGATACAACTGCTAGAGACTTGACTTCAGAAGAAGTGGATGAGGACAGCACATTGCTGTATGCTATTTCTCTGGGGAACTGTTGGTGCTGGTATTCAGCACTGCTGCATGTAGAAGCTGCCCAAGCACAGGCTTCATGGAGCTATAGTTTGCTTCTCTATAAGGAGAAAACAACTGTTTGTTATTCAGGTTTTCTTCTCAAATGAGTTATTGAAATACTTATGGCTTGATGTATAATCTCTCCATGTCTTGTTCATTCAACAAGCATTTCTTTTACATGCCAGACACTGATCTATGTGTTTGGAATATGTTACAGAAACATACAAAAATACAAAAATTCTTGCTGCCTTGGAGTTCATATTCTAGTTGGGGGAGAAAAAGTAACTAAAAATGTAATAGATATTTATATAACACATTGGAAAGCCATGAAATGCCATGGGAAAAGTGAAGCATGATAAGAACTTTGGAAGTACAGAGAGAGCAACAGGTTGCAATTTGAAATAGAGGAGACAGAGTAGCTTCATTGAGACGGTGACATTCAAGAAAAGATTTGCAGGAGGTGAAGTAGTAAGCTAAGTGAATTTCTTGGGGAAAATCCTCCAGGCAGATGAAAGAGCCAGTGTAGAAACAAGCCAGGCACATGTTAGGAAGAGCATGGAGACCAGTATGGCTAGAGTAGAGTGAATAAGGGAAAGAATAACAGGAGTTGAGGTCAGAGAAGTGATGGGGCCCTGCTTGTAGAAGGCCTTGTTGGCCACCTGAGAGACTTGGCATTTAGTTTGAGTGAAATGGGAAGCCTTGGAAAGATTATAGGCAGAGAGATGATATGACCTGAGTTACATTTTAAGAAGATCATTCTGCTTTCTATGTTAGGAATAGTCTCTTGGAACACAAGTTTGACAGCAAAAAGACCAAAAGGAGGCTGTAGCAATACTCCAGGCAAGAGAAGGTGATGACTCAACACAGGGTGGGGTGGCAGCAAGTGGTACGAGTGAGAGGGTCAACAATGACACCAAGGATTTTAGTACAAGCAATTGGGAGCTTCTATCATCTGAAATGGGAAAACCCTCTAACAGAGTAGATTTGTGGGAGAAGATGAGAACCCCATTTTTGGACATGTGAAGTTTAAGGGGTCTCTGAGAAATCTCAGTGGACATATCAAGTAGGCAACTGCATATATGAGTCAGATTCAGGAGAGATGTTAGTTATAAAAAATTGGGGTTCATTGGCATATTGACAAAGGAGTTCATTAAGAAAGTGAGCATAGGGAAAAAAGAAAACCAAGGACTGATTCTTGGGGCAATCCAAACGAACTGATCTGGGAGAAGAGGAGACTACAATCAAGACCAAGAAGGAAGAATCAGTGAGATATGAGGCAAATGAGAAAGAATGTGGTGTCCTGGGAGCCAAGCAAAAAAAATACAATAAGGAAGAGGGTGATCAGCCATGCCATTGGATTTGCAAGTAAATTTCCTCCTCTATAAAATTCAGGTCATATGTTATTTAGATATTGGGGTACCCTGTTTAAAGAATTTCCAATTGAAAGCTTTTTATTCATTAAAAAATAAAATAAAGGCTGGGCACAATGGCTCATGCCTGTAATCCCAGCACTTTGGGAGGCCGAGGAGGGCGGATCACCTGAGGTCAGGAGTTCAAGACCAGCCTGGTCAACATGGCGAAACCCCATCTCTACTAAAAATACAAAATTAGCCGGGCAGGGTGGTGGACACCTGCAATCCAAGCTATTCGGGAGGCTGAGGCAGGACAATCGCTTGAACCCAGGAGGTGGAGATTGCAGTGGGCCGAGATTGTGCCATCGCACTCCAGCCTGGGCAACAAGAGTGAAACCCTGTCTCAAAAATAAAAATAAAAATAAAGTAAAATAAAATGCAGGAATGATAGTGTCTGCCTGATAGGCTTAAATAAGATACTATATGTGAATTGCCAATCACAATACCTAATGCTAGTATGGGCTAAACTATACTATTTATTATTTTTATTGCTAACATCTCTGAAAAATCACTTACCACTATAAAGCTGTTCACTTGCCAAGCTAGCCCCAAGGGGGCGCTCAAAGCCTTCCCTTCTTCCCCATTACTTTTCCTACAAAAGAGAACTCAAATTTAGATGTAGGACAAAATGGACTCTCATTGGCAACTGAACCATTTTGTAGCAAAGACTGGAAAACCCAATGCAGCGAGTGTCAAACTTCAGTGTGGATAAGAGTTACTCGAGGAGCTTGTTAAAATGCAAGACCACAGCCGGTCCAACAGATGAAATAAATCAGAAGGGAACCTGTTTTCCCACCCCAGGTGATTCGAATATATGTATTCTCATGATGCTGTAGTATGGGGCAGGGGGGTGGTAAAAATAATAACTAGCCTGTAGTAAATACTCTCTTCCTCTTTTCTTCTTGGGACCTTGGAATGAGTTTTGCTCCTCCTTTTCTCCTCTCTTCCGTGTAGCCAGTGAGGTAAGCCATCTCTGGTGCTTCCTTGGACTGTGAGGTCCCAGCAGGACCAAGATGTTTCTACAAAAAGCACAGTGGAGAGGGCAGCTTGGGCTAGCTTTTAGTTTGTCCACATCAGAGGACACAAAGTGATGCTTGCCAGTCCACATCTGGCCCCCAGATCTGTTTTATTTGATCTGAAAAGAATTGGCCCATCCAGTGTTTAATAAAATTTGAATTTGTTTTCAACATTTAAAACTCAGGAGATTTCACATATCAACCCAGATTTCCTGCTTCTCTGGAACAATAAGAAGATGTGAAACCTGGCTCCATGTTCCTATATGGCAAAGCTGCTTCCTTTAAATGGGCGTGGACTCTGGAATCTGCAGCCATCCCCTTCATTCTTCACTGTTCTCCCCAAAGTCAGGTGTCGGTTGCTATTTATCCTCATACATACACTCCTATTTTCCTTAAAGTTGAAGAAAAAGAAACATTCTTTAGAAAATGAGGATATAACAAGAGGAGCTAGTGTTTTCAAAAATAAATTTTCTTATACCAGACCCCTTTTCTCATTTACATTATTGGCCTGGCTTCTCTAGGCATTTAAGTTTGCTATCTCAGGTCTAGCTCTTAATCCAGAGGTGAAAAGTTGTCCTTACATTAAAGAATGATGTGGAATACCACAGCAGTAAAGAGGAGCAGAACTACTAATGCACACTAAAATTAATGAATTCCAAAAGTTAGGCTGAGCAAAAGAAGTCAGACACAAAAGCGTAATACTATATAATTCCATTTAGATGAACGATTCTAGAAAAGTTGAAACTAAGCTATAGTAACAGAAAGCAGAGCAATGGTTTCCTAGGACAGAGGGTGGCTGCAAAGGGCATGAGAAAAAGTTTCTGGAATGATGGAAGTGTTCTATCACTTAATTGTAGTGGGACTTATATACAGGGATACATATTTGTTAAATCTCATTGATGTGCATTTTATTTTATTTTATTATTTTTTTAGACAGAGTTTCTCTCCTGTTGCCCAGGCTAGAGTGCAATGGCCCAATTTCGGCTCACTGCAACCTCCACCTCCTAGGTTCAAGTGATTCTCCTGCCTCAGCCTCTCCAGTAGCTGGAATTACAGGCATGTGCCACCACACCTGGCTAATTTTGTATTTTTAGTAGAGATGGGGTTTCTCCATGTTGGTCAGGCTGACCTCAGGTGATCCACCCACCTCGGCCTCCCAAAGTGCTGGGATTACAGGCGTAAGCCACCACGTCCAGCCTGATGTGCATTTTAAATAAATGTTTTTCTAGCATGCCTATTATACCTAATAAAGTTGATTTTTTTGTTACCTAATAGAATTGTCTGAGGAAAGAGATGAAATAAAGAGGGCCCTTGCCTAGGGCTCTTTTTGGCATATCGCTGTCTGGAATTTACTATAGCAGGTGGGAGAATAAGATTCAGAATTTCAAGATTCATAGGCATTGTGACCAATATTTATGTCTCCTGGAAATGTAAATAACATTTGGCAGAAGGCAACAGAACGAGTTGAGAGTTGAGTTGATAGAGGAGGCATGGATTGCGGCACAAGTTCCCCCAGAGACTTTAAACTGCTGGAAGACCTGCTCTTCAGCCTACTTCCATGTGAAGAGAGCCTCCTGGCAGCCCTGGGAAAGGAGCTAGTAAGCTGCATGAGGTGCTGGCAGAAATGTGGGGGCTTTTCTTTGCTCCCTTCTTTCCTTCTTCCTACTCCTTCTTTGATAAACTCACACTCCGGAACCTCAATCTGCAAAGGCATCTTTTATTCGTGGTGGGCAACATTCCTTGGTGAGAAAGCAAAATCTGGTCTGGGCAACCCTGGATATCCTCCTGGAGGACCAGGGCAGGCTCACCTCCAAATACACAGGGCTTTGGGGATAGGCTTTTGGCTTAGTTGTGTCTGACATTGGAGGCAAATGCCCCGTCTTTCCTCCTTTCTTGTGTTTGTTAGTCAGGTTTGAGAAACTGACTTGCACTGTAAAAGATGCAAAGCAATAGAAGTTTTATGGTTGACTTGGCCAACTTACAAGAACCTGACAGAGCTCTCAGTAAATGCAGAACTAAAGAACTCATTACGTGAGAGTATTAACAGATACTTTGGGTACCCCACCCATATTCTCTTGCCCTTACCACTTCCTCATAAGCTGTTTGATTTCAACAGCAGCACCTGCATTTCTTTGCCTGAGGGTTTTCCAATGTGGTTGTACCATTGTGCATTCCCACCAGCAATATCTGAGAGTTCCAGTTGTCTCTCATCTTCAACAGCACTTGATATTATTGTCAGGTTCTTTTTTAAAGTTATTCTAGTAAGTGTAGCATTGTCTCATCATGGTTTTAACTTGCATTTCCATAATGACTAATGATGTTGAGCACCTTCCATATGTTTATTGGCTACCAATATATCTCCTCTGGTGAAGTGTCTGTTCAAAACTTTGCTATTTAAAAAAAAAAAAAAAACTTTGTCTTTTTTTGGTTAAGTTTTGATAGTTCTTCTTATAGTCTGGCTTCAAGTTTGTTGTCAGAAGAGTGCTTTACAAATATTTTCTCTCTGTGGCTTGTCTTGTCTTTTCTTTTCTTTTTCTTTTTGAGACAGGGTCTTACTCTGTCGCCCAGGCTGAAGTACAGTGACACAATCTTGGCTCACTGCAACCTCTGCCTCCCAGGTTCAAATGATTCTCCTGCCTCAGCCTCCCGAGTAGCTGGGACTACAGGGACTACAGGCACATGCCACCACACTAAGCTAATTTTTGTATTTTTAGTAAAGACAGGGTTTTGCCATGTTGGCCAAGCTGGTCTCAAACTCCTGAGCTCAAGTGATACACCTGCCTTAGCCTCCCAAGGTTCTGGAATTACAGGTGGGAGTTACCCATGCCTGGCCCATCCTTTTGTAATGTCTTTCACAGAGCAAAAGTTTTGCATTTTGATGAAGTTCAACTTACTGATTGTTTTTCTTTTATGGCTGTGCTTTAGGTATCAGATCTGAAACTATTTGCCTAATCCAAGCTCACATTCAGAATCAATACCTGTTTCTGATTCATTTTGAGTTAATTTTTGTACATGGTATGAGAAATGAATCAAAATTCATTTATTTACCTAATTCTTCCAGTTATTTCTTGGTAATACATTTTATATAAGGTCTTTTTCCACTATTACTCCACTTGTTTTTCCTTTGTTTGCTCCCCAGGCATAACCAATCTCAAGATTTTTGTGCATATCCTTCTGATGCAGCTTTTACACATTTCGGTATAAATATGTGTCGGCTGGGCGTGGTGGCTCATGCCTGTAATCCCAGCACTTTGGGAGGCCGAGGCGGGTGGATCACAAGGTCAGGAGTTCAGGACCAGCCTAGCCAAGATGGTGAAACCCCATCTCTACTAAAATTACAAAAATTAGCCAGGAGCGGTGGCAGGCACCTGTAATCCCAGCTACTCGGGAGGCTGAGGCAGGAGAATCACTTGAACCCGGGGGGGTGGAGGTTGCAGTGAGCTGAGATTGCACCACTGCACTCCAGCCTGGGTGACAGACTGAGACTCCATCTCAAAAAAAGAAATGTGTCACTAAATACATATGACATAGTATTTATTTTTACATGTTTTAAGCTCTATTCATCTTGATATGCGTAGATCTAGTTTATTCCTTTTAACTGCCATATAATATTGCATCATATGAGTGTACTACTTCCATCTCTTTACTGATGGACATCAAGGTAGAATCAACTTTTCACGAGTACAAATGCTGCTACAATAACCATCCTTGTACACATTCCTTGTGCTCATGTAAGAGTTTGTCTAGGATATATAATGGAAATTCAATGGCTAGGTAGTAGGATGTGTGTTTTTACTAAAATGGCTGAACCAACTGACAATCCCACAGCACAGTATGATTTACAGTCCCACAGCTTCACCAGATCACAAGACTCTGAAATCACTGCCAATACAAAACGTATGAAATAGGTTTTTTTAGAAACTGGCATTCATCTGATTGCTAGTGAGATCAAGCATCCTTTTAAATGTTTATTGTTCATTTCTTAATTGGCCTTTTCTGTAAGTTTATTTCTCACATAAGTTTTTAATTTTCATAGATATTTCTCAATATTTTCTATATAGAACTTTGTCTTGTTTAAGAAATACTTTTCTACTCTGAGCTCATAAAGAGATTTTATTTTTTCCATATATATTTTTTCAGTTGAGTAATTGCCCCTAAAGTTGTCTATTGAGATAAACCTTCATACAGTGAAATACACAAACCTTAAGTACAAAGTTTCATCAGTTTTGACAAATATATACTTATGTAATCCATACGTCACTCAAAATATAGAACATTTCCATCACTCTAGAAATTTTCCTTGTGCCCCTTCCCAGTAACCCCATTCTCTGAAGCCACAACTGTTCAGATATTTTTCTAACATATTTGCCTATTCCAGAAATCAATGTGTAGAATCATATAATATGTACTCTTTTGTGTCTGGTCCAGCTTTTTTCACTCAATGCAATAGTTTTGAGATGTATTCATATTGATGCATGTATCGGTATTTTATTCTTTATTGCTAAATTGTTCCATTGTATAGATGTATTAGTTCGTCCTTCTGATGGATATCTGGGCTGATTCCAGTTTGGTGTTATGAATAAGTGTACTATTAACATTCCCATACAAGGTTTCTTGTGGACTTAGTTTTTCTCTTCCCTTAGATGAATATTTAGGAGTGAAATTGCTTGGTAGCCACTTGCATTTTAAGTTCACAGGTGATGGTCACTGGGCAAATGGCTTTGACTGGTAGCACTTGGCGAATAAAAACCAAGAAGTTTTCCTCTTTTTTTAATTCATTTTTCTCTGCCTATTCCTTCTCAGACTCCCTCCCCTTCAAGGTCAACAGCTATAACAGCAATGTGATTCTTGATGATGAGTTATTTATTGGAGCCTGGGAACACTACTTCAGCTTGGAAAACACCATTTTATAAGGCAACAGTTTTTGAAGTTTTGCAAAGGGAGTGAAACCTATTTTCCAAATGAAATCTTCTGAGGAGCCCCAATATAAAAAAATGCTTTTTAAATATGGGGCTACTTTAGTTTTGGGGGGATACCACTCTGCTTGTACCTACCATACCATCCTTGTTAAGCAATTCCTTAATTTCTATAGAACATATTTTGAAGCACTTTGGTCTAAGGAAATTCATACTTAGGCTGTGGCTAATTTTGTGTTGTTTAAATTTTATGGGTATGGGTTGTTGTGCTATTTTATGTGTTCGGTTGATACTGTGAACTTTTAGAAAAGTGATATGCATGAGAGACTTAAAATTGAAATTCTTTAACTCTGGAGATTCTGAAAGAGCTACTTGTTTCTAACGGAAGGCCCCCCTGGCTAGAGCTGCTCCAAGAAGAAAATTTGGTGTTTAAATGGAACTCTTCTGGCTTTTGTAAAACTTTAATTTTTCTATGATAAAGAGAAACAGAATCGTCAATGACATGTATGTGTGGGTGTGTTACTGAGTTATCTTAATACTATAACATCATATGAATGCAATATATTGTTTTGCTGTAAAATCTAATCAAGTAATTTTTTGTTATGCTTAATAGATGGGAAAGAGACTGGGGGGGCCTCCTTTGTTTAGTGCATAAGATGGCTTGAAGTCCATAACGTGACGAAGTGAGTCACATTCGAAAGCATATTTCAGATACATTAAAGCATCATTCACATATGGACTTGAGAGCCTGAGTTGTCCAAGTCGCTAGTGTCAGATAAAAAAGAAGACTGATGGTACAGGTTAGAAAAAGCTGTTCTCTTCTGACATTCAGCTGATATTCCTTTGTGGGGTAGCAGCAACCATGTCAACTCCGGTTGGTCTACAGTGCAGCCGGGTTTGTCCAGGAAAGATCAAAATAGAAGGGAACATTAGCCCCACGTGCAAACCCCTAGGGAGCACTGAAAGTTTTATATCTTCTCTCGCCACCTCACTATCCCCGCTAGGGGCGGATATAGGTCAAGAACAAAATATAGGTGGATATAGGTCAAGGATAAAATGGACACCAAGGATGAATTTAAGTCGCTTTACTAGGGAACAGAGTTCTAGTGGGAGGAGAAAAGGGATTATAAATAAAATAGAAGTGAGGCAAACACACTCTTGGACCTCTTTGGGAGTGTTTTACCTTAGAACTCATAAAGATACATGGTCCTTAAGCTCCTTTTTATGCTTGAAAAGAAGTGCCCCACCTTTGAAACAGGGTCTGCCTTTGCTCCCACTTGGCTCCCATTCAGTTCAGCTTTTTGCCTTGGATTTGTCCTTTTCTGTTTGTCTTATTCCTTGTTCCTGCTCTTTGGACTTGCTCACTTACCTTGATTTCCGTGACATTCCTCTACCTTCTTGATGACTTAAGTTTGGGTTCACACTTCTGAGCCTCTCCTTTCCTTATCAACTCAGGAAGCGGCTTCAATTCTAGTTTGTTCCCCTCTCCCTGACCTCAGACGCTGGCGTGAATGCACCTGGATAAATGCCTCGCTTGGCTGACTCTTCTTGATTTAGACACCAATAGGGACTTCAAATTCCATGAATACTTGTAGCAAATTTTGAAAAATAAGCACTGTCCTTGTCCTTAAAGGACTACAATAAAATACCAAAATAAAAGATTGAGTGTGACATCAGCAAAATCATGTAAAGCAATTTTTTTTTTTCTTTTTCATGAAACCCTTCTCTAGAACATGTAAAGCAATTCTTACTCAGGGTAAATCTAACCTGGTTCGCTAATCCTAGTGTTATCTGAATTCATTTATTGCCTTGGACTCATAAGATAGCTAAAATTAATTAAATACTTAAGTAAACTGGCATTGTGATAGCATTTATTAGAAAAAAATTTGATCTGTAATTTCAACACATCAAAAAAAGTTATAGTTATAGCCGTATAGCAGAAAGGATTCTTTGAAAACACTTTTAAGGAAAAGGTAATTCTCAAATTTAGATTTAAACCAGGAAAGAATGTGTATCAGCATTCAATTATTAATTTAATGAAATGACAAATATAATATTATTTGGGTTTTGTGGGGTTTTTTTTGTTTGTTTTTGGTAGGAACAGGGTCTCACTATGTTGCCCAGGCTGATCTTGAACTCCTGGCCTCAAGTGATCTCACCTCGGCCTCCCAAAGTGTTGGGATTGCAGGCATGAGCCACCACACCCAGCAGATAATATTATTGGTGGTTATTATTGTGGGAACAAAAAATTTTATCAAATTCATCTAGCCCTTAGATGAATCTCTTAGCCCTTACAACAGACATTGGTAATTACATGACACACTTTGTCAAAGTGAAGCTTGAACACAGGTTCTCCTCCTAAAACCAAGAAAATTAGAGCTACTAATATGGTCTGTGATGATTATTTACACAACTAGGTGCAATGAAATGAGAGAAAGCCATTTGGAACTAAATTTACCGATTTTTTTCAAGATGACATCTAGCAAGTTATACTTCTCCTCCCCCTTTAGTTTCACCTAAATTAACATGCATTCTGAATTTTCGATAAAATGTCTTCTAATGATTTTCTGTAGGCCCAACTAAATAATGATAACTAACTCCAAATATGTTATTTAAGGTGCAATATAGGCTGGGTGCAATGGCTCACACCTGTAATTGCAGCATTTTGGGAGGCCAAGGTGGGCGGATCACTTAAGGCCAGGAGTTTGAGACCAGCCTGGCCAATATGGTGAAACCCTGTCTCCACTAAAGATACAAAAATTAGCCTGGTATGGTGGCACATGCCTGTAATCCCAGCTACATGGGTGGCTGAAGCACAAGAATCAAGTGAGGTGGGAGAATCACTTGAACCAGGAGCCGGAGGTTGCAGTGAGCTTGAGACTGCACCACTGCACTCCAGCCTGGGCAACAGAGCACAGACCCTGTCTCAAAAGAAAAAAAAAAGTGCAATATATTTGCTCCCAGGATACTACTAGAAGATCAGAGAGTTGAATCACAGCCTTGTGTTTAGTTACTGAAGTGTTTCAGGTCAAAAGAACTCTAGCAGCCTATCAACCCAGTTTCAACTCGTTTGTACCAGGTTATCTCTGAAAAATCTCTTGTCTATTCAGTTCTTGTTCAAAGACTCCCAAATAATGATTCAAGCTCAGTTTGAGGAGGAACACCATGACCATCTGAACTGGTTTTCCATTCGAACTATCATTTAATTTCATCTTCTCCCTCACATGTTGCAGGACCTTTATTAACTAACCAAATAGACTTTAAGTTGTTGAACAAACATGAGTTTTCAAGTATCGTAAAAGATAAATCAAGTGCTAGAAACCAGAGCATTCAATAATTTTTGCAAGCACACATTAGAAAAAACAATGCGCTTGCTTGTTTTTCTTTCCCATGTATTTTTTTTCACAAACTCTGTTTCACTGTTCATAGAAATTTGCTTATCAACTTTGATTCTAGTTAGAACAATTTGTCTAAAATTTGACTAATCTTTTTACATCTGCAGTGTCAACCACCCCTATTTTTCTTACAGTTCAAACATTATAAAAGATACTAGCATGTGTTATCTAATTTCCTGATCTTTCTCATTGTGATATCCTGTAATAATTGCAAAATCATCGCTAAATACCAGTATGATGATGTCATTTATTGCTTTACAGTTTGTTAACTTGGTGGTACAAAAAACATTTCCAAAAAAAATATTGACATACAAAGCTGAAGAGCAGTCACAGGAGTGTAGAATTTTAAAGTAAGACAAGACCTTACAAAGAGCATCGAGTCCAGCATCTGCATTTTACAGATGAGAAAAATGAACAGAAAGTGTAAATGACTGGTTCAAGATCTTTCAACGGTCTTTAAAATATTCTTTATTGTATCCAAGAAAATTACAGCAGCATCTCAACATAGCCCAGCTCACTCCTCAGTTTCAGTATCTCCCCATGCCTAAGATTTAATCCATCATTAGATCTTACTCATTTCACCTATTGATATCTCCCAAATCTGTCTCTTTTTTCCATTTTCAACATCACTATTATATTTTAGGTCATCATTGGCTTCAAGATAATATCCACACTGCTTGCCTTGGTAAGAGCGTTTTGTGGGCATAACCCTGTCAATCTCTCAACTTTTACGTCTTCACCTCACTCTTTCATTTTATACCCCCAAAAATGATTAACTACTTACAGTTCTTTGAGTAGGCCATGCTCTTTCTTATTTTAGTTCCTTGTACTTGTTTTTTCAACATACAGTTGCGTCATCATCTTCTTTCATCCATTTATCGTTTTGATCTTAGCTGAGATATCTCTACCCTTCAACCTATTCTCATTTGAGGCCCTTTTTATGTATTCTCATGGCACCCATATTTTTCCTTCTTACAGTATTCAGGACAGTGTATTGTAATGATCAGGTAGCTTATCAGATCTACATTTAGACAAGGACAGATTGTATCTTGTGAGTTGTTCTGCCTTCAGAATCTAACCTAACCAAAAAAAGTAGGTATTCAATAAAGAATAATAGCAACTACATCAATAATAATAGCTAATTTTTATTATTTATTTCCCGTGTTAGACACTGTGGGAAAATTGCTACCTGCATTATCAGTACTGCTTTCATGATGGTTAATTTTATGTGTATATTTGGCTAAGCCATGGTGCCCAAATATTTGGCCAAACACATCTGAATGTTGCTGGAAGGTGTTCTTTAGAGGCCATTAACATTTAAATCAGTAGACTTTGAGTAACAAATGTGGGTTCGCCTCTACAACGTGTGTTGGCCTCATCTACAGTTGAAGGCCTTAGGAAAAAGACTGATCTACCCCTAGGTAGAATGGCAACATCAGTTCTTCCATGAGTCTCCGGCCAGCTGGACTACCCTGTAGAGCTTGGACTTTCTCAGCCCCATGATCATGACAGTCAATTCCCTAATATAAATCTCTCTCTGTCTCTCTCTGCCTCTCTCTGTGTCCTCTCTCTCTTTCATGTGTGTATACACACACACTACATATATACATCCTTTTGATTCTCTAGAGAAATCTAATACACATTTCAATAGCCTTATGATGAAGATAATATTATTGTTTTCATTTAGAAATGAGAAAACAGAGCCACAAATAGGTCAATAATTTAACTTTCCAAGGTCATTTATCTAGTGTGTGGAGAAACCAAGACTTGAATCAAAGTCTATTTGACCATAAAATTAATGATCTTATCTACAGTAAGCTAGGAATAAATGCATTATTAAATGAGTGAATCAAATGCTAAATGATACTGGCTAATTCTTCATGTCAACTTCATAAGTAGTTAAAAGTAATATTTCTAAATGCTGTAATGATTCACAATCTTCTATCCGAAATACATCTACAGAAAATCATCTAGTCACTCAATCTGTTGTTTTACTTATGAGAAAACTGAGGCACACTGTTGCTATCCAGTTAGTGAGTTTCTTGAGAGTTACAAAATCCAGGTCTCTTGAGGGTCAATACTAGAATCTTACTATTCCAGTATAGAATAGAATCACGACCTCTTGCATAATAACATTTGATCATCAACTCCAATTTTCGATGAGAAATCGATGATGTAAGCCAATGTTCCTGGAGCAGGATCCTGGGGCCACCAAGCTGCTCAAATCCAGGGAGCACCATTTCTTCTCTCCAAAAACTACAAAACCAGAGCTCTAATACATGAGAATTCCAACAGAGCCAAGGCATCCCTCAAACCACAGTATGGTTTAACATCTGGGGCAAAATAATGGCATAAAGAGGAAGAAACTTCACAATATCAAATTAGACTCACTGAATTCTTCAGCCACAGTTGATAGCTTCCCTTGTTCATTTTCCGCAGACCTTAGAACAGAACTCTAAAATTTTATCCATCACAAAGGCTTTTCATCTTTTGTTGACCATTATGGTAATGGTGCTTAATGGTGCCTGTGACATTTTCAGTCTTCAAAAAATATACACTCAGTGAATATTTATTCAACAAATGCCTATTCAGAAATGATGGCTGAGACTATCTGACTGATGGAGATTTCAATACAGCAGGTAGTTTCACTTTAACTCCCTAAACATGTTTTTTCTCTCACAGCCATCAACATGAGTGCTTTAAAGCTGCCCAAATATTAAAGAGAGCTCATGAAGATATGCCAGGAGGGGCATCTTCCCTGCCTTCTAGAAAAACATGTTGCAATATTTTTTTCCTTGATTATTCATTACAGTGTTCATTTCCATAGTATAATGAGATCTCTGGTCTTTGTGTTTAAGAGATAATGCATGAAGAAAATCAGACTATATATTGTAGACTATATATTATTCTAACATGTTGGCTAATTTACATGACTTGTTATCGCCCCAATAACAATGTTATTAGAAATGGAAATAAATTGAAGTGGTTTATGCCTGTTGACTCACAGTAAAAAAAAAAAAGAGAGAGATAATGTAAGTGTGGTGGGAACAATAAGATACAGTTACGAGAAGAGGAAAACTGATAGTAGTTTAAACTCTCTGGGAAGAGAGACAAGAACTATCTCAGGGGAAATTTTATCTTTGCTTTAGAAAGATGCTTCCATGTTTCTGCTGGTGGTGAAAGAGAGGGCCCAGACTAGCAGGGATGGAGATATTGCATAAAAAGGAGGCTCAATTCCTCTCCATGATAACATACTAGTGAAATCCAGATGGGCCCCTGGTACTTTGAGAGAAATAATTGGCGCAAAGGCTCACAACAGAAATGATCGGTTCCCAGCCTGAGTAACATGGCAAAAACCCGTCTCTGTGCAAAAATACAAAAATTAGCCAGGTGTGGTTGTGCCCACCTGGTAGTCCTAGCTACTTGGGAGGCTGAGGTGGGAGGAATGCTTGAGCCCAGGAGGTCAAGGTTGCAGTGAACCATGATAGTGCAACTGCACTCCAGCCCAGACAACAGAGCAAGACCCTGAAAAAAAAAAAAAAAAGAAAAAGAAAGAAAAAAAGAGAGAAAGAAGAAAGAAAGAAAGAAAGAAAGAAAGAAAGAAAGAAAGAAAGAAAGAAGAAAGAAAGAAAGAAAGAAAGAAAGAAAGAAAGAAAGAAAGAAAGGATAGTTCCCAACACATAGCCAACATAGCAGTTGACAGAGATATGAAAAGGGGCAGCCTGAAAGAGATTCTCTCTGTCAGAGACAGGCAAGGATTTTAAGACCAGTGATGTCCACTCTCCACTGTTGGTTGTTTCTTATAATTCATCTCCATTATCCCTACTCTTAATAAAACCTGAAGCACACAGAGTATTGTGACAGTTGTGCTTCAGGGCCTGATGGAGAGGGAATGAAAGAACATGGAAACATAGAGCTGCCCAGAAGCAAGCACAGGGCATGAAGGGGAGGCCAGAACATCTGCTCAGAAGGAAATGTAAGTACATCGCCCTGCTAATCACTCTCCAGAATTCACAGGAGGTGTGAGACGTTTCACCATTACCCAGGAGAGTTCAAGTATAACCAAGGGCTACTTGAGCTGCCTGGAGATCTTGACTTTCTATCTAGATAACACAAAGTATCAGTTAAGATGGATGTATTAGTTCATTCTCACACTGCTATAAAGACATACCTGAGACCAGGTAATTTACGGAGAAAAGAGGTTTAACTGACTCACAGTTCCACAGGCTGTACAGGAAGCATGGCTGGGGAGGCCTCAGGAAACTTACAATCAGGGCAGAAGGCAAAGGGGAAGTAGGCATGGTCTTCACATGGCAAGAGCAAGAGAGAGAGAAAGTGAAGGGGGAGGTGCTACACAACTTTCTTTTCTTTTCTTTTTTTTTTGAGATGGAGTCACCCACTGTCACCTGAGCTGGAGTTCAATGGCATGATCTCGGCTCACTGCAACCTCCACCTCCCACGTTCAAGTGATTCTCCTGCCTCAGCCTCCCAAGTAGCTGGGATTACGGGTGCCCGCCACCACACCCAGCTAATTTTTTGTATTTTTAGTAGAGACGGAGTTTTATTATGTTGGCCAGGCTGGTCTCAAACTCTTGACCTTGTGATCTGCCTGCTGTGGCCTCCCAAAGTGCTAGGATTACAGGCATGAGCCACCACGCCCACCCGCAACTTTCAAACCACCAGATCTCATGATAACTCTACTTTGAGAACAGAAAGGGGGAACTCCACCCCACGATTCAATCACCTCCCACCAAGCCCCTCCATCAACACTGAGAATTCTGATTCAACATGAGATTCAGGGTAGGGACACAGAGACAAATTGTATCAACAACTATTGCAATTTAAGGCAGAATTCTGGGTATTTACTTGTCTCACTCCACAGCAGTGAAAAAAAAAAAATCCTTCCACTGAGAAATAGAGAAACAGAGGGAGACTCGCAGAGAGAGACAGCTAGGGAGAGAGAATGTTCCTTCTTGGGGAGCTAGGGTGTCTCTCTTGCCACAGGTGAAACAGGGATTCCTTTCTGCCCATGGCCCTCACTTTCTACTTAATAACCAGAAAACTTCTCTTCTTTCTCTCCTGTAAGAGGATAATAATACCTACAGTGCAAGATTGTTGAAAGAATTAGAGCTAAAATACCTTTCATAATGTTTGGTACAAATAGATACTCAATGAGTGCTATCTATTGTATTTTCTAGTAGCATTTCTAAATAAAATAATAAAAATAGCAGTCTGGCCTTCTGAGCATGAAGAGAGCTGGAGGAATAAGAAAAATCTTTCTTTGCTTGTTTCTGGAGCCTCTTTTTGTCCTTTGGGACAATTAAGGAAAATAACAAAAAAAGGGACAGGGTGGAGAGGAGGCACTCTGGAGTATTAGGTATAGTGAGTTTAGATTCTAGTTTCCAGGAGTTGCTGTGAAATACTTCTGTCCTGGGTTCACACCATCAGTCTCATATTCACTAGGCCAGATCATCTCTGTTTACATAGGCATTATTCTTTTGTATTTCTGCTCTACTTCTCTCCTTGTTGGGGTTGCAATGCTGGCCAACATTTTCAATTAGCTTGAACAGCTATTAAAACTCATCCATTAAAATTCACTTCCCCACAGAGCATAAACCTCTTAGGGTTGTTACAAGGATCAAATTAAAGAAAGTGTGAAGAAGTCTTGTGCAGGCTGCTCTACTGAGAGGGCAGAGAAGTAGAACATGGCCTTTAGAATCAGAACTCCTTTATTCAAAGCCTTCTGATTGCTTCCTATGTACTCTATTCCTTGATTTTCTTGCTTAGAAATAATAATAACGACCATTCATTGGGTGGCTTCCATCCCGTTGATTAAATTCTGACCATGCTACATGGGTCAGATATATCATTTGGCACTCACACTTTTCCTAAGAAGCATGGTTCTAATACTTTTTCAGGTTTACAAATGAACTGATGGTCAGAGAGGTTAGATAACACTTAAAATCACATAGCTATTAAGTGATACAGCCATAAGTCCAATTTGATTTGTTGGACTTCAAAAATCATGCTGCTTAGTATGCTGTTGTAAAGACCAAGTGAAATAATGTATGTGAAAGGCCATTTTAACCCGCAAAGCTTTATGGCCTTGATAGCAATTATTATTCTAGTTGAAATGGCTTATCCTCAAGTGAATTCAGAATCCTCAAGGTATTCAGAATCAGCCCTGCATAGGCAGAAGAAAGAAAATTCAAAATAAAAGGTCCTGTGCCTTAAGTTAGTTTACATCAAAAACAGAAGACTCTGACTTGCTGCAAGCAGGTACACTTTTTTAAAGTCATAGATTCATTATTATCCCATTGAATGAATATTCAATGTGCCGCACACTGTATGAGATAGTGTAGGAAATGGGATCTAATTAGGAGAGAAGACAAGCAAATACGAAAAAACACACGGATATGCAAAACACAGCAAATTTTCATAACACGATGCTAAAGCACACACAGTGAGGCTGACTTTGGAGCATTAATAATCAATGATGTCTTATGGAAAATTCTGGAAGGTTTGAACAAAGACGACTCAGTGTGAGAAATTGTGGACAAGCCATTGGGCACACAAAATGACCCATGTCCCAACACCAGGAAGATGAAGGGAGGGAAGAAGGGAGCTGATATATAAGAGCAGCTAGGATGAGTTAAACACTGTAATGTGTATTTGTATTGTCTCATATATTCTTCATGACCACCCAGGAGGCAAATGTGTTCATTAATTCATCCATTTTCCTAACAATTATTAATGTCTATTATATACCAGGATTTGTGTGAAGTATCAAAATACATAAGATGAATAAGAAACGACTACAAGAAACAGCAGATCTAAACACATAAGATGTATTTTGATGTCTCCATTTTGATTTTCTCCATTTCCAGCGAGGAAATTAAGCCTCGGGGAAGTTATATAATTTGCCCAAGTTCACCCAATACTGCAAATTATTACCTGAACTAGGATTAGCACTGATGCTCACATCTTCATTTTCATGAACTTAATGTGAGCAATAACTTATGCCGTGGTAAAAGGTGAGGTGCCTTAATGGGGCGAAGTGTGAGGATTTGGCAACACTTGGTGGTGGTGAAAGAAGTATTCCTTCCTTATTCTCAATAATTGTTCTCTGATAGGTTACATAATGAAGAAGATATTTTTAAAAGTCTACTTGGTAACCTCAAGTACAACCTGGAAATGTTGCCTTGATATCATGGATCAAGTGAGTTAATATCACCAGACATCTGCTTTTTAAAATAAGCAAAGCATTTGGTTTGTGTTTCTGAGAGATGATCTAGAACGATATGGCTTTAGATTGACTGAAAGAGGATCTAGAACGATATGGCTTTAGATCGACTAGACTCAGAGTAGTTTCCTGAACGGAATGAAAAACCTGTGATCATGGGCTCTGCGGTAAAAAGAGTTCCACTGAATGCAAGTGACAGAAACTCATTTTGACATACATTAAGCAAAAAATGAAAGGTTATTTGCACACATACTGGGACATTAGAGGTGAATCCAGGGACTCAAGTAATGTTCTCAGGACTATTTTTCTCCCCTTCTCTAGTTGGCTTTAATTTCTCAATCTAATTTTACACAGCAGGATTTCTCTAGAGTGGGGAAAATGGCTTCCAGCTTTCCCACGTTTTCATCATTACAGCTCTATCCACAGATCAAATCTCAGGGAAGAACACTGATTGGCTGTGCTAGGATCATATGCTTTCCCTTGGACCAATCATTATTATCCAAGCAATATAGCACCATGATTGATCAGGCCTGGACATCATGCCCACCACTGTAACCATTGGTGATTGAGAGCCTCACCAAAATTTCATGGAAATCTTGTCCCAAAGAAGGAAATGATGGGAAGGAAAATGAACACAACAAAACAAAAAATCTATGATAAAATCTCTCTTCAAAATCCTATGGACTTTGAGGCTGGGCGCTGTGGCTCACGCCTGTAATTCCAGCACTTTGGGAAGTCGAGGCAGGCAGATCACGAGGTCAGGAGATCTAGACCATCCTGACCAACATGGTGAAACCCTGTCTCTACTAAAAGTACAAAAATTAGCTGGGCATGGTGGCGCGCATCTGTAGTCCCAGCTACGAGGGAAGCTGAGGCAGGAGAATCACTTGAACCTGGGAGGCAGAGGTTGCAGTGAGCCAGGATCGCGCCACTGCACTCCAGCCTGGCGACAGAGTGAGACTCCATCTCAAACAAACAAATAAACAAACAAAAAACAATGGTCTTTGAAAGTTTGGTTTAGCTAAAAGTGAGAGAAAGACTTCAGTGACTTGAGATTTACTGATTTTTTAAAATTTTGTAATGTTTATGAGCTGTAGGAGGGAAACTACTATACAACTCAAGAGCACCATTCACATCATCTACAATTAGTTATATATTGACTAAAATGTGATTGGTGCCCCCTGAAGTTACGCAGTGTGATGGACCTGAACTAAAACAAAGTGATTAGAAATAGGTCCAATTGAGGTTCAAAATTTTGTTTAGCTGATTGCATATACATATAAACTAAACATGCTATTTGTAGCTTTAGTGCATCTGATTGGTTGTTGACAACAGTGTTTACATCCTGAGAGAGCAGAAGAACAAATTGTTGCATAAATTGCTGTCAAATCTGAGTTATTCTAGCAGCAGAGTTATTTATTGACTATAAAAAAATTTTCCTATTTCCATCTGGCTGTCTGCTTGATGAAACATATTTCCAAATAAAATGTAAGCAGAGGAAAATCCCTTTTGTTCCACCTAAAAAACATCATTGGTTTCTAGAACATAAATACTACGCTCATGTGTAAACATGCTCCAAAGGATACTTCTGAAGATGGTTATTTAATAGCTTTAGCTTTAGAGGAACAATTAGGGTGGCCATTAGTTTTCAATATTTCAAGCACAAATCTTTTAAATAGCATCAATCTCAAAGCAATGTAGAAACTACCCATTATCTTGAACTTTTGTCT
Organism: Hylobates moloch; assembly: GCF_009828535.3. Lineage (NCBI taxonomy): Eukaryota > Metazoa > Chordata > Mammalia > Primates > Hylobatidae > Hylobates > Hylobates moloch. The sequence continues at coordinate 51,186,982 of NW_026652285.1, read as the reverse complement.
CAATCAATGCTGTTTAAAATAGTTAAAAAATAAATTTCATTGAACATGAATTAAGTTTTAAATCAAATGATTTGCAGGGCATGAAGGACTTTTATCCATTTAATAATTTGCTAAGATGAGACTATGATTTACTTGGTAAAAAAAATTATAGCCCATGAATCACTGTGTTACCATTCATAAATTATTATTGACTGTGTTAGGATAGTATTTTACAGAAGAAAAATGTCATGACTTTCACAGTAAAGTAGGCATTACAGTAAGAATGACAATTTATTCATGAAAACTAGTAGCGGAATTGAAAAGGGCCTCTGGGGCAATTGAATTTCTCCCCAAATTTGTTGACTGAACAGCTGCCATTATTCTTCAGGGCTTTCTCAACAGGTGAATGTCAGATCCAGGTCTGCCTGTTATTGGTGACAGCATTTCTTCAACATCAGCCAGCATCAGGGCCCATTATTTTGAACTCTTTATAAGCTTTATTTCCTTCAGCTTCAAAATTTCTTGCATTAGTTTATAGTCTTTCTTGCTTTTATAGGAAAATTCCAGACCTCTCTTTTTCTAAATCAAATTTGATCTGTTAATAACATATAGCATGTACCTATTTAGAATGTCATCTTCCCCTTGCAGACTTCCAGTAAATATTTTATTATCAAGGTTTGCCCAGTTACTCCTATCCAAATCTGATTAATCGACTTGCTGAATGGTATGCACTATGAAAACTTGGTCCTGAATGTTGAGTCTTTCTTTAAAAAATATATATTTGTCTAGTTATCTGCCCATTGATTCACTCCTGCATTCCCTCACACACACTCAGAAATTGGCACACAAACTGCATATGCATAGTTTCTAGAGGCTTGGAGAAAGCATCAGTTAGAGCCTGCTCCCCAGAGCTGCCTTATGTTGTGATGTAGATGCACATCAATTTTAGAATCAAGAATGTTAGAGCTGAAAGTAACCAATGGAAAACTGAGGTCCAGAACTGTTACTGTGATGTGCCTGAGCCACGGCCACATTGAGTGAAACATGATGCACCTCACCTTCTAGGTTTGTGCTTTGTCTTTCTGCTCCCCTTGTTTTCCTATGTGAATTTGATCTTGAAAATTAGCTATGTGTGAAGCAAGCCTAAATCAACCCTCCTCTGTAAAATAGACAAAGCGAATTCAAGATTACTGTGGCTCAGCTCTTAAATTCTGTCATTTAATGATCAATATTTCTGTGAAGTAAATAATTACTCCTTAATTCATATTCTTTTTTTTTTTTTTTTTTTTTTTTTTTTTTTTTTTGAGATGGAGTCTCGCTCTGTTGCCAGGCTGGAGTGAAGTGACGCTATCTCAGCTCACTGCAACCTCCACTTCCCAGGTTCAAGCAACTCTCCTGCCTCAGCCTCCCGAGTAGCTGGGCACTACAGGCACACTCCACCACACCCTAATTTTTGTATTTTTACTACAGATGGGGTTTCACTATGTTGGCCAGGATGGTCTCGATTTCCTGACCTCATGATCCACCCGCCTCAGCCTCCCAAGGTGCTGGGATTACAGTCATGAGCCATATATTCTTTTTTAAAAAATAGAATTTTAGTTTAGAATATCTTTCAATGTACTTAATTTTTGCAGAGATAGTACAGAGTTCTCATACACCTCACACCCAATTTCTCCTATTACTAACATCTTTCCCTGTGGTATATTTGTCACAATTAATAAACCAATATTGATATATTATTATTAATTTTATCTTCTTTTGTAACATTATAGTTTGGATTTACATTAAGGGAGATGTGCTATCACTTTTTGAAGGGAGTATGTAATCTTATCTGATATATTACATGAAAATTATCAGCAAGTCATAATTATTTAACGTTATTCTTCATATTTCTGACCTTGTGTCCTTTTTTCCAATGTACAAAGCTTTCATCTATTTGTTAATCAAATACTTATATTGTGTTTACTGTGTGTCAGACACTGTTCTAGGTCCTCTATAAACAGTAAGCATTTAATCCTCATAACATACCTACATATTATTGTCATCCTCAATTTGGAGATGGGAAACTGATGCTCAGAGAATTTAAGTAATTGCTCTAGGTCACAGTGCAATCTAGCTCCAGAGTCATGTTCTTCATCTCACATATGCTCCTTTGCTTCTTCTTTAGGGGACAGAATCCAGCCTTACCTTGTTTATTTCTATAACCCTTCACCAACTCCTGCACCATAACTTGCAAGTGGTGTGGTAGATGTATTACTCCACTCAGGCTGCTGAAACAGAATGCCACACACTGGCTAGCTTACACAACAGAAATATACTTTCTCACAGTCTTAGAGGCTGGAAGTCGAAAATTAAGGTGCCAGCAGAGCTTGTTTCTGGGAAGACCATTTTTCCTGGCTTGGAGATGGCCGCCTCCTCTCTGTGTCCTCACAGGGCCTTTCCTCTGTGCATGATGACTTCTGATATCTCTTCCTGTTCTTGTAAAAATGCCAGTCCAAGGCTGGGTGCAGAGGTTCACGCCTGTAATCCCAGCACTTTGGGAGGTCGAGGTGGGCAGATCACAAGGTCAGGAGTTTGAGACCAGCCTGACCAACATAGTGAAACCCCATCTCTACTAAAAATACAAAAATTAGCTGGGCATGGTGGCGCGTGCCTGTAGTCCCAGCTACTCAGGAGGCTGAGGCAGGAGAATCGCTAGAACCCAGGAGGCGGAGGTTGTGGTGAGCCAAGATCGCGCCACTGCACTCCAGCCTGGTCAACAGAGCAAAACTCCATCTCAAAAAAAAAAAAAAGAAAAAAAAGGCAGTCCTTTTGAATTAGAGCCCTACACTTGAGCTCTCATTTAACCTTAATTACCTCTTTAAAGGCCCTATTTCCAAACAGTCAAACTGAGGGTTAGGGTTTAGGGCTTTAATATATGGATTTTGGAGGTGAGAGATGGGGGTTAGAACATAATTTAGTCCATAAAAATAGGCAACCACAAATGTCTGCTAAATTGAATCTACATTTTGAAGCAATGCACCCAATATCCAGTCAAGCAGGCAGTTTTTGTTGTTGTTGTTGTTGTTTTAATTTCTTTTGAGACAGGGTCTCTCTGTCACCCAGAGTGAGGCACATATCACTATGCCCAGCTAATTGTTTTTTCTTTTTTGTAGAAACAAGGTCTCCTTATGTTGCCCAGGCAGGTCTCGAATTCCTGGGCTTAAACCGTCCTCCCACTTAGGCCTTCCAAACTGCTGTGATTACAGGCATGAGCCACTGTGCCCAGCCAGTTGTTTTTGTTTTTAATCACCTCAGATGCACATTTGCAATAATATTACAGTTATATCCCAAGTCTTTTATTCTGCACACCATCATCTTCATAGTTTATCTCCTATTCTTTCCAAGTCGTTTCCAATTAACAAGACATTTGCCATTGAAATTATTGTTACAACCATGTGCATTTGTAATTTTTTCCTCATAAGCTTTTATAAACACATCATAGTGAGATCAAGGCAGTTAATTTATCATTATAAAAAAATCACTGGGTGCAGTGGCTCACGCCTGTACTCCCAGCACTTTGGGAAGCCAAGGCAGGCTGCATCACCTGAGGTCGGGAGTTCAAGACCAGCCTGACCAATATGGTGAAACCCGGACTCTACTAAAAATACAAAAATTAGCTGGGCTATGGTGGTGCGCACCTGTAATCCCAGCTACTTAAGAGGCTGAGGCAGGAGAATGGCTTGAACCTGGGAGGCGGAGGTTGCAGTGAGCTGAGATCGCACCACTGCACTCCAGCCTGTGCGACTAAGGGAGACTCTGTCTCAAAAAAAAAAAAAAAAAAAAAAAATTATGCTGTCATTTAAAGCAATTAACTTTTGTATCTTAGATGCTAACTGATGATTTATTTACTTATTATCTTTAGGAGCCGTCTTGAAATTTCAAAGGTAATGAATTGTAAACAATTCAGACAATACAGAAATATGTAAAATAAAATATGTCATCCTTACTCATTGTCTCCATCCCACACTTACCAAATTCTCTCCCCTATTTTAACCACTATTAGCAATTAGGTGGCATTCTTCCAGATTTTTCTATGCATGCTACATAGATAGACAGACAGATACATACATACATATAGTTTTGTTTTTAATCTTTTTTAAATGGTCATACTACACTTGTTGCTCTGCAGCTTTCTCTTATTAATCAATGATGCATCAAAGCAATGGTCTCTGTCATCACGTAAAGATCTGCAGAGCAGGTTATCTGTACCAGCCCTAAGCACATGTCTGTGGATTCTATTGACCACACATTTCTTTTCCAAACCAGAAAGTCAGGACCTGTAAGGGAGGTAAAAAACTCCTAGAGATTAAGATCCCTGCAAACTTAAAATAAAATCAAATTTGTTGCTTTATCCTGCTTCCCAACACCTCTTCCAAATTTTTCATGTATTTAATTATTTGTGGCTTATGTATGTATGTGTGTATTTAAGTTTCACTTGCTTCACAAATGATTTTTATGAAGCTTGTTCTCACTTGTCATGGAGAGCAGACTGATTCCAGCTTCCAGAGCAATTCCACCTTCCGCACTGTGTACTGCCACAGAAGGAGGTGCAATACGGAGCAATAGGAACCAAAAAGCATTTAATTGTCCCAACAATATCCCTTTTAATTTGACTGCTGCACAGCTGTCAAAGAAATTGCCTAGAAAAATAGGAAACGAATTTAGCGTAGATAGAAAGCTGAAAGGCATGAACAGATCAGGGCATCTCTTTTCTGCTTAACAGCAAGACAATGAGTCATTAGCAGCAATAACCAGCCAGTTCTCTCTCTTTTTTCCCTGCATGATGCTCACAAACCCCCTTTCTTGTGGAAATGCAGATGTAAGGCAAATTCACGGAAGAGGAACTGATGAATAGAAATGAAAGTGGCAGCCTCCAAAAAGCAGAATACTGCCATCAACTTTGGAGTAGATGGTTATGGATTAGCAAATTGTATAGCTTGTTAAGTTCTATGAATCTACTCCAAGGTGGTGGTATCAAGCCATCCACACTCTTTTGAATGATTCTTCCGCTCTGCCAGGGGTGTATTGTGCTCTTAGACCTTGTTTTTTCTTTACTTCTACTGCAGTTCCTCTTCCCCTGTAAGTTTCCACAAAGTTCAACGTTCTGCTAGAGTCTGTGTGCTTCAACCCCACTCCATCTGACAGAGGTATCTCTCTTTTCCAAATTCATAGCGTAAGTTACCTATACCAAGCACTTGCCAAATATATAAGCATTTTTGACATATATAGTTGTCTTGTAATGGGATTTAATTTTTACCAGTTTTACTTAATTCCCTAACTATGATATAAACTTTCTTAAAGCTTTGCATTGTGTGTTTTAGAAACTTCTCATAGTTTCCAGTGGGCTTTCTCGAGGACCAGCTCAAAAAATATATTTTCTGTGAAGGCTTGCTCAAGCAGTATGGTGAGATTCATGGCTTCCCATTTCACCAGTGTGAACTTGAACAGTTCTTTTGAAGTAGGAAATGAGAAATAATTGCATTTTTCTTAAATGCTTAAAGATGTCAAAGTTTAAAGTTGGCAAAGTAGAATGATTCTTGGCCACAATTTAAGGCTAACACCTAGTGAAAGCATGTAGTAAGTGACAAATTCTGATTTAATGGGCAGCTAGTCAATGAAACACAGAGGCTTGCAGACTTGGAAGCGGGAGATAAAGATAGAACCAATGTGTTCCATTGGCACACAGGTGGCATCCACTGAAAGAAGATCCTGCTGTTTATCTTAGGACCGTGTTTCCATGAACAGCAGTCCACTTACAATTAGACATCATGATCTAGTTTGGCCATATCTCTGTCAATGCAGTAGAATTTTCTCCAGTTTTGATCCCTTCCTATTTCTTCATGGTACATAAATATATGAGCTTAGAAATGGCCACACACACACATATACTTGCGTACTTACACACATACATATATATATATATATATATTCTAAATGGTCATTCTGTGACTTAATCAAATTGAGATTGAGTTTCTGTGATAATACCACCTTTCTCCCCTCAAAGCATATTTGTTCAACCACTAAGTACAGTAAGTCATTTTCTCCCATTGTGTGACAATTTACCTCGTTTGATTACAAAATTTCAATGATTTTTTTCATCTCTGAAAATATGAACAATTGTATAGCTTTTTAATATGGAGCTTTCACGTAGAGTAATTCTGTATATATCATAGGCACACTAAGATAAAAGAAAGCATCCTAGATCATTTACCCTCTAAATCATGGTTTTGTTTTGTTTTGTTTTGTTTTGAGATGGAGTCTCGCTCTGTTGCTCAAGCTGGAGTGCAGTGGTGCGATCTTAGCTCACTGCAACCTCTGCCTCCTGGATTCAAGCGATTCTCCTGCCTCAGCCTCCCATGTAGGTGGGACTACAGGCACATGCTACCACGCCTGGCTAATTTTTGTATTTGTAGTAGAGACAGGGTTTCTCCATGTTGGCCAGGCTGGTCTCGAACTCCTGACCTCAGGTGATCTGCCTGCCTTGGCATCCCAAAGCACTAAGATTAGAGGTGTGAGCCATGGCACCCAGCATTAAATCATGTTTTTTAAAACTTCTAGTTTAAAACAAATCACAAAAAAAAGCAAGTGTCCCTTCCCTGAGAGCATACTGCTGAATTACACTTATTGAATTGTAGTTCACAGGATTTAGTAGACCCTCAGTATTCAAGAATGTTAATATTTGTGGTTCTAAATACTTTGGTAGGCCAGGGTGGGTCACCTGGGGTCAGGAGTTCAAGACCAGCCTGGTCAACCTGGTGAAACCCCGTCTCTACGAAAAATACAAAAATTAGCCGGGCGTGGTTGCTCACACCTATAATCCCAGCTTCTCGGGAGGCTGAGGCAGGAGGATCGCTTGAACCTGGGAGGCAGAGGTTGCAGTGAGCCGAGATGGCACCATTGCACTCTAGCCTGGGTGATAGAGTGAGAATCCATCTCAAACAAACAAAAACTTACAAGCAACCCTGAACCCTGAAAGTCTGTGAGCTGTAACTATTTATCATTTTATCTGACACACAATTTTGACTTTTGAGAATTATGAGCCTGGCATCCAGAATCAAATCGTTTAGGTAATCAGTGAGATTAAGCAATGCTCAGCACTGTTGTTTCAACATGACCTCATGGTTTTCTACTTACTACAGTTGCCCTATGTGATGATTCCTATCAAGTAGGTGTCTTAGTTCGTTCTGGCTGGTATAAAAAAAAATACTATAGACTGGTAGCTTATAAACAACTGAAATTTATTTCTTATAGTTCTAGAGGCTGAGAAGTCCAACATCAAGGTGGTGGCAGACTCAGTGTCTGGTGAGGGCCCTCTTCCTGGTTCATAGATGGCCACGTTTTTGCTGTGTCCTCACATGGTGGAAGGGGCAAGGGCTCTCTCTGGTGTCTCTTTTGTAAGGGTACTAATCCCATTCATGAGTGCTCCGCTCTTCATGTGATCACTTCCCAAAGGCCTCATCTCCTAATACTATCCCATCGGGGATTAGGCTTTAACATGTGAATTTAGGGGAACACAAACATTCAATCCAGAGCAGTGGAATAATAATACTTCCAAAGTCTAGGACATCTTAAATTCCAGGGCTCTCTTATTTCTCTTGTTACTGGAAGGTAAGTTCCTTTAGTGTAAATATACACTAAATAAATATACACTAAATATACACTAAAGTTCCTTTAGTGTAAATATATTAGGCTTTAGCGCTATGGTAACCCCTGGTGCTTAGCAGAGTGCCTGGAATATACATGTTGGAAAACTAACCTCAGCCTCCAAAAGACACACAGTGGTGCTCACATGCACATTTGTGCACACACACACTCCCACATAATCTGTATATAATAGAACAATGATTTCAAAATAAGCTGCTCTTTTGGAATCTATGTGCCTCTGCTTTATTCCATTAGGATGGACTAATGAGAATTGATTTAATATTGCCAGGTGTGATCATTTGCATTGCTTAGCATGTTGTTATAGGGCAGTGGTTCTCAAACATGGCTGTATGTTAGCACTACCTAGGAAGTTTTATAAAAATCAGGTGTTTAGGCTCTACCCCAGATCAAATAGTCAGCTTCTCTGGGGACAGGACCCAGACATTAGTATTGTTAATGCTTTCCAGGTGATTCCAATATGCTGCCAACATTGATCACTGCTGTAGTAGAGATTCTCTCATAACAAGTGGAAAGAAACATAAAGGCAACATCCTTCCATCCTTCCTTCCTTCCTTCCTCCCTCCCTCTCTCCCTCCCTCTCTTTCTTCTTTCTTTTTCCTTTCTCTCTCTCTCTTTCATTTTTTATTTTTTTGACAAGGTCTTGCTCTGTCACCCAGGCACAATCATGGCTCACTGCAACTTCAACCTCCCAGGCTCAAGTGATCCTCTCATCTCAGCCTCCTGAGAAGCTGGGACCACAGGCGCACACCACCACACCCAGGTAATTTTTTGTTATTATTATTTTTTGTAGAGATGAAGTCTCATTGCATTGCCCAGGCTGGTCTCAAACTCCTGCACTCAAACAATCCTCCTGCCTTGGCCTCCCAAAGTGCTGGGATTACAGGCAAAAGCCAGTATGCCTAGCCCAAAAGTGAGTATTTCAATCAAGGTAGAAGCTGAATGGCCTTCTACAACTCGGCCTTGGAAGTCACATAGCATCACTTCCAGGATAACCTATTGATGAAAGCAATAAAATGCCTGCCCAGATGCAAATAAAGGGGACATAGAACTCACTCCTGGAAGGAAAGAGTGTCAAAGAATTTTTGACCGTGTTTTAATATTTCCACAGATAGATTATACTCTGCCTCAGTTTACCTCTGGTATTAATTATCTATTGCTGCAAAACAAATTGCCACAAATTTACACATTTGTTAAATGTTTATTAAACAATACACATTTATTATCATGTAGTTTCTTTGGGTCATGAATCTAGGCAGGATTTAGATGGCTTCTGTACTTCAGGGTCTCCCACAAGCTGTAATCAAGTATTTGGCTGGGCTGTAGTCATCTCAAGGTTTCACTGGAGAAGGATCCACTTCTATGCTCACATGGTTGTTGGTAGCATTCAGTTCCTTGTCATGCGGGCCTCCCCAGCATGGTAGCTTTCTTCCTGCAAGAATACAAGCTGGGAAGCAATGAAGAGAATCTGCTTCTATGATACAAAGCACAGTCTTTCCTAATCTAATCATCAAAGGGACATCCAATCACCTTTGCAATATTCTCTTCATTAGGTATAAGTCCCTAGGCCCAGCCCACACTCAAGGGGACAGAATTACACAAGGACATAAATGCCAAAAAGTGAGCGTCCCTGGGGGGACAATCTGAGAAGTTGACGTGCCAAACCCCTCTATAAAATGCTATATTAACCCTGGGCCTGCCAAATTCATGGGGTTTTTCTAAGAATCCAGTAAGCTGGTATGTTTGACAGTGTTTTACAACACATGTGTCACTGTGGAAAAGTGAGTATTTTTCAACAGAGAATAGATTGTGACTGTCTCACATCAGCCTTTCATCTGAGAGGGAGGGAGTCTCTCAATGTGAACTGGCACATTCAAAGAGTGGGAAGGGGATTTAAGTTCTTTTTTAATCAGTGATTTCCGTGTGATTTACTTATAGCTACCTAACATTGTTTAAATAAAGAATATGACCTCTTATCCCCAGGAAAAATGGAATTTATTTTTTATTGAAAGGATTTACTAATGCTAAGATCCATCCTATCTTGTGCATTTCCAAAGCAAACTTAGCAAAAGGTCAATGTAAATGTTCCTATGAATCAAATTCTAACATGTTCACATCCTATAAAGGCCAATCTGGAGATAAAACTGCCAAAAAATTCTTGTTTTAAGAAGTGGTCCTTTCTAGTTCTTAAGCTAGAGAGAATTTCTGAGGTCGAGAAAACATTGACTAGTATGTTTATGTGTGTGTACCTATTTTTAAAAGGTAAATAAATGCTTCGCTTTTTTTTTTTACTTAATAGCTCTATTTGCAGATGTCAAATACCATTAATAAAATGTTATACAGTGTATAAACTGAAGTCTTAAAAGTCAATTTTTAAATTTTTTTTTTTCTTGAGATGGAGTCTTACTCCGTTGCCCAGGGTGGAATGCAGTGGTGCAATCTCGGCTCACTACAACTTCCGCCTCTCAGATTCAACAGATTCTTCTGCCTCAGCCTCCCAAATAGCTGGGATTACAGGCATGCGCCACCATGCCCCACTAATTTTTGTATTTTTAGTACAGATGGAGTTTCACCATGTTGACCAGGCTGGTCTCGAACTCCTGACCTCAGGTGATCCGCCCACCTCGGCCTCTGAAAGGGCTGGGATTACAAGCGTGAGCCATCACGCCTGGCCTAAAAATTTTTTTAAGTGAAAATCAGCAATGATAAGGTATAAAAACAAAGTTATGCATTAAGATATACCATGTGATTCTAATTTTTTACAAAAAGTAGATATAACTTCTGTCTATACATAGGCAACATAGCCACCAAAATGCTAAAAGTGATTATCTCTAAATACTATAATAAGGTGTTGGAATATTTTTATTTTATTCTCTTTGTCTTTTTGTGAGTTTTCTACAAGGAAAATTTTTATTTTTATAGAGACAGAAAAGCTGTAAAAAATTAAATGGAAAAGAGCCTATGTGTTTCCAATTCTAAAGTAATCATGTCTGGTCAGAGCAATATGGTTACAGAAGCATGCAGTTTCCCCATGGTGATGGAAAGAGGAGTAGGCTCTAGGCCCAGGCCACTCCTGCCCTCCAGAAGGCCTGGAGGACCCTGCCTGTACCCTTGGGATGCTTCTCAGCACTGGTTAGAGCCCTGTGCAGGCAAACCAGAGCTAATAAGACTGAAAAATACCACCCCCATCCCTTTTTTGGTTCTGATTTGGAAGTAGACTTCTGAAAGCACTATCATGGAAAGAACTACCTTTTGAGCCACTTCTGGCTAATACTTAAAACTTTGAGTTGCATTCATTTCAAACATCTCTGAAGTTGAAAACGGGTAAGATAGGTTTACTCCGGGTGGCTGCTATTCCTTCTCTAGTGTCTATAGTGATAAGGTGATTTGTTTCACATCCACTCCCAAATCAGGCCACAGCAAAGCCTAGCCCCCTCTTAAGATTACTCCTTGCTACTGTATGGCAACTGTCCTGCTAATTTTGTTTCCTCAAAGCACAGCTCTAGATTTGAGACGTGAGAGAGCAGAATGTGTCTGCTTCATAGAACAGGATCAACTGTCTCTCTACACCAATGGGCTGTTCTCCACCAGAGATATCTCTCCCAGGCCATGACTCCCCACCACGTTAGTCATTCTCCTCTTTCTTCGCAGCTGCCCTAGCACAACCCCCAAATGTCTATTTATTGTTTCATATAAAGCAGTGGCACCCCCAACTACCTCCCTCCCCTAGCAGCACCCCTGAGTCTAAATTTGTTTTCAGGCCCACACTCGCACATTCGAAAACATTGTAAAATAGCAAGAGTCAATTCTCTGTCCCCATCCTTAGCCATACAAAGAACCCAGAATAGCTTTGAAATTAGTGGGGCATCCTTTTATTTAATTCACTTTGGGTTTTTCTTGGCTTGTTTGTTTTAATTTTCTTTGTTTGAGATTTTTTTCACCCCAATAATGTATATACCTGGATCAAATTTGCACACAGAGCTCCCATCCCATCCTGAGCAAGAACAGATCCCAGTGGTGAGGGTTTCTCATCACTGTATAAGCTTTGCTTTCTTCCCATTGCGCGAGGTCTTTCTGACATATGGCTAATAAGTCAAAAACCTTTAAATAATAATAATTACAACAAGTATTTTTTGAGCAGTTACAATGTGCTAGGAATTGTGCTAATCCTGAAAATGGCCCTAGAAGTTAGATGTTACTACTTTGGGTTTCCAGATGAGGAAAATGAGAACAGAGAAGTCAATGGACTTTCTAAACCACAGAGATTCAGTAAGAAAACTTGAATCCCAGATTGTCTAACCTCAAAGCCATCACTCTTCTATGACATCAGATTTAATTAAAAGCAATTACGGGATTGAGGGTCCAAACTGAATTCCTTTCTTCCTCCCAATGACGTCTTACTGAGAGGATGTGAACCTTGTCCCTAAACCTCTCTACAGTTAATTAAACCAGTAGACCTCCACTCTTGGTGCATAAAAAATTATCCTATGGGTTCAGTCACCAGCATGAACCCTGTACCACATCAATTAATTACCATGAGATTCTGCTCTGCACAGCAGTGTGGAATCCTGGATTAAACTCTAGAGCTGGATTCAAGATGATTCCTTCAGGGATAACACCTTAGGATACTCAGTTAAGCCACTTGCACCTTGAGTTCCTCATCTGTAAAGCCAGGTATCTGCATAATGTCTAAGAACTCTAGTTGGTCTTGATTTTGTGCGTATCGTTTGCATAATAAGTAGTTATTCATTCTATTTCTCAAGATCATTGTTGTGAGAGAATTCTGTGTACCCCTGGGGACTTCACAAGAAAGAAATACTTTCAATTTAAAACCCAGCAGGATTATACTGAGCAGTCCCCTTCCAATGGGACAGGACAATAAAGAAAACAAGGAGTTCAGGGCACCGTTCACAACAGTTAAAATACTAAATGTGTTAGATTGAACTATATTATATTGCTGATAGTCAGCCATTTTTTATTTACAAAAGCAGCAATTTCATACAGCTCAACCTAATAGTGAGATAATCATATCAATAATGATAATCATAATAGCTTATGTTTGCTGAGGGCTTACCATGTTCTAGACTGTGCTGCGAGGGTGAATTCCAGCAAGCCTGAAATCGCCCTGACTTGTTTTACTGAAATAGGAAATACACTTGCACAATGCTAATGCCTGCCCCAGGCATGAGTTGTTTTTGGTTTTTTTTTTGTAACTATGGGTCTGAGGAATTTGGGGCATGGCTTGTCAGCATTCTTTATTGCTAATAATGAGATAAATTATTTGTATCTAATCTTGGTGAGATACCCACCCCATCCCGCTCACCACCACTGAATTAGTCCATTTTCACACTGCTATAAAGACATATCTGAGACTGAGTAATTTATTTATTTATTTATTTATTTGTATTATACTTTAAGTTCTAGGGTACATGTGCACAACGTGTAGGTTAGTTACATACGTATACATGTGCCATGTCTGTGTGCTGCACCTTAACTCGTCATTTACATTAGGTATTTCTCCTAATGCTATCCCTCCCCCATCACCCCAACCCCATGACAGGCCCCAGTGTGTGATGTTCCCTGCCCTGTGTCCAAGTGTTCTCATTGTTCAATTCCCACCTGTGAGTGAGAACATGCAGTGTTTGGTTTTCTGTCCTTGCGATCGTTTGCTGAGAAGGTTGGTTTCCAGCTTCAACCATGTCCCTCCAAAGGACATGAACTCATCCTTTTTTATGGCTGCATAGTATTCCATGGTGTATATGTGACACATTTTCTTAATCCAGTCTATCATTGATGGACATTTGGGTTGGTTCCAAGTCTTTGCTATTGTGAATAGTGCCGCAATAAACATACGTGTGCATGTGTCTTTATAGTAGCATGATTTATAATCCTTTGTGTATATACCCAGTAATGGGATGGCTGGGTCAAATGGTATTTCTAGTTCTAGATCCCTGAGGAATCGCCACACTGTCTTCCACAATGGTTGAACTAGTTTACAGTCCCACCAACGGTGTAAAAGCGTTCCTATTTCTCTACATCCTCTCCAGCACCTGTTGTTTCCTGACTTTTTAATGATGGCCATTCTAACTGGTATGAGATGGTATCTCATTGTGGTTTTGATTTGCATTTCTCTGGTGACCTGTGAGGATGAGCATTTTTTCATGTGTCTGTTGGCGATGTCTTCTTTTGAAACATGTCTGTTCATATCCTTTGTCCACTTTTTGTTGGGGTTGTTTGATTTTTTCTTGTAAATTTGTTGGAGTTCATTGTAGATTCTGGATATTAGCCCTTTGTCAGATGGGTAGATTGCAAAAATTTTCTCCCATTCTGTAGGTTGCCTGTTCACTCTGATGGTAGTTCCTTTTGCTGTGCAGAAGCTCTTTAGTTTAATTAGATCCCATTTGTCAATTTTGGCTTTTGTTGCCATTGCTTTTGGTGTTTTAGTCATGAAGTCCTTGCCCATGCCTATGTCATGTATGGTATCGCCTAGGTTTTCGTCTAGGGTTTTTATGGTTTTAGGTCTTAAATTTAAGTCTTTAATCCATCTTGAATTAATTTTTGTATAAGGTGTAAGGAAGGGATCCAGTTTCAGCTTTCTACATATGGCTAGCCAGTTTTCCCAGCACCATTTATTAAATAGGGAAACCTTTCCCCATTTCTTGTTTTTGTCAGGTTTGTCAAAGAGCAGATGGTTGGAGGTGTGTGGTGTTATTTCTGAGTGCTCTGTTCTGTTCCATTGGTCTATATCTGTGTTTTGGTACCAGTACCATGCTGTTTTGGTTGCTGTAGCCTTGTAGTATAGTTTGAAGTCAGGTAACGTAATGCCCTTGGCAATGCAGGCTCTTTTTTTGTTCCATATGAACTTTAAAGTAGTTTTTTCCAATTCTGTGAAGAAAGTCATGGTAGTTTGATGGGGATGACATTGAATCTGTAAATTACCTTGGGCAGTATGGCCATTTTCATGATATTGATTCTTCCTACCCATGAGCATGGAATGTTCTTCCATTTGTTTGTGTCCTCTTTTATTTCATTGAGCAGTGGTTTGTAGTTCTCCTTGAAGAGGTCCTTCACATCCCTTGTAAGTTGTATTCCTAGGTATTTTATTCTCTTTGAAGCAATTGTGAATGGGAGTTCATTCATGATTTGGCTCTCTGTCTGTTATTGGTGTGTAGGAACGCTTGTGATTTTTGCACACTGATTTTGTATCCTGAGAGTTTGCTGAAGTTGCTTATCAGCTCAAGGAGATTTTGGGCTGAGACGTTGAGGTTCTCTAAATAGATAATCATGTCATCTGCAAACAGGGACAATTTAACTTCCTCTTTTCCTAATTGAATACCGTTTATTTCTTTTTCTTGCGTGATTGCCCTGGCCAGCACTTCCAACACTATGTTGAATAGGAGCGGTGAGAGAGGGTATCCCTGTCTTGTGCTAGTTTTCAAAGGGAATGCTTCCAGTTTTTGCCCATTGAGTATGATATTGGCTGTGGGTTTGTCACAAATAGCTCTTATTATTTTGAGATACATCCCATCAATGCCTAATTTATCAAGAGTTTTTAGCATGAAGGATTGTTGAATTTTGTCGAAGGCCTTTTCTGCATCTATTGAGATAATTATGTGGTTTTTGTCATTGGTTCTGTTTATATGCTGGATTATGTTTATTGATTTGCGTATGTTGAACCAGCCTTGCATCCCAGGAATGAAGCCCACTTGATCATGGTGGATAAGCTTTTTGATGTGCTGCTGGATTCGGTTTGCCAGTATTTTACTGAGGATGTTTGCATCGATGTTCTTCAGGGATATTGGTCTAAAATTCTCTTTTTTTTCTTGTGTCTCTGCCAGGGTATCAGGCAGATGGTATCAGGATGATGCTGGCCTCATAAAATGAGTTAGGGAGGATTCCCTCTTTTTCTATTGATTGGAATAGTTTCAGAAGGAATGGTACCAGCTCCTCTTTGTACCTCTGGTAGAATTCGGCTGTGAATCCATCTGGTCCTGGACTTTTTTTGGTTGGTAAGCTATTAATTATTGCCTCAATTTCAGAGCCTGTTATTGATCTATTCAGAGATTCAACTTCTTCCTGGTTTAGTCTTGGGAGGGTGTATGTGTTGAGGAATTTATCCATTTCTTCTAGATTTTCTAGTTTATTTGCATAGAGGTGTTTATATTATTCTCTGACAGTAGTTTGTATTTCTGTGGGATCGATGGTGATATCCCCTTTATCATTTCTTATTGCGTCTATTTGATTCTTCTCTCTTTTCTTCTTTATTAGTCTTGCTAGCGGTCTATCAATTTTGTTGATCTTCTCAAAAAAACCAGCTCCTGGATTCATTGATTTTTTTTAATGTTTTTTTGTGTCTCTATCTCCTTCAGTTCTGCTCTGATCTTAGTTATTTCTTGCCTTCTGCTAGCTTTTGAATGTGTTTGCTCTTGCTTCTCTAGTTCTTTTAATTGTGATGTTAGGGTGTCAATTTTAGATCTTTCCTGCTTTCTCTTGTGGGCATTTAGTGCTATAAATTTCCCTCTACACACTGCTTTGAATGTGTCCCAGAGATTCTGGGTATGTTGTGTCTTTGTTCTCGTTGGTTTCAAAGAACATCTTTATTTCTGTCTTCATTTCGTTATGTAACCAGTAGTCATTCAGGAGCAGGTTGTTCAGTTTCCATGTAGTTGAGTGGTTTTGAGTGAGTTTCTTAATCCTGAGTTCTAGTTTGATTGCACTGTGGTCTGAGAGACAGTTTGTTATAATTTCTGTTGTTTTACATTTGCTGAGGAGTGCTTTACTTCCAACTATGTGGTCAATTTTGGAATAAGTGCAGTGTGGAGCTGAGAAGAATGTATATTCTGTTGATTTGGGGTGGAGAGTTCTGTAGATGTCTATTAGGTCCACTTGATGCAGAGCTGAGTTCAATTCCTGGATATCGTTGTTAACTTTCTGTCTCATTAATCTGTCTAATGTTGATGGTGGGGTGTTAAAATCTCCCATTATTATTGTGTGGGAGTCTAAGTCTCTTTCTAGGTCTCTAAGGACTTGCTTTATGAATCTGGGTGCTCCTGTATTGGGTTCATATATATTTAGGATAGTTAGCTCTTCTTGTTGAACTGATCCCTTTGCTATTATGTAATGGCCTTCTTTGTCTCTTTTGATCTTTGTTGATTTAAAATCTGTTTTATCAGAGACTAGGATTGCAACCGCTGCCTTTTTTTGTTTTCCATTTGCTTTGTAGATCTTTCTCCATACCTTTATTTTGAGCCTATGTGTGTCTCTGCATGTGAGATGGGTTTCCTGAATACAGCACACTGATAAGTCTTCCGTCTTTATCCAATTTGCCAGCCTGTGTCTTTTAATTGGAGCATTTAGCCCATTTACATTTAAGGTTAATATTGTTATGTGTGAATTTGATCCTGTCATTATGATGTTAACTGGTTATTTTGCTCGTTAGTTGATGCAGTTTCTTCCTAGCCTCGATGGTCTTTACAATTTGGCATGTTTTTGCAGTGGCTGGTACCTGTTTTTCCTTTCCATGTTTAGTGCTTCCTTCAGGAGCTCTTTTAGGGCAAGCCTGGTGGTGACAAAATCTCTCTGCATTTGCTTGTCTGTAAAGTATTTTATTTCTCCTTCACTTATGAAGCTTAGTTTGGCTGGATATGAAATTCTGTGTTGAAAATTCATTTCTTTAAGAATGTTGAATATTAGCCCCCCACTCTCTTCTGGCTTGTAGAGTTTCTGCCGAGAGATCAGCTGTTAGTCTGATGGGCTTTGTGGGTAACCCGACCTTTCTGGCTGCCCTTAACATTTTTTCTTTCATTTCAACTTTGGTGAATCTGACATTTATGTGTCTTGGAGTTGCTCTTCTCGAGGAGTATCTTTGTGGTATTCTCTGTATTTCCTGAATTTGAATGTTGGCCTGCCTTGCTAGATTGGGGAAGTTCTCCTGGATAATATCCTGCAGTGTTTTCCAACTTGGTTCCATTCCCTCTGTCACTTTCAGGTACACCAATCAGACGTAGATTTGGTCTTTTCACATAGTCCCATATTTCTTGGAGGCTTTGTCCATTTCTGTTTATTCTTTTTTCTCTAAACTTCTCTTCTCGCTTCATTTCATTCATTTGATCTTCCATCACTGGTACCCTTTCTTCCGGTTGATTGAATCGGCTACTGAGGCTTGTGCATTCATCATGTAGTTCTCGTGCCTTGGTTTTCAGCTCCATCAGGTCCTTCAAGGACTTCTCTGCATTGGTTATTCCAGTTAGCCATTCGTCTAAATTTTTTCAAGGTTTTTAACTTCTTTGCCATGGGTTCGAACTTCCTCCTTTAGCTCGGAGTAGTTTGATCGTCTGAAGGCTTCTTCTCTCAACTCGTCAAAGTCATTCTCCGTCCAGCTTTGTTCTGTTGCTGGTGAGGAGCTGCATTCCTTTGGAGCAGGAGAGACACTCTGACTTTTAGAGTTTCCAGTTTTCTGCTCTGTTTTTTCCCCATCTTTGTGGTTTTATCTACCTTTGGTGTTTGATGATGGTGACGTACAGATGGGATTTTGGTGTGGATGTTATTTCTGTTTGTTAGTTTTCCTTCTAACAATCAGGCCCCTCAGCTGCAGGTCTGTTGGAGTTTGCTGGAGGTCCCCTCCAGACCCCATTTGCCTGGGTATCGGCAGCAGAGGCTGCAGAATGGCAGATATTGGTGAACAGCAAATGCTGCTGCCTGATCGTTCCTCTGGAAGTTTTGTCTCAGAGGAGTACCCGGCCGTGTGAGGTGTCAGTCTGCCCCTATTGGGGGGTGCCTCCCAGTTAGGCTACTTGGGAGTCAGGGACCCACTTGGGGAGGCAGTCTGTCCATTCTCAGATCTCCAGCTGCGTGCTGGGAGAACCATTACTCTCTTCAAAGCTCAGTTGGAAATGCAGAAATCACCCATCTTCTGCATCACTCATGCTGGGAGCTGTAGACTGGAGCTGTTCCTATTCGGCCATCTTGGCTCCACCCCTAGTCAGTTTTTTAAAAAAGGAATCCCCCAGTGAGATTTCACATCAGATGGCCACAGTGCAACCGGTTACATAGTCTGCCTTTTTTTTTTTTTTTGCTTCCTTCCCTTAACTGTCTCACTTTCTCACTCCCTTACAGATGGATCCTGGAATCACCTCAAACAGACTACCTCAAATCACATCCCATGACAGCACATTTTCTGGAAGACAAAAACCTAAAATAGAAAACTAAAGGAACAAAGCACTCCCACCAATGGGTGTGGCAAAACTTTTCTGAAGCACTGGCCTAGAGAAGGCATACTTAGCAAAAGTTTGCTTAAAAGTTTGAAAAGTATACTCAGCACTAAATAGATGCTCCCACAACTGACGTGGCTGCCTATTGCAGCCAGTAGTCCTCTATTTTGCAGCCACATCAGTTGCCTTGGATTATGTCATCTGTGGTGATTGAGGCTGCAGCGATTAGGTTACTCTCTCCATGTGGCTTAACTAATGTAAAGGGATCCAAATCCCAGGCCATTGCTGTCTGGTTAAATTTTTCTTTTCAATCAAAAATTGTTCCGAAACAAAAGACAAAGACCAGAAAAGGAAATAAGATAACAAACAGTTGTGTGGGTTTTTGTGACAGGAAGAGGGTAAGAGAAAAGTGTCTTTGAAAGGAAGATTCAAAGCATGATTCATATCTCTAAGCTAAGTAGATGATGCAGCTCCTGGCAAATGACTTCCATTTAGGACAACTCCACGAATGGTTGCTAAGTGAGTGAGTGAATGGATGAGGGGATGTGTGAATTCATAAATAAGTGAATGGATGTTTGCTCTGCCAAAGAAATCCTCTTATTGCCCATTCCTGGAAGATGAAGAGAGGAGGAAAGAACATGGTTACCTTCACAGTTAAAGTCATGTAGGAGGCTTTATGAGTATCTCAGGGCAGGGTGGAGTTGAAAGCTCTCTCTCATCTTGATAAGGCCAGGGTCAATGTTCACAGAGAATAGAGCCAAGCTTCTGAGAATTAAAAAAAAGTTGAAAATGTAAACCTGACTAGACATGGGAATGGGTTGTAAGAAAACCTTGAGAAATGAGTGGTGCATGACTTCAGATGTTCTAGAGGAAACTTTATGGATTTCTGGACAGTGAAGAGCTATAGCTGGAGAAATAATCTTTTTGATCCTCTGATGCTACCCGTAGAGAAACTGGCCTCACAGATTACACTTAAAATAGTCTTTATCCCCCACCTAAACTATTTTTCTCCACCTTTCCTCCCTCCCTGCTTCCCGCCCAGCTTCCTTCTTTCCCTCCCCACTTCCTTCCGCCTTTTGTTCCAGTTCCCCCTTACCATCCCCCCTCCTCTCTTCCTTCCTTCTTGCAAATAGTTAAATTACAGTTAAGAAAAATGACTGTTGACTTAAGTGAGATGTCAAAAGAAGAAGAAACCGGGCTTTAGAGAGGAGTAGTAGATCAGGAAAGAACAATTTGTAGAAAAGTCGTTTGAGGGGATCATCAAATAAAAGTTCTAAAGGGAAGACCGAGGAAGAGAATTGCAGACGGAAGTGCTGAGTGTGCGAAGGAATGGAGGAGCTGTCCAGGGCACAGGTTGCTCCATGTGGTGAGAGTAAACGATGAGCGTGGGTAGGCGCAGAGGATGATGTCAGAGAGTTGACAGGAGCCAGATTTTAAAAAGGCTAATGCCTGACACCATCAATGGCTGTTCCCAAATGTGAACAACTCCTGACCCACCCCCCACCAACTTCCCTTGTAAGTGTACAAACACATGGACTGGCACACCCTTGTTCCAATATGACCAATACAAATTCATATACTATTCCTGATGTCAGGGCACCTTGGACTATACCATCTATGGTGATTGAGGCTGCAGCCATTAGGTGAGCTATCCATGTAGCTTAACTAATGTAAAGGGATCCACATCCCAGACTATGACCCAGCAGTGGCCCTCAGGTCACATGTTTATATGTCGGGGAAGAAGGGCCATGGAATGTCTCTCCACTGGACATTTTTTGATCCTTCTATTGTCCCTTGTAATTTCTGGCAATGACATCAAAGATCAGCAGCTCAGTCAATGGAAGGATTTTATACAGAAATTTGATGTAATCAGATTTGCATTCTAGATAGAAAATTTAAGACAGTTGAGAGAACAGCAACTTTAGTTTAATTTATGCTCAGACTTTAGAACTGAATCCCCTTGTAAGATGTAACTTCTTAAATCTTTACAACCACAACAAGAAAGAAAAAAATCACTTAGCATGCGTTAAAGGTGCAGAGGTTTAATATTAATGAAACCAAATAAACACTTTGGAACTCCCCACCTATTCACCATCAACACACGGGAATTGATAGTCATCTTAAAGCTAGCCTGGCATGACCACTTGGACATATGGACTTTTCTTTTTCTTCATGCTTTGGTATTAGCTCAGTAGTTCTCAAACATTCATGTTTAGTTAGATTGTATATTCAAAACCATATATGCTGTGCTAGGTGGGAAATGTTTGAGTCATTTTGGCTCTTTGAGACCTTTGCATTATACACTCTCTAGCCTCTCCACCTAAATTTAAGATTCTCATCTCTAGTCTTGAGCAATGGTCCAGGAAAGAGATAAGAAGAGCAGAACTCAAGGCAATGGCTGCAGGAATGTGAAAAACATCTATTCAGGAAACTGGAGCTTTGCTTCCTAACTCTGTCTCCTGCTCTCTGGTCTCATCAATCCCACTTCTTGATTTTGACCTACATTCCCTGTGCCTTCACTCTGCCCTATACTTCCTAGCTGTTAGGTTAGATGATGAGCCCTGATGTGGATACACGTTCATTTTTCTCTCCCTTCTCTCTGTGGAAACCCGGTGCCTATGGCAAATTCCTGACCTCAGTGGGTTGACTCATCTCACACAGATTAAACTAAACTGAAATGGATCTCCCACAATGAGTATAATCTTTTTAAAATTTATTTTCCAATTTCCTCATTGATGAGCCGGGCATAATAATAATACAGACTTCATGGTTGTCAAAGGATTAAACTGGATGATGAAAAGTAAAATTTTTGGCATACTAACCAGATAGTAAGTTCTCAACACATCTTAGCTACTTCTTCTGCCCTAATGTCTAGGAGTTTTTACAGAATAATACACTTAATATTTTTCATTTAAAATTTTTATAGATACATAATAGTCACACTGCACTTATCTTTAAGTTTATGCAGAAGAGTAATATTTTCAGACAATGAGTATAGATAAACTTATGTTGACTTCTGCCTTGATATTCTGCCAAAATTTGCTCTTTGGCTCTGGTTTCAATCTTTGCCTTTGGAAAGCTAAAAAGCTGATTGCTCTTTTCACTCTCATTCCTCATATTTTTAAACTTGTCAATGACCAATGATCATATATTCAGGTACTTCACCATCACACATAACCAGCATAACAACTTCAGTTATGCCAATAAGACCTGCCACTCAGATTTTTTTTATGACTAGCTAAATATTTTCTTTCATTCGACATGTAACTTAAAGTGAAAAGTACACCTATGTGCTTTATATAATGGAATTTTATTAGTTGAAATAAATGCATATTTATTGCAGTAAGTTAACATGCCATGAGAATTAAAGACAACTGTTAAAGTCACTAAAATTATGTACAAAAGCACAAAACAATTTTTAAATACTTAGATGAACAGGAATATAGGTTGATACTTAAGAATATTGAGAGGAAAATAGCTGGAAACATTCAGGAAGAGTATCATACTTTTTGAGCCAATATATCTTATAAAAATTTAAATATTAAAGAGCATAT
The DNA here is from genome assembly GCF_009828535.3 of Hylobates moloch. Classification (NCBI taxonomy): domain Eukaryota; kingdom Metazoa; phylum Chordata; class Mammalia; order Primates; family Hylobatidae; genus Hylobates; species Hylobates moloch. The sequence continues at coordinate 51,164,535 of NW_026652285.1, read as the reverse complement.
TATTCAAGATTAGATTAGACCATAATTCTAATATCTGCAAATTGTTTGATATATTTTCATTTATAACTTTACAGAAAATAACCTTAAGTTATTACATTCTTAAATTCTTAAGAATTTGATGTAATCCGATCCATTTTCATTTGGGCCATGAATACATACAGGGAGATTCTTGCTTATGAATTCTTCTCATCTTATAGGGGAAACTAAAAGTAGAATACTGACTTTACACTTCAACATTTCACAGATAAGAATATTTTTAAATTATATATAATAACACCCATGATGAGCCAACTTTAATTCCAGAGGTAATAAAGAATATAAAGAAGAAGGCCAGGCATGGTGGTTCACGCCTGTAATCCCAGCACTGTGGGAGGCCGAGGCAGGTGGATCACCTGAGGTCAGGAGTTGGAGACTAGCCTGGCCAACATGGTGAAACCCTGTTTCTACTAAAAATACAAAGCCGGATGTGGTGGTGGGCACTCATAATCCCAGCTACTCGGGAGGCTGAGGCAGGAGAATCACTTGAACCCAGGAGGTGGAGGTTGCAGTGAGCCAAGATCGTGCCATTGCACTCCAGCCTGGGCAACAAGAGTGAAACTCCATCTCAGGAAACAAAAAAGAATGTTAAGAAGAGTAGAAAGCAACAGAGAAAATGCCTATTTACAGACCCCACATAGTGAATGGCACTACCTAATATTGTGTAGTGTATAACCTGTGCAACTGTATATGGTGGTCATATATGTTCAGAGTCAAAAATGCAGACTAGTGACAGGCTGGCGGTGCTGAGAAACTTTCATTCCTACACTGTAATGTCAAACATTTTGATTACTAAGATTGTTTAAAACAAAATTTTCATAATAATGACTTTTAAGTTAATATTTTTGGATTTTTAGAGGCCAGAGGTTCATCCTGAAATATGATTGCTGTCCTCAGCAGAATATCTATTTTACCCCATGGCCATTTGGCAATTAGCCAAAATGTGTATTCAGCATACCTCTAACTACATGAGGATTTATTTTCTTTGCTCTTTTTCTTGTTATCATGATGATAATCATACTTCATCTTAATACATACTCATGTGCAAAAATGTGATTCTTTATTTTTCTCCAATCAAACTGAGCCCAGCTCATATGAGCTTTGATTACTTCTAATAGAAGAAAAGGTAATCTGACCAATTCAAAGCAAACACCACAACTTCTAGGTTAAAATTTCAGCTTCTTCTGAGAAAATGACAGTCCAGTTGCAGGCTTCTACACTCTCTCCTCTCCTTTTCTTCCTAGGAAAGATCTGAGATCTAGAGTACCATTTGGCAATGCTCAGGACTAGCCAATTGTCAACACTAGGACTCAAGGTTGCCCAGTCATCTCATATAATGAGAGAAGGTGGAGATCTAGAATTTTATATAAAAATGCTTGCGGCTGGGCGTGGTGGCTCACACCTGTAATCCCAGCACTTTGGGAGCTGAGGCAGGTAGATCACCTGAGGTTAGGAGTTCGAGACCAGCCTGACCAATATGGTGAAACCCTGTCTCTACTAAAAATACAAAAATTAGCCGGGTGTTGCGGCGGGTGCCTATAGTCCCAGCTATTTGGGAGGCTGAGACAGGAGAACTGCTTGAACCTGTGAGGCAGAGGTTGCAGTGAGCCAAGATCGTGGCATTGCACTGCAGCCTGGGCAATAGAGTGAGACTCTGTCTCAAAACAAAACAAAATAAAGAAACAAAACTTGCATTTGTAATTCTGGATCAGTTTCTGCTCCAGCTCTGTGTTGGGAGGCTGGCTTTTAGGGATGGCATCAATGGACTTCTTTGCCTCCTGGCTTCCTGTTGGGCTCCTCCTGTGGGAGTCATCAGTCATGGGTCATGCAAGGGTAGAGGACACTGAAGCAGGACCCTCTCTGCAAGGCGTTGGGTTGGACTGGGCTGGTCATGACTGTCTCCTCTACCAAAGGCTTCTGTCCAAAGCCCTTCCAGACATGGAGGTTGTGATTGCTCTTGGCAGTTACAAGCACCAACGTGTTTTTGCCACACTTTGTGGTCTTCTCTTAACTCTGTTCATACCTTTAGAAAGAGCTTGTTTGAGAATGTCATCTGTTTCCTACCAAAACCCAGATTGATTCACAGACTACTTAATATTTTCTCTTTTTTTTCAACTCTATGGGTCAAATAAAACATAAAAAACTGGGTGGGCCAAGTAAAACCATGTCTATAGATTGGATTTAGCCCATGGATTATAAATATTTTATTTAGAGCACTTCCTGAGATATATTCTTGCCCTAAAAATTAATCTGAATTCAATCAGAATGTAAATCTACCTTCCAGTTTAGGGAAAATAAGAGAGATAGAGGAACAAGTTAAATGCCATTATCCGGAATATGGGACATTGCTCTACAGGGCAAATGACTCAGCTTCTCCAACAAACCCAGGACATGGGAAAAGGAAAGCTGGGCAAGAATAAACTATAGAATAAAAGAAATTTCAGAGACAAAACTACCAAAATCAACATGTGATTCCTGTTTGGATCTGAACCAATGCCTTTGAGATTATCAAGGAATTAATATAAACTTAGTGTAACATAACATTAAATATCATTGCTAATTCTTCAACTTACTTATTAATTAGAGATACTTCATAAAGTACCAGCTAAAGATGCATGATGAAGACTATGAAATGCCTGATGTCTGCGGTGAGCTTTAAAATACCCCAGCAAGAATAATAGATGAATAAGTATACACGAGATAAATGAAAGAAGAATGGCAGAATTGTGACAATTGTTGAAGCGAGGTGATGATACATGGGGGTTATCATTTTCTTCTCCCTACTGTTCTGTTTGAAAAATTTCAAAATAAAATGTTTTCGGAAATGGGAAACAAAGATTTATTTGTTTGTACTAAAGCAAAATTCCTCTAGAGAACAATGTCATAATCGACACTCTGTGCCAGCTTTCGCTCTTTCTAAGAAAGGTCCCTATGGGCCCCACAGCTCAGGGAAGCCTCTTCTCCTTCCATGCAGCTTCCATTCAAAATTCGCTTGCTCAGTTCTGATATCCCATATCATATTCTTTTCTTTGCTACCTTGCTTTCACTTCTCTGCCCAACTCACTGAACTGACCTTTCTCTCTGTCTGGCTTGATGCTGGGCTTATCCTTAGATATTGGGTCTTCCTACACCTTGACCTCTACTATTTGGGGCAGGAGTTGGAAAATACCATGTAACCTAATTGGCTATCAAGTTAGCAAGAGGCCATCAAGTCTTTCCTTTCTGGGATGATGGAATTCCTATGTAAGATTTCCACGTCTTTTTTTTTAATTTTACTTTAAGTTTTAGGGTACATGTGCACAATGTGCAGGTTTGTTACATATGTATCCATGTGCCATGTTGGTGTGCTGCACCCATCAATTCGTCATTTAGCATTAGGTGTATCTCCTAATGCTATCCCTCTCCCCTCCCCCCACCCCACAACAGTTCCCAGAGTGTGTCCATGTGTTCTCATTGTTCAGTTCCCACCTATGAATGAGAACATGCAGTGTTTGGTTTTTTGTCCTTGCGATAGTTTACTGAGAATGATGATTTCCAGTTTCATCTGTGTCCCTACAAAGGACATGAACTCATCATTTTTTATGGCTGCATAGTATTCCATGGTGTATATGTGCCACATTTTCTTAATCCAGTCTATTGTTGTTGGACATTTGGGTTGGTTCCAACTCTTTGCTATTGTGAATAGTGCCGCAATAAACATACATGTGCATGTGTCTTTATAGCAGCATGATTTATAGTCCTTTGGGTATATACCTAGTCATACTGAATGGGCAAAAACTGGAAGCATTCCCTTTGAAAACTGGCACAAGACGGGGATGCCCTCTCTCACCACTCCTATTCAACATAGTTTTGGAAGTTCCGGCCAGGGCAATCAGGCAGGAGAAGGAAATAAAGGGTATTCAATTGGGAAAAGAGGAAGTTGAATTGTCCCTGTTTGCAGATGACATGACTGTATATCTAGAAAACCCCATTGTCTCAGCCCAAAATCTCCTTAAGCTGATAAGCAACTTCAGCAAAGTCTCAGGATACAAAATCAATGTACAAAAATCACAAGCATTCTTATACACCAATAACAGACAAACAGAGAGCCAAATCATGAGTGAACTCCCATTCACAATTGCTTCAAAGAGAATAAAATACCTAGGAATCCAACTTACAAGGGACGTGAAGGACCTCTTCAAGGAGAACTACAAACCACTGCTCAATGAAATAAAAGAAGATACAAACAAATGGAAGAACATTCCATGCTCATGGGTTGGAAGAATCAATATAGTGAAAATGGCCATACTGCCCAAGGTAATTTGTAGATTCAATGCCATCCCCATCAAGCTACCAATGACTTTCTTCACAGAATTGGAAAAAACTACTTTAAAGTTCATATGGAACCAAAAAAGAGCCCACATCACCAAGTCAATCCTAAGCCAAAAGAACAAAGCCAGAGGCATCACGCTACCTGACTTCAAACTATACTACAAGGCTACAGTAACCAAAACAGCATGGTACTGGTACGAAAACAGAGATGTAGATCAATGGAACAGAACAGAACCTTCAGAAATAATGCCGCATATCTACAACTATCTGATCTTTGACAAACCTGACAAAAACAAGCAATGGGGAAAGGATTCCCTATTTAATAAATGGTGCTGGGAAAACTGGCTAGCCATATGTAGAAAGCTGAAACTGGATCCCTTCCTTACACTTTATACAAAAATTAACTCAAGATGGATTAAAGACTTACATGTTAGACCTAAAACCATAAAAACCCTAGAAGAAAACCTAGGCATTACCATTCAGGACATAGGCATGGGCAAGGACTTCATGTCTGAAACACCAAAAGCAATGGCAACAAAAGCCAAAATTGATGAATGGGATCTAATTAAACTAAAGAGCTTCTGCACAGCAAAAGAAACTACCATCAGAGTGAACAGGCAACCTACAAAATGGGAGAAAATTTTTGCAACCTACTCATCTGACAAAGGGCTAGTATCCAGAATCTACAATGAACTCAAACAAATTTCCACGTTGATTTTTATGACACACTCATTTTCTTGTATTAACATGCAAAAATCAGTATCATCTTCATTTTATAATTGGAAAAATGAGAAATATAGCAAAAAATAATAAAAAGCTTGACTGAAGACAACAAATAAATCTTTGGAAATGTTGATACTATAAGTCAAGATGCTTTAACCATCAGGCATTATTTATAATGCAATTTAAAAATCAGTAAAAGCTGAGATCTACTCCTTAAGGCCACTTACTGCCCAGTAAAATTTAAAGCTGCACAGTTTTATACACACACATGCATACACAGACACACATACATGCACACACACACATGCACGTGCACACAGATGCATGCACGCACACACACACACACACACACACACACACACACACACACACACACACATACCTTTTACCCTCCCTTCTAGTTCAAGTAGCCTTTTTAAGGATATATTTTTACTCTTTGAAATATACCATTTTAAAATTATCTATGCATAGGTCATGTTATTTGTAAAATATTTTTTCCACAAAGGCAACCTGATATGGTTTGGCTCTGTGTTCCCACCCAAATCTCATGTCAAATTGTAAACCCCAATGTTGGGGGAGGAACATGATGGGTTGGATCATGGGAGCAAATTTCCCCCTTGCTGTTCTCATGATAGTGAGTTCTCACAAGATCTGGTTCTTTGAAAGTGTGTAGAACATCCCCTCCCAGCCCCGACTGCTGGCCATGTGAAGATGTGCCGGCTTCCTTTTTGCCTTCTGCCATGATTGTAAGTTTCATGGGGCCTCCCCAAAAGTGGAAGCCTGTACAGCTCTCGGAACTGTGAGTCGATTTGACCTCTTTTCTTTATGGATTACTAAGTCTCAGGTAGTTCTTTATAGCAATGTAAGAATGAACTAATACAGAAAATTGGTACCAGGAGAGTGGGGCATTGGTATAAAGATACTTGAAAATCTGGAAGCAGCTTGGAACTGGGTAATGAGCAGAGCTTGGAACAGTTTGGAGGGCTCAGAAGGAGACAGGAAGATAAGAGAAAGTTTGGAAATTCCTAGAGACTTGTTGTATGTTTGTGATTATTAACCCAAAATATCTGACATGGGTCCTAGTCAATTTAGAAGGTTTATTTTGCCAAATTTAAGGACGCTCCTGTGACACGGCCTCAAGAAGTCCTGATGACATGTGTCCAACATTGTCAGAGCGCAGCTTGGTTGTATACATTTTAGGGAGACATGAGACATTAATCAATATATGTAAGATGTACATTGGTTTGGGCCAGAAAGGCAGGACAACTCGAAGTTGGGAGGGGGGTTCCAGGACATAGGTAGATAAGAGACAAACAGTTGCATTGTTTTGAGTTTCTGATTAGCCTTTCCAAAGGAAGCAATCAGATATGCATTTATCTCAGTGATCAGAGAGATGACTTTAAATAGAATGGGAGGCAGGTTTGCCCTAAGCAGTTTCCAGCTTGACTTTTGCCTTTAGCTTAGTGATTTTGGGGTCCCAAGATTTATTCTCCTTTCACATGACCAAAATGCTGATAGTGATATGGACAGTGAAGTACAGGCTGAGGAGGTCTCAGATGGAGATGAGGAACTTATTAGGAACTGGAGTGAAGGTCACTCTTTACTATGCTTTAGCAAACAGACTGGCTGCATTGTGCCCCTGCTCTAGATATCTCTGGAACTTTGAACTTGAGATGATTTAGGGTATCTGGCAGAAGAAATTTCTAAGTAGCAAAGCATTCAAGATGTGGCCTGGCTCCTCCTAACATGTAAGCTCATGTGTGTTCAAAGAGATTATCTGAAAATGGAACTTATATTTAAAAGGGAAGCAGAGCATAAAAGTTTGGAAAATTTGCAGCCTGACCATGTGGTAGAGAAGAAAAATCCATTTTCTAGGGAGGAATTCAAGCCAGCTGCAGAAATTTGCGTAAGTAAAGAGGAGCTGAATGTTAATAGCCACGACAATGGGGGAAATGCCTCCAAGGCATTTCAGAGACCTTTGTGGCAGCTCCTCCTATTACAGGCCTGGAGGCCTAGGAGGGATGAATGGTTTTGTACATGAGGTCCAAGGTATAGCTCAAGCTATGGCTTCAGAGGATGCAAGCCCCAAGCCTTGGTGGCTTCCACGTGGTGTTAAGCCTGTGGGCAGAGGGCAAGAGTTGAGGCTTAGGGGCCTCTGCCTAGATTTCAGAGCATGTATGGAAATACCTTGATGTCCAAGCAGAAGTCTGCTGCAGGGGCAGAGCCCTTATGGAGAACCTCTGCTAGGGCAGCATGAAGGGAGCATGTGGAGGACTATGCTCTCTGGATTTAGTCATGCTTTGCCACATTACTATATTTGATGATACTCTACAAAAGTCATTTGACTTGGGTCAGAAGAATTCAAGCTTTGGTTTTGCTGATTAGCAAGTATGAAATAGCCCATGCCGGTGATATAACCTTGGGCATGTTCTTTGACCAATTTTTCTTAGTTTCTACATCTATAAAATGCAAGTATAATATAATATGTCTGACATTTAGTTAAAATACAAAAGGTGTTTGGCACATTGGAAGCACTCTCCTGTGTAACTCTCAGCTATTATTATATATATATATGAGTTAGTCTTTTCTTTGAATCTCATTTTTCATCACGGCAGTGAAGACAACTCCTCCTTTACTTGTTAAGAACGAAATGAAATAACACATAGGAAAGTATGCCATAAACTATATTTGCTCTGAAAATGTGGGTTATCATTTTGATCACATGCCAAGATTCATGCCCAAACATGTCTTTGACAGTATTTTCTGCTCTTAGGAAAGAGAGATATAGAAATTGAGAAGGAGGAATTTTTTAACCAAACACTCAAAACACCTTTTGTAAACTAAGCCTAAAAAATGACCAGCCATATCATATTGTCTCTTAAGTGATGAGTGTTTCTAAAGCAATGCCTTGCTGGAAGATACATATATATGTATCTTTATATATATATATATATACACACACACATACAAGGGAGATGGGGACTGGTTTTGGTGGGGAAGGGTTGAGTTGGTCTGTCTGAGTCAAAGAGTTTACAGAGGAAATAAGTGAGCCCATTGATAACATCAACATTTGCTTTGAGTATGTACATTAAACATGACTCTTTCAATTGCAAGTGGCACAAGCCTACCTAGCTCAAACTGGCTTCAACAAAAGGAATTTTTATTGTCTTATGTAACTGAAAAAGGCTAGGGTTAGCTTATCTATAAGCACGACTAAATCAAGAGAGAATAGTTTCCCCAAGGAAAATCAGCAGTCTGGGGAACCAAAGCAATATATGTCAATGACAATAAGAATTCCAGAAATGGTTTAGAATGAGAACAGTGGAACTTATACTCTATCAATATATTTGATGGGCATACTGATATTTAAGTCTTGAAGCCATATCAAAGTTCTTATAGAGGACATAGATTCCATGATGATATCATTGGGCCAATTTTTACTTTAGAAGACACAAACATTCTCAGGATAATAAGTACAAATTGGCTAGTATGACACTTGGTGCATCATTATATAATAGTATATTATCTTCCTTTCTCACCCTCTTCTATGCTCACTGGAAACAGATTTGCTCTAAAAAAAAATTGATGAGAATACTTTTGGTTACAAGCAACAGAAAACCAACATGGCTAAAGATAATTGTGCCACAGCTCCCAATAATTTTCATCTCCCCAACTCAAGAGGCCATTTCAGTCCTGAAATGGAAATTTCAGCCCCTATTGCAAATGATCAGGGAAGCCTCTGACTGGCTTTGTATGTACAGAAGCTAACAACAATCCACCTAGCACTGATGGCCAGGGAGACTGGGTCACATGCTATGAAAATGACATACATGCCCACCTTTAGGCCTCTGAGTGGAAAAGAGCAGATATATTCAGAGAAGTGGAAATCATTGTGAGAAGGAAACACACCCAAAAGTGTCTATGGGAGACTATTTTTAAATGCTAATGAGAGACTCCTCTAATGAGGGCCTGTCACTTTAATACTTCGGACATATCAATGGATTCAAAACAGGGGCTGGCAAGGCTACCCTCAGCATTTCTCCTCCATTTAGCTACGGAAATCTTCAGGCTGTGAATTGGCCTGGGAGAGTTAGCAATCTGCCATATCCAGGAAGGCAGCCAATTCACTGGTCAAAGGCAACTGAGTGCCAAAGAGCCAGAGAAACAACACGACAAGAGAAAACGTAGCATTGTATCCAGGGGACCTGTAAATACTCAATCTGCTGTACACAGGAACTCTTTTACTGCAATGACCAATCTTATAAACTAGAAATAGATGACAAATAACCTTTTTTTTACCTAATAAGGGCAAAATAATATGTAAACAAATGGAAAACAAAAGCAAATCACCTCCTTTCCTAACTCCTAGCTTTTTAAAAAATGAACTTTTTGTTTTAGAATAGTTTTAGATGGATGAAGCTGGAAACCATCATTCTCAGCAAACTAACACAAGAACAGAAAATTAAACACTGCATGTTCTCACTCATAAGTGGGAGTTGAACAATGAGAACACATGGACACAGGGAGGGGAACATCACACACCGGGGCCTGTCGTGGCATGGGGGCTAAGGGAGGGATAGCATTAGGAGAAATACCTAATGTAGGTGACAGGTTGATGGGTGCAGCAAACCACCATGGCACGTGTATACCTATGTAACAAAACTGCACATTCTGCATGTGTACCCCAGAACTTAAAGTATAATAAAAAAATTTAACTTCAAAAATAAAAAAGAATCATTTAAATGTACAGAAAAATTGAAAAATAATAGATAATTTTCATGTACTCCGTATCTAGTTTCTCTTATTGTTAACGTCTTACATTAGGATGCTATGTACTGAATGAAGTCTATATTTTATTCACATTTCCTTAGCTTTCATTTCATGTTCTTTGTCTTAGGATCCCACCAAGGATACCACATTACATTTACTTGTCATATTTTCTTAAGGTTTCCAAGACTGACAGTTTTTCTAACTTTCCTTATTTTGGATGACTTTGACAGTCTTGAGAAATTCTGGTCACAGATGATGTAGGATGCCTATTTTGTGGTTTGTCTGATGTTTTTCTCATGGCTAAAATGAGGTTAGGGTTTGGGAGAGGAAGACCACAGAGGTAATGTACCATTCTTATCACATCATATCAAGGGTTCATACTATCAACATGGCTTATCACTCATGATATGAAAGTTGTTCATATGGCTGAAGTAGTGTCTGTCAGGTGTCTCTACTGTAAAGTTACCCTTTTTTGCCTCTTTTCTCTTCACTTTTTGGAAGGATGTCACTCTGTGCAGCCTATACTAAAGGGGTGGAGAATTAAGCTATCCTTTCTTGAAGGGGCAGTATCTACATAAATTATTGGGAATTCTTCTGTACAAGAGATTTGATTATTCTCCTTATTTGTTTATTCATTCATTCAAACATTTATTTTGATGAGTATGGACTCCCGGGTATTTATTTTATAGTCTGGGTTGGATTGTGTAATAATCCAACACTACCTTATTTATTTTGTTGGACAAATTGTTCCAACCTTGGCTATTGGGAGTTCTTTCAGTTGGCTTCTACGTTCCTTTGACATACCCCCATCATTTTGCTGTTGCTTTTGGTACTTCCTTACTTTCTGGCACTGCAAGATGCTCCAGGCTTATCTTGTATATTCTCTGCCCCAGCCCTAGAATCAGTAATTTCTACAAGAAGCCCTGGTTATTGGAAAATGGTATTAGAAACCAAGACATGGGTAGTAGATGTGCTTGTTGATATTGGGGTGTTATTTCTAAGACCTTCAAGTGAACAGAGCTTGAAAATACGTATGTGTGTCCTAACTTGTGTATACACACATATCTATAGTTACTTCTATATTTATCCATCTGTATGTTATACTAAGCTAAATGTGAGTTCATGCTGATGTCTTCAACTCTAATTCAATACCATATGCTTTATTCTAGCCTCCTCTATGTGAGATACCTAGCTACCACTATTTATTATTCATTTACTTATTGTTTAATCCCAGGTTTGCATTTGACAATTAAAAATAAATAAATATACACTCAGATGGGAGACGAATATTGGCCCAAATAGGCCTCAGAAAAGTCTGTCCTGAGGAAGTTTATTTGTTCTCTCATTCTTATTGCTTAATCTGAAATTTTCACAGTTCTTTTTTTTTTTTTTTTTTTTTTGAGATGGAGTCTTGCTCTGTCACCCAGGCTCGAGTGCAGTGGCATGATCTCGGCTCACTGCAACCTCCGCCTCCTGAGTTCAAGTGATTCTCCTGCCTCAGCCTCCTGCGTAGCTGGGATTACAGGCACGCACCACCATGCCTGGCTAATTCTTGTATTTTTAGTAGAGATGGAGTTTTGCCACGTTAGTGAGGCTGATGCTGAACTCCTCACCTCAGGAGGCCCACCTCGGCCTCCCAAAGTGCTAGGATTACAGGCATGAGTGAAGGTGCCTGGCTAGAAATTTTCATAATTCTTGACCTCCCAAAATGTGTTGTGGAAACAAATGCTTAATCAGAGGGCAACTGGTTATCTGATGACACTCTCAGTTTTTAATGGGAATAGAGTTGAAACTGAGCATGCTTACTTTTGTTTTGTTTTGTTTTGTTTGTTGCTGTTGTTGTTTTGAGACAGGGTCTTGCTGTGTCACCCAGGCTGAAGTTCAGTGGTATGATCATGGCTCAGTGCAGCATCAATGTCCTGGATTCAAGCAATCCTCCCACCTCAGCCTCCTGGGTAGCTGGTACTATAGACACACACCACCACAGCTAATTTTTGTATTTTGTATTTTTATTTTTGGTAGAGATGGAGTTTCACCATGTTGCCCATGGTGGTCTGGAAGTCCTGGGATCAAGTGATCCACCTGCCTCAGCCTCACAAAATGCTGGGATTACAGGCATGAGCCACTGTGAACAGCCCATATGTACTTCTAATTGGACCTTATAGGGCAGCCAGGGAATCAGTAAATGTGCGTTCTAGAGATATCTTTGTCACTACTTATATGACTATGATAGTCACTTTACCTGTCTAGGCCTTAGTTTTTCCATCTGTAATTCATTCACTTAACAGACATTTATTAGGTGACTATTCTTAGTCATTAACTGTGTAAGAAGCTCTGCAGATAAATGTAATGGAAGGCCCAGTAAGGTTGCACTCAAAAGGTTTCAGCTAGGAAATTGCCATTTGAATCTTGTTAGCAAAAATATTGAAGAAATAATGTCCCATGAACCCAGCAACTTCACTTCAAGGTATCTGCCCTAGAGAAGCCCTTCAAGGATGTCCACTGCAGAATTGGTTGCAAGAGAAAAAAAATTAAAACAACATAATTATTTATGTTTAAAGTACCAGATAAACAGACGTTTAACTGTGCAGTAGAATACTATAGAGGAGGTAAAATGAATGAAATATATAGATATATATGAACCTGGCTATATCTTAAAAACATAAAATTGAAAGGAAAAAACCATTTTCAGAACAATACATACAGCACAATGGTATTTCTGTAAATGGTAAAACACATAGAACACCACTATAGATGGTTTATGAAATCATATATTTGTCATAAAAGTATAAAACTCTGGATAGGGAGAATACAGATCAAGTCCAGCCCAGTGGTTACCCCTGGGGAGAGAAGAGAATGAATTCAGGAAAGAGAACAGAGGGGTTCTCACTAGCTCTGTAAAAAGGTATATATTAAAAAGATTAAAAGTTCAGAATAATTTAGAATTCAATGTTGATAGTTGTTAATTCTGGGTTGTGCAGGTACATGTATATTTAATGCTGTTCTCTACACTTTATTCATTTGTTATGTTGAAATATTATTTTCCAAAAAGTGGCATACAGTTTGCATCAAGCAATGGGAATTCAAGTCACCACGCAGACAATTTTTTGTGAACATCTGAAGTCAGCCGTGAAGATCATCTCATTGTCCCTTCATCTCAAGAAGTGCCCATTTTCTGCCACCTGTTTGGCTCCTCTCTCTGGACTCTCCTATCTGCTCCCTCTTCCTCAAGACCTAAAAACAAATTTCTCTCCCTTTTCCTTTTTTTATTATACTTTAAGTTCTAGAGTACATGTGTATAACATGCAGGTTTGTTACATAGGTATACATGTACCATGTTGGTTTGCTGCACCCATCAACTCATCATTTACATTAGGTACTTCTCCTAATACTATCCCTCCCTCAGTCCCCCACCCCTTGACAGGCCCCAGTGCATTATGTTCCCTGCCCTGTGTCCATGTGTTCTCATAGTTCAACTCCCACCTATGAGTGAGAACATGCAGTATTTGGTTTTCTGTCCTTGTGACAGTTTGCTGAGAATGATGGTTTCCAGCTTCATCCATGTCCCTACAAAGGACATGAACTTAGCCTCTTTTATGGCTGCATTGTATTCCATGGTGTATATGTGCCACATTTTGTTAATCCCATCTGTCATTGATGGACATTTGGGTTGGTTCCAAGTCTTTGCTATTGTGAATAGTGCCATAATAAACATACATGTGCATGTGTCTTTATAGTAGAATGATTTATAATCCTTTGGGTACATACCCAATAATGGGATTGCTGGGTCAAGTGGTATTTCTAGTTTTAACTCCTTGAGGAATCGCCACACTGTCTTCCACAATGGTTGAACTAATTTACACTCCCACCAACAGCATAAAAGCTTTCCTATTTCTCCACAACCTCCCCAGCATCTGTTGTTTCCTGACTTTTTAATGATCATCGTTCTAACTGGCATGAGATGGTATGTCATTGCGGTTTTGATTTGCATTTCTCTGATGGCCAGTGATGATGAGCATTTTTTCATGTGTCTGTTGGCTGCATAAATGTCTTCTTTTAAGAAGTGTCTGTTCATATACTTTGCCCAATTTTTGATGGGGTTGTTTTTCTCTTGCAACTTTGTTTAAGTTCATTGTAGATTCTGTATATTAGCCCTTTGTCAGATGGGTAGATTGCAAAAATTTTCTCCCATTCTGTAGGCTGCCTGTTCATTCTGATGATAGTTTATTTTGCCATGCAGAAGCTCTTTAGTTTAGTTAGATCCCATTTGTCAATTTTGGCTTTTGTTGCCATTGCTTTTGGTGCTTTAGTCATGAAATCTTTGACTATGCCTATGTCCTGAATGGTATTGCCTAGGTTTTCCTCTAGGGTTTTTACGGTTTTAGGTCTTACATTTAAGCCTTTAATCCATCTTGAGTTAATTTTTGTATAAGGTGTAAGGAAGGGATCCAGTTTCAGCTTTCTGCGTATGGCTAGACAGCTTTCCCAGCACCATTTATTAAATAGGGAATCCTTTCCCCATTTCTTGTTTTTGTCAAGTTTGTCAAAGATCAGATGGTGGTAGATGTGTGGTGTTATTTCTGAGGCCTCCGTTCTGTTCTGTTGGTCTATATATCTGTTTTGGTACCAGTACCATGCTGTTTTGGTTACTGTAGCCTTGCAGTATAGTTCGAAGTCAGGTAGCGTGATGCCTCCAGCTTTGTTTTTGTGTTTCGGATTGTCTTGGCAATGCAGGCTCTTTTTTGGTTCCATATGAAATTTAAATTAGTTTTTTTCCAATTCTGTGAAGAAAATCACTGGTAGCTTGATGAGGATGGCATTGAATCTATAAATTGCCTTGGGCAGTATGGCCATTTTCATGATATTGATTCTTACTATCCATGAGCATGGAATGTTCTTCCATTTGTTTGTGTCCTCTTTTATTTCTTTGAGCAGTGGTTTGTAGTTCTCCTTGAAGAGGTCCTTCATGTCCTTCTTCCACTTGACCAAATCGGCTACTGAAGCTTGTGCATACATCACAAAGTTCTCATGCTGTGGTTTTGAGCTCCATCAGATCATTTAAGGTCTTCTCTACACTGTTTATTCTAGTTAGCTGTTCGTCTATCCTTTTTTCAAGGTTTTTAGCTACCTTGCGATGAAGTTACAACGTACTCCTTTAGCTCGGAGAAGTTTGTTATTACTGACCTTCTGAAGCCTACTTCTGTCAACTTGTCAAATTCATTCTCTGTCCAGTTTTGTTCCATGACTGGCAAGGAGCTGCAATCCTTTGGAGGAGAAGAGGTGCTCTGGTTTTTGGAATTTTCTGCTTTTCTGCTCTGATTTCTTCCCATCTTTGTGGTTTTATCTACCTTTGGTCTTTGATGTTGGTGAACTACAGGTGGGGTTTTGGTGTGGACGTTCTTTTTGTTGATATTGATGCTATTCCTGTTTGTTAGTTTTCCTTCTAACAGTCAGGACCCTTGGCTGCAGGTCTGTTGGAGTTTGCTAGAGGTCCACTCCAGACCCTGTTTCCCTGGGTGTCACCAGTGGAGGCTACAGAACAGCAAATATTGCAGAACAGCAAATATGGCTGCCTGATCCTTCTTCTGGAAGTTTTGTCCCAGAGGGGCACCCGCCTGTATGAGGTGTCTGTTGGCCCCTACTGGGAGGTGTTTCCCAGTCAGGCTACATGGGGGTCAGGGACCCACTTGAGGAGGCAGTCTGTCTGTCCTCAGAACTCGAACACCATGCTGGGAGAACCACTGCTCTCTTCAGAGTTGTCAGACAGGGATGTTTACGTCTGCAGAAATTCCCGCTGCCTTTTGTTCAGCTATGCCCTGCCCACTGAGGTGGAGTCTATAGAGGCAGTAGGCCTTGCTGAGCTGTGGTGGGCTTCGCCCAGTTTGAGCTTCCTGGCCGCTTTGTTTACCTACTCAAGCCTCAGCAATGGCAGACCCCCCTCCCCCACCAGGCTACAGCCTTGCAGGTCTATCTCAGACTGCTGCATTAGCAGTGAGCAAGGCTCTGTGGGTGTGGGACCCACTGAGCCAGGCACAGGAGGGAATCTCCTGGTCTGCCGGTTGTGAAGACTATGGGAAAAGTGCAGTATTTGGGCAGGAATGTACCATTTCTCCAGATACAGTCTGTCATGGCTTCCCTTGGCTAGGAAAGGGAAATCCCCTGACCACTTGCACTTCCCAGGTGAGGCGATGCCCCACCCTGCTTTGGCTCACCCTCCATGAGCTGCACCCACTGTCCAACCAGTCAGAGATGAACCAGGTACCTCAGTTGGAAATGCAGAAATCACCTGTCTTCTGCATCAGTCTCACTGGGAGCTGCAGACTGGAGCTGTTC
The DNA here is from genome assembly GCF_009828535.3 of Hylobates moloch. NCBI lineage: Eukaryota > Metazoa > Chordata > Mammalia > Primates > Hylobatidae > Hylobates > Hylobates moloch. The sequence continues at coordinate 51,148,362 of NW_026652285.1, read as the reverse complement.
CTATTTGGCCATCTTCTCTCTCCCTTTTTCTTGCCCTGCAATTCAGCCATCTCCTCAGTACCCTTGACCCTAGCTCTCAGTGTCTCACCATTAACCCAATAGATTTTCATCAGATTTTTTCCATGACAATTTTCCTCCTATGAGGAATTTTGGTCCAAACTGTGAAATAATAAAAATTTCACCAGCTTTGCATTTGCGTAAGAAAATTCACCAGAAGGAGCACTTTTTAATATGTAGGTGTGCATACAGTCACTGATCTGGGGGAAGGAAATATCCAGAACTGTTCTGCCATAGCAAGTGCCCCAGGTGGCAGCTCATAGAGAGAGGGAGGTGTGGTAGCCAGGATGAGGCACTACTTAGTCCTTCTCAAGGAAAGACTTGCTGCTCAGCTTCTGAGAGTGCTGTTGTCAGTATTCTGCTGTCAGCTCCTTCAGAGACTGCATCAGCCACAAAAAGCCACCTCACCCAAGGTCCCACCCTTTCTGAGGGAGTTCTCATCCACTGACTGATAATGGCAAGTGTATAAAGGCCTGGTCATTTGGCCGAATGTGGAACATTACTTATGACCCATTTTATCTCTAGAGCTCCCAGGAAGTCAGCTGAGGCTGTTGTCAGGCTGGCATTTTAGTTTCACCTTTTTCCCACACCCAATCCTGCTTCCTTATCTCCTATCCACAGGTATTGGTCCCAAGGGAACTCTAATAAGCATCTTGCACACAAAGCTCCATCAGGTACCTTCCTCTCTTTCCTCCATACTCACTAGTTATGGAGTGCATTGGTCAGCTATTGCTGCACTAATATTGAGTAACAAACAACTCCAAACATCTCAGTGGCATATAACAACAGACATTTATTTATTGTCATCAGTCTGGAGATCAATTTGCCTTTGCTAGGATTGTTGATCTTGACTGGGTTTAGCTGGACTTGGTTCCAGGCCACAGTTAAGTTTCAAGTCTACTCCATTGATCTTTCATTCTAAAAGCTAACCTAAAGGAGTAACAGCTACTTAGGACATGTCCCTATGAATGGATGGCATAGCTGTTGGAGGAGTCATAAGATGTCAGCTCAGGCTGGGCGTGGTGGCTCACACCTGTAATCCCAGCACTTTGGGAGGCCAAGCCAGGAGGATCACTTGAGGTCAGGAGTTAGAGACTAGCCTGGCCAACATGGCAAAATCCCATCTCAACTAAAAATACAAAAATTGGCCGGGCATGGTGGCGTGTGCCTGTAGTCCCAGCTACTTGGGAGGCTGAGTCAGGAGAATCACTTGAACCCGGCAGGCAGAGGTTGCAGTGACCTGTGGCACTACACTCCAGCCTGGGCAACAGAGAAAGACTCTATCTCAAAATAAAAAACAAAACCTCAGCTCAGAGCTGAAACTGTCACTACTACTTTTGTTCCATTGGCCAAAACAAGTTATGGCCAAGCTCACCATCCTTAAGGATGGGGAGATATACTCCACACATAGCAAAGGAAGGCAGGAACAAAGGACTGTGAGCAAAGAATGCTGTCTACCACAAGGAGCCTGAGAGATGGGCAGATTTTCCTAAAACCAAGGAGCTTTCTGGGAAAACAGGGGTTGCGAGTCAGGCTTCTTTACTTGGAGATTCAGAATTACTAAAGCACTATTGGAATGAACTTGGATGGTCCTAATGAAGGCCAGGTGCAAGAAGGGGCAAAAAGCCCCCTTATATAAAAGACCATAAGAATAAAAATAGATGAGATTAGTGGAAGCTAATTCTATGGACACATTTGGCTACTACTAGAACACTTCCTGAACATCCTGGGGGGAATGATTCTTTCTACGTGTATAAACTGTCCCTAAATTAGCTTTCACATTGGGAGTCCCAGCCCATCTTCTGCATCCCAGCACCTGTAGAGGATCAGGCAAGGCTAGTATGATTAATGGTGATGTGGGCATCATGTACCCTCGGTGACACCACTGGGCAATGAAAAGACCCATGGAGATCTGGCTGATTTTCTCTTTCTACTTTTGAGGCAATAGTAAGCTAAATTGACCCTTTAGCATAGTAAGCACCACAACCCTAGAGTCTTTGGCCTTAGCATGAAGGACTTGGGGAGCAAAGACATGCTTGCAAAACAAGAGTTTCCTTCTTAGAGGGGTTACAATGTAAAGAGTCTAAATTATTTTGCCTGCCAAGTACAAAGAAGCAAGTCATATTGATTAGGTTAAAATAAGTAAGACATTATCCCTGCCCTCTAGGATTTTACTGTCTTTATAGAAAATAAGAGTGCAAGTATATATATTTAGCATCTCTTCCAGCTCTACAATTCTATAGTCTTAAGATATGCTGCATCTTCTCTGTATAATACTTGTTTAGCAGGCCAAATGTGCGGCGGAGTGCCAAATTTAACAAGCTGTTTCATGCCAATGTCAGCACTCCCTATAGGATAAAGATTTGAGTATCTACTGATCTAAAACATCAACTACCTGATTGCAACATCAAACAGCAAGCTGGAAGACTTGCCAACTTCTATGAGAAAGTACCTGACAGTTCAAAATGTATAGCTCTGGGCAAGGCTGAATCCAAGGACTGACGTCTAATGGGATTAATTGCTCTTATGACAGTAGACAAGTCCCTGTTTTACTCTATTGACTAAATTAGTATTTTAACACCAGAAAAGGAGATGTGTGAAAACAAAGGCAATATTATTATCAGTCCTCTGCTTCTTGGCATTGTCAGTGCTCACTCAGCCAAGCCCCATGCAGTCCCTAAGTCATTTGGGAGCACAACAGTGAATTCACCACAATCTCCATCCATATCAACAGTGGGCCCATGAGCTACTGTGTTTGCTCTACAGAAAGGTCTGACTTTCCATTACTTTTATTACTAGATTCCACTCTAGGTCCTCTGAGGGGACTTGGGTCTTAGGCTTAAGTCCATGCCATTTGCTTGGTGCCCAGCTCTGTCCAGATTCCTTTCTTCAAAAGTTAGCTCCAACTGTCATAGTTCCAGGTGATGAATAATATTCTGCTGAAATTCAGAAGCTTCGTGAGCCCATTATCTTTGAGTAATAGTGCTGCCAGGATGCCCCTTCTGTAATATTGTTCTACTACCTGAGCAGATCCCTTGGAGGGAGAAAGTCTGAATCAATACTGAATTAGCCACATCACTCTTGACTCTTCTATCCAATAATAGGGGCAAATAGTATGAATAGCAGAGTCATTCCTAGTCTCAGGGCCAATACTGAAGTCCCAGCATGCTTCCAAGCAAACCCATTCAAGTTGGGAAAACCACATCTGCGTGTGTCTTCACAAAGAATAATAAATATACTCATGTTAAATAAATACAATACTATTGGCATCTTATTTTTTCTTTTTCCTAGTGCTGTGTTATCATCAGAAATGACAGAACTCTTAAGGTTTATGCATGTGACTGTTTTTGCCCCTGGATTCTACTGAAACATTTATTAGAATCTTGAGAAGTTAGATCCCCAAGTTGCATATGGATTATTTATTAGGATGGTGAAATTATTTAATCAAAATGTAAAAATGTAAAAATGATGAGACTTGGGACTCTTACTGAATCAGTGATCAAATTACTGTTACATAATATGAAAATGATCTGCTTGAAAATTTCTAGAGGTTGCTGTCAGGCACTTCACGCAGCATGAAGTAACCAAGGGGTAACTGTGGAAATGAATATTTCAAAAGCAGAACTGTGGCTGGGAATAATGACCTTTGTTTTGGTTAATAAATATATTTTTTCAGGATAATATTTTAATCTATTTTTCTGTGTTTTAAAAATGAGCCAATAGCTGAGCACAGTGGTTCACACCTGTAATCCCAGAAGTTTAGGGGGCCGAGGCAGGGGGATCACTTGAGGTCGGGAGTTCAAGACCAGCCCGGCCAACATGGTGAAACCCCACTTCTACTAAAAATACAGTAATTAGCCAAGCGTGGTGCTGGGCACCTGTAGTCCCAGCTACCCGGGAGGCTGAGGCAGAAGAATCGCTTGAGCCCAGGAGATGGAGGTTGCAGGGAGCCAAGATTGCAGCCACTGCACTCCAGAGTGAGACGCTGTCTAAAAAAAAAAAAAAAAAAAGAGCTAATATTGATATAGTATTATTAACTAAAGTCCATAGCTTACATTAGGGATCATTCTTTGCATTGCACATTTTGTGGGTTTTGACAAATGTATAATGACATGTTTCTCCATCCTTACAGTATCATACAGAAAATTACATTAACCTAAAAATACCCTGTGCTCCACCTATTCATCCCTCCCTTCCTCCCCTGAACCCCTAGCAGCCACTGATCTTTTTACTGTCTCCATGATGCTGACTTTTCTGGAATGCCATATACTTGGAATCATATAGTATGTAGCCTTTACAGGTTGGCTTCTTTCCCTTAACAATATGCATTTAAATTTCCTTCATGTCTTTTTATGGCTTCATAGCTCATTTCTTCTTAGTGCTGAATAATATTCTATTGTCTGGAGGTAGCAGAGTTTGTTTATCCATTCACCTGCTGAAGGACATCTTGCTCACTTCCAAGTTCTGGCAATTATGAACAAGGCTGCTATAAGCAGTCATGTGCCGTTTTTGTGTGTACGTAACTTCTCAACTCATTTGGATAAATACCAAGGAGAGCAATTGCTGGATCATATAGTAAGACTATTGTTAGTTTGAGTTAGTTTTGTAAGAAACTGCCAAGCTGTCTTCCAAAGTGACTGGACCATTTTGCATTCCCACCAGCAATGAATTAGAGTTTCTATTACTCCACATCCTCGCCAGCATTTGGCATTGTCAGCATTCTGGATTTTGGCCGTTCTAATAGGTGTGTAGCATCTCATTACTTTATTTTGCGTTTTTCTGATGACATAGGATGTGGACCATCATTTCATATGCTTGTTTGCATCTATATATCTTCTTTGGTAAGGTGTGTGTTCAGATCTTTTGCCCAGAGTTCTCTTTTTGCTTATTCTTAAGAGTTCTTTATATATTTTTGGATACCAGTCGTTTATCAGATATGTGTTTTGTAAATGTTTTCTCTCAATTTGTGGTTCCTCGCCTCTTTTCTCCTCCTCTCCTCTCCTCTCCTCTCCTCCGCTCCCCTCCCTTCTCCTCTCCTCTCCTCTCCTCTTCTCTCTCTCTCTCTCTCTCTTTCTTTTTGAGACGAAGTCTCACCCTGTCACCCAGGCTGGGGTGCAGTGGCGTGATCTCAGCTCACGCAACCTCTGCCTCCTGGGTTCAAGTGATTCTCATGTCTCAGCCTCCCAAGTAGCTGGGATTACAGATATGCACCACCAAGTCCGGCTCATTTTTTGTATTTTTAGTAGTGATGGGGTTTCACCATGTTGGCCAGGCTGGTCTCAAACTCCCAACCTCAGGTGATCCACCCTCCCCGGCCTCCCAAAGAGCTGGGATTATAGGTGTGAGCCACTGCGTCTGGCCTGTGGTTTGTCTTTTCATCTCTCAACAGTGTCTTCTTCAGAGCAGAAGTTTTTAATTTTAGTGAAGTCCATTTTTTTCTTTTATGGACCGCACTTTTGCTGTTGTATCTAAAAAATAATCACCAAACCCAATAAGGCCACTTAGATTTTCTAATAAATGTCTTTTTATTGTGATAAAATATACATGAATGGTTACCATTTTAACCATTCTTAAATGTACAGTTCTATAGCATTAAGTGCATTCACCTTGTTGTGCATCTAATAAATGTTTTTGGGGTTTTTTTGTTTTTTTTTTTTTTGAGACGGAGTCTTGCTCTGTCACCCAGACTGGAGTGCAGTGGCACGATCTTGGCTCACTGCAACTTCTGCCTCCTGGATTCAAGCGATTCTCTGCCTCAGCCTCCTGAGTAGCTGGGACGACAGGCGCGTGCCACCATGCCCAACTAATTTTTTGTATTTTTAGTAGACACAGGTTTCACTATGTTAGCCAGGATGGTCTCAATCTCCTGACCTTGTGATCCGCCTGCCTTGGCCTCCCAAAGTGCTGGGATTACAGGCATAAGCCACCATGCCCAGACAAATATATTTTTAAAAATTTATTTGGGGGGTGGGTGTGGTGGCTCACGCCTGTAATCCCAACACTTTGGGAGGCCGAGATGGGTGGATCACCTGAGGTCAGGAGTTCGAGATCAGCCTGGCCAACATGGCCAAATCCTGTCTCTACTAAAAATATAAAAATTAACTGGCTGTGGTGGCATGCGCCTGTAATCCCAGCTACTTGGGAGGCTGAGGCAGGAGAATTGTTTGAACCCAGGAGGCAGAGGTTGCAGTGAGCCTACATCGCACTACTGCACACCAGCCTGGGTGACAGAGTGGGACTCCATCTCAAAAAAAAAAAAAATTATTGGGGTATTTTTCAAATTTCAAAAGTAAAATGGTTTTATTTTGAAAATAAAAATATAGACGAGCAAAGAATATAAAGTAAAAATTACCCACAATCCCCCTCCTGAGAAATACAGCCACTAATATTTGACGCACAACCATCTAAGCACATGTATATACTCCTATTATGTATATGTGTATATACAAATGTTTAGAACATAATTAGGATCATTCTTTCACATCATTTGATACCTACTTTTTTATTTAACAAAGAATTTTATCTGACATTACTTTTTCCACTATCATTAGGTATTTTTTATCTGGCATGATAATTCATGGTTACTTCATATTCCATCATATGGATATGGTATAATGTATTTAGCCTGTTCTCTAATATTTAACTCCTGGGTTGTTTCCATATTTTATGTAATCTGTTTTAATTGTGATAAACACTCCATAAATAAATATTTGTTCACATCCTGATTATATCCTTCAGATAAATTTCTAGAAATGTCATTGGTAGGTCAATGGATATGTGTATTTTTCAGACTTTATTTTTCTGTTGCCAAATTTCTCTCCAGAAAAGGAATGCCAATTTATAAGACAAGAGCATGCCCATTTCTTCACACTATCAATAATGCTTGACAATTAATTTAAAATGAAAAATAAATCTTCACCAAAGAATATGAATTGATACAATTTGCAGGATGAGAATAGGAGGACGGGAGGTTATATCCAGGAACCGGGAGATCAAAATTAAAATAATCATCTTCTAAAAGCACCAAAAACATGGAAGTAATTAAAAACCTCAGCTGAGAATATGCAAAATAAGAACTATCCCCTTTAAATAATAACATATTTTTAAGGAAAGCCTTACTGCATCAGTCTGTTAAATGTACTCAATTTTTAATCTCTTGGCTATAATTAGCCCATATTTTTAAATCTCCAATGTTTTAAGCTGTATCTTTTTCAACAAACCACTGAGCCATTAAAGTACAGAGTCATGAGAAATGTTAGTGCCTTGTGAACTTGTTGATGCTCCTAACTGCAACTACATTTTCAATGAATTGGGCATAAGGGTGTGACACATAAAACAAGATTTCATTGTCTCCAATTTTGCAATAATTACTATGAGATGGCTGTATCATCATTTTCAGTCCCTGCTTGAGAATAAATGATGCCAGAATTGTTTTTCTAGTATGAACAATATTTGTTACATGAAAATACAATGTCACCAAAGTAAATTATAAAGTATAAGACTTTCTACTTCTGGTCAAATGAACTCAATTGACCATTGACAAGTAGAAAAAGGCCTCTGAGGGCATTTTTTTCCCTTTTAAAGACTTCCTAAGATTTGCAAGAAATTCATCACAAAAGTTTTTCTGGAAATACATTTGTATTTCTTCAAATTTTTAATAAATGTCAAATATTTCATTTATATCATATACATCTTCTTTTGAAAGGATAAAATTTATAACACTTCTTAGAGCTTAGTAAGAAAGGGAATAAAACATTTTAAAGAACAAAGTACATTTCTAGGGCTCTTCATTTTCTCACACTTTGTTAAAATATGCAAACACTTATTACTTGGCTCACAGTTATTTAAATGATCCCATGCAGACAGAAATTGAACCACATACTTACTCTGGTCAAGCAGTTCACCACAATCTATTCAAGAGAAAAGTGTAGTGTTGACCACGAAGCCTGTTTTCATAACCCTAACCTTTTGCAAATCAGTTAAGAAGCTTGACTTGTAGACTGTATACTGCTAATTAGCCAAAATACATCCCATGTTGGAGAATGTTTATAGCTCATACTTTCTGCTGGCACTGACATGACATTTGCATGGTGCTATAGTAAAATAAAGAATTTCTGCAAAATTTACTTGATTCTTCCCCTCCCCTCTCTTTAGATTGGATGAACTACATCTAAGTTAGAAATCTCTTCATTTAGAAAAGCTTATTATGGAGAGAAAAGCCACAAACTTCTTTCTTGTTAACATGAATGTGAAACCAGCATTTTTCTGAAACTTCCTAAGATCCTCCAAATTTGAACTATGTTTAAAATAAATGCCTTGGTAAGTGAGCACTTACTTTCTCTTGTCATTTTGCTGGTACGACTGCATAATTGCTGAAGGTCAGGAGCTGCACCCTGCACAGTCCCAGGAGCACAGCAGATGCCCTACAAGTACTTGGGCATTATAAAGTGCCCAAGAAGCCCGTCCAGAAAAGAGGAGTCTGTGGTTTTGTCATTATCACCACGAAGAGATGACAGGGTGGCTTTTTACTTACCTCACTTAAAACTTAATTTCCCAAATTCATCTGAGATAAACATGCCTTTTGATATCATTCAGCTGTTTGACATTATTACGTATTTGAATGCACACAAATGCTTTTATCCCCCAGGAGAGCTAAATTATAATAACCCTGCTTGGGGAGTGTCAGTTTGCCAACAAGTATCTAACAGCACGAGTTTGAAGAAGAGGTAAGGTGACCACCCTAACAGCCAGGGCATGCTTAGAATTCCTTGGATTCAGTCATGAGCTCAAGGTGCCACCACTGTGGAGCTTCTGTAACGACATCATGCCACAGAATCAGCCCTGTCATGTCCGTGCTCCTCCTCAAGCTCTCACTTGGAACAGGACTCCCAGTCTGCTGAAAATTAAGCCCCAACAGAATTTCCAGAGAAATAGAAGTTTGGACTCCAGGTAAGCTATAGTTACATGCCTTGAATTTTCTCCCCTTTACAGCATCTCCTCTTTAGAATTTAGCATTTGTCATTACCTGGTAGCCACTGCTAATGCTCATGGAAATTCCCATTTCTCATTTCTCCCATTTCCAGTCACATGGTCCATTGAAGTTAAGCATGGCCATGCGACTCGCTTTGGCCAAGGAAATGTGAGTGAAAGTGAATGCATCCCTTCCAACTAGAGCATTTAAGTGTTGGTGCTGCACTATCCAGTCCTCTCTTTGCCCTCTGCCTCAACTGTAGATGATGTAGATCATTAACCTGGGATTCCAGGGTGAGGACAATGTGGTTTGGAGCCCTTCTGCGACATGCGGTGGCCAGGCAGCGGAGGAAGAAGTACAATTTTGTTGTAAGCCATTTAGATTTCAGGATTATTTATTACTGCAGCATAGCCTAGCCCAATCTAACTGATATGCCTCCCCCTAACTGAGATTTGTGCTCCAGGTCGTTTCTTCATTTACGTGAGCTCCAAGTCAGCACTTTTTCTCATTCGGTAAGAGTGGTCCCAGGCCTGAACCTGTTTCCTTGCTTCCGTGTCTAACTCTAGCCACTTCCTGTTTGTACAGGCTGGCTCCCTGCTTCTGAACTCTAGCCTCAGCTAACCCTATGGACGATCTTATGTATAATTCCTGTCTACCTATTCCCTCCAGACTACTCATTCTGGATTCCGCCCAGCCGGCTCCTTCCTTTTGCTAGAGCAATGCTACCTTTATTTAAGCTCCTGTTCCCTCCCATAGCCCTGTATGGTCACAGCTCCTGCTGTGCCCGGGGGATGCTGAATCTGGTCACAGCTGTGCCTTTATGCTCAGTCCTGCAGCTGGAACGGCTCCTGCAATGCACACCTAGTGTCCTTCAGTGGTTGTAGGTCTGGGCCTTGGCTTCCTCTGCTGTTTGCCCGTGCTACCAGGTGGCATCTCTTCCAGAGTAAACACCATAAGCGTGGCAGTGGCCAGGTGAGAGGAATGAGACATGAAGACCAACACAGTAGGCTGTGGCAGATGGTAAGAATCAAGTTCATTTAAGATGAAGAAACAGGACTATGACCTTTGTTTTGGTAAATTTCCAGTTTTGAAATAAATCTATAAAAGTATTCTATATTATGATGAGAATCCTCTGTCCTACTCTTTACAGTTCTGACTGGAATATCAATTCGGGGATGCTCACAAAGATTTAAGACAAGGGGCTGGGTACAGTTGCTCGCGCCTGTAGTACCAACACTTTGGAAAGTTGAACCAAGAAGGTGACTTGAGCCTGGGTGTTTGAGGCCACCCTGGACAACATAGTGAAACTCCACCTCTACAAAAACTAAAAGTAAAATCTAGCTGGGCACGGCATATACCTATAGTCCCAGCTATTCTGGAGGCTGAGGTGGGAGGATAGCCTGAGCCTAGGAGGCCAAGGCTGCACTGAGCTGTAATCGAGCCACTGCACTCCAGCCTGTGTGAGGAAGCAAGACCCTGTCTCAAAAAAAAGATTTAAGACAAAGGATGTTCATGATAGTGTGTGCTACTTATAATAGTGAGAAGAGGAAGGGCACAGTGGCTCACATCCCAGCACTTTGGGAGGCCGAGGCGGGCGGACCACCTGAGGTCGGGAGTTCGAGAGCAGCCTGACCAACATGATGAAACCCTGTCTCTACTAAAAATACAAAATTAGCCAGGCGTGGTGGTGCATGCCTGTAATCCCAGCTACTCGGGAGGCTGAGGCAGGAGAATCGCTTGAACCTGGGAGGCAGAGGTTGAAGTGAGCCAAGATCACGCCATTGCACTCCAGCCTGGGCAACAAGAGCGAAACTCCGTCTCAAAAAAAAAAAAAAAAAAGTGAGAAGAATAAGTCAATGTGCACCAAAGGGAGAAAGGTAAATATAGATTATTAAATGCTCATATGATGAAATAACATCATGTTATAAAATATGGATAGATAAGAAAAAAATGTTAGATTACTAAGTAAAAAGAGCAGAAATTCAAAATATGTATTTAATTATATTTTTAAAAATTCATGTTTACTTTGTAAGCATAGAACAAGACAGACAAGTGATATATATACAGCAAAATACTGACCATGATGGGCTTCAGTGTATTTTATTTCCTCCTTAATACTTTCCATATTTCTCAAATTTTGTGTAATTAGCATGTGCCATTTCTAATCAGAAAATCCTGTCATGCAATATGACAAGAAATATGGTATTTACTTTGGATATGGTCTCCACTATTATGCTGAGACTTATTCCCCGTCTGCCTTTCCTTTACAATCGAGTATCATCAGATTTTCTAACAGATTCCTTTCCTTTTTTTTTTTTTGTCTTGCTCCATTTTTCACAAGAAAATTTTTAAAAATTATTACATACTAACAATTACCATACAGAATAAAATATAGAGAGTTCCAGAAATGTTTTTCTGGGGTTGCATTTTATATCCTGGAAGCAATATCAATACTTTTGAAACTTCATGGTTTTTTTTTTTTTAAATCTTACCTATGAGTAAAGCTTTGCAACAATATATCCATTTGGGTTTGGTATTTTTTTAGTCCAGAAAAGTCTTTATTTGGAGAATAAACAAAAGGTGAGGACCAGGCACTGTGGCTTATGACTGTAATCCCAGCACTTTGGGAGACAGAGGTGGGTGGATCACTCGAGGTCAGGAGTTCGAGACCAGCCTGGCCAACATGGTGAAGCCCTGTCTCTACTAAAAATACAAAAATTAGCCAGGCATGGTGGCGCATGCCTGTAGTCCCAGCTACTCAGGAGGCTGAGGCAGGAGAATCCTGAATCCCTTGAACCCAGGAGGTGGAGGCTGCCGTGAGCCGAGATCGCACCACTGCACACCAGCCTGGGCAATAGAGTGAGATTTCATCTCAAAAAAATATATATATAAATGTTTAATATTGAACAAATCTAAAGTCTTTGGAAACTTGTTTTAAGTCAATCCAGAACTGGTAATTACTAAGCTGACCATGCTTGCAAAGGGAAGAAAAGAATTGTCAAGCACAGGTCCTTCTGCCAGCTTCCTCCAAATAGCACATGGGGCCATTTGGTGCCCAGTGAAGGTATGGCCTGTCTCCAGCTCCCAGGACCAATTCAGGACTGGCTGACTCTAGCCCTATTTTCTGGGGATCAGCATCAGATTCACTGTGATGAATCTCAACTCTGAGGTAGTACACCAGATTTGGCCCCTACTTGTGAGTTCTATTCTGCTAACCTGTCTTGAACTTAATCTCCTAGGGAATTTGGCTTGTCCCAGGAAATAGCCAGGTTCCAACCTTTTTGTCTTGTGGCCAACCTTTTTTTTTTTTTTTGAGACAGAGTCTCACTCTGTCGCCCAGGCTGGAGTGCCGTGGCACAATCTCAGCTCACTGCAAGCTCTGCCTCCCAGGTTCACGCCATTCTCCTGCCTCAGCCTCCCAAGTAGCTGGGACAGCAGGTGCCTGCCACCATGTCTGGTTAATTTTTTGTATTTTTAGTAGAGACGGGGTTTCACCGTGTTAACCAGGATGGTCTCAATCTCCTGACCTCGTGATCCGACCGCCTCGGACTCCCAAAGTGCTGGGATTACAGGCGTGAGCCACTGTGCCCGGCCATGCTCAACTTTCTTGATACTACTTGAGTCCTTCCAATCACAGACTTCTTCCTCTTTCTATGTTCTGACCTGTTATAAAATGGGTGAGTACATATATGAATAAAATGACTTTATACATGCATGAATAAAAAGAATGAATGGGGTTATTTGAGCTGTAAGCTCATATAGTTGTAATTCTTACACACTGTGTAATACTGAACTGCCGTGGGCAGAATCTACAGCAGGATCTATCTTGTTAGGCCTCAGTGGGCAAACTAGCATGATTTCTGACTCCTGTTGAACTCTCTCCCATTATCTTGATACTAAGTCTACGGGGTCCTAGTAATCCCATAGTTAGGTCAAGGAGTTTGAGGTTCCTTTGCAAAGAAATGTCTATTTTAGTCTAAGTTGACAAATGTGGCCTGAGAATAAATAACATTAAATCATTTGAATATGCTGCATTGGGGAGACACAAGTTATTTCCATTTTACCAATATTCAGCCTTCTATATAGTCAGGGCACCAACCTCCTGCAGATCAACCCGACGTTGAGGTATTTCTCATGGAGACGAGATGAGAATGATCCTGGAATCCTCAGATAACCTTTCTTTTTCTACTCCTGCCTTGAAGAAGTTTAGAATCTGTAGTCCTGGAATTGCAGTTAGTGGAATTGGCAGCCTTGCACCCATCCCTGCAGAAAGATGTACACTGAAATAAATACCTTTGGCACAATGACATGGCTTAGATGGCATTTCAGAGCTAACAACAGGCATCTGAGCAATCTGCCATCTCATTGACATTCCACCACATGCCTTGAAATTCTTCAGGCAGGCCCTACTAAAATATCTTGCAAGACATGTACTTCAGGTAAATTCTAACCATAATTTAGGTGCATTTGAGTGATTCCAGATCTTCAGATATTCATCACTTGGCAAGACAAAACGTCCAGAAGAAATGGTGTGTGATGACTTTTAAAAGACTTGAACAGTGAACGGTCAGAAAGAGTTCCCAGGAAATTGCTTTACTCTTACTTAATCCAGCTCTTAGTTTTTAAAATTAATTCAAATGTACTATATTTGAAGATTTCCCCTACAAGTACAGTAGTAGCAAATGCACAGCATGTAACCTGTGACATACTAAGATAGATATTAAAGAGGACTCTATATCTTCCTGGGGAGCAAATTTTCCCCCAAGTAATTGGTAACATCCTTTTCTTGATCTCTGCAAGATGTCACCATTGAGATCTAATCTTCATGAAGCTGAGCACTTTTCTTGAATTCCCTGTGAATGAATGAAAGGGAAGGTTTAGCCAGTAGAATTTTTATTTGCTTTGGGCAAGCTACACTCCTAGATGCAAAGAGTTAAAAGGGTATATGAGGCATCTGCAGAATAAAGTTTTGGAAATGCCTGCAGAACAAGCTATAGGGTCTGGTGGATTTGTGTTAAAAGAAAGCCTGTAATATTTTGGATTGTACTGTCAAGCAGACTTTTCACTGAATTATGGGTTTTATTAGAACTCCCCAAAATAAAGAGCAGCTCGTGCTTTAGACTTCCAGCTTTTAAAAACTGAGCTTTAGACATATGGTTTACTATTTAGTTATAATAAAATCCTGGTTACAATGATTTGTAGATAGACACATAGATTTGTAAAAGTCTCTGAAATTATTAAAGCTTCAGAGTAGTTTATAATGATGGAAAAACCTCCCAAAATTAGTTAGAAAAAAATCACAAGCATTTTGACACAAACCCATTCATAATTTTACAATCAGTACTTCTGTTTTAGCAAAGATGGGGGAATGAGACTTTTTATATGTTGCTGGTAGGTATAAATTGCTACCAACTTTCTGGAGAACAATTGGAACTATATACCAAAAGCCTTAAAAAAGTGCATGTTCTTTGGCCCAATAATTCTACTCTGTGGAATTTATTCTAGGCACATGAAGATACACACACAGATTGATATACAAGTATTGTTCATTGCAGCATCATTCATAGTGAAAAAGAATTGGAAACAACATAAATGTCTAACAATATAGTATTGTTTGAACAGATTATTATAAATTCAAACAATGGAACACCAAGCAGGCACTAAAATAATCTTGGAAGCATATTTAATAAATAAAAAAACATGAGAAGAACAAAGGACTAAATGCATAAATATTTACTATAAAAGTACCACAATACTCGAAACAAATATTTATCAATAATGGACTGGTTGGGCCCAGAAGTTTGAGGCTTGAGCCCAGGGGTTCGAGGCTACAGTGAGCTACAATTGCGCCACTGCACTCCAGCCTAGGATAAAGGGCGAGACCTTGTCTTAATAATAATAATAATAATAATTATTATTATTATTATTATTATTATTATTAACCATGGACTGGTTAAGAAATTGTGGGGAATCTGTAATAGAATACTACGCAGTGTCAAAAAGAATGTATATGATATGGACCCATCTCTGATACATTGTGAGTAGGAACAGTAAATTACAGAATAGGTTGTATAGTATGCAACCATTTACATAACTAAAAGATATATTTATATCTATCTATGCACAGGAATTTCTGGAAGTCTGCCAAAGAAACTAGTCACACTGGCTGCCTCTGGGGAAGTGAGAGGTGGGTTGGAGGTGGGAGGGAGACTTACTTCTTGTGTAAAATTGAAAAAAAAATGGAAGAAAATAATGCAGAGGGGGAAAGCACATAAAAAATGTCTCAAGGTCTAATGGGACAGCAGGTGGGGAAGGGGAGCTAGCTTGGTTCCACTGAGCACTGAGCCTAGTACTGGCCTAGTCCTAAACGGGACTGCCTTTACTTCCCTGTCTGAATGTGTAATTACGGCTACATCATCCGCTTCCTGGCTGAGGCGTGCACATGTAATTAGTTTTATTGCTGTAACTCAGTTGTTCTCAATCTTGCTTGCATATTGGAATACCTGGAGGCATAAAAAAATACTAAAAACATACCAAGCTCTACCCTAGACCGATTAAATCCAAGTATCTGGGGTAAGAATCTGGCATCCAGTATGGTTTAAAGGCTCCCCAGGTGATGCTAATGTGCAGCCAGGGGTCAGAACCATTGTTTTAATCTGGGGCCTTGATTTGATTGAAATTGCAAATGCTCCTACAAGGGCACTGTAATTTATTATCAGTAAGTTATGGACTTCCTGAGAATAGGTAAAAGGTTAAGTGAACATTGATCTTTTAAAAAAGATGAATACAAATGTCGAGGTCAGGAAAGCTGGAGACCAAGGGAGAGGCATCAGGAAAAGAAAATTCAGAGTGAGATAACCCATGTCCTAGTCCGATGTCTGGCACTTCTTTTTATTTTTAGTTTTTTCGAGACAAGTTCTCACTCTGTTACCCAGTCTGGAGTGTAGTGGTGTGATCTCAGCTCCCTGCAGCCTTGACCTCTCAAGTTCAAGCAATCCTCTCCCCTCAGCCTCCAGAGGAGTTGGGACTATAGGCACACGCCGTCATGCCTGGCTGATTTAAAATTTTTATTTTTTAATTTTTTGTAGAGATGAGGTCTATGTTTCCCAGGCTGATCTCAAACTCCTGGGCTCAAGGGATCCTCCCACCTCAGCCTCCCAAAGTACTGAGATTACAGTGTGAGCCACCACACCTAGCCTCTGCCACTTCTTGGCTGCATGGCCTATATCAATTTATAGACCCTGTAGGTGTGATCCTCTGTGGCAACTGGATTAGTGCAAGGTTTTGAAAATGGCCTCAGAGAAGGGGAAAGAGGAAAGACATGGGGATTCCATGTCACCTTTACCCCTTTTATAGACTGGCTTTTCAGTAGGCTTTATTTTTAATAAATGATTGCCAGATTAAAAAAAGATTCCCAAATCACATAGCCTCTGACGTCTCTTTAGTCTAAGATCTTTGCTTCTTAATGTAAGCAAAATAGTGAGCCTAAATGTAATGCTTTCTGTATTTTTCTCATCATTTTCTTTTGAGTGTTAGAGAGACTGTGGAAACTTCTACTGCTTTCATTTGGACAACCAATGGCTTTTCAACCAGTTCTTTTGTTCTAGTTCCACAGGCAGCAATAATATGTATTTTTAAGCTGTAAAGAATAAATAACCCCCCACTGCTCATTCCTTCCCTAGAGTGAGAAGTTCTCCAGTTTGTAGGCCTACTCATGCATGACTTCTATACCAGAGCTCGGACTGGGTAAGGCATTTGCCTTGGGTACAAAATTTAAGTGGCATCAAAAATCTCAGTAATCAGGATAGGCAATATTTTAATGCAATACTTTAAAAATCTATATTAATGCAAAAACCCCATGATGAACAAATAATCAACATTTTATTTATTTATTTTTTTGAGACAGGGTCTCTACCTGCCCAGGCTGGAGGCACGATCTCGGCTCTCTGCAACGTCTGCCTCCTAGGCTCAAGCAATCCTACTGCCTCAGGCTCCAGAGTAGCTGGGACTACAGACATGTGCCACTACGCCTGGCTAACTTTTAAATTTTCTGTAGAGACAGGGTTTCACTATATTGCCCACGCTGGTCTTGAACTCTTAGGCTCACGTGATCCACCCACCTCAGCCTCCCAACCTGCTGGGATTACAGGCGTGAGCCACCATGCCCAGGCCAGCATTCTAAATAGAGACAAGATCACTAACAGTTCTGTGCCATAACAGACAAAGCCTAAGCCAAAAAAAAAAAAAAAAAAAAAAATCCTCACTCATCTCATCTTCTTCCAGGCCCTGTTCCATATTGTCCAATGAACTCACCTCAAATCTAATGCTTAGGAATTTATATAAGAACGGAAAGCTGGAAAACGTTAACAAGTTTGGAAGAAGTATTTGGAAATTTTGTGGCTCAAATAGATTTTGGTAGGCCTAAGAGATAGAAAAGGACAAGAGAAAAAAGAAAGCAATAAAGAACACTTTAATATCTAAATTTGTGGTTAGGAGAGGATATTTCATATTTATCTTAAAGTTAAAAGCGATTACCTTTTTTAACATCTTGATAAAATTCAGAATGGGAGGTTGAAAAATTTACAAGGATAACAAATTGAAAAAATTCATATTAAGACCATTTCAATCATTGAGGAGGCAGAACAGGCACTTTAATTACTTATGTGTTTTCCATCAGCAAGTGCTGTGCTTCATTAACTTATCACACACTGAGCAATTAACAACTCTGACTATATATCTTGTCAAGATCTTCAATGTATAACCTGCATGTGGTCTGAAATGAATTGGTGATAGGAATATCAACTCTCCTATAAAGTTGATTTAGGTGGAATTAATATAGGTTTCCATCTGAGTTTTGAACAAAAATACTGCTTCCCAACTTTCTGAATACTCTAGTGATGGCTAATTTTCCTTGGTGAACTCATTGGAGACAAGATTTTGAAGCACAGGGTGGAAGAACATTTTACAGAGGGAGCCAAGCTTTGGTGCACACCATCTGGCTAAGGAAAAAAAAAGAGAGAGAGAGAGAGACTGTCATGTGGTCAACATGCGGCTTCTTTTACTGGAAGATCTAATTTTCATTCATTTAACAAATGTTTATTAAGCATCTATTATACTCCTGGCATTGTTCTAGGTGCTGGATTCAGGAGTGAACAAAACAGACAAAAATCTTAGCCTTATTGAGCTCTACATGAGAAATCATCAAAAGGAGATGAACGTAATGGGTTCATTGCTTATTCATTCATCAAACATTAGCTTCTCTGGCTGAAACACTATTCTACCCAGCTTAAAATGAGCTCCCATCTGACAAGCCTTTTAGAGTCTTCCAGTCTACCGAGACTTTGGTGGCCTTCAAACTGTAAAGTACAGTGCTTCCCTTGATATTGCTAACCCTGGATAAGCACAAGATAGATACATTTGATTGGAATCAGAGTATTACCCGGGTACATTTTCTGAGCTTGGTAAAGGAAAGATGTCACTGAGGTACTATACTTCATTTAGATTCTAGAATATCTGCTTTATGATTTGTAATCTGGGTATTTTCTCTTTTAGAAGATGTGCTTCGTGCCTAGTTTTTCATCTTCAACATGCTGGCTGTGCTCTTCTTTCAACTGGACAGTTCCAATTAAGAATCTCAGTTTTTCTGCTGTTATAAGAATGTTCCTGTAGGTGGCGCCATTTGCAGCGCTCAGCGTCTCCCTGGGTTGGCTTCTTTTTCATCCCCATGAGCAAGTCCACTTTATTCCTTGGCCAGACAGCTCTTTCCCAGCTCTTGTAGGATCTGCAATGCTCTTCAGTCTGATTTCTAAAAGGTCTTCTGGGTGACCAGTGTGTGCTTCCTCATACTCTGGGTTAATCTGAATGGCAGCTTAGGGAACTGCTTCTCCTGAACTTTGCTAGCAATCCATTTTCCATACTGTATGTTAGCAACGAGTGCTTCTCATTTTGTATTGTTTATTCTTTGAAGCACATGGCCTGTCTCACCAAATAGATTATAAAGCCTTTAAGGGCTTTGTATGCCTCAGGCATCTGGCATAATACACTGCCTGGGACAGGCAGTCTGCAAGTGTGTGTTTGTTGATGATGTAGGTGGTAGCATTCTTTTGTTTATTCATTATTTACTGAGTAGCTGTTCCAGGCTAGGCTCTTTTTCTGGTGCCTTGAAAACAGTTATGAAAAACGTGGTCCCTGCGCTCAAGAAGCTCCTAAATTCAGAGGGGGAGGGGGCAGAAAGAGAACACTAGAGAATGACAGTAGTAGGGTGCATATGAAGCAGCCATGCTAAGTGACTGGGAATAAGAGAGGTACTGTATATTGCCTGTGTCTGATGACCTCTATGGGCCTTTCCTTCCCCAGGAGATCCTTTTAGAAGAGCATGGCCTTTTCATTCTTTGACTGCAGAACCACTCCTTAAGACTAAACTATGCCTTTTACTGTTTCTTTTCCAGTCCCCAAAGCACAGGGTGATATGATTGTGGGGTTGGAGATCCATCTCAGGATACCATAGAAAAGGTGACAGTCTTCCTATTTTTCTCTGCGGTTCAATGTTCCTTGGGTATTGCAATTTGCTTTTCAGCTTATTAGTAATTGTCCTCGAATTCTCAGAATGGTTTATCATCTTACTGTCTGTGTGGGGTGACTATGAATTGCTGATTTACTTTAATGTGATATAGGCACCTATTTATTGAAAACTTTTTCATTCTTTAAGATGCATCTCAATGCCCCTTTTCCTGCCATATCTTTTCCAGTTCTCCCCTTCCTTTTTATACCTTTATATTGTTACTTCCACCCCAAATTTTATACAAATTGATTTTAGTCTTTTATTATAGCTGCTTAGAGCCTCATTATAAGACTATAAGGCTATGGAGGGTAAGGACTGTATTTTATTCATTTTAGTATCTCTCTTATCCTGCACCTTCA
Source organism: Hylobates moloch (assembly GCF_009828535.3). Classification (NCBI taxonomy): domain Eukaryota; kingdom Metazoa; phylum Chordata; class Mammalia; order Primates; family Hylobatidae; genus Hylobates; species Hylobates moloch. Next base: position 51,128,414 of record NW_026652285.1, on the reverse strand, counting down.
CCTGTTAAACAGAGTAGGCAATAAATAAATGCTTGTTGACTGAATGAACGGGGATTTTGTAACATAATCCCTGTTTAGTTGCATGTTTTAGAGTATGTGCTTGGAGAACATGGTCAACTATCAGTTGTTTCTACATGGGTTCCATTTGTTTGACTTAGTCTCTAGGAATATTTGCTTGGCAAATGCTCTCCAGATAATATGAAAAGGTTTTTGGATAGATCTGGGCTCAGACTTGGAATTTCCTTTCCTGTTTCCTTCTTGACACCCATATATGGCTTTATCACTGTAGAGTGTTGGTTTTTCTTACTTCCTGATTTCTCCCCAATACTTGAAACATTCTCCTATTGATTCACTGTATCCATTCAAGTATCTAAGTTGCCAGGGAGTGTTCATGATGTTGGGGGGATACAGGGGGGACAAAACAGACTCTGACTCCATCTACAGCCCGCTGAAACAGGTGAATTCATCAAATAATAGGACAATTCAGTCAAAATATATTACCTGATAGCCTGATGGCTCATTTTAAAAGACATTTTTTAAAGTCTCAGAGGATCCCAGGGTAGGTAACCAGAGACTTTAAGCTTTCTGTCATTTGGTTTTCCAGTGTTTTGTGTCTCTCCAAAGCTCATATACATACATATATTCGGAGGATGCAAACTTAAATTTTTTTCTCCTGAAGGCACTTTCTATTTTTGCATACTGAATTCCAATCTTTAATTTCTTTAGTCACTTGATTTTAAATTTTAATTTCATAGCAAGTCTAGCTGTTCTTTGTAGGCATTCACATAAAAGGGTTGAGGTTTGCCCTCTCTGCTCTCCAGGGCAAGGTGAAATTTAATTATTTTCTAGGTTTTAAAGAGAGAACCTAAAATATATATTTTATATCTTGACTTTCTTGATTTAAATCGTGGTTTAGAGTGTGTGTATGTGTGTGAAAGGGTGGAGTAACGGCAAATGAAAGAAAGAAAGAAGTTACACACCTGTTGTCTAAGAACCCTATATGAGTTCTTGATCTGTAGCAAAAGCAAAGTCACGACCGTACCTTACACTCTGGATCAGCAGGTTGCACCAGGGACACTTCAGAGAACACATGAAACGTGAAAAAGCGGTTCTCTTCATAAAAGACAATTTTTTTTGAAGACCTCAGGTTCCTTTAAGGCAGGAAGCAATATGAGTTTCACCTCCTGGGCCTGATTGAACAAGATTATTTTCGTGTGCTATTTATCAGTAGACGATCACAATGAAATGTGCATACGACAGTTAACTGCCTCAATCACATATTGCAAATAAAAAAAACTAGAATGCCATTTTGCTGGGGCCACCTTAGTTTCTCTTCTATTTCATTCTTTCCTTTCCTTTTATTCCACATTATTTTACATTTTCCCATAAGTCATCTATAATTCAATCTCAGTTTAGAAGGGTAAATTCGATTACTCGGCGGTTAAACATCGTGTGCCTTGTCAGAAACAAGAGAACTTATAAAACAAAAACAAAAACAACCAACAACCACCAAAAAAACAAAGGCATGAAAAGTTGGAACCTATCGGGAGGCTCTTGGAAACTTGGGCAGCTTCCTTTCTCTGCTCAGGATTTAGATTTCTATCTCACGTTACTTTGCGAACAGCTTCGCCTGTGAATCTCCCCCTACACCTCCGGGCACCGGTGCCAATTCCTTCCCTTCCCCAGTAGCCCCACACAGTATAGAGGACCTTATTTTCTAAGACTGCACCGGGGTCAGAGGTGACGTGAGAGTTTCTAACCGAATGGCGTTTTAGAAATAGGAACGGGAAACACAGAAGCGGCTGACGAGCGTCCCCATGGAGCAGACAGGCACGACCCGGGAACGGCGGACGCCAGCGCCGGCACCGCAGGGAGCGCGTGCGGGGCCGCCTCCCGCGACTTCAGCAGGGGCCGCGGCCGCGCTCCCGGGCCGGTGGGCTGAGGCAGGCAGAGGCCGCCATATTCCTGCCTCACCACGCCCGGCCGGACGGCAGCCGCAGCTCTGCTGCGGCCCTGGCACGCAACGGCGGCCGCCGGCTCCGGCTGCGCGTCGGCGGCCGGGTCCGGCCCCGACTTCGGCCGGGGGCTGCCGTGACTGCTGCGCCCGCGGGCTCTGCGGAGGGTGCGGGAGCAGTAGGCGTCCGCAGAGCCCGCGGGGGCCGGCCCAGCCCGGGAGCCGCGCGGGCGAGGCGAGAGCCGCACTGGGAGGCGCGCCGCGGCGGCCGCGAGCCCAGGAAAGCCTTCCAGGAGGGGCCAGGCGGCACCGCCTCCCGACTCCCTCCTCCCGCGCCCGTCCCCTCCGCCTCCTCCCCCTCCTCCTTTTGCCGCCGCCTTCTCCCTCCCGGATCTGTGCTCCAGTTCAGAGAAAGAAGAAAATGTGTGTGTGTGGCGAGGGGGAGGGCGCGCACTGAGCAGCCGCTCCGTGCCTGGCAATCGGGGCAGGGGGTGGGCGTCTGGCGGGGGCGGGGGCGGAGGCGGAGGCGGAGGCGGAGGAGCGCGCGGTTGCCGGGCGGGCCGGGAACGGGGTCTGCGCGCGAGCCGGGCGGTGGGCGCGGACAGGGCCGAGGGCGCCCGGGAGCCGTGTCAGGCGGCGGCGAGGAGCGGGCGCGCCGGGCGCGGGGAGCCGTCGGCGGCCGCTCGCTGCGGGGACACTCCGGTGGATGAGCTCTCGCCGCCAGGCGCACGGCGTAGGGGAGCCTCGCAGGCGGCGGTGGCTCGGGGGGCGAGGCGGGCCGCCTGTTCTCGGGGAAGGAGGCGCGGGCGTCTGAGCGAGGCCGGGCGCGGCGGCCTTCTCTCACGCGCCCCCCGAGCCAGCGCCCGCCTCCCGCGTCCGCCTCGCTTCTCCCGTCGGCCCAGACCATCCGCTCCCACCGGGCCCCCGGCCCACCTGGTGGCCCCGGCCCTGGCCGCCGCCCCCGCGGCGGTTCCCGGAGCTCGTCCCGGACGCGCGCCCGGGCGGCGGGGGCTCGGCGGCCACCGCTGCCTCGGGGGAGCGAGGGCGGGAGGGTGTGTGTGCGCGCTGTGAGCAGGGGGTGCCGGCGGGGCTGCAGCGGAGGCACTTTGGAAGAATGACTCTGGAGTCCATCATGGCGTGCTGCCTGAGCGAGGAGGCCAAGGAAGCCCGGCGGATCAACGACGAGATCGAGCGGCAGCTCCGCAGGGACAAGCGGGACGCCCGCCGGGAGCTCAAGCTGCTGCTGCTCGGTGAGTACCGTCCGGGGCCCTGCCGGGCCTCTGCGGCCCCAGCCCACCATCCTTGGCCCTGCGGGGCAGCTGCCCTCGGCTCCCCCCGCCCCCAGGCGCCCGCGGTTCGCCCCTACCCTCCCAGGCGCGCCCCCGGTCACTGCCTTCACCCGCGCGGGCGCGTTGCACACACACACACCGACACACACACGCAGCATAGGGGTCGGGGCTCCCCTGCCGGGTGCCTTGGCTTGTTCCTTTTCGTGTCTCTGAGGGCTGTGCCTTATCTGCTGTGCATCTGCTAAATGGCACATCACTCCGGCCAGAGGCGCGGTGGTGGAAAGGTGGGCAGAGGGGTTGAACTTCCAGTGTCGTGGCCGCGGCACCCCATGGGGTGGTGACGTGGGGAGCCGTGTGTGTGGCCCAGTGGGTGGCGAGCGGAGCCGGGGCACGTTGGGGAATGGCCTGCGGTGGGGTGGCCAGTGTGCATCCATTATCAGTGCCCTCTGGGGTCAAGAGGGAATGGGGGAACGGTGGGCAGACTTGTAACTGGATTCCCGGAGCACTGATGGTGAGGAAGCCAAGTGGTTGGCCCTCCAAGGAAAGGGCCTGTGTATTGGGGGCGGGGCGGGAGGGCAAGCCCAAATGTGTCACACAAGTGCTGTTCTCTAGCCACTAGACCATCGAAAGGAGGGAGCCTAGAAGAGTTTCTTGGCTAGTGGATGGTGACAGGCGTTATTCTCGTCTGCACCATTCCTTCTAGATAAAGATGAGGGTAGGGGAGCGTTGTGCTGTGTGGTTGTTGACAGCGACCGGTATCTTTTGTTTAATGAGGCAACCTAGATGTAGGCCTGAATACACAGTAGTTACTACCGAAAACCAGTGCAGTCTCTCAGTCACTCTCTTGGCAACAAATAGAAACCTTTTGTTTAAAACAGATAGCATTTTAATATCTGGAATTTGGGCTAGAAGGAAAAACGGGAAGCATACAGGAAAAATTTTCCTCTAGTCTTGAAAAAAAAAATTCTGCTTTAACACCAAGTTAGCAAGAAAATGCCATTTCTCAGATATAAATTTATTGATGATTATCTCTGAGAGGATGTTCAGAATCAGGCGATCAGGGTTCATATACAAGCCACAGTGACAGAACCCTGAGCTATTGTGGTAGGAAGAGCAAACAGCTTTGCAGTAACAGGCCTGAAAAATGTCTGCACTTGTGTTCTGGATATTTGCATGTATAATAAATGTGTTTCTCCAACATTTCTGTAAGAAAAGAATATTGTACTGTCAGTTGGTGTTTGTGAGAAGCATGCATTTTCTTTCTTATCTTGAGCATTCCATTTGCTGGCTCAAGGAACCAATTGCCTTTGGGAATGAACTGCTTATGTACCGGATCATTTACAAGCGGGAACAAAATATACTGATCACACACATAGTTACTAATAGTTAATTCACATGACATGCTTTCTTTATGTTATGTCTTCATTTTGAAACTCAACTAGATAAATATGCACATGTTTATAAAGAACAGAAGGCAAAGCACTGGATGAAAGAAGTGGGCTTAGGGGAATGAAGCCAGGGAGGAGGCAAACTGCAGTTGGAAAGTAAAGATTTTTTTTTTTTTTTTAATTCTCGTTTTGAGCTACTTCTAATGGCTGAAAACAGGCAGTTGAATGTTTTCTGAGTTCTCAAGATTGAGAAGAAAATAAAGAACAAAAGAAATATAGAGAGTGTTTAAGTGTATGATTAAGGGGAAACGCACGTATTTTAGAGAGACTTGTTTTAAGAATTGTGTTTTTTTTTCTTCTATTGCCCTGTTGACAGTCTTTCTTTCTGTTTAACTGTGAACTGGGCAGTTGAGGTCTCTCCAGCCAACCCTATTTGCCTGAAAAGTGACAGCTCTGAGTTTCCCAGCAGCTAAGAGTTAAAGCCCAGGGGCTTTCTCAATGGGCCTAGGTTTGAATGTCTAAGGGAAATACACGTACATGGATGCTTAATTCCATACTGTGTATTTAAATAACACTGTGCTTTTAAAAATGAACTTGGAGATAATTTTCCGAGAAAAAGTGTAAGCCAATTTTACTGCTAAAGTAGTGGTAGTGTGGAGAACTTTTTTTCCCTCTTATTAGCGGAACATCATGCAATAATTGCTACTGCTTCATGTTCTTGGTATGTTGCTTTTGCAACATGAATACTACAATACTTACACTATTTATATAGTGATATACGCTAAATGTGGATTTGTGCGTGTGTGTATGTGTATGAGTGTGATTTCAGGAGGTTTTGAATCCAGGACTGTTGATTTCAACCAGGAAGATATTAGGGAGGGATTTCATTTGAGGAATTCCTGATTTGCTGCTTCGATGAGTAGACTGAATGTTCTGGTTCCTTCTGTCATTTAAACAAACCTATCTAGAGGAGATTATAAGATGTATCCATTCACAGTTTAAAGATCTACTAATATTTTTAACTAGTTTATGGAGGAATAACTATTTTGAAATGAGAATCAATATAAAATTGTTTTCAAAGTAAATTTTAGTTCAAGGCTTGGTACCATTTTAATGGAAGAGGATTTGTTTGACAGGGATAAAAGTGGGTACCCTTGCATTTGCTCATATAATTATTTACTTTTGTATGTTAATAATATGGAGACATTAAAAAAGGCAAGTAGTGGGTACCTGACTAAATGAAAGTATGGCGGTAAAATTTGGGCTATTTTGATTTATATTCGGCAACTGTGCCAGTCTTCCAAATTTATTCCATATGCTTATATAGTATATATTTTATTTTAACTTTAGAAACGTGAACCCTGAAATCTACCACTATAAGACTATTACATTAAATTTTGAATTATTTTCTTATTGTCTTTTACTCGTTCTTTGAATTCATTTATATTAGTGTTTATTTTGACACTCAAAACTTACTGTTTGTATTCTATGTAGATATACAATAGCATACTTCATTTTAACTTGGTTAATGTTTTTATATATTTTGTAGGTGTAAAGCACATATTTTCTTTAATTGATTAATTTTCATGAATATTCACTAAATATTTCTATTGGTGGTACATAGATAACCTCATTTAATATAATTTGTCTGTAAGTCTGTGTAATACAAGTGGCCTTGAATGAATGCCTGCTTCATGTTACATATAGTTATCCTGAAATTTTTTTCAGTTCCTAGAAGAAATGTTTTTTTCCTATTAAACTGTTCTTATTTTACATGCTTTTGAAGTCTTTTACTCTTTAGATCTTAATTATCAAATAGGAAGATTTAGTAAACCCCTTTAGTTGATTGAATTATCGCTATTGAAACAGGCAAAGTTTAGGCCAGTCTTTTTTTTTTTTTTTTTTTTTTTTATGGGGGTTTTTTTTTTTTTTTTTTTTTTTTTTTTTTTTTTTTTTTTGAGACAGAGTCTTGCTCTGTCACCCAGGCTGGAGTGCAGTGGCGCGATCTCGGCTCACTGCAAGCTCCGCCTCCTGGGTTCACGCCATTCTCCTGCCTCAGCCTCCTGAGTAGCTGGGACTACAGGCGCCTGCCACCACGCCCGGCCAATTTTTTTTTTTTTTTTTGTATTTTTAGTAGACACATGTTTTACCGTGGTGGATCTCCTGACCTCGTGATCCGCCCGCCTTGGCCTCCCAAAGTGCTGGGATTATAGGCATGAGCCACTGCATCGGGCCTGAGTTTTGCTCGTTGCCCAGGCTGGAGTGCAATGGCGTGACCTCAGCTCACTGTAACCTCTGCCTTCCAGGTGCAAGCGATTCTCCTGTCTCAGCCTCCCAAGTAGCTTGGATTACAGGCATGCGCCACCGCGCCTGGCTTTTTTTTTTGCATTTAGTAGAGCTGGGGTTTCACCATGTTAGTCAGGCTGGTCGTGATAGGCCAGTCTTAAATGGAAGACCTTAAATTGTCTTGGGTCTTCTGAACTGAATTTTATATATGAGCATAGATTTTCTTCCTGTTGTACACTGCAGACATATGAGAGTAGGGGTTGTGTCTGTTTTGCTCACTATTAAATAGCAGCTTCAAGCACAGTATCTAACTCGTAGAATGCTCTCAATAAATATTGGCTGAGTAAATGAATTTATTTATTACCCTCCTGCTAGAAATTAGACCAGACAATAATGAATAAATTTATAGAAACATAGGAATATATAATGTTCTTATCTGTGGCAGATATAATCAGGATCTTAAAAAAATTGTGTGTAACTCTTTGAGCCAATTGATTATAAGTGCATTCCAGAACAGGAAGTGTTAATGGTACATATTGAACCAGTGTATTACAGTTCTGTACTGGATGCATTTGAGAATTATAACAGTCATGCTTAAAGTATGAAAGTTTAAAGAAAAGAAAAACCATTCTATATTTTTATTACTTTTTATTGTGTAGAGGCTAGTTTAACCCTCTCATCTTTTTACCGTACATTTTTCTCCATGGTACAGGGTTCAGTGAATTTTTAATACTGTGCAGAGCACAGGTGATGACTAAATGGGTGTTTGTGAGTGACTTACACAATAACATGAGGAAAACCACCTTAACTAAATACGGAATTTCAGGATTTGCAGTTAGAACATTTTTAATATGAAGGATATGCATTTGTACTGAAAGTTGTACAGTTTTAGACCAAGAAGGGGCTTGGAAGGCTGGAAATGCTGTAGCCAATTTAAGCTGTATGGGGAGTTAATTTCTACACATCTGGAAAAGAGCACGCTTCCCACTACTCCTCAGTAGAGTTCACCGGAGTGGGTATGTTGATTGCCTGAATTAACCTAGAGGTCAGTGCCATCTAGGATTGTGACTCAGAACCATTGAATGAAAGCCTTGGTCTAAGTAGCCTCAATAACAGCAGCTCCCTAGAAATAGCAAAATATGGTGTTTATGAGACTGCTTTTAGGACCAACAGGTTTTATTTTTTGCTACTTTTAGCTTCCAAGTGTTGAACATGTTTCTGAATGTCAGGATTTATTTGGATACAGTTCCCTTTTTTGTTGTTGTTGAAACAAAGTACTTATAGTTTATATCAGAAAAGCAAAGTGGGAACATCCCTCATAAAAATCAGAACTGTGGCTCTGACTGTATAACAGAGCCTTCAGAGTAAGATTTTTGCATTGAACTATGTAGATTCATTGTCTGGATCTCCATATAATGTCCCATCCTTACCCTTATGTGCTATTTCTTCATATGGCAAATCTGACACAAATTAAAACCCTGCTGAACAGTGAAAATATTGCAGGTTTATCTATTCACATATTTTAAAGAAGTTTAGAAAGGAGAACCAGAAGACTAATTTAGTAGCCATTTTGTTTAATACAAATAAATTTGGTAGAATCTTTTTCATTAAAAAAGAAAACCATCTCAGCTCTACTTTAGGAGAAATGGCTTATGTTCAGTTTTCAGAAGTGCCTATTAAAAACAGTTATGATTTTTATTACCCATGAATTTTTTAGGACCTGAAACAGCCTTTGCAGTTGTGAGGCTACGTGCTGTGCTAAACTTAGCAGAAAAAAGGAACAGATTTTTCTTTATGATCCAGGCAAACTTACACTTGAAAAGAAATTAACAAGATTCTCTAAGGAAGGTTTTGATTCCAGCATTCATATTAATTTTTCTTTAAGGGGAGTTATTCGTTCTGTTAATATTAGTAGAAATGTTGATTGGATGTTGTAGAGGGAAAATAGGGAGCTCAAAGGGTACATCTTGGAAGAGAGAGAAGCCATTTTATAAGGAGGTTAGGATTGCTTTCTCCCTGAGAAGGTGGAGGGAATCTGTTTCCTCTGTATTGGGTTGAGGAAACTACAAGTATGTGAAGCAACAAATTTAAAAGTCAAATTTCCTGGTTGGAGCGGGAGGCAGTCACATTTTTCAAAGGAAAACTTTTGTAATGCCTTTTAAGTTATGTTAAGATCTGCAGACCTAATCCTAGTGAAGTGTGAAATAGCAATAGAAGGTAAAATGTGCGATTGTTGGTAATTAAATCTGTGGCAATAACTGACTACAGTAAACCGTGAATGTTTGCTCTTGTTCTGCCGAATGGAGTAACATTAAAGAAAAAGCTGCTCTCAGACCCAAACACTATTTTGTGTGAATAGCGGTTACTAATAAAATTATAGGAAGTTGTTCAACAATGACCTTTGATTTGTTACATTACCGATATGTAAAAATCTGTCTGATTTCTCATCTAACGTGTAGTAAAAAGGACCTAGGCATACCGATGAAATGAGTTAACACATCCTAGGTGGTCATGAATTTGGGCTTTGCAAACAAAAACAAATGTCCATATTGTGGTGCCGAGAATCCCAAATTGGATTCACTATACAGCTCTGTTGTTAACCTTTATACATAGCCATAATCAGTGCAGAATATTTTGTTAAAAGCCTTTGTGGTTAATTTTAAAGAACAAAATTAGTATTATTTAAAAATCAAATTATGAAGATATCTCAAATCCATTTTTTCAACATATACTTGTCAGTTATTAAAAAATATTTCCTCTAATTTTTTTTTTTTACCAGGCACAGCTTAAGAAGGAACAGTTTCATGCAGAATGCTAGTCAAATGAACAAATATGAGCACCTACTATGTGCCAAATAATGTGCTGTGTGAGACGCTCCTTATGTCTTATTTGCCAACAGGAAAGACTGAGCACTTTGCACAGTTCTTGTATTGTAGCTGATGTCCTCGTACTGACATGCCCTTCTGACTTTTATCCTTCCTGGCTTTGGGTTTTCTATCGGCTCTTCATACACAAAAAGAGACAAAATAATCTGAAGGCCATTGTAGGAGCTTCCTGGGGATCACAGGACTGGGGAATGCGGATGATCTTGAGAATCTGAGGTCTGCCTTTGGAACGTATCATTTTTTGCCTTTATGCATGAGAAACTGCTTATGACCACTTACGTTGTGTTTCTAAGTGGATTGGAAGCTCTGTGAAGGCAAAGATCCTTGCTCTTGTATCTTTATCTCAATTCTCGATGATTCTGTTATCAGTAACTAGGGATGTGTGTGGAAAGCTGGATTCCAAAAAGAATGGAGGGTAATTGGGGGAAGTGAATTTAAATTCCCTGCTTTCTTCTAATAGGCATCATCCATATGTTCTCCATTTTCCACTCCTCTTTGCTGTTTTGTGGGCCACCGGGGCACAGTAAAAGGAATTCCGTTTTAAAGATGGAACAGTTTTTGCCTTCTTGCCTTCCTCTCATTTGTTCTCTAGGGACAACGTTTCAGTTGAACATTCTTATATTGTTTCCAGTTAAAAGCCAATAGCAATTGATCCAGCTGTTCCAATAGAAAGCTGTTACACACACAAGTTCTTTGAAATTTGACAATCCGTGCACCTTTATTACAGGATTAATCATGGATTGTGAATATGTATGCTTTAGAAATAAAGTAGTTGTTTTCAAGTAATGTATTGTGGTGCGGTTGGGAACGAAAATGTTACTAATGCCATTATAGTGTGTGTGTGTGTGTGTGTGTATACACACACACATATACAATGTGTGTGTATATACATACATAATTGACCCACAAATTAAAGAAAAAGAGATCTAGCCAGACTTTTTGGCTCTGTTACCGGAAGTGAACAGTGATGTTTAGACACATAGTTATATATATTTCTAGGAGATAGCCTCATTTTTTTTTCCCTTTGGTAAACTAAAATCATGAATTAATTGTGCTTTCCAAGTATTTTTTTTTTGATCAGCCATCACTTGCTAAAAAATAGAAGAACTTTTTTTGTTTCTTTTTTATGTTGAAAAATTTTTTTCATTTTTATTGTTTATTTTCTACATTTTCTTTCACTGTAGGGGCAACAGGGTGATTGGTGAGATCTTCTACCACCATATATTTACTGGTAACTGCAGGCATCTAGTTGCTTCTAAAGAGGAATGCTTCTGTGATTTACCCACTCACTTTTCAGTCTACCAGTGATTTCTGTAGCCCCCCTACCCATCCCTTCCATGTGAATACTACCCACCCATTTAATTCCTCATCACATCTTTCTTAAACAAATGCTAAAGAGGTTCCTCAGATTCTCTGACTTGCACATTTCCTTACGAGTTAGATAACTTCCAAGTTGGTGCTTCTGTGAGACATCATGTGGCTGTGAGCTGGTGAGAGGGGAAGTTGGGTGCTTTAATACATTCAAAGGAAGGAATTTGTGAGTGTGTGTTTAGGCGATGATTAACTTTCTTTTGCAATACTTACTCTGGTCTGTAAAGCAAAAATAAATTGTTACTGAACACAATGTAAAATTCTCCTTCCTTTTCCAGAGGGCAGGGACTTGAGATTGGTTCTTGATTACCAGCAGAGAGTTAGTGAGCCAGTGCTGGATAATCTGTCATGGGCCAGTGGGTTTCAGAATCGGATGCAGTGCGTATGCTGGAAGAGGAGAAAGTGCTGTAGGCATGTGTAGGCATCTTCCTCACTTAATGATTTGAAAATCCTCTTCTCAGTGACTTGCGAGCCTTAACATCTTTTTCTGATTGTATTTCCATACAGATAGTTAAGGGTGATGGCAATAGCAGTGGCCTTTACTTTTGTTATACCCAATCAGCCTGAGTACATTTTTGTGGTGGGTTTGTTTTGATATTTTCTTGCCATGTGAATTGATATTTAGGACCTGCGCTTTGCAGAGCTCCATCATTATAGTATGTGTTCTTTCTGCAGATGGCAAATGCAATTTTCCTCTTGTCCTAGAGAGATGACCCATTTCCTGTGACTTGTTCTAATAATACAAGATGACTTTAATTTTTGTTTAGTTTGCCTTTAAAAGATTGCCAGGTTTAACTCTCTTGTCTCTGTAACTCTTGTGATATATTTTTGAGTATTGGTAAGACATGCAATAATTTAAAAACAATGACAGAGTAGTTTTGTCAAAGTTTTTTATTTTTTATTTTTGGCTAAATAAGCACCTTTTATGGCTGTGCATTTTGGATTCGTTACATGTATCTTTTCTAAAATCTGTGGCTGAAAGTGGGGTGAAGTATTCCTGCCCTGCTTACTGAATCTTTTTTTCCCACATAACTAACCTCAGGATATTTTGATCATTTGCTTTTTCTATAAAAACCTGTAGAATGAAGAGATTGCACCAGATGATCTCTAAGGACCATTTGAACTTTGAAGCTTTTTCTCCTTCCCCTTTGCAGCTTTGGTGTCTCAGCCACTTTCTGCCCAAACTCACCCCTGGATGAGGGATCTGAGCTTGCTGCCGTCTCCAGCGGTGATGGGCTCTACCAGGAGGCATTGCCAGGTCTGGTGGGCTCCTTCGGACTGGCCTGGCTCTTCTCTTTGACCTCTGTAATAACTCTGAGTGCCCTGCAGTGGGGAGCACTTTGAGGGGGGCCTGTGAATGAAGCCTTAGCGAGTCTGTCCAGAGCTCCCCTGGTGCCGCCTGGCATGCTGCTGATAGTTGAAATGTCTTCACAAGAAATGGTATCAGAAACCTCCTGTCATATCAGCATGGTTCTCTTGCTTCCTGCAGGAAGGGCGATATCCTGGGAGGCACAGAGGTGGAGCCCGAGAGACGCAGTGTTCCAGCGCTGCTTGGCTCAGGACTGGGTCTTTTCTTCCATATCCTCAAGCAGCTGCCTTTGACTTACTACTTCTTTTTGTTTGTTTTTTCTTCATTGGGCTTTAAGCATTGCTTCTCTTTAGTGTATGTGTGACTGAAGCCAAACACAACATTGCTTTTCCTTTGCCTGCAAATAATCTTGTTGCCCAAGCCCATCTCTGCCATTTTCAGTGACAGCTGGCTGGCCAGTGAGCCTGAGCACTGGGAATGCCCATCAGGGCACATCTAGGGGGCTGCTTTATATTTGGAGCTAGCAGGTCTCTTTTCTAGGGCTTTCCAGGAAAGACTTAGAATTAAACATTGGATGGATCTTGTGTGTTCATTTCTTTTTCCATCACTGTGCCTTTATTTTCTTGGGGCTTTCATTAAAACCAGAAAAACAGATAATGGTAGAAACATCTATAGTATGCATACAAAGAAGTAAAAGATTTTTATAATTTTTGCTTTAAAATATATCTAATGCTGTGGCCTCTGAGCCATCCTCAGTTGGTATGACCATGATCAGAGAAACCTTAAGAAATCAGCTTTGCCAGGTGTGGTGGTTCACACGTGTAATCCCAGCACTTTGGGAAGCCAAGGCAGGCAGATTGCTTGAGCCCAAGAGTTCGAGACCAGCCTGGGCAACATGGTGAGACCTGGTCTCTACCAAAATTAGCTGGGCGTGGGTGCCCATGCCTGTGGTCCCAGTTACTTAGGAGCCCGGGTGGTCAAGGCTGCAGTGAGCTGTGATCGTGCCACTGCACTCCAGCTTAGGTAACAGAGTGAGACCTTGTCTCAAAAAAAAAAAAAAAAAAAAAAAAAAGCAGCTTCCTGTGTTCCTCATTTGCATTCTGGACAAAGACTCTGTGGCCAAAGAAAGAGCAGCTGGACTCTCATGCTAGTTCTGGAGAAACTGTAAGAAAAGCTTAATTCCACTGGAGGTGCCAGGCAGGCAGTTGGCATTCCTAGGCCCACTTTACTCCTGGCCCGGGGCCTTCTCCTCATCATCTTATCAGCGTTGGGCTTCCTTACCTTGACCTCACATTTGCAGTTGAATGAGTGCCAGGGAAAAGAACAGACATAGGGTAAAGTAGAGTAATAGGGAGTCCCGTGGGGCTTGGGGCAGAGGGTGTTGTTGCCAATAGGGGTAGCGCCGTTGTGTCTTTGCTGGGCTGTGGAGAGAAGGAGAGAAGAGCAAAGGAGAGGTGCCTCATGCCTTGGATTGATGTTCTCAATCAGGAAGAGCCAGACCAATGCTGCCTCTTCTGGCCACCTCCACCATCCTACCACGTGTTTTCATCCTCATTGTCACATGCACTGTGCCCTTCCTCACCCAGATGGTGGGTTGGGAGATGAGCAAGTAAGTATAGAAGCCTTGGTGGAATGGGAGTAGTTTGTGTTGCATGTACTCATTCCTGTCCTTTTGTTCCCAGAGGTGGTTAAATAGGTGAGCATAGAACTCATGAAGCTGTGTCCCGAGAAAAACCATTGACAGGGTATGAAGAAAATTTGCAACATGTTTCCTCTATGTTTTTTTTTTCTGTCAGCTGTTTCAGGTGATAGAAATGCATCTATTACTGTTTGGAGAACTCTGCTAATCCTGTGATGTGTTATGAGATGTCTCTTGAGACATCGTTGCTCAGGAAATCTGCTTTTGCTTGGCTTGCATCTCCTATAATAAAATGGCTCTCAGTTGCCCACGGCAATAAATAAATAAGCAATAGCATGAGATATTCTTGCCAGGTAGATTCATGCAAAGCGGAGGCATGTAATGTAGAAATAACACCTTTTAGCTGAGAAAAGGCACCTATCAATTGGATGTATTCTCTTGTGTTTTTTTCATATTCTGGGCCATTACATCCAAGCGTAAGAGCAGACTTTTTCCCTAGGATTTTTAAAGGTTCCTAAAGTCTCTTTCTTTTCTTTCTTTCTTTTTCTTTTCTTTTTTTTTTTTTTTTTTGAGATGGAGTCTCACTCTGTCACCCAGGCTGGAGTGCAGTGGCGCGATCTCGGCTCACTGCACCCTCTACCTCCCAGGTTCAAGTGATTCTCCTTCCTCAGCCTCCCAAGTAGCTGGGATTACAGGTGCCTGCCACCATGCCTGGCTAATTTTTTCTATTTTTAGTAGAAATGGGGTTTCACCATGTTGTTCAGTCTGGTCTCAAACTCCTGACCTCAGGTGATCCACCCGTCTCGGCCTCCTGAGGTGTTGGGATTATAGGTGTGAGCCACCACACCTGGCCTAAAGGTTCCTAAAGTCTCTTTCTAATTATGACTGACATTCAAAATGAAGCTGCATATATTTTGGTTAATTTGAATAATTTTTAATAATTTGAAAGAAAAACTCGGTAATGCAGAAACAAAAGGTACTTGAAATGAACCTTTATATTTTTATTTATCAATTACTTCCTAATGGCCCAAGAATTAATGAATTGGCAAGCACTATCTCCTATTGGAGTCAAGTTTGGCTCTGACATGGAGTCTGGAGGTAGAAGGTTCTTGTCTTCCAGAGCTAATGAATGGGTGTCCTCTGAACATTCTACCTTCTCCTATTTTGCCGTGGGTTACCATCTAAGATGTTATCCAGATCACTTTAGAAATGATTACAAATTTTGGGCACATACCACTTCTTGTAGTAATGAGCCCCATGCATTTTCTCATCTTATATGGGAGAAAATACCGGTATGTTGCTTTATCATTTTCAGAGAAACAGTTTGTGTTTCCTTATCTAATACATTTTGGTAAAGAGTGGCATTTTAATGGAGGAAATTATAGGACTTCATCAATATTTCTTTAGGGAAATCCTGTTTGCAAGTATATTTTCATGAAAATCACTAGCTCTGTCCTTTGAGAAACGTATTTTTTGTAGGGCTTTCTACTCTAGGCCATGCTTATTATAATGAGAACAGATTCTTCTGCAGCGGGTGGGAGGATGTTTCTAAACCCCTAGAGTCTACCTGTGAATTGCTACTCAAATTACAATGTATCCATCTCAGAATTAAATAATGTGTTGTGCATCCCTAGTCCTTAATTGTAGGTTGACACAATGATTTCTATTAAAAATATTCTTTATGTTTTATACTATAATGTATCCTTAAGCAGTATGCTATGGCCTGAATTTAAGTTGTCTTTTATTCTCTTTTTGGAATGAAATAAGAGCACTTGAGATACTGTCCTTTGGTGGTTTGGTTGTTTGTAAAATAGTAAAAAAAAAAAAAGTTTGGTAAGGAGAAAAGCTATTGTGCTTAATAGACAGTCCAAGTTTGAGTCGAGAAGAAATGTTTATTTTCTTCCACTTAAGAATGTTCTGACATTCTTAAGAAATACATTATGTTGTTTTCATGCCAGTCTTTGAAAGAATGACAACCCACATTCTGTTATTTAATTACATTATTTTTTATAGCCTGTTTTTCAGTGATTTTGAAATTTTACAAATAATGCAAGTTTTTTTGCACAAAATTTAATAAAACATTTTAAAATGTATTCATACATTTGTCAAAAATATACCAGTCTAAACTAAGAACCATGCTCTCTTTTTGCACATTCCTTTATAGTCTGTTTTATTTTTGTTTTTTACATAGATGGGATCATACTGTACAATTTAACATGAGGTTGTAAGCATTTTTTATGTGGTTATGTAGACTTCATATTAACATTTAAAAAGACTGTATAAGATTCTTTTGAGAGGATGTATATTGTTTACTTGTTTACTTTTTTTTTATACATTTAGGTTTCTCCCAATGATTTCATTTCAAAAATAATGCTGTGATGAAGTTCTTGGTGGATATAGCTTTTTAAAACATGCACACACATAATTTTGTTAGAATAGATTCATGGAAATGTTATTTCTAGGTCTGAGGATATGAAAAGTTTTACAGCCTTGGTTATACACACCCAAAACATATTCTGAAATGATTGTATACAGTTTGCAGCATCATGAACAGTATTATTAGAATATCAGTAAGTTAGTAGGCAAAAATGGTACATAGTTCTAAACTTTGCATTGATTTGATCATTGGTGAGAATGATCATTTCCCCATGTTTGTTTCTAGTTGAATTGCTTCTTTTGTGAATTATTTCTTCATTTCCTTTGCCTATTTTTGAACTCCAAACCTACAAATGAAATTAGTCTTTTGTCATTTTTATTGCCAAAAACTTAACCCCAGTCTGTTGTTTTCCTTTTGTTTTGTATTATTTGATACAGAAGTTTTTAATTACTATCAAGCCAAAACTTGATCTTTTGCTATTCTGTTTTAAAATAAAAATCATGATCTGCTTTAGATATTCCATGAAAGCTAGATTTACTGCCATTGTTATGGGCAAAACTAGGTTGAATGTAGTGTGTTATACATCACTCATGTATGGTTCTTTTTCTTTCAAAATGAAGATGAATGTACATACAAGTTTCAGTGTCACAGATGACACAGCATAAGCTGTTCTATGTGTAATTGGATTTTTTTCATTCAGTAATATGTAGGACGTCTTGCCATATTAATATAAATCTTTTGGATCATATTTATGGCTTTTTAGTGTTTCCCTGCATTTTGTTTGTGATGCAGCTAGTTTGTATCTGCTCACGAAAGCCAGTTTTGAACATTTTTTTGTCTCAACTCTACATTTAGTGACCGAACTTTGGTAGCTTGAAATCAGATATGTTGCTGGGGTTTACACCAGAGAAATTGGCAGATGTAGATTAGGACTTACTCCCATCTCTGGAAGAACTAATTGTTTAATATCAGCACAGTACCGTTTATACCTGATACCTTTTAATGAATATTTACTTTGATTCTATTAAGAAAATGTTATAATCAGTGTTACAGTGAACATTGTTGGGTATTTTTGCATGCTGTATGATTCTTTTCATACACATTTTTCAGAGTTTGATTATCAGCCTTTTGGTCCATAACATAACATAACGTAACGTAACACAACACATAACAGTTTTAGCTGTCCTTGGATTATGTCAATTTAATGGGTTAAAAAAAAGACATCTCATTGTTGTGTTTATTTGCATTTTATTGAATCAATATTCATTTTACTGTTTTTATTTTCTAAACTGCTTACAAAATATACCAACAAAATTACAAAATATACCTACAAAAATAATTAACAGATTCCTGAACTTATCATTTGAATTAGATTTTCTATCACTTTTAGCTTTCACTTTATTTCCCTGCCTCAGCCCTCCGGAGTAGCTGGGACTACAGTAGCTGGGACACCTGGCTAATTTTTTTTTTTTTTTTGAGACGGAGTCTCGCTGTGTTGCCCAGGCTCGGCTCACTGCAAGCTCCACCTCCCGGGTTCGCGCCATTCTGCCTCAGCCTCTCCGAGTAGCTGGGACTACAGGCGCCCACCACCACGCCCGGCTAATTTTTTGTATTTTTAGTAGAGACAGAGCTTCACTGTGTTAGCCAGGATGGTCTTGATCTCCTGGCCTCGTGATCCGCCCACGCTGGCCTCGCAAAGTGCTGGAATTACAGGTGTGAGCAACTGTGCCTGGCCTAATTTACATATTTCTAAAACTTTGATAGTTTTCTTTATGGAAGGATGGAGTGCCCTAGGACAAATGTCTCCAAGGGGGAAAAAAACAACTGATAAGATTATATGATAGGTTTGGCTATATGCAGAATTGTTCTGAAGCGCAACAGTTTTAAATGGTGATGAAGTCCAGTTTATAAGAATTGCTTCTGCTTTTTGGTCTCATATGGAAGAAACCATTGGAAAAATCCAAGGTCACAAAAATTTACCTCTCTTTTGTACTAAGAGTTTTGTAGTTTTAGGTCTTAGACGTTGAGTTGATTTTTGTATATGGTGTGATGTGGGATTTCAACATAATCCTTTGCATGTGAATATCCAGTTGTCCCAGCACCATTTGTTGAAAAAAATGTATTCTTTTCTCATTGAGTTGTCTTGACATTCTTGTTAATTAATTTTTCTTATCTTTATTACTTTTTTCTTGCAATTTTTCTAGGTTTATTTTTTACTTTTTCTTGAATTAAAATTCTTAGATTGTTTTAAAAAATACTTTCTCAATTTGAATTAGTAGTGTTTTAAGGCTTTGTGTTTTATGACATGTCCCTATGTAGCATTCTTATCCTTTTACAGATACTCTAAAATTACAATTTTTATTTTTGTTTTTGAACCAAGATTGTTTAATATAGTTTAAATTTTTCAAGTGGTTGTGATTTTTTTTTCGGCCTTAGTTATTTATTCTGAGGTCATTTTGATAGAATGTGGTCTGTACTGTTTCTACTTTTTGGAATTTATTGTAGTCTAATATACGTAGTCAATTTTTGTTTTATGGGTACGTAAAATGCATATGTGTGTGTGTCTTAAAACCATAAATATGTGTGTATTATTTAATTTTATGACATATTTGCTGCTAATCTGCTTCCTTATATTGTGTGTGAATCTGCCAAGTACTGAGAATTCTGCAGAAGTCTTCCATGACTCTGGTGTTTGTGGCAATTTCTCCTATTCCAGAAATTTTGCTTTATGTAAGTACAGTTATGTGTTGCTTAACAATGGGGTTGCCTTCTGAGAAATTTGTGGCCAGATAATGTTGTTATTGTGAGCCTTGTAGAGTGTACTTACACAAATCTAGATTGTATAGCCTACAACACACATATAGGCTATGTGGTAAAGCCTATTGCTCCTAGGCTGCAAACCTGTAAAGCATGTTATTGTACTGAACACTGCGGGCTTTTGTAGCACAGTGGTAAGTATTTGTGTATCCAAGCATATCTTAACATGGAAAAGGTTCAGTAATAAAAGATAAAATATGGTACACATAGAGCACACTTACCATGAATGGAGCTTGCAGGCTGGAAATTGCTCTGGGTGTCAGTGAGTGGTGAGTGAATGTGAGGGTCTAGGACATGACTGTACACTTTTGTACAACTGGCAGCTCAGTAGGTTTGTTACACAAGTATTACCACAAACATGTGAGTAATGTGTTGCATTGTGATAGCTACGATGTCACTAGGCGATAGGAATTTTTCAGCTCCATTATAATCTTGTGGGACCACAGTTATTTACGTGGTCTGTTGTTGACTGAAACATTGTTATGTGCTGTATGACTGTACTCTTTTATGAGGTACCTAAAAAATGTCGATGAGAATTAAAATTTTGTCATTACCGCATTATCTTTTATGTAAGTTAATTCTATTATGTCTTGAACTTAGCATCGTTGAGTATTAATATTGTTCTTTTGTTTGCATTTACTTGATGTATGTCTCTCATTTATTTTCAACTATTTTTTGTTTTTGCTACCCTCACAAGTTTGTTTTGTTTTGTTTTGAGATGGAGTTTGGCTTTGTTGCCCAGGCTGGAGTGCAGTGGCGCGATCTCGGCTCGCTGCAACCTCTGTCTCCCGGGTTCAAGCAATTCTCCTGCCTCCGCTTCCTAAGTAGCTGGGATTATAGGTGTGTGCCACCACGCCCAGCTAATTTTTGTATTTTTAGCAGGGGGGTTTCACCATGTTGGTCGGGCTGGTCTCGTGATCTGCCCGCCTCGGCCTCCCAAAGTGTTGGGATTACAGGAGTGAGCCACCACACCCGGCCTAAAGTTTTTGTTTTTTTAAACCTCAGCCTGAGTGAGTCTTTTCCTAAAATAGTTGAGTTTATTCTTGTTACACTTGACGTATGATGAATAATATTAGGATGTATTGGCATCTGATTTCTGTTTTCTGATTCTCTCTTGATTTCTTGCAGCTACCCCTATTCCTCCTCCATTATTTCCTTTTCTCTTTCTCACTCCTTTGGGATTTGTATTGGGTTTGTTGTGCTTTCCACAGTGATAATTTGAAAGGTAGGTACTCTGCTTTTAATTTTACTATTGGTAGCCTATGTAACTTTCAGCAGTCATATTCAATTTATGTTTCTCAGTTTATCATCTTCAGAGATCAAATGGTATTATATGTCCCTCCCCTGCATGGGAGGGAAATTTTTTTCACCTATACCAGGGATCGTCAGCAAACTTTAAAGGTTAGATAGTAAACATTTTTGGCTTTTGGGCTATATGGCTTCTATTAGAACTACTCAACTCTGCCACAAACAGTTTGTTAATAAATGAGTATGGCTATGTTCAAATACAATTTTATTTATAAAAACAGAGGCAGGATTTGGCATTCTGGCAGGTATTTGCCAACCTCTGATTACTCTATTTTCTGCTTTTTGTGGTATTTTATTTGCGTGTATTAACTTTTTTGTTCCCATCTGTTATAGACAAATTAGCAATACCAGACTTAGAATGGTTCTCTAAATCTTCGTGGTTAGTAATAACATCAACACATTTTATTTTATATATTTATTTTCTTAATAGTCTTCTCAGACGCAACATTGGATATATCAAATGATAAAAGTCTTGTAGAGAAATGAGAACACATGGACACAGGAAGGAGGAACATCACACACTGGGGCCTGTTGTGGGGTGGGGGCAGGGAGGAGGGATAGCATTAGGAGATATACCTAATGTTAAATAACGAGTTAATGGGTGCAGCACACCAACATGGTACATGTGTACATATGGAACTAACCTGCACGTTGTGCACATGTACCCTAAAACTTAAAGTATAATAAAAAAAAAAAGTCTTGTAAGGAAAACATAAAATTGTCAATGGCTGAGGGCATCTTTCTGAAGTCTAGGATTTATTGATGGTTATTAAAAGGCTAAGCATAAAATTGAAATTAACTTAATTTGAATATAATATGGGTATTTGTGTCAGATGGAAGAGAGGTGTTTATGGTGTTCAGATCACTTCCACGTTCATTGCTCTAACTTAAATTTCCTTTATTCTGTTCTTCCTCCTGATTACAGCTTCCTAACTATTCACCTATATCTGCCCTCTTAATCCTGAAGTAGTTTGCTCTTCTTTCCACTTACGCTCCCTTTCCTCACTGTCTTTTGTCCATCTTTGCTAGCATCAAGTTAATATTTGATCTTGCAGCCAGTGTGATCTTTAATGTTTTGAAAGTGATTCTGTAGTAGTTTCTCAAATTTCATACCTAGAGTTTATTTATTTTCACACTTTCTAAAACCCTTAGTCCTTTGATTTCATATTGAATATCAGGGATGATCACAGGGAATCATTATAATTAAACCTAAGGAACCTCATTTAAGTGTATTGTCATTTATCGCTTATTTATTCTGTTTTCTTTGAGAAATTGTGTACATATATGTATATATATATTTGTGTCTGCAATTAAGATGCATATTTAGCATTGGTTCTGTTTTTAAATGCTTATCACCAAATATTTCTTCTCTCAATTTAATTATATGCTTTTGTTTATTTTTATTCATCTATGAGTTGGCTAGATTATACCTTCAGATAGGTTTTTAAACGATGGGTCCATGGATGAGATATTTCCTGAATTCTTGGGTATTTGAAAATGCCTTTCCGAGGCCAGGCGAGGTGTTTAGACCTGTAATCCCAGCACTTTGGGAGGCCAAGACGGGTGGATTACGAGATCAGGAGTTCGAGACCAACCTGGCCAACATGGTGAAACTCCATCTCTATGGCACGCACCTGTAATCCCAGCTACTTGGGAGGCTAAGGCAGGAGAATCACTTGAACCTGGGAGGTGGAGGTTGCAGTGAGCTGAGATTGTGCCATTGCACTCCAGCCTGGGTGACAAGGTGAGACTCCGTCTCAAAAAAAAAAAAAAAAAAAAGAAAATGCCTTTCTGTCGCATGCATATATTAATAACAACTTGCATGGGTATGGATTAGACCTCTTTTTTACCTACCTTGCTTGCCACGTAGTAGATTTTTCTCCATTGTTTCCCAGCAGATAGATTTGATAAGTCTGTGGCCAGCCTGAATATTTTTTCTTTGTGATTTGCTTTTTTAAAAATTTGGTTATTTGTTTCTATAACATGAAAGCTTAACAGCGTATCCAGGTTATGCTTCAGTGTTTTATAATTTTTGTTATTTATCTTGAAGAACTGAACCCACCCCATCTCTGTAATATTCTTTCATTTCAAGGATCTTCCCCATTTTATCATTGAATTTTTTTTAATATTCCACAGGAATTGTTTTTCTTCTTTAGGTACACCAATCATTCATAATTGAATTTGTGTTGTTTCTCTGCCAAAGCTGTCAGCTTCCCTCTAATTGCTGTATCTCTCCATTATTTGTGTGGTTTGCCCAAATCTCTTGTCTGCAATGCTGATTTGGCACTGTCTGGAATATAAATGTCAAGTGCCAGTAAGTGGGTGTTAAATGAATGAAGTACTTGCTATCTCTTTGATGCTTCAGATTCATTTTTAAGTTCTGCAGTATTGTTGTTTTTTCTCCTTATTTCCTTTCTTAGCTCTGACACTTTATTTCACCTTATTTTTTAGAATGTCCTATTTCAACAATGCACATTTTGTTACATTTTCTTGATACAGTGCAAAGCAATTATAGTCCATTTTTTTCTTCTGTTTTCTAGAGTAAACCTTTCAAAGCATTCTCTTCATTTTTCTTTTGCATGTCCTTTGCCTTGTCTTCATTTGTGCTTAGGAATGTTCCAAATTTTGTCTGGCCCTAGTATTTGTCCAAAAATAGGGTGGGTGGAATCTCATTGACTTCCTTCCCTATTTGTCTTGGGTCTGTTTGTATCTTTCCCTTAGCACTTGAGCTGGAGGACTGGAAGATGATGGTATATATTCTATTTTTAGCTGTTCAGTTGTCTGAGTAGAGTGGTAGGGAGGGCTCTCTGGCAGTGGCTACTATGAACTTTGCTTCATCTCACAACTGATTCTGTTTGTTCCTTCTCTCTTGAGTGAGCCAGCCACTTTGATGAGAAGTCGTTCAGAATGGAGCCTTGCTGTTTTTGGGATTTTCTTGCTGTGCATCTATAGGGTCTTTTTCTCTGCGTTTCTAGACCACTTTGCAAAGTAGTCTTGCTTTTAGCCCTCAACTTTTCCAGTAAATATGTCAAGTCAGAGGGGAAAACAGATCTGTTGGGTATGTTGTTCCTCTTTAGCCCCTTCATGGCTAGAATAGGTAGGAATGTGAGTTCTAATTAGACATTACATGTTCCTTGAAGTTGGGGGACATAAGGAGAGAGGTGAGAACCTTTGCCACTTATTTCCCTCAACACTGTACTGTTTTTACAAGCAGAAGAGCTGTGTGTAGACGCTCAGCTGCTTCTGTTTGGTCCATTTGTATTACTTCTGGTTGATAGGTCCGTTGCTGTTACTAATGTAGATGAGGTTTTTCTTTCTACATTTTTTTTCTTCTTCTTCATCTTGAATTATAGAAAGGAAGTTACTGTTTTTAGAGGGCTGCCATCTTTCCAGGAAGTGTACTTTATGAGTCTTGATGACTGTAATTAACACATGTGAAGTCTTTCATAGAGAGTTATAATCATAGAATCTCAGTTAAGAATGTGCTTTAAAGTCCAAGCATGCACCCCGTACTTGAGTGGCCTCTGTAACACCCCCAATTTGTTGTTAAGTCTGTCCCCCTCTACATTCAGTGATGAGAACATTATCCCCCAATTAATTCCATCTTCTGTCATCTATGTTTATTAGAGATTTCTAATAAACATTGAGCTGAAATCTGTCCTGTAACTAGCTTCAGATTCTATTCCTGGGGAACACGGAGAGACTGGAACCCACTGGAACACATCTGTTTCTCCCAGTAATTGAAGTTGGCCTCATGACACCCTTGGGGATGGCTTTCTTCCTCTTATGAACCATGATGAGTTCTTGCCATCATTTCTCATAAAGCAGGAATGAAATCTTGTTCCTTAATACCCTGATTGTTCTCATCTTTTAAAAATTACCTGTAATGAAACCCAACACTTGATGTGTGCCTTGATGAAGTCAGAGTAGATAATTCTGTCTTTCCTCCCTGACATTTGTGTGACTCTAGAAATCTTTGTCTTTTTGTCTAAATAAATCATCCCAACAATTACAGCAATTTTAGTGCAAAGGGCACTCAATAACTTTCTCTACCAGTACTAGTTCATGTTTGTTTCATTTTTCTTGATACAGCATTGCACTTCTAGTCCTGTTTTTGATCTGTGGTCATCTGCGATGTGTACATAGTCTTCTGCATTTTTCCTTTTCCCTTTATCATGTATTTGCATGGAATTTTTTTCAATTCTGAGAGTTTTTACTGCTATTGAATTTCATCCTAATTCTGTGGGAACATCCTTCCAAGATCAGATTCATTTAAACTTTATTCCCAATTTCTAGCATTTGTAATTCTACCCTGTTCATTCTCTAAAGGAAAGTAGAGGGAGCTGTTATAATAAGATTTGTAGTTACATCAGGGAAACACAAGTATTTTTGTTAATACTGTCAGTTAAGATAGGGAAGTTCTTAGATTTCAAGACAGATTGCCATAGTCTGTCATTCTGTATCACCAGTTGATTCCAAGTCTTTATTACTTTGTTGTTTACTTACTTAATGGGCATGAAGCCAACAATAGGCTACCCACATTTAACTTCACCACTTGTGTTGGTATAAAAGGGAATAGAGAAATCAAGAGAGAGGGACGTCTGCTCTTCCTTGACTATGGCACACTCTCCTGTCGTAGGAGGAAATCAGATTGGCCTTCTGGAGTGGGCTTCTCACATGTCACAGCTGTGGTGGTGGTGGTGGCAGCGGCAGGTGAGGGGGTGGCACCTCTGGCAGTGCACATTGTTGGTGAACTGTTTTAATCTCTCCCAATAACCTGAAGATTAGGTTGCCAACCAGTTGATAATAGCCATTATTGTTAAGGAGGGAAGGAGTATTTTCTTTTTCCTTGTTTTCTGTGAATATTAATTTCCATGTAGAAGAAAAAGAATATTTAGGAAAAGCAAACTTCATTTGGTACCTATTTACTTTACAGCCAAATTGATTTAATCTCCCTTTACCCTCCTCCTAAGGCAAGTGGTTCTTAAAGAGAGAAAGCCAACTTAGAAATCTGTATACTTTATTTGACAGTATGCCCACATTTTTAGCAATAACATTAGCCAGTGTCAATGTTTAAATTTCTCCTTTAAGAAATTCAATAGTTGGCTGGGCACAGTGGCTCACGCCTGTAATCCCAACACTTTGGGAGGCCGAGGCAGGCGGATCACGAGGTCAGGAAATCTAGACCATCCTGGCTAACACGGTGAAACCCTGTCTCTACTAAAAATACAAAAAATTAGCTGCCTCTTGTGGCATGCGCCTGTAGTCCCAGCTACTTGAGAGGCTGAGGCAGGAGAATCGCTTGAACCCAGGAGGCGGAGGTTGCGGTGAGCTGAGATCATGCCACTGCACTCCAGCCTGGGCAACAGAGCAAGACTCCGTCTCAAAAAATAAATAAATAAAATAAAATAAATTCCATAGTTAGGTGAAAGTTGTATTATTCAGTGTATATGTATGATTATTTAATGTAAAATAAACTCAATTTTTCTAGTTGGATGGGGGGGTGGTAGCAGGGGAGGAGTTGGTAGTAAATAATTCTGGATATTCAGCAAGAAATTGAGAAGGGATCTTGCCCTCCCTCCTTTTACCCCATTCCCTTGCCCCCGTTTCTTAATTGAGTCTGGCCTGAGCCCATGTGGCCAGCACAGGTGAAAGGCCCTTCTTCACAGCAGATGTATGATGATTCCTGGACAGTGGTCAGGATATTGCCTTTTTGTGGAACTTTTAACAGAAAAGGTGACTGAAGGTTTGAGCATGTCCCCTTTACAGGGGCCATCTTTCCCCCACATGTGTAGATGTACATGGGTCTTCCAATGGCTCAAACAACAGACCTGAGTGTCCTTGAGTCTCACCTTACTGTGAGTGTTGCTTGTAAGCAGTGTTGTCACTAAATTTATTTCTTCTTTAATTTGGTGATTTACCAGAATATCTTCTTTTCTAGCCTCGATGATTATAGCTCATTGAAATGCCTGAAGTCATTTTTGTTTTCTTCTCTCTCGCTCATGAGAATTATTCCAAAAAAATTTTTGGCTTTCACACCAGTGTTTAAAAATTATTCTGTACCTAGGTTTACAGTGGGGGTATGCCGTCTTAAATCTAGTTATGGTTAACAAGATTTATATTCTTTTCTGGAGAGTTCAGTCTTGGAAGCCAACCTGAGTTTTTAAAATGTGCTGACTGCATGTGGATAAATTATAGCCCTGTTCCCAGATGTGTGGGATCTCACAAGATAGAGATTGGATGGAGAAGTATCCCTGATTTGTCAAAGTGCTAGTCTAAGAGAGCTGCCTTTGTTGTAAGTATGCTGCTTGTGTAATTTCAATGATCAAGATTCCCTTTGAGAAAAAATGTGGTTGTACTGACATTTACTTTGAGCAAATGAAGCATAATTCATATCTGTTGAAATTGAAATTAATAATGCATGGCTATAGCTATGTGAGTACTTTTTTCAACCTTCTTTGTATGTTCTTGCATATAAATTTTTAGAACCCGTGGTAAATCAGATGGTGCAGAGGCTGTTTGATTTTTTTTTTCTTGTTTTCTAGTGGGTGGCTTGCTTGAGCAAGGGAATGCAGTGAATAATTTATCAGCATTAGAATCTGTTTATGAAATTATATCACTTATTAAAAATTAAATATTTTAGTTAAGGTTTTTAAGTGTCCTTTGCAAAAAATAAATAAATAAATAAAGCTTTTAGATTGCTCTTTACTTGTTCTTTCCCAGCTGAAAATGAAAGATAAGGGACAAATATTAGTATCAATTCTTTTATTTGCATGCCTTTTCTCTAATGGTTGTTCCTTGCCTTTTAGTCCTTGTGTAATGAATACATTAGAGGCAAATGTCACCTATCTTGAAACCATAAAGACTTAGTTTCTGTACTACCGCTTTTTAGGTACAAGTGCAGTCTGGCTTCTGAATGTAGAACCAGTCATCAGAATAGCCCTGGATTGCACAGCGGGAAGAATCTGCATTGGCCAAGTACTCTGGTGAAGCTGAACAATTCCACGTTGCAAAGAGTACTTGGCTCATCTCTCATTTTCATGAGGACTAACATCACACACAATGCTAAACCTCACTAGAAAAGAACTGAAATGAACTCCTGACAGGCCAAGAAATGCATCCAGTAACCTCATGTGATCTTTTACCCCATCAAGCCAAGGCCATATCTCTGAGGTTAAGAAAATTGTGCATTACATTGCAAAATCTTCTATTTGTGAGTTAGAAGTCTCAAACCCAACTTTGTTACGTTTAGACAGTTCTCAGCACACATATGAAAACAACTCAATTTCCATCATAACTTTGCAGTAAATATCCAAAAGGCATATTTCAGGAGACCTTAAGATAAGCATTGTTTCTGAAAGCATGATCAAATGAAGGAAATGAAGGAACAAACACTATCCTAGTTTGAATGATGCTTGGAAAGGTTTTAGTCCTGGGATTTCAGATGATTTATTTTTTTTGGTAGTACCAATTAGGCATATGCTGAGAACAGTGGGGAAAGCAACAGTAGGTTTACTTCTTATTGCCTGGTAGAGTATTCTTCTCTAAGATTTTTTGGTGTGTGTTTACAAGACAGTGTTTTTGGTTGGTCCTGTGTCTCAGTTGAAGACAGTCCTACTGAATTGAGATCTTATGGGGCAGGGGGCAGTATATTTCTTTTTTATTGACCTAATTGCAGCCAGATAGAAATAGGTAATTATATTTCTTATCACACACATAATGGATTTGTTTTATATTGTGTTATTCTCTGAAATTAACTGACAGATTAGAACAAATAGTATGTATATTTCACATACCCAACCTGCACTAACTCCCTCAAATTCCTATTTATGACAGTTTACCTCTGGGAATTAGCCAGGGCATTTAAATCAATAGCATTATTAGAACTCACGTTCCAGGAATCCATTTGTGACCCCGTACAGGAAAGAGTTAACATAGTAAGCCTGCATGCAATAACTTAAGACATTTCATGTTTATTGTCACAACTGGTTGTTGGCAGCATTAAATGTGACCCCACTTGGAGAGGACCCATGGAAGCTTGTGTCTGGTTTCTTCCAGACTTCATCCCATATCCTTTTCCGTTTGCCGATTTTGCTTTCTTGTAATACGTTATAGCCATGACACAACTATATGCTGAGACGGATGAGTCTTCCAGGTGAATCATTGAGCCTGAGGAGTAGTCTTGGGGACGCTTAACACATACCCATCATCAACTGCTGAAGACCTCTACTTGGTTAAGGTGTAGTGCTCTGGCTAGAGTATTGGCACTGCAGCCTTGACCCATGCACTACTGCACCAAGTTTGTTGGGAGGATCACATGGGATGGTGTTGGTAAAAGTTCCTTGAAAACACCAGATCACTATCCAGATGCACACTGATATGATTATTATTTTGCTTCTTCCATGATATGTTTTGGTAACTGCTGTGAGTAAGACATTATTATGCACACACAGAACACTGAGTTACTTACCCTTTGGTTAGTATTGGGCCTCCTTCTTCACATGAGGCAAGGCAAACTCCCACTTCCCCAGACAATGGGGGGCACTCTAGACACTAATTCCCCACCCTTCCTACATTTTTCACATTGCTCTCAGGTTACTTTTCTTAACCCATGTTAATTACAGTTGGGTGGGTACAGTGGCTCATGCCTGTAATCCCAGCACTTTGGGAGGACAAGGTGGGCGGATTGCTTGAGCCCAGGAGTTCAAGACCAGCCTGGGCAACATGAAGAACACCACCTCTACAAATAATACAAAAATTAGCTGGGTGTGGTGGTGCACACCTGTGGTCCCAGCTACATGGGATGTGGGAGGATTGCTTGAGCCCGTGAGGTGAAGGCTGCAGTGAGTCATGATCACCCCACTGCACTCCAACCTGGGTGATAGAGTAAGAGCCTGTCTCAGAAAAAGAGAAAAATCGTGGTTTTGTCATCTGTCCAAACCATTAATTACTTTGCATTCGTTGTGAAATAAAGGCCAGATATCTTTATCTGTCAGTCAAGTTTGTCTGATCCCACCCCCTCTTCTAGCCTTATTCCTTACTGCTTGCCTTCAGGTATTTGACACTTCGGCTAAACTAGGGCACTAACCCTTTTCCTTCCCCTCCTCAGATATTTGTTGCTTTCCTCTCTTCTCTCCGACCCCTAGGATGCTTTTTCCTCCATCGCTCTCTGTGCAAATCCTACCGTGTTTCAAAACCCATGTTAAATGGTGCCTCTTTCTCATTGTCTTTTCTGATCCCTCTAGTGGTCAAAGTTTCTGTTGACTCCTATGACATTTTATGTTTGTTTATGTCTGAGTTTTTTTTGATATGTGCAGGTGGTATTGGTGTGCAAGTGGAGAAGAGAGATAGCTAAAGGAAGGCAGCCAATAAAGGTGCATTATTAAACCACTAATGGCAATGGGCAGTTGGAGGTCAAGCCTGGGGAGAAGCTCTGGGAGATGATGTCACGCAGGACTTCTCAAACTTTCATGTTCATGAGAATCTCCTGGGTACCTTGTTAAAATGCAGGTTCAGACTCAGGTCTGAGGTGAGACCTGAGAGTCTGAATTTCTCATGAGCACCTGGTGATAATGATGCTGTTGGCATGGGTTCAGAGACCCCACTTTGGAGAACGGTGATGCTGTAAAGTTGTCCCACCTGAAGAGTAAGGTAGCTGGAGCATTTAACTTAATTAATTTTTTTTTTTTTTTTTGAGACAGAGTCTTACTCTGTCTCCCAGGCTGGAGTGCAGTGGCTCAGTCATAGCCAACTGGAGTATTTATATACCAACTTTGGATGGTCATTAGTTGGGGGCTGTCAATTCCTGCCTCCTTTGGCTTCTCAGGTGGCCATCCCTACCTTGGAGAAAAGTCCTCAGGCAGAGAGGTGCAGATACCTGTAGTTGGAGGTCAGCTTTGGGTGGCTTGGGCAAATTCAGCCCCATCTTGTAATTGTGATGATTTATACACATTTGTTCCTCCATAGCAACCTATCAGATCCCTGAAGGCAGGATATGTAATTTGTCTTGTGTTTTAATAGCATTTAGCGCATATTATGCTTTTGTGTTTGCCCAATGAGTGAGCTGATTGTTGGTAGTTTCCACTTTGGCAAAGTGTTACAAGTGCAGTTTATGGTGCAGTTCAGACTCCAGCTTTTTTTTTTTTTTTTACGACAGTCTTGCTCTAAAGCCCAGACTGGAGTGCAGTGACGCTATCTAGGCTGACCGCAACCTCTGCCTCCCCGGTTCAAGTGATTCTTGTGCCTCAGCCTCCTCAGTAGCTGGGATTACAGGCGTGCATTACCACACCCGGTTGATTTTTTGTATTTTTAGTAAAGAAGGGGTTTCGCCATGTTGCCCAGGCTGGTCTTGAACTCCAGGTCTCAAGTGATCTTCCCACCTCGGCCTCCCAAAATGCTGGGATTGCAGGTGTGAGCCACTGTGTCCGGCTGCAGCTTGTCATTTTTAGTCTCAGTGTCTAAGATAAAGATTCTATAACACAAAAGCCTTCTTCCTGGTTCGTCATCTCTGAAGGTATCAGTGGCCTTGTCCTCACTGGTCAGTGCTAACAGGTACAAGAGAGAAGAATACTATGGAAGACAGCAAAAATTACACCTTCAAGGACTTCTGGGTTCTGTTTATTTTTAAGATGAAGCTAGAGAATACGGCTCAAGAGAAAGAATTCTGGTGAGAAACTTTGGAGATAGCTAGTGCACTCTCATCTAATTTTCCCTCTTGAAGGCACTTTTCATTCCTTGAGGGATTTCTGTTCTTTCTTTTTCCTTTTTGGATGTGCTCCTTTATATTTGGATGGATTTCCTGTAATATAGACACAAATTTGGTTTTGAATTATAAGGCTAAAACAAATCTTTTAACTTGGTTGCTAAATTTCCTCTACATTATCAAAGCTCTTTTTATTTTGAATACCCTTTTCCAAATTTTATTTTTTCTTTGACTCATAAAATCTAGTGTTTTGAAAACTTCTTATATGGAGCTTTCTTTTGATTTTTAATATGAAATAACTACTATGTATTTATTTGAGACCTCCTGTGTATCTCATTCTCTACTAGATGCTATGGTAGACTGAAAGGAAATGTGACATTTTCTACTGGCCCTCAAAGAATTAGTCATTTAGGTGGGGAGAAAAGGTAGTTGATATGATGATAGAAAACCAATTGTACGTATTAAGGGATATTCAATGACAGTTGGATGTCTTTGATTTTTTTCCATTCAGTCCTAATTTCATGTATTCCTTCATGCTATCATATTGTATAAGTTGTGCATTCAGTTTCCTAGTCGAAAAGATGCAGTCCCTGTCAGATGTAGAAATTTACCTGTGGGTAAGATTGTGGGTCAGTGTGGTTAGGGAATATCACAGAGAATGTACAGTTTTCTAGGTCATCCTTTGAAAAGTCAGCTGACTTAGAAAAGGCCACACGGAGATCAAGGACCTTGTAGACATTGTTTGGCTCTGCACCCAAGGGCTGGTTTGGTGTCTGGAGGGGCCCTGAAATTAATGGGAGAGGCCACTGTCTGCTAGTAAAACTAGCAACCAGATGAGAATTCTTGATTCTTTTTCAGCGTATCTTTCTTGTGGTTGTGTGTCTCTGTGTGGGGGTGTGTTCTTCTCTTTGTGTCTGTAAATATTTTAAATATTAATTTCACAATCCTATTGACTTTGACTCCTTTCAATCTTTGACAACTGGTATAATCTCTGTGCATAGATTCTTTCTGTGAGGTGGCTTAAGGGGAGTAAATGATAAGGGGTCATTTTTCAATTAGTTCACTTGGGGAGGAAATGTATCTTCTTCTGATTAATTCACATCACTTCACTGAATAATATTGTGTGGAATGGTTGACTGCTAATGTCAAAGGAATGCAAAGAAAAAAGTGCAAATCACAGAAAAATGGTATCAAGTTTTTTCATTAATGGCCTTGTATTGATAAACCTTTATCTTCTGGATAAATTTACAACCCTTTTACTTTATGATGCCCTTTCACAAGTGTGACTTCATTTGAAATAGACAACTGTGATGAAATAAGCATACAGTCCTCATCTAGAGTGACCTGGAGAGGCTATATGAGCTTGTAAGTAGAATCCTCTTAGAACTTGTGTAGTAGAATACTCCTAGTTGAAATCTTAGTCCTATTACTTATCAATCTTGGAATGTTGGTTTAATTTAAGGCCTTGAAACACAGCTTCTTTATTTGTAAACTAAGGAAAATAATACCTTCTTTTATGGGTTGTAAAAAATAAGACATTGAGGCTGAGCTCATGAGAGGGTCTCAGTAAATGTTCCTTCTCCTTTGATCTGAGATTCCAAGTACTAGAATCTGAGGCCAGAGGAAATCGGTGTTTCAACTCAATCCATGACTTCTTTAAAAAAAAAAAAAAGTACAAAGAAGTATGAAAATTCAAAGTAACATTTATTTTTATAATTCTGCTGACTGAGAGTATCCTGTGATCATTGGTAGAATCTGTACTTATTAAATGCATTCTAATGATCCACCATTTGGGGATATATCTTGGCGCTGTAGCCAAACTTAGAGGCACTACTTTCTATTTCATTTTTTTTTTTTGAGATGGAGTCTCGCTGTGTCACCCAGGCTGGAGTGTGCAGTGGCGCGATCTCAGCTTAGTGCAGCCTCTGCCTCCCAGGTTCAAGCAATCCTCCCATCTCAGCCTCCTGAGTAGCTGGGATTACAGGCATGTACTACCACGCCTGGCAATTTTTTTTTTTTTTTTTTTTTTTTTTAGTAGAGATGGGGTTTCACCATGTTGGCCAGACTGGTCTCTAACTCCTGACCTCAAGTGATCTGCCTGCCTTGACCTCCCAGAGTGCTAGGATTTACAGGCGTGAGCCACCGTACCTGGCCTTTCTGTTTCTTACCAAAACCCAAGGTCCTTAGTTCCTTGTTTTATAGAAGTTGTTGTCAAGACAGAAATGTCTTTGTTTAATTTCTTTATTTGCTGTTTTCTGTCAGATTTGCGTGCTGCTCTGATACCCAGCTAGTCACAAGGTTACTGCAAAGTTATGTTTTTGATTTTTAATCTTGTGTTTATTGTGATTGGTTGGTGCATTTGTTGTGTTTGGTTATTAAATATTTTGAATCTCACTGGGAATTACATACTTTTAAACATTTTTTTCTGTGAGGGTTTTTGGATGTGCCTTTTAAGAGATAAGGTTATTTTAGTAAGTTATACCAAATTAAAAGATGAATAGTAAGAACTTGCTAGTATTCTGTTTGTGGCTGAATCTGAGCAAGCGTTTACAGTTATTTTCTAGTAATCTTGAGTTAATGTTAATGGAACTATGTATTATCAGTCCCACACTGGAAAGCTAATTATCGGTATGTAATCTTAGCAGAATTATTATGCTTGTTGGTGTAGTCCATGTCAGCAAGGTGACACATTATAATTATGTATTCATTTTCCACTTACTTTTCTCATCTTCTGCATGTATCATCAGACAAGCTTTCTTTATTACAGATGTGGTTATTTTAGGGGCAACCACTTTCACTTGAATTGACATAAAAACCATCCCTCATCTCTGGGCCACATGGTCTTTCCTGAGACATAAATGTGATGTAGCATCTGCCACATAATCTTTCTTAATGATATGTGCGTAGACACCTGAAAGCTCCTTTTGTTTCTGTGTCTGAACTGTTAGGTCACCAGCCTGCTTACCAGAGGACTGATGTGTTTCTTCAGGTTCTGCTGGCATAACATTTGGGGCCTATTTTTCACCACTCTACATTTGATTTCCCTATAGTTTTCAATTCAGGAAAAAAAATTGAATTTTTGATGCTAATTACCCTCTTCTTAATTCTATCATTTGTAATTTAAGATGATATATTCAATTTTGAACATTTATAGTTTATGTTCTCTAATATTTTAATGTTTATTAGATGGTTTTCTAAAACAAGTGTCTCGTACAAGTAAATTTCTCTTTTAATGTGTGGTTTTAATACTTTCTAAGCATATAACTTCATATTTTCTTGAGTTATGATCTAAAACTGATGAGAAATTAACCTGTTTTGGCTCAAGGAAGCCTACATACTCCCTAAATGTTACCCCAAATTAGAGCTTTAATAACATTTTTTCCTACTAGGGAACTAACACTGTTATAGGGAGTTGTTCTTTCCTCATTTTTATTGGCCTCCAGTTTTCCATATTTGGTGATTTTTGGCAGGGTAATGTATGAAATTTGATTTTAATGTTGGCTTAGAGATTCAGTAAGAACAAATCATTTCTTTGTTAATCCTGTTCATCCATGTATCGTCAGCTGCTAGCACAGTCCTAGGCCCAGCATAGGTGGTCAGTAAATGTTTGTTGAAATAAGTAGCTTCCCAGAGGCTTGCTTGAATCTTTCCCTTGTCCAGGCACCTGGGAAGAGAATGAGATCTTTATACTGATTTTATCTTAGGAGGCCTAATTCCTTAGTTCTTGTGCAGATCGGCATTATGTAATCTTTCCACTATTAGATAACATTTTCTGTGACAGCTGACTCCTTTGGGTGAATGGATTTCTCTATCAGCTGTTGAAGTACTGAGTTTGGGTTTAGAAGAATGTAGAAACATTTGCCCATCAAGCCTAAAGAAATTGTTTAGCAGAAGATAGGGGAATTATTTAAATATTAAAAATTTGCTTTCTATTTCAGATTCTTCTTAGCCCTCCAGGCTGGCCATAACTTCCCGGATGGAGTAAATTCTTTTGTTAGATGACTAGAATTGAATCGTGTAAGCCAAAATTATTTTGCATGTTGATTCTGTTTGCATTTTAGAAGAGGATAGTTCTAAACATTTATAGGTAATCTACAGTTGTGCCAGATTGACCCTCTATTACACATTCAACTTTTTCTTCAAGTCTTTTTTTTTTTTTTGGAGTCAGAGTTTTGCTCTTGTTGCCCAGGCTGGAGTGCAGTGGCATGATCTCGGCTCTCTGCAACCTCCGCCTCCTGGGTTCAAGTGATTCTCCTGCCTCAGCCTCCCGAAGTAGCTGGGAGTACAGGTGCCCGCCACCACACCTGGCTAATTTTTTTGTAGTTTTATTAGAGATGGGATTTCACCATGTTGGCCAGGCTGGTCTTGAACTCCTGACCTCAGGTGATCTACCCGCCTTGGCCTCCTAAAGTGCTGGGATTATAGGCGTGAGCCACCGTGCCTGGCCCTTTTAAGTCTTACTGCAGTGGTTATTAAATACAGTTGGTAAATACATTTGTCTTTGGTTTCACATAGTATAAAAAAATACTAATAGTTTTATTCATCAGTAGTTCTATGAGCCTTATTAATATTTTGGTTTATTTTATCTTATGTAGTGTGTACTTTTTGTTCATAGATATTGAAGCAATGGGAAATAATTTCTAAGTAACTACATTCATCAGGTAATTTGAAGACTTACTGATAATGGAAGTGGTATATGTGTACCTTTTATAAAATCAGATTCAACTGTTTGCAGTGACAATCCAGATGTGAAGTAAAATGGAACATGGAGAACAGAGATGTTGTTACCTTTTTCTTGCATAAGAACTGGAGTATAGATTTAGGAAGAATCGAGGAGTGCTGTTCAGCATTAGGCAATGGTTTATGCAGTTCATTTTTGGGTATTTCATAGAAACCATATTCTTACTTCAAATCTGTTTGAAAAAGTAGATATCATGTAAATTATATTTTTAAAAATGCTGCAGACAAAAAAGACAGCATGAGAGGTGCCGTTGCCCTATCTCTCCTCATTTGTTGTCTGCTCTTGTGGGTGAACTGTGAGTGTATCCTGATCAGTTAGTGGGAACGCCTGAGGCGGACTTCAACAGGAAGCCAAGCAGCTTGACCCTGCCCATCCTGCACATGGGCATTCGAGGGCTTGGTGCTCTGGTCCTGGGCCCTTGCCAGCGTGTGTGTACGTGTGCGTGCATGTGTGTGTGTGTGTGTGTGTGTGTGTGTGTATGAGAAGTGGGGAAGAAAGGAAGAGGGGAGAGAGCCGTTGATGGATTGATTCTGCTGGCTGTTGTCAGTGCTTCAATTAAGGAAATACAGCAGTTCTTTCTTTCCGCCAGCTCCTTGGCCCAAGGCACCTGATGTGGCTCATCCTCTTTCTGATGAAGTCACTAACCATATTTATTAGTGGTGTAATGATCATTTACATGAAACTCTGCAAAGTCTCTTGAGATGCCCTTTGGGACGAGACACAGTGGTGCCTAGGGACTGTCCTTGCCCGCCGGGTGCCTGTGATTAATGGCTTGGAATGATTACACTGCCAATCTGGGTCTCCAGGGAGGATCTAGGCCAATTCCAGCCTTGAGCTGCAGACTGCTTCTTCAGGTCCTATATTTATTGATGTGGCGGAGCAGCCTCCTGCTTGGGGCCCTTGTACAGAGAATCAGGCTGACGTGGCTCTTGACCACAGGAAGGGGATCCTATTCTGAGCATCTCACCTGACTTACTGGCACCTGTACCTAACTTTACTTGCACCTGGACCTTACCTGCTGAGGTGTAGATGCCAAGCCCTGATGGGGAAAAAGCACAGCAGCATCAGGTAGAAAGCAAGAAGCAATTGGAGACAGAGAATTCAATGGCAGAGGAAGTTGGAGCTGGAGGTTGCAGAGCAGCAGTTAAGCCCTGAAAAATCTCTGGAGATATGAGAGTGGGTGGGAGGGCAGGCATGCTGATTGAATGTAGGAGGGGGCCGAAGGCCTTCTAATTGACATTTTATAGAAAAGGGTGACTGTACAATATGGAGGCCTTGAGGATACTCACACAAGTTACCTCCATGTTACTGTTAAAATGCTTGCTGGGACAGCTCACAAATGACATTTTAGGATGAATGAAGTATGATGGCTAAAGCTACGGGCATGTGCATCACCTAGCCTGGGTTTGAATCTTGACTTCAACATTGTTTTCTCTGTGATAAAAGATAAAAGTCTTTCCAGGCTCAGCTGCCTTATCTGTAAAATGGGAGATAAATCACGGTGATTGTTACAGAGAATAAATGAGATAATACATAGTGAATGTTTTGCACAGGGCCTAGGAGTAGTAAATACTCAGTAAAAGCTAGTTGTTGTTGATCTTTAATGCTATGTATGTCTGACTAATGTCCATAGGAAGGAAGAACCAGTAACAATTGTGGCAGATAGTGCGTATTTGCTAGTTTAATGAGATCAGAACAGTGTAGACTTCAGCCTGGATCCTGTGAAATATAAGGGTTACAAAATTAAATTTTATATGTGTAAGCAAAGAAAAAGACATCTTAAAATCTTAATTTATCTGACTATTGCTTTTTTTTTTTTTTTTTTTGAGGCGGAGTCTCACTCTGTTGTCTGGGCTGGAATGCAGTGGTGCGATCTCAGCTCACTGCAAGCTCCACCTCCCAGGTTCAAATGATTCTTCTGCCTCAGCCTCCTGAGTAGCTGGGATTACAGGCATGTGCCACCATGCCTGGCTAATTTCTGTATTTTTAGTAGACATAGGGTTTCACCATGTTGATCAGGCTGGTCCCGAATTCCTGACCTCGTGATCCGCCCGCCTTGGCCTCCCAAAGTGTTGGGATTACAGGCGTGAGACACCGCGCCTGGCCAATTGCATATTTTTGATAGCTGGGTATAAATGACTTCAGTGTCAATATTTATGCTTGTCATCAGGTTTGTAGTGAAAACCAGTGCATTTTTGCTTATACTACACTCCCATCAAGTTGTAAATTTATCAAAAGATGAAATTAAATAAAATAAAGCTCTAAGCCACTTCTAGCCTCAGTTAATTCAAGATAAGTAGGTAGAAAGTGGTCCTGGGAACGGCAAAGCATTTTTAGGTGCATGTTGAGGAGCTTTCCTGTCCTGACCATTGTCAGTTGTGCAGCCTCCCAAGCCCTGTGTACTCCGCTCCTCTGAATGGTGCCGTTTTGTATGGGTTCCTGATTCTGTGGTGATAGAGGAATTGCTAGATGTGAATAAGAGGACACCCCTCCTTTATAAGTAAGTTCTTTCTATACGCAGTTGTCTTTCTATGTGCAAATAGAATATATGGCAAAGACTTGGCTTCGTGTATTCCTTAGTTTTTTACATCCAGGGAATTTAATTTATCAAATTTTATCTTCTAAATGAAAACAAATTTTCATTTTATGAAACTGAAGTGCCTAATGAATTCTAAAAATGAAAATTCTCTATAGCCTGACAAGTTTAGACCTTTATATAAGAATGTTATGTTGTGTCAGGCATGGTCATGCTTGTAATCCCAGCACCTTGGGAGGCTGAGATGGGAAGATTGCGTGAGCCAGGAATTTGAGACCAGCCTAGGCAACATAGTGAGACCCCATTTCTACTAAAAGTTTAAAAAAAAATTAGCCAAGTACCTGGCTCCCAGCTACATGGGAGGCTAAGGTGGAAGGGTCACTTGAGTCCAGGAATTTGAGGCTGCAGTGAGGTATGATCCCATCACTACACTCAATCCTGGGCCCCAGGACACCCTGTCTGGAAGAAAAAAAATATATATGTTAATAAGCTTGTGTCCTCACCCTCTCACTTAATATTCTACCCTGAATTGCTGAAGATTTTTTTTTATGCCTTTCCTCATCCTCTTCCCTCATCTCTACCCCCAGTTGTACCAGTCGTAATTCTTGGTCATTAATACTCTTTGGATTGTAAAAATTAAGAGAAGTAGTGTAAGACAGTGGTTAAGAGTGTGAACCCTACAGTCATAGAACCAGAGTTTGAATGTGAGTTTGCCATTTAATAGCTGTAGCATCTTTGAGGCTGCAAGGCTTCTCTTTGCCCCAATTTCTTCATCTGTAAATGGGGGTATTATTAATAATAGTGATATCTCATACATTCATATATGTAGAGTACGTAGAGTACTTAGAATTTGTTTGGCACATGGTAAGGATTATGTAAATGTTAACTTCGATTTTAGAACATTGTAATAGGGTAATATGAGCTGCTATAGCGCACATACCCCATATATCAGTGACTTAATTCACTAGATTATTTCTCACTTTGTAAAGTCTAAAATGGATATTCTCGATAGTTAGGTGCTTACCAACCCAAGTGACACTTTTTACTATTAAGATGTTAGAATATCTACCTAGAAAGTGGAGAAACTTAAGCTAATCCTAGCATTAGTCATATGTGGCCCATATTTAGGCCTAGAACAAAAAAGCTGCTAATAAAGAATTATAATATAGGAATGTTTTGAATTTTCAAGTAGAGATTTAGGCTTTATAGGAGGTAACTAATTATTTTTAACTGGGCGATTGAAGTAAAAGTAAGCTCAGAGGCAGCAAAACATAGAAGTAACTCAGGCTAGATAGGAAGGGAAAATTGGTTCATGTTAAGCACAGGGAGAAAGAAGACCTTTGAGTGTGGAGCATTGTTAGTGATTGAGGTGGATCATAAGTGAATACAGCAGTAGGAGTTGATGAAAATTAAATTAATATGGCTGCCGGAAACCAGTAACACACCATGAAATGGATGAATCTGAGATACTAGTAACCCAGTAGGAAGGATGGATAAAGTGTTCCAAAAAATTCTGAAGGAATAGTAACAGATTCATAAAGCAAATAGAACGATAGGGCTAATTAAAGAACATTCACATATTCCTGGTATCAAAAAATAACTATAGATATATCTTGTTTGTTTAAAACACACATGGCTAGATGAGGTGGCTCACGTTTATTATCCCAGCACTTCGGGAGGCCAAGGTGAGAGGATCACTTGAGCCCAGGAGTTAGAGACCAGCCTGGATAACATAGTGACACCCCATCTCCACAAAACATTTTAAAAGAATTAGCTTGGCAAAAAAAATTAGCTGGGCATGGTGATGTGCGCCTGTAGTCCCAGCTCCTCTGGAGGCTGAGGTGGGAGGATCACTTGAGCCCAGGAGATCAAAGCTGCAGTGAGCTATGATCGTGCCACTACAGTCCAGCCTGGGCAACAGAGCAAGACCCTGTCTCAAAAACAGACAAACAAAAAACCCAAAGCCCCTCAATATACTTGGGTTTACAGAGCAGCTTCAGTAAGGGAAAATTATGAAATGGTTTTTCATTTCTTAAGGATTTTACTGTAGATTTTTTTATACCTGACTAGTTAAAACATGATTTTATTACCTATTTTAGCTCTGTATAAATCATTTCAAAATGATATTTTACAGTTATATGTTCATATATTTGAAGTAGTCTTGAAATATCATTTTTTATTTTTCCTTTTGGAAGATTTCAAGCAATATTGTGAGTACCTTTATAATAAATTATAATTTAGCTGTACCTTTTTTTTTTCTTCCCCCAAGATGGAGTCTTGCTCTGTTGCCCAGGCTGGAGTGCAGTGGCCGGATCTTGGCTCACTGAAACCTCTGCCTCCCGGGTTTAAGCAATTCTCCTGCCTCAGCCTCCAGAGTAGCTGGGATTACAGGCACGTGTCACCACGCCCGGCTAATTTTTTTTGTATTTTTGGTAGAGACAGGGTTTCACCATTGTTGGCCAGGTTGGTCTCGAACTTCTGACCTTGTGATCTGCCCGCCTTGGCCTCCCAAAGTGTTGGGATTACAGGCGTGAGCCACTGCACCTGGCCTATCTGCACTTTTATATTCTTTTTTCTCCTTAGATTAGTACACATAAATCAACAGCGTGTTTATATTCCATTTGTTTGCTTTGCTTTACTTATACTGAAGACAAATGCTGAAATATCTGATATAGTCTATATATATTATATATCAACTGTTAATATTTTCTGACAGCTAATTAAAAAATTGAATACCAAAGCATATTTCTCCATTAGAGAGAAGGCATACCATAAATTTTGTGGTTTAGGCCTTTAGAGCCTATTTAGAGCTGAGTTAAGTTGACTTGCACGGAATTTAGTTTCTAATCCAAAACAAAGGCACTGTGTTTTATATATAAGGTTACCATTAAGATAGATATTTTAGCTAACAATATTGGAATGTGTTTTGTAGAGGATAGGGAATGTTCTGATATTAGAATAGAAAAATAATAAAAATTAATTCCTCCTAATATCTGCATCTTTCCTTTTTTTTTTTTTTTTTTTGAGATGGAGTCTCGCTCCTGTTGTGCAGGCTGGAGAATAGTGGCTTGATCTCGGCTCACTGCAACCTCCACCTCCCGGGTTTAAGCAATTCTTCCTCAGCCTCCCGAGTAGCTGGGATTACAGGCGTGTACCACCGCGCTTGGCTAATTTTTGTATTTTTAGTAGATAAGGGGTTTTGCCGTATTGGCCAGGCTGGTCTCAAACTCTTGACCTCAGGTGATCCACCCACCTTCAGCCTCCCAAAGTGCTAGGATTACAGGCGTGAGCCACCACACCTGGACATCGTTCCTCTTTTGTATCAAATCTGCTAGCTTTTCAGAAATTATGTAGAAAAACTAAGTTATTTCATACCTTTTATAGAGGTTACTTGGATCAAGAATTTTCTGTCTTTATTTTTAAGGAATTTTTTTTTTTTTTATACTTTTGGGTCTTTAGAGAGATCCCTGTCCTTCTGTTTCTCAAAAGTCCAAGAAGGTTTAAAAAATTAAAAAAATAAATTTCACATTTTGTGTTCATCCTTTTCAGAATAAAAATCCTGCATATAAGGCATTATAACATTTGGTGACCTTAATCTTTCCAGTCTATAGTTAACTTGCAAGTGATGTAAATGCCAAAAGTTGAATCGAAAACTTTTCTGTTACAGAAATTAAGTAATTGACCAGCCAATGTTAAATGTTTCTTGCATGGTTCCACTTACAGGGAAATGACAGAAAAATGCGAAGAGAGAGGTAAAACAAGAGGGAACACTCTTAAACACTGCCGGTGGGAAGGTAAACTAGTACAACCACTACGGAAAACAGTATGGAGGTTTCTTAGAGAACTAAAAGTAGAACTACCATTCGAACCAGTAATCACACTACTGGGTGTCTATCCAGAGGAAAAGTCACTGTATGAAAAAGATGCATGCACATGCATGTTTATAGCTGCACAATTTGCAATTGCAAAAATATGGAACCAGCCTTAATGCCCATTAGTTAACAAGTGGATAAAGAAAATGTGGCATATATACACCATGGAATACTACTCAGCCATAAAATGGAACAAAGTAATGGCCTTTGCAGCAACTTGGATGGAGATGGAGGCCATTATTCTAAGTGAAGTAACTCAGGAATGGAAAACTAAATATCATATGTTCTCATTTTTAAGTGGGAACTAAGCTGTGAGGATACAAAGGCATAAGAATTATATAATGGACTTAGGGGACTTGGAGGGAAGCATGGGAGGGGGTGAGGGATAAAAGACTGCATATTGGGTACAGTGTACACTGCTTGGGTGATGGGTACACCAAAATCTCAGAAATCACCTCTAAAGAACTTACCTACATCACCAGAAACCATCTGTACCCCCAATACTATTGAAATTTAAAAAGATTTTTAAGAAGGAGGGAGGGGAATACTGAAAGGAGTTGAAAAGGGAATGAGCAGGGCCATGGAGATGTAGAGGTAGAATATTAGAAAAGACAATCTCGTAGTCTTCCTGTTTCCTGGTGTGGGTTAGCATACTGGTTCTAATTAAGGACTGTGGTATTTATTGTTGAAATTGACCAGCGTTAGGCCTTTTCTGGTATTTGTCCATTCCACTGTGGTTTCTATCTCTTAAATACATTCTGTGTGCTGAGGTGAAGAACATCACTGAAAGGACACTAATAAAGCAGAAAGGTCAACTGATAGTGTTGGATCAGTTTAGTTTGAAGTTACCACATGAGCCATCTGAACATCTAAATTCCTTTTAAACCCACAGGCTTTGCTTTGAAGGATTCTCTTGAG
This sequence comes from Hylobates moloch, assembly GCF_009828535.3. Lineage (NCBI taxonomy): Eukaryota > Metazoa > Chordata > Mammalia > Primates > Hylobatidae > Hylobates > Hylobates moloch. Next base: position 51,085,022 of record NW_026652285.1, on the reverse strand, counting down.
TGAACAAATGATATGTCAATTGTAAATGGCAAATATGCTCAAACTGGTATAGAAACAGTTTTGTCACTAAGGTTTATTGTTTGACTTTGTGCACCTTCTGTCATGCATACTTGAAAGTAATTACTCTAGTTGGAGTATATAAGTTGCCTTGAAATCTGAAATTAATGTGACTCTGTTAAATACATTTCAAGGGAATTTTATCTGGCATTGAGATAAGTGACTCCAGTAGAGATTTTCTTTTGTATGTATAAATAAGATCAACACAGAGTTACATAAGGAATGCATTCTTAGGTCATGTGTGTACAAGAGGGCAGGCAAATAAACATCTCCTTGTTTGCTGAGAGGGAGAAATTGCTGTTTATTGGCTTACCATAGCTACATTCTACTTTCATGAAACCATTTTGTAGGAAAGCAGTCTAATGAAATGGTTAGGCCAAATTTTCGATTCCAACACCCTTTTGTATTTAAGCTGTCTGATAACATTAGATTCACATACATGTGTGCTTGTATATATACATGTATACACATACATATATTCAAATATGCACACATATCCACCCCACAGGGTTCTTGAGATACTAATGGAGGGTAAAGTGTGAAAAACCGGGAGCCTTTGACAAGAACTCTGGAAAAGGCTTAAAAGAGGTTGGATGTTGTGGCTCATGCCTGTAATCCCAGCACTTGGAGAGGCTGAGGTGTGAGGATCACTTGAGCTAAGGAGTTCAGGACTATTCCAGGCAACATAGTGAGACCTGTCTCTACAAAAAATATTTTAAAAATTAGTGGGCCATAATGGCATGCTCATTTGGTGGCCCAGCTACTTAGGAGGCTAAGGCAGGAAGATTGAACCCAGGAGTTCAAGGTTGCTATTATTGTGCCACTGCACTCCAGCCTGGGTGACAGAGTGAGAGCATGTCTCTAAAAAACTAAATAAATAAATACAATAAAATAAAAGATCAATTTTCAACAAGAATCCTCCAATTCCATGAAGCACTGAATACCTACAGAATGAAAGCACAGCTCAGAGGTTGCAATAAATCTTTCCAACCTTCTTCTTAGCAGAATACTATGGGCTTATGTAGTCATGGAGTTTTCTTTAGCTTTTGTAAATAACTGCCAAACCAGAGTAGATGTAAGTTTAATAAAAATGAAGACACTAGTTTTTGGAAATCTCAGACTTTAGTCAGTTCATTTATGAAATTTAAAAATGATTTTTCAGAAGGGAGTATATATTACACTTATGATGAAAAGGAGTAAATAAAAGGAGAAAGGTCATCTGTTTATTCATTTGTGCAAATGTGATGTCATTTATCAAAATAAATTTTCAGCTGTAATACTAGATTAAAATAAAATTAATAATCATGTATGAAACTGTTTCAGCAGGCTGCTGGTAGCAGAAACACCCGATTCTAATTGGTTTCAGCAAGAAGGAAATGCATTCCTTCATGTATGGAGCAGTCCAGTGGTAGGGAAGGCTCCAGATGTCAGCTCAGGGCCCTGGCTGCAGCCTCTTTGGGATTTTGTTTCCTTAGGCCCTTAGCAAGCCCGCCACAGGGCTTCCAGCTCCATAGCTATATGCAGCCAGACTAGAGACAAAAAGGTCTCTCTCTTGCAGTGTTTTCTTCTTAGGAGCAAGGAAAACTTCCCCAAAGCTCTTCTAACAGGCTCCCAATATCACATGGCCACCTCCAGTATCAGTTCTTCCCTGAGTCTCACAGTCAGAACTGCTTCACAGGCTCAGCGCAGTCACTAGGGAATTTGGACTTGCAGCAATGGTCCAATTCAGGATTCAACATTCAAGTCTGAACTGAGGGCAGGGCCGCCACCCCTTGATGCACGTGAGGGGATGGGTGCCCTAACTGATTTGGGCCTTTGCTGGCAAATGTTTAATGGAGAGGGGATGTTGGGTAGGCAGCCAGAGGTATTTCCTTTTATAAACAGAAAATGACGGATGAGAATGGGTTTTTGAAAAGATTATAAAACGTGTCTATCAAATAAAACATTTGGTTTTGAAGATTTTTAAAAAACATTTCATTTCTGTATAGAGAATGTTGCTAATAAGAACTAAAGATAATTTTACTAAAAAAAAGTTTTGCCAGCAGAGAATTTATTTAAAAAAATAAACAAAGTAGTTATCCAGGAATTCCTGTGTAATCTCTGGCATAGGGCTTGAATTGAACAGTGTTTTATCTTCAGGAATAATGGAGTTCTAAGTCCATAGCTGACAGTCATCTCTGATCATCTTAGGAGTTACTGCCATCCTTACTAAATCTTATGAAGTAATAGTCTGATGAACTATGAGTATTTAGACTTGCATTAGCTTTCAAAAAGTCCCCAGTATTTGAAGAGGGTACTTCCTGTGGATGGTTTGGCAATTGAGATTAGTAAATTAGGAAGATGCTACTGTCTTCATTGACCTTTTATAACATGTGTTTGACAAAGCCTTGAGTCTTCTATAATAACAACAGTGGTAATAGCCATTCTTTATTTGTCACTTGCACACACTGCCAGGCCCTATGCTTCACGGGTAGTATGTTAATCATATATTTATTTATTTTAAGGGGAAGACCTAATATGTACCATGCTTCCTATCCCATAAGTGGTGCAAGATGAGATTTGGAACCAGATCTATCTGCCCCCTGAATCCTGTTTTCGATATACTTCTTCAAAAGAAGAAAGATGAGAAAGCAGCAGTTGTGTGCTCCATTGATGGAAGATACCAGATCAAATCTTTTGGCAGATTAATCAACATGATCCCACATCCTTTTAGGTTGCAGTGTAGGACCCAACCTGTACTATTTCCAGTGTAGCAAGTACTAAAGGAAGTTCTGGTGTCCAGCTGTTTTCCTGGTATTCTTTTTTTTTTTTTTTGAGACGGAGTCTTGCTCTGTCACCCAGGCTGGAGTGCAGTGGCGCGATCTCGGCTCACTGCAAGCTCTGCCTCCCGGGTTCACGCCATTCTCCTGCCTCAGCCTCTCCAAGTAGCTGGGACTACAGGCGCCCGCCACCACGCCCGGCTAATTTTTTTTTTTTTTGTATTTTTAGTAGAGACAGAGTTTCACCGTGGTCTCGATCTCCTGACCTCGTGATCCGCCAGCCTCGGCCTCCCAAAGTGCTGGGATTACAAGCGTGAGCCACCGCACCCGGCCTTTCCTGGTATTCTTTCTGCAGCAGTCAGTTATCCTGCTATAGCATAAAGCAACTATGTTATTCCTCTGTGGAGAACCTTCTGTCTCTCTCTGAGTTGAAGCTAAAATTTTAGAGGGCCTGCTGGCCTTGTACTTTCTCTTACTGTTTCCTTCCATTCTCTGACATCATCTCCTTTTACTCCTCTCTTTATTGACTCCACTCTCTGCTCTGTCCTCCTTGCTGTTCCTTGAACCTGCTAACCTCTTTTCTGTCTCAGGAACTTTGACTTGAGGTGCAACTGTCTGGATTGCTTTCCCCACCAGGAATCAGCATAGCTCATTCCTGCCTCTCTTTTCAGCCTTGACTTAAGTTGTCTCAGTGAAGACTTCCTGACCACAACACCACCCCCCACTCATGGGATACTCTAACTTCTTTCTTCTTCTTTTCTTCCTAGGTGTTTTTAGTATTTTCCTTCTTTTTTAGAGATGGGGTCTCACTGTGCTGCCCACGCTGGACTTGAATGCCTGGGCTTTAAGTGATCCTCCTGCCTCAGCCACCCAAATAGCTGGGACTGCAGGTGGATGCCACTGTGCCCAGCTGTTTTCCATATTTTATATACTGTACATTTATTTTCCGAATACTAGAAGCTCCCTGGGAGATTTTGTCTATATTGTGTATTGCTAGATCCTAATTACCTAGAACGGGACCTGGTACGATGTTGCTTAGTAAATATTGCTGACCGGATGAATGAGTGAATGACTCATGCATAGATTAGAACTCTGGCTGTGATCAAGCAGGTGGACTGCCGAGAGATATTCACAAGGACGTAGTGTTACTTAATTGCAAAACCGTTTAGATGCTTCTATTAGATTAGAGGTGTCCAGTCCTTTTCTGTCATCAAAAGAGTGAATCAGAGTGTCTGGTTTTATTTAGCATATGTTACTCTGATATGCCTCAAAACATGGGAATTATATATAATTCTCAACTGCAAGGATTTTTTTTTCGGTCTAACTGACTCCTACCATTTCAGAAGTCCTTGAAAACAAGCACCCAGAGGCTTTCATGTGCCAATGACTCTGCAGACCCAAAGAGATACTCAAGATAATATTGACACTTTTATAGTCTGCATGGTGCTGCTTGCAGATGATAAGCCTACATGCCATAAAGCAGAACTTCATATGGAATTAGTATTGTTTTTGCTTTCCCAACTGCATGACGACAGGCAAAGAGAAGAAAAGGAAGAACAAGTGGCCCTCAAATGCCAGACCAGACTGAAGGTGCATGTAGTGATGGTAGTAACCAGTTTGCACCTTTAATATCTTGAATTGTTTCCATCACTTTGGAACCATTTCTTTCATATGTATGATATGCAGTTGCTGTGCTAAGCGTTATCAATATAATAATAAATAAAAGAATAAAATCTTTATCCTCATGGAGCTTCCAAACAAGTAGAGAACGTTACGAATACACACATATATAAATAATTTAAAAACCGTTATCAAAACTCTGAATAAAAGGTTAAAAAAAAAAAAAGGGCCAGGTGCCATGGCTCACTCTTGTAATCCCAGCACTTTGGGAGGCCAAGGTGAGAAGATTGTTTGAGCCCGGGAGTTCGAGACCAGCTTGGGCAACATAGTGAGACCCTCATCTCTACAAAAATAAAAAAAATTAGCTGGACGTGTTGATGCACACCTGTAGTCCAAGCTACTTGGGAGGCTGAGGAGGAAGGATCATTTGAGCCCAGTATGTCGAGGCTACAGTGAGCTGTTATCGCACCATTGCACTCTAGCCTGGGTGACAGAAGGAGACCCTGTCTCAAAACAAAGAAACAAACAGAAACTCAACAGGCACTGCGAGAAAGAATGATGGTAGGAGGGGCCAGGGTAGACCTCTCTTAGAAACTGACACTTAAGGTTTGAGCTTTGATTAGGTTTGAGGGTTGCTGCTTTTATAGAGATTACTTTGGTTTCATTAGCAACAGTCACAGTTAGCCTCAAATGTCAAATCTGAATCTCTGGACCAGGGTGCACAATAGTGTGAAGCTTGGTAAGATTCAAAGGTTACTTAGAAAGAGAATGGCTGTTTCTGTTAGGCTAATAGTGTTGCTTAGAGCAACAGGATTCTGTTGGATGGGAAATCTGTATGTAAACAGCAGGTATGAGCCGGATATCTTGCAGCAGCTATGTGGCAAGGGAAAGGTGGTGGTGGCTATAATCTGCATGGCTAGAGAATAAGCAAATATTGATGTGGGACTTTAAACTATGGCAATGCTAGAAAATTCTAGGAAGAAGCAGCCAACAGTAGAAGTGGATTGTACTTTTTAGTTAGGATACCTTTCTGACTGCTTCAAATATTAAGGCCATTTACAGTCAAACTGTCCAGAAAAAGGAAAAAAAAAAGTCTTTGTATCAAGATCAAAGTTCATTTAAATTTGAATGACAGCTAGTTTTAAAAAATCATACTTAGGCCAGGTGTGGTGGCTCATGCCTGTAATCCCAGCACTTTGGGAGGCTGAAGCGGGTGGATCACCTGAGGTCAGGAGTTGGAGACCAGCCTGACCAACACGGTGAAACCCCGTCTCTACTAAAAATCCAAAAAATTAGCTGGGCGTGGTGGTGCATGCCTGTAATCCCAGCTACTCAGGATGCTGAGGCAGGAGAATTGCTTGAAGCCGGGAGGCAGAGAGTTTGCAGTGAGCCGAGATCACGCCACTGCACTCCAGCCTGAGCCACAGAGTGAGACTCTGTCTCAAAAAAAACAAAAAATAAAAATAAAAAATTGTACTAATCTAAAAACACATAATCAGTTACTATGTTTTAAGCTGTGAAGCTTAACACCTTGTACTTTGTTAGGGTATGTAATTTTTAAATGATATACAGCTATCCTCTACTTGGGGAATAGGAATTTCTGCAACAATGACTGCTCACAATTGATGTCTTCAGTCTCTTCCATTATATGATGCGATGTGGATCTCTGTAAGAGGTAAACCAAAACAAAACAAAACTCTACAAACTCTTTTGTTTGTTTGTTTTTCTGAGATGGAGTCTCTCTCTGTCGCCCAGGTTGGAGTGCAGTGGCGAGATCTCGGCTCACTGCAAGCTCCGCCTCCTGGGTTCATGCCATTTTTCTGCCTCAGCCTCCCAGCCTGTAGCTGGGACTACAGGCACCTGCCACCACGCCCGGCTCATTTTTTGTATTTTTAGTAGAGACAGTGTTTCACCGTGTTAGCCAGAATGGTCTCGATCTCCTCACCTCGTGATCTGCCCGCCTTGACCTCCCAAAATGCTGAGATTACAGGTGTGAGCCACCGCGCCTGGCCCACAAACTCTTTTGAAAACCATGTAGGAGGAACTAGTGTATGTCCATGCCATAGAATTGTCATTTCCTTGCCATAGTATCAGGATCCTCAAATCATAGTCCATTTTGATTTTGTAATTATCTGCTTTCTCCTCTCAGCTCTTAAATGCCTGAGTAGATGTTGAAAGATTGCTCCATTCTTCTCTCAGGAGCCTGGTCCCTTTGTCGGTTACAATAAGTGAATCAGGGAATTTCTCTCTCTGGCTCTGCTCTGTGCATTGTAAAGCAGAGTTTCTCAAAATGTGGAATGAACCCCTGCATTAGAGCACCTGCACTGAATCCCTGGGGACACTTAACTCTTAAAATTGCAGGTTTCTGGTTATATAATGTTATATGAAGGGAATTTTTTAAAAGATAATGTTTAAAAAAGATACTTCAAGACAATAAAGAGCTGTTTGTTTGTAAGAGTTCTACAGAAACCAAAAATTATGTGAATTCATACTTTTGGGAATCTTATCTTTTCCAAGGACTTTGTTAACTATTTCATCAACTCTAAGGCAGTTAAGAATAAACACAGTTAAACAGGTACTTCAGACTGGATGTGGTGGCTCACACCTGTAATCCCAGCACTTTGGGAGGTTGAATTGCTTGAGTCCAGGAGTTCGAGACCAACCTGGGCAACATGGCAAGACCCCGTCTCTACAAAGAATACAAAAAATTAGCCACGTGGTGGTGCATGCCAGTAGTCCCAGCTACTCAGGAGGCTGAGGTGGGAGGATCACTTGAGCCCAGGAGGTCGAGCCTGCAGTGAGCCGAGATCATGTCTGCACTCCAGCCTGGGTGACAGTGAGGCCCTGTCTCAAAAAAAGCAAAAAAAATCCCAAAAAACTATGTACTTCAACTAAAATTCAAAAACTTTCTGCTTGTGCTCTACCTGCCTAGATGACCAACTTCATCTAGGTGATTTTCTTTTTTTCTCTCCAAAATTCTACTTACATATGCAGCAAAAATCCAGGATGACTTTTGAGGAGAGAGAGAGAGTCTTTGGAGTCTTTGAATAAAAGCACAAAGTGTTAGATCTTTTATTTTTGTATCCCTCAGTTCTGAGCAAAATGCCCACACAGTGGGATCTCGGTAAATCTTCCTGTCTCTTGGAGTGGACTTCCTTTAGGATACAGCAAGTTCTGACTGTGACTTCCTAGTAAAGAGTCCTCCCCACTAAAAGAGTGGAATAGAGTCAGTGGTCATTTCAGTCACTGAATTCTCCTGCTGGTGATGCCAAAGCCAAGACTAGATCTGCTAGTGATGCTGATTTTAAGTGCACAGATACTTTGCTGTGTTTCCATAAAATGCCAGAAAATGAGCTGCTCAGCCAAACCCTGAGCCACAGTAAGGGGAACCTTGAAAGGAGGAGGCAAAAGACACATACAACAACTATGAGGAATAAGGAATACACCAACCTTGAAAGAAAGAAGCAAAAGGCACATACACCAACTATGAGGAATAAGGCAAATGGCTCTTTTAAGAGGCTCAAGGCCGTACCAGTCCTCTCAGTTCCAGAGGGGAGGGGCCCAGAGGAGTCATCTCCCAGCAGGGTGAGAACCAAAAGGTTGGTGAGGTACTAAGGCTACCCATGGAGGAATTTGGGAGGGAATAAACACCTACATCCACACAAGTCCTTTAGAAGATTTTTAGCAGCAAGAGCTAGCTACTAATAGGTCAGCCGCAGTTGCTTTCTATGAAAGTATGATTTTGATGTTCAGCACTCCACAGATATATACTATGTAAATGTTATCACCATGCACGAGTTCATACTGTTGCATAGAACTAGCTGGCAAGTGAGAAATAAAGTGCCAGTTTCTACGTAGGCAGTGTTTCCATAGTTATTTCAGCCCTTTCTACCCCAGTACAGCAGAATTCTGGGTAGTGTAAATAATTGATGAATTCAAGCATTGGTACATTATATAAGGGCCAGTTAGAGACCCATGTAGGTATTTTCTCTGTTATGCTTCTTCTAAAAAATTTTTTATCTTGTTAATACTGGTTTTGACTTTTTTATTTTTTTATTTTTATTTTATTTTTATTTTTTGTTATTATACTTTAAATTCTAGGGTACATGTGCACAACGTGCATTTTTGTTACATATGTATACATGTGCCATGCTGGTGTGCTGCACCCATTAACTCGTTATTTACATTAGGTATATCTCCTAATGCTATCCCTCCCCGCTCCCCCACTCCACAACAGGCCCCGGTGTGTGATGTTCCCCTTCCTGTGGTTTTGACTTTTTTTTTTTTTTTTAAAAGAAACATAGAATCAAAAGTTGGATACAGGTAGAGGATTCATTAATGAGAATGCATCTTTCACTACTGTGCAATGAATATTTGATGGCATTTTTATTCCCCTGAAATGTTCAGGTGCTGTAAATACTTCTGAAAAAGCTTTTCAGTGAGTTCACATTGCTTCTCAGAATAGGCTAATGTTTGTTTGTATCATACTTCTAAGATAGAACTGTGGTCTCCCCATCCCCCATGTCGTATGTCTCTCTCTTATAATCTGACAACCCCGTGAAAAAGGTGTAGAAGAGATTCTCCGTGTGGTAAATTCCTATGAGGTTTCAGAAGCCTATAACACTATTCCCATAATTGATTGGTCTTTAACTTGCCATTCTTAAGTAAGAGGATTCAATTAAAAAATAATTTTTTAAAAATTTTGTCAACATCAGTGATCAAGTGTTTCTCTAATTTGTTTTGAACTGCGTGTCAGGAGTGGAATTTGAGCCCACACCTCCCTACAAAGACCAGAATCATTTCTTTTTTATAAAACTCTGAGAATAGTGATACTGCTTTGCCAAAAATGAAAAGACTTTCTATAAGCACATAGACAAACATGATGAGTGGGTATGAAATGCTTACCAGTAATGGTAGTCATAGATTGTATCATCTTTCTGTGCTAAGAGTTAACAGTAGGTTCGCTAGTCATTGGCCAGGAATGGCTTGATGTGACCCAGCTTCCAGGTAGGAACCTGAATCAGATACCAAGAGACTTTTCTACCTCAGGAACCTAAACACAGAACAGAGCACCCTCCTCAAATCTATCAAGTCAGTTAATTGTTAAATTCATAATTCCCACAGTTTGTAATCACTCTTATGGATGGTTAGGCAGTTAACTAGCCATATGGAAGTGATACGGAATTCCAATCAAGGTAAAATTGAGCAGCAGAGTGAAAATGCAGCAGCTTTCTAGTTTTTATTCTATATGGAAAAATGAGTTCTGGAGCTGCGAAGAACACCTGGTTAATGAGTTCTTGAGACATGTCTGATAGCTTTTCCCTAAGGCTAGGGACATGAGAAATAATCATGAAATTTGAGAGAAAGGAGATTTAAGATAAGGTTTTCAAAAGGGATGAGTATTTTAAAGCCACCTCAGCCCACTGGACTTTTGGTTGCATGCAAAATAGAATATACAGCCTGGGAGTGGACAGCCAGCTATGAACTTCCTGATTCACAGTGAGTGTTATTTTTTGCCTCTGCATGCACCTCCCTTGCTGTGACTTGCCCTGTTGTGCCGTCCACACCTTCTGCATGACTGGACTTTGCCTTCACTGTCTTCACATGGCCTGTAGGGCATAGCCTCTTGCAAAGGAAGTAAGTGCTCAGAAGGTATATTTAGAAATGAATTTCCTAAACAGTTGAAAGTATCCTTCATAAACAAAAGGACTGATTATATTTTTTCCTCTCTATTTTTGATGATTAAAAGCATTTTAAATACAATTTTTTTTGTCTTGATTGATTAAAGGAAATACTATGTATGACAGAATATTGTCCGTGAGTAGAAATACAAAGCAGGCTTAATATTGACTTTATGGAGAGATAGGGAAAGGCCAATGAAATAATGAAAGTAAAGGCTTACATAATATTGTATACTAATGTGATTAAATAAATGTGGAAAAATCTATGTATTTAAATGGGGGTGTAAATCTAACACCTCACCACTCACTTTCTAATAGAAGCTATTTTTGTAAGTGTGTGGGAGTTTGGCAATATCCTTTCGGATAGAAATCATTGTAGGTTTAAATCACTGATATAGCATAGATTAAGCAGATGAAAGCAATGAAGGAAGAGACTGTTTAGATTCCAGAGAATAAAATTCATAGAACTGTGAGAGGTGGAGCTTGAAATACTGCCACAGTTTTGAAGTTGTTTTAGTGACATCATGTTTCTATGCATGATTCTTATATATGTATCAAAGTGTGAGAGTATTCTTCTTCCAGAATTCTAGAATTCATGATTTTGTAATTTAGCCTATCAAGTGATTCATATACAAAGCCTTTCTTTTTTCCTGAACTGTTGAATTTGGATAAATTGTGAATCGTGGATTTTTTTTAAACTAGTAAAGTGGTATCTTTTGGAATTGCTTCTTAATTGTCTCTGGTAAGGCATAAGGCATGTTGCATGTTGCTTTTCAAAATAACTTGATATGATAAAGTGCAGTTCAGAATTATAATAAAAGAAGGGGCTATTTTTTAATATCCCAGAGAGTTTAATTGTAAAATAATTTTGTAGTAACATGATCTTTGACCAAATTTCTGTCTAGCATGGTAGATCTTCATTTTGTATATTTTCTTTAGTTTTATGACAAGAATAATAATGATACTCATCCCCCTCCTCATATTTTCCTAGGACCTGAATAAGTACTACAGCTTGATGCTCAGTCCTCACTTACTATGGCTAATTCGAGAGACACTTGATACTGAAATGCAAGATCTGGTGTTACTCAGCACTGGTTTATGAGCACCAGGGGCTATGCTTTTTGCTATATACACATCACGGTCTGCCTTCATAGTACCCCTGCAGAGGAGGTGGTATTGTGCCTGTTGTACAGGATAAGAAACAAAGGTTCAGAAAACGTCAGTAACTCTTTCAAGGCTTGAGGTCACACCACAAAGAAAGTAGTTTATCCAGGATTTGAATTCAGCATTCTATTACCCCACAGCCGTTGCTCTTTCTGTTGTGCAGCATTGCTTCTCTTGTAACTTTGTCAATTTTCATAAATTAATTTATCTCTAGGAACAGGCAGCTTTCTCTCTTCTAGATGTTATGACCTATTTTCTTTCTCATAACATGGCCAAGTACATAATTTGATACTGTGTTTTTTATTGTTTGTCTTACGTTGTTTTTCAGCAAATAAACATTAACCAAAATCAGGTAGCCAAGATACCAAATCATGTAGCAAACTTACCCATAGCGGGAACAAAGAAAACCTGAACATGCTAAGTAAGCCATCTTTTCACCTAGCGTCTTAATTGTAAGGCATGTGTTTCATGTTGCTTGTGAAACTATCTTAGTATCGTAAGATGCAGTTCAGAATTGTAATCAAAGAAGGGGCTATTTTTTAATCTTCCAGAGAGTTCAATCTCCCCCCGCCGGGGCATGCACCTTGGGGCTTTGGGACCTCAGAGGTTCTTTTTATTAGCTTAATTGTTTAGCTCAATAACTGTTCCCTTGTGCTTTCCTAGTAATGGGCACTTCCCTACTAGAAGGGGATGAACTCCAGATAGTATTGAGGTCATATGAGTGCAGTTTTGATTGAAAAAAAGAAAAACATGGACACAAATATTTGCCATGACAGGTAGATACCAAATAGTTGTTTCATGTCTTAATTTTAATTTTTTTTAATTTTTTTTTTTTTTTTTTTGAGACAGAGTCTCACTCTTGTTGCCCAGGCTGGAGTGCAATGGGGTGATCTTGGCTCACTGCAACCTCTACCTCCTGTGTTCAAGTGATTCTGCAGCCTCAGCCTCCCAAGTAGCTGGGATTACAGGCACCTGCCACCATGAATGGTTAATTTTTGGATTTTTAGTAGAGGCAGGGTTTCACCATCATGGCCAGACTGGTCTCGAACTCCTGACCTCGGGTGATCTGCCCACCTCGGCCTCCCAAAGTACTGGGATTACAGGCATGAGCCACCACCCAGTCGGATTCTTTTTTTTTTTTTGAGACAGAGTCTCACTCTGTCACCCAGGCTGGAGTGCAGTGGCACAATCTAGGCTCACTGCAACCTCTGCCTCCCAGGTTCAAGCGATTCTCGTGACTCAGTCTCCTGAGTAGCTGGGATTACAGGCCTGTGCCACCACGCCCGGCTGATTTTTGTGTTTTTAGTAGAGACATGGTTTTACCATGTTTCCAGGCTGGTCTTGAACTCCTGACCTCAATTGATCCACTCACCTTGCCTCCCAAAGTGCTGGGATTATAGGCGTCAGCCACTGTACCTGGCCCATTTTTTTTAAAAGTAAAAAAGCAAACTAAAGTGTGATATAGTTTTGAACATTTAGTAGAGTGTAAGAAAAGAGAACCCATTTGACTCTGAGGTTCACTGATACAGGGTTCTATTTCCTTTTCTAGGAGTTGAGCATTGCTGTTGGTTTTGTGGGAGGTAATATTTACACAATCATACTGTTGTAGATGTAGCTAAATAGTTTATTGGTTAATCCCCACACAAGACAGGAAAGATGAAATTATAACTACAGAGAGAAAACAATCACCAAGGTTTTAAAATCTAGCAATGAGAAGGGAGTGGAAGAGCAGACAAGCCTCAGGCTAGAAGGCAGGAAAAGAGGCAGGAGGGAGAAGGACCTCGGTACTCATTTTCTTCTTTTTCATGGTGGGATGTAGAGAAATACTGTGTAATACTGCTGAAACAGAAACAGAGCTAACCAGTTGAAGAACTAAAAATAGTATAATCAAGAAAACTAGAGACAAAATAGAGGTGAAGTAAGTGTGAATGAGTTAGATAACGGGGGAGGCGGTAAGTCAGTAGATACTGTCTGAAGTTGACAAATCAGGGATAGAAGCCTATCATTTAGTTAAGCTGATCACCATAGAAGGACTGTAAAAGCAATAATGGAAGGGAGTGGAAATGGGGAATATGGGCCTGGAGACACTTACTTTCCACTTTTTACCATGCTTCTGTTTAGGAAAACTTAACTGCAAATGTATTACTTTTCATATAATTTAAGAAAAAGGAAGAATTTCAGCAAATTGTAGATGTACAGTGTCAGGAATAATTTTCCACGCATACTGTGACATTACTGTTATTGCTAGGGTACCAGGGACTGCTGTTGCCACTGGTGGAGGGTTCTGGTTTCCAAAGAATCAGGACAAGGGGGTTAAGTTGGGGCAAGGTGACAAATAACTACACCCATGATCCCATTCAAGTATTCAACTGGTTTCGTGGTTGGATCCTGATCAAAATATGGCAGAAGTTTTTAGATACAAGAAACATAAAGGAAAGAACCCCACTAGCCTTCTTCAAACGTGCAAAGTGAACAGGTTCCTCCTATCAGGGGCTGCTGGGGAAGCCCAGCACCCTGGCTAATGTTCCAGGGCTGCAGGACCTCGCTTCCTGTTCTGGGATACCATGACCATTCTGGAGAGTGCATGTCTGCGTTGCCTTTGTTTTCTCTGGTCTGAGGAGTGGCTGATATTCAGGGCACTGACTTCCTCCCAGGAACTTCCTGAAAGGGGAAATTTCGACTTTGCTATATGAACACTCTGAATGCCTGTGGGTTGAACAATGGCAGCTGCTGTTTTTTTTTGTTTTTGTGTTTTTTTTCAAGAGGGAGCTCAGTTTTGTTTTGACCTTGGAAAGTGTGGATACTTGTGTTCACGGCGCCTCCAGGTGGGCGGTCAAGGAAGAAAGTCTTGAGGTAGGAGCCCTTGGAGAATGAGGACTTGATTTTGCCATTTTTGCTTTTGGCCTTAATCTGTGTTGTTGTGGAGACAGCATTACTGAGATGGGGTTAGGGTAGGGAATGGAGTGTGGAGAAGGGCCAGGGAAGGAGCTAACTAGAGAGTTAGTGCCAATAGCTGAAGGAAGCGCTCTGCCTTAGGAGGCTTTATAAATAGATGCCTTTATCCAGTGTGTCTCATTTTTCCTCTCTCAGGCCTAATTTCTAAATAATCCCATTTTTCAAGGTAAAGGAGATAAAAAGGGGTACTCTGAGATTCTCCCAGCAGGTGTGAAATCCTGCCTAATAATTGTAGCGGCAGATTTCTCTATCAGGAATTGATTTACTGTTAATGTAGTCTAGTGCTTGCAAAGTCATATGCCTTTGGGATTCAGGCAGGTGGTTTTAAACGAGTGACACTGGGTGGGACCTCTGGCCAGCTAACACCTTATGGCTCATTGAAGCTGTTGTTCAGCTTTGAATGTTGCCATGTATGGAGAGCAGGTTTTTAGGGTTGCCAGAGCTTCCAGTTTTTCCAGATAAAGTATCTGCTTTTTATGTGAAATCTCTTGGATTTTAAATGTTGCCAACTAATTGAAAAGCTTAAAAACTATTGTCTAGAATTAAAAAACAAGCTTGGGCCGGGCGTGGTGGCTCACACCTGTAATCCCAGCACTTTGGGAGGCCGAGGTGGGTGGATCATGAGGTCAGGAGTTTGAGACCAGCCTGGCCAATATGGTGAAACCCCATCTCTACTAAAAATACAAAAATTAGCCAGCATGGCAGCGCGTGCCGTAATCCCAGCTACTTGGGAGGCTGAGGCAGCAGAATCACCTGAACCTGGGAGGCGGAGGTTGCAGTGAGCTGAGATCGTGCCACTGCACTCCAGCCTGGGCAACAGAGCGAGACTCTGTCTCAAAAAACAAAAAAAAAAACAAAAACCAAGCCTGTTGGGTGGATAGTTTCTGGCTGCCAATTTTTACCACTGGTTAGGACTCTTAACACCTGACCCCAATTGTTCTTCAGCCTTGATTTTTGAAAATGAGCTGAACATTTACTGGGCACTTTACTTTGTGTTCTACCTTTTTCTGAAAGCATTTAAAGATGCTTTTGTTAAATATAAACTAATATAAATTAGAAGCAGGTGGAAGACAAAAAGTTAAAACAACTGCAGGATAGTAAATGGAATCAGAATGAAATGATACACATCATGTCAGTGGACCTCAAACTGGGCATGGAGCTTGCTAGCAACTGGCGTAACACAGAAGCCTTATCATTTATACCACTTGTAGTATCTTTAAAACAAACTGTTTAACAGTGACATGGCTCTTCCCGATGCCAAGATCAGAAGGACACCTCTCACAAGGGTCTTCAAAAGAACACGCTGAATCCTATGACTCTCATTGCAGTGAGACATTTATAGGATTGTTCTTCCTGTTGCTCTCCATTAAAAGGCTGATAACCGGGCTGGGCATGGTGGCTCATGCCTGTAATCCCAGCACTTTGGGAGGCTGAGGCAGGCGGATCACGAGGTCAGGAGATTGATCATCCTGGCCAACATGGTGAAACCCCGTCTCTACTAAAAATACAGAAATTAGCTGGGCGTGGTGGTGTGCACTTGTAATCCTAGCTACTCGAGAAGCTGAGGCAGGAGAATTGCTTGACCCTGGGAGGCAGAGGTTGCAGTGAACCGAGATCGCGCCACTGCCCTCCAGCCTACTGATAGAGTGAGACCTTGTCTCAAAAAAAAAAAAAAAAAAGGCTGATAACGGTAAAAGTATAGTTTGGGAAATGAGATACTAGCAGTGGGACCTTGGGTAAGTTGCCCTATTTTTCTAAACCTGTTTCCTTATCTGTATAGTGAAGATAATTATATTAATACAAAGCAACCACTCTCAAAGGACCATTGTGAGGCTTAGCTGGTACAGTTTGAATAAGGCACTTATTGCAGTCCTTGGTATCCAGTAAGCATTCTGTAAAAGTTGGCTGTGGTGAGTTAGAGAATTGCTAGCAGTGACAGCTTAGTTGTCAGAATGATTTAAATGTGACTGTCCAAGATTTATTTACGGCACTTAAATGTTTTCGTTTGCCACAATACAGTTTTTTATTCCACTTAATCCTGGGTCACCAAAAAAGTGTTGAGTTACTTATGTACAGAGGATTTTGCAAGGCTCTAGGGGATGGGCCCTGTAGGGAACTTGTATTTTGGCTAACTAGGTAAAAGACACAATACAAGACAGGGAGCACCAAGGGCCATCTGAGCAAGGCTGAGTCGATCCATTGAGGGGTTGTCACAGTGGGCTGATACCAAACTAAGACTTCACAGTGATCCACTTTATTATTTGGCAGGTAGAATTTTATAGTTTGAATCATTCCAAACACTGTACAAGAATATTTCAAGCTATGCAACAAAGTAAAATGAGGATTTACCTGAGTATTTTGTATGAATCATTATAGGAGCAAGGTGAACAGCAGCAATCAGTCATGCTTTGCAGTTTGTATTAATTAAACCTTAGAACGTGGAGTAGTTAGGTTGAGCCATCCTTTGCATATTTTTTCATTACAGAGAGTCTTCTCAGCTGACCTTGGAGCATACAGAGAGATGGAGATCTGTGTGAGCAGGTACAGCACTAGGCAGCCTTGCATCCTGGGTGTTGAAAGTACAGGCCATTATCCTCCCCTCTGACCTCCAAGATGTTAGGTGGCCTTTCTGTGCCTCAGTTTTATCATCTGTAAATTGGGTATGATTGTACTAGTGCCTAGTACATAAGGAGTGCTGCAAAGATTACATGAGTGTCTTTAAAGTCCTTACAACAGTATCTCACACATAGTAAGCAAGGCATGTGGTAGTTACTATCATTAGTCCCTCTTGGAGCAATGTATATTAAAATTTTAAAGACAGCTATCTGGTCAGGATTGGACATGCAGCCTGTAGTTTCAGAACAGAATGCAGCTGACTGTGTACATGGGAATAACTTTATGATGCTCTGGACCTCATTAGCTCATGGCTGTGGAATGGATGGGGGCATCTGGAGGGTCCCTGTTTCAGACCCAGAAATTGAAAGCTCAGCCCCAGCCTCAGCTCCAGCTCACTTGCTCTGTTGATATATGGCGAGTTTTTCAGTGTCTTAAAGTTTCTTTGTGTCTACAAAACAGGCTTAACCTTTCATTCTTGGTGTGTGCTGAATTTTTCATAAGAAATTCAGGAATATAATGATTGGATGAATGAGTTATATTTTAAAGATTCTATTAAAAATTAAAGGAGATGCAAATGTAACAGCTAAATATTATTGCTTTGACTTATAGGTTTTTGTAAGAATCTAAATATATAGTATTCACCATATAAGAAAATTAAGTTTTACCTTATTATATAATAACCCAATAAGGACTTTAGTTTTTTTATTTTTATTTTTTTTTGAGACGGAGTCTCGCTCTGTCGCCCAGGTTGGAGTGCAGTGGCACAATCTCGGCCCACTGCAAGCTCCGCCTCCCGGGTTCACGCCATTCTCCTGCCTCAGCCTCTCCGAGTAGCTGAGACTACAGGCGCCCGCCACCATGCCCGGCTAATTTTTTGTATTTTTACTAGAGACGGGGTCTCACCGTGGTTTCTATCTCCTGACCTCGTGATCCGCCCGCCTCGGCCTGCCAAAGTGCTGGGATTATAAGCGTGAGCCACCACGCCCGGCCGAGGACTTTAGTTAACTGTTCAATTTTTTAAAAATAATTTCCTGGAAATCTTTAAGATTGAGCATGAAGACCCAGAAAATGACTCATTGCCCCTTACTTTGAGTCTCACTCTGTTGCCCAGGCTGGAGTGCAGTGGCACAATCTCAGCTCCCTGCAGCCTCTGCCTCCCACATTCAAGTGATTCTCCTGCCTCAGGCTCCCAAGTGGCTGGGATCATAGGCATACACCACCATGCCTGGCTAATTTTTGTATTTTTAGTAGAGACAGGGTTTCATCATGTTGGCCAGGCAGGTCTTGAACTCCTGACTGCAAGTGATCTGCCTGCTTCGGCCTCCCAAAGTGCTGGGATTACAGGTGTGAGCCACTGCACCCGGCCATTGCTCCCTATTTCTATGTTTCCCTCAAAGAATTGACTTGAATCTCAGTGTGGTTGTGAACTCTTCCTAATGAATTTCTGCTCCTTGTGATGACAGTATTTTCCATACACGTTAAACCTGCTTTTTTTGGAGAGTTGCTCTGAAGTGAGTGGTTCACAGAGATGAGGGCATACACCGGCTGCGTGTAAAAATATGCCCCTGCCCTTACTGCTGCACATGTAGGGACAAGGATTGGGGAGCCTTGCAGTAGAGCTCAGCCTACTTGTGTCTGAAGATATGGGGCTGATGTCGTGAGTTCTGTTTAGGAGTAGTTCATTTCATGTTTTCCTTAAAAGATAATTCTTGGCCATTCTCACACATTTATTCTTCACATAAAGTTTAGAATCATTTGTTAACCTCTAAAAAAACCCCATTGGTTTTGAATGTGATCACACTAAACATGTAGATTTATTTTGGGAAAATTTATACTTAAAGTCCAGTAATGTGGTATGTCTTGCTTTTTTTTTTTTTTTCCTTTCTTTTTTAAATGTCTTCTCCTTTTTACTTCAGTAAAGGATTTTTTTTTTTTTTTGAGATGGAGTCTCGCTGTTGTCACCCGGGCTGCAGTGCAATGGTATGATCTTGGCTCACTGCAAACTCCACCACGCGGGTTCCAGCAATTCTTCTGCCTCAACCTCTCGAGTAGCTGAGATTACAGGCGCCCGCCACCATGCTCGGCTGATTTTTGTATTTTTGGTAGAGGTGGGGTTTCACCATGTTGGCCAGGCTGGTCTCGAACTCCTGACCTCAGGTGATCCACCTGCCTTGGCCTTCCCAAGTGCTGTGATTACAGGCGTGAGCCACCGTGCCTGGCCAGTAAATGAAATCTTGTCCTTTTATTTATATGGGTCCTACATTTCCTGTTAAATTTATTCCTAGATATTTTGTATTTTGTTTTTGATTGTTGTGAATAGACTATTCTTAAATAGTATCTTGTAACTAGTATTTACTTATTATGGAAAAGCTGTTGGGTTTTTCACATTTATTAGTGGGCTTATGAAGCCCATTTACTGAATTGCCTCAAAATGGAACTGATGTTACTTGCATTTGTTTTGTGAACAAAGGAAAAAAAAACAGTATGAGAAACTTACATTTTAATTTTATTCTCTGTTAGACTCTACAGTGCATCCTGGGTCCCTCTTTTTACTCACTGTTGTGTCCCTAGTACCTGCCTCAGGATTTGCTGTGGTGCATGCACAATTAATATTTGTAGAATATTTCTTAACTTTCTTAATTCTGTAATAGTTTTTTCTCTTGGGTTTTTTAAAGAAAAGCAATTATATCATCCCCAAATACTAATGATTTTGTTTCTAGTATTTTTTTCATTTTAATTGTTATTATTTTGGCTAGAACTTTCCTTGTAATATTCAATGATAGTCACCCTGTTGCAGATGACATGATTGTACATTTAGAAAACCCCATCATCTCAGCCCAAAATCTCCTCAAGCTGATAAGCAATTTCAGCAAAGTCTCAGGATACAAAATCAATGTGCAAAAATCACAAGCATCGCTATACACCAGTAACACACAAACGGAGAGTCAAATTATGAGTGAACTCCCATTCACAATTGCTACTAAGAGAATAAATACCTAGGAATACAACTTACAAGGGATGTGAAGGACCTCTTCAAGGAGAACTACAAACCACTGCTCAGGAATAAGAGAGGACGCAAACAAATGGAAAAACATCCCATGCCCTGGCCAGAACTTCCAATACTATATTGAATAGGAGTGGTGAGAGAGAGGGCATTCTTGTCTTGTGCCGGTTTTCAAAGGTAATGCTTCCAGTTTTTGCCCATTCAGTATGATATTGACGGTGGGTCTGTCATAAATAGCTCTTATTATTTTGAGATACGTTCCTTCAATATCTAGTTTATTGAGAGTTTTTAGCATGAAACGCTGTTGAATTTTGTCGAAGGCCTTTTCTGCATCTATTGAGATAATCGTGTGGTTTTTGTCGTTGGTTCTGTTCATGTGATGGATTACATTTATTGATTTGCTTATGTTGAACCAGCCTTGCATCCCAGGGATGAAGCCAACTTAATTGTGGTAGATGAGCTTTTTGATGTGCTGCTGGATTCAGTTTGCCAATATTTTATTAAGGATTTTTGCATTGATGTTCATCAGGGATATTGGCCTAAAATTCTCTTTTTTTGTTGTGTCTCTGCTAGGCTTTGGTATCAGGATGATGCTGGCCTCATAAAATGAGTTCGGGAGGATTCCCTCTTTTTCTGTTGATTGAAATAGTTTCAGAAGGAATGGTATCAGCTCCTCTTTGTACCTCTGGTAGAATTCGGCTGTGAATCCGTCTGGTCCTGGACTTTTTTTTGGTTGGTATGCTATTAATTATTGCGCGAATTTCAGAACCTGTTATTGGTCTATTCAGGGATTCAACTTCTTCCTGGTTT
Source organism: Hylobates moloch (assembly GCF_009828535.3). NCBI lineage: Eukaryota > Metazoa > Chordata > Mammalia > Primates > Hylobatidae > Hylobates > Hylobates moloch. The sequence goes on along the minus strand of NW_026652285.1, from coordinate 51,064,356 downwards.
AGTCTTGGGAGGGTGTGTGTATCCAGGAATTTACCCATTTTTTTTAGACTTACTAGTTCATTTGTGTAGAGGGGTTTATGATATTCTCTGATGGTAGTTCGTATTTTTGTGGGATCGGTGGTAATATTCCCTTTATCATTTTTTATTGCGTCGATTTGATTCTTCTCTCTTTTCTTATTAGTCTCGCTAGTGGTCTGTTTTGTTGATCTTTTCAAAAAACCAGCTCCTGGATTCATTGATTTTTTTTGAAGGGTTTTTTTATGTCTCTATCTCCTTCAGTTTTGCTCTGATCTTAATTATTTCTTGTCTTCTGCTAGCTTTTGAATTTGTTTGTGCTTGATTCTCTAGTTCTTTTAATTGTGATGTTACGGTGTCGATTTTAGATCTTTCCTGCTTTCTCTTGTGGGCATTTAGTGCTATAAATTTCCCTCTACACACTGCAGTAAATGTGTCCCAGAGATTCTGGTACACTGTGTCTTTGTTCTCATTGGTTTCAAAGAACGTCTTTATTTCTGCCTTCAAATCTTAGTCTGTGTTTTTAAAGGTAATGTTTTAAGGATGAATAGGCAGAATGGGAAGAGGACTTCCCCTGCCTTCAACCCCAGGTTTTGATTATAGCCCACCCTACTGCCTTTGAAAAGCCCTACGCGCTTCTCTTCCTGATGTGTGTGTGCATTTGGGCCACTGGGTAACTTTTGATAACACTGAATCAAGTTGGGGAAGAAAACTTGTGTCCAGGGCAGATGTGATGCAGATTTGCGATGTGGAAGCACGAGCACGGGGCAGAGTAGAGAGGGGGAGTTTGTGACTCAGTCAGCTTTTTTTTTTTTTTTATGGAGATGGAGTCTCACTCTGTTGCCTAGGCTGAAGTGCAGTGGCATAAATCTGGGCTCACTGCAACCTCCATCTCCTGGGTTCAAGCGATTCTCCTGTCTCAGCCTCTCGAGTAGCTGGGATTACAGGCGTGCGCCACTACCCCTGGCTAATTTTTGTTATTTTTGGTAGAGACAGAGTTTCACCATGTTGGCCAGGCTGGTCTCAAACTCCTGACCTCAGGTGATCTGCCCGCCTCGGCCTCCCAAAGTGCTGGGATTACAGGCAGGAGCCATCACTTTCATAACAAGGTTCAGATCTTTGGCTCATGAAGTTGCTTATGAAGAATTTGGTGGTGAGTTAGAGAAATGGGTACTGGTCTCTGTGTCTACGGAATGCATGCCTGAAACTAAGTAAACACTTTACTGCTTTTGCCTTACATTTAGTAGGCATGCGTTACATGCCTGATGAATATATGAATTTGATGCCTTCACATATTTAAAGAAAAAGCTGCCCCCAATTTCCTGGAAAATCCATAGTGTTGAACTGTTGATGTGGCTAGAAAGTAAGCTGGGTTGTTTTCCAGTGCTCTTCAAACTACTGAAAATTTTGCTATGCGGTATTTAAAACTGTTGGTGTATTAGTAAAATTCATAGTATGTACTTATATATAACATACATTAGTATAATCTATATTATATATAGATTAGTGTAACCTCTCTTCCGTCATCTACATTTTATGACTTTTTGTTTCTAAGTTGGCCTTAATTGTATTCTTCCGTGTCAGGAAATGTTAAATTGGCAGTCGCATCAGGCTAATCGTATAGGGAGGCAAGATCTCGGGCAGTAAACAAGCTAATTCCTGAGTTTAAATTGGAAACTTCGATGATTGCATTAACTTTCAGTCCAGCAAAAATTCTTAAATTGATGCTTTAGGGCGCTGGATGGTAATTCGGGTGTGTTAGAAAATTACAGGGAATCACAGGAGTGTGAAATCATTAAGAAAACCACAGTTGTATTTACCACCTGCCAGGTGGCAAGGCCAGAGAGAGAATTGGGGTGTTGAATAAGACTGAATGGGTGGCTTGGCTGCATTAGAAGGAGTTACTGTATCTCCCTGGGTTAGAAAAAACAGACTCGGGGGTGCATGCAGACCAACGGCAAACCTCAAAGAGTAAATATACTTTAATTTCTTCAGGGAGAAAGTGAAGTCCTACCATGATTGGTTGAAAATATTTTTATCTGGAGTAAGCTCTTGACTCTGCCATCACACATCACTAGGGAGAAGAGCACTGTCTATTAAGGTGCTCTCACCTGGGTGCATTTGCTGGTGGCATCATTTCCCCCAGACACTCTGGGAGCAGAATCAACTTGCCACAGGAGGTGATTTCCCATAAAATCCCCATACTTAGGGATTACTTAGCCAGTGAATGCTGGCTCTGGTATTCTCTCTGAGTTCCTTTTTAAGAGCCCCAGCATAATTGTGTCTCTGTTTTGGCAAACGGCACTGTCTTGCCTTTGGTTTGGTACACTTATGAAAATTAATTTGGAACGAAATGTAATTGAAGGCCATTTACATCTGATGGCCAGATCTATTAGAACAGAGCAGTGTTGTAGATTGGGAAATGGAAAGCATTTGAGATAGTGTCTGGGAAATACATTCAATACATAGAATGTCACTGCCTTGTCTAGTAGCCTAATTTAAATTACTTTTTTGCTTTGCTATTGCATTAGGTTGTTCCAGATAAACTTTGTAGTTCAAGAGGAAGGAAACTGGTAAATAAACACTTAGGCATCCTGATACAGCTATTATCATTTGTATAAGAATTGGAAAACACTTAAAGGAAATCTTTAGTTTTTGATTCCTCTAATGAAAAAAGAGGAATATAAATCACCTTTTGAATTTATTGGTTCATTTAGCCTGTAGGGATTTAATTTCATCTGAAGTGGTCCTAAAATATTTTATTCTAAGCAGACAACATCCTTGGTGTTTTTGTTTCTGCCTTTCTACCGTTTCAGTTCTTTATCTTTAAAATAAAAATTTGAGATATAATTTACATAATATAAATCACCATTTTAAGTATACTCAGTGGTTTTTTTAAGTATACTTATCACTGAATTATAAAGTGATTGTAATGTATACAATTCAGTGGATAGTATACTCACAGAGTTGTGCAACCGTTACCACCATCTAATTGCAGAATATTCCTATCATCCCAAAGGGAAACCTAAACATTTTATTTTTTTTGTTTATTATTATTATTGTTTTTAGATGGAGTTTCATTCTTGCTGCCCAGGCTGGAGTGCAATGGTACGATCTCGGTTCACTGCAACCTCCGCCTCCCAAGTTCAAGCGATTCTCCTGCCTCAGCCTCCCGAGTAGCTGGGATTATAGGCATGCGCTACCATGCCCGGCTAATTTTGTATTTTTAGTAGAGATGGGGTTTCACCATGTTGGCCAGGCTGGTTTCAAACTGCTGACCTCAGGTGATCCACCTGCCTCAGCCTCCCAAAGTGCTGGGATTACAGGTGAGAGCCACCGCGCCCAGCAGACCTGAACATTTTAACAGTCACTCCCCATTCTTCCTTCCCCCACCCCTGATAACCACTAATCTACCTAATATGCCTATAGATTTGCCTATTTTGGACTTTTCAAATAAATGAAATCATACGATATGTGGCATTTTGTGGCTGGCTTCCTTGAGTTACCATGGTATTTTTAAGGGTTATCCATGTTGTAGTATGTGTCAGTACTTGAATTCCTTTTTTTGGTCTTCGAGTGGCTAAGGAAGGGAAACTGAGCACAAGAAGAGGGCACTTTGAGCACAGAGAAAGCTGGACCCGAAATCTACCAACAAGAGCAGAACCTAAATATTGATGGAGAGGGGCTGATTCTAGGCACAGCAGGTGGTGGAAGCCTAATAGTTGTGCAGGAGATTTTATAATGTTAAAAGCATGGAGTGGCCACAGTTGGATCTGACCTAGAGAACTGAATCTTTTCCTCCATGTGACAGCTGTTGTCAGCCCACCAGGGGTATAAATGTACCTGAGACAGGGCAGCTTCACATTCTGCAATAGTGGCATGATATCCTTTTCCTGAGATGCATTCAGGGTTAAAGAAGATAGTTCACCTACATATTAGATTTCCCATGAAGATGAAAAGTCCAAGTTTTGAAAAGCAGAAGGATTTCTAAAAACTGAAAAACAAAAACCCATGGGGAGAGTGATGAAATGAGTTTCTGAGAAAGACTGTGAAGAGGGGGTCAAAGGGGCAGCTGATGGACTGCCTGAACCTAGGCCAACGAAAGACCTGGGGCAGGAATTGATGTTGACGATGGCAGAGGCAGTGGACCTGGTGGGCAGCACAGAGGAAAAGGCCTTTGGCTTGCTGAGAAAGCTTTTTGAGCCACTGAGCAAGAGCATGGTTTGTTGAAGAATGGAGAGGTCCACAGTCCATCTCCTGTGCCAAGGATTAGTATTTCATTTCAAGAAGCAATTTGGTAGTCACAGACTGAATATTATTATTTTCCACAAATTCCTTACCTCGTTCCCCTCATGAGTATCTTAGCATTGAATTTCCTGACTTTATGATGAATAAACTTTGTTTTAGTGTTTATTAATGCCCTATTTACTTTCCCCTGGGTGAAGTTTTGGCTAGTAATAAGATTCTGTGTCTCTGCTGTAGTGAGGCATTGCTGTAGTAAGCCAGGGCTAAGAAAAATGAATTTTGTTCCTTTGGGGAAGCATAATTACCTTAAAAAGGTTTTAAGTATGGTTTTCAACTTAGTAAAATCCTATTATAAAGAAAAATGTATATAGCAAAAATTTTGCTTGTAGGTAATACGATCCTAGTAAAATAGAATTTAGATTGTCCCTTATAGTTTGTTGTAATAACATTTTGTAATAACAGTTTTTTTGCGATGTAATTGATACTCAGTAAGCTGCACATATTTAATATGTAGAATTTGATGTTTTGTCATTTACATATGTCTGTGAAATCATCACCACCATGAAGATAACGAATATATTCATCAAACCTTCAGGTTGCCTGTGCCTCTTTTTTATCTTCCCTCCCACCTGTCTCCCCCTCCAAACACTGATCTGATTCCTGTCACTGCAGACTAATTTGTATTTAAGGGAACATACAGTATGTCCACTTTTGCTTGCCTTTTTCCACTCAGTCATTTTTAGATTCATTTATGTTGTTGTGTCAATAGTTCGCTCCTTTTTGCTGAGACATACTTTGTTGTATGGATGTACTACATTTTCTTTATCCATTCGTCTACTGATGGAGACTTGGATTGTTTCCAGTGTTTGACTACGACAAGTAAAGCTGCTATAAACATTCATGCATAGGTCATTGATAGATACATGCCTTTTTTCCCTCAGTAAATCCAAGGACTGGAATGGCTGGAACACATGGTAGGGGTATGTTTTACTCTTTAAGAAACTGCCAAGCTATTTTCCAAAGTGATTTTTAGTATTGTACAGTGTATGAGAGTTCCATATCCTTGCTAGCACTTGGTATAGTCAGTCTTTTAAAAAAAGTTGCCATTTTAAATGGATGTGAAGTATCTAATTGTGGTTTTAGTTTGCCTAATGACTAATGTTGTTGAGTAGTTTCTCATGTGCTTTGCCATCTGTATAACTTTTTGATAAAGTGTGAAGCCTTTTACTGATTTTTTTCCTTTGGATTACTTGATTTCTTATTTTTTTGTGTATTAATATTTTCTGGATACAAGTCTATATGTATGCTTTGCAAGTGTTTTCTCCTTGTCTGTGGTTTGTCTTTTTGTTCTTCTTTCAGTGTCTTTTGACAAGCAGTTTTTAATTTTGATGAAGTCCAATTTTGGTGTTAATTTGATGGATAGCTGAGTATGATGGGCTGGTGGTCATAGTTAATTTTAATTGTATGGGAAGTCGAATGATTTTTGAGGGTGAGGGGACAGGGTGGATTCATGAGGATTCTGTGGGTGTGGGTGCTTTATGTAATTATGGGTGTTGATTGGTGGTAGTTGCTGATCGAACATTGTTTGTTGGTGTTTATGTTGTGATTGAAATTACTCGGGGTAACAGGTTAGATAAGAGTAAAGTAAAAAAGGGTGGAATAAAAAAAGAGGAAATAAAATTTAATTAGGCCTTTTTGAGTAGTTATAGTAATGGAGGCTGTGATCTGGGTTTGTGAAATTGTTTTTGGTACAGACTTTTCTAGTCACATTAGGTCTGATAGAAGTGATACCAGGTTTTGGCTTGTGGATAGGCTTGAGTGAAGGGTTGTACAGTGAATCGTAATTGAGTAAAAGCCCAGTATATTAGAGAAGTTGAATATTTGTAATGGGTATTTTATCTTAAGATTATTAGTTATAAAAATGAGTTCTGTATTTTTAAATACAGGTGTCTGGTACTACCTATTTACCTCTAAGTACAATGTCAGTGGCATTTCACACTTAATATGTTGTTTTTAGTATTACTTAGTTTCTAACACTTTCTAATATATATTTGATTTTTTTCTTATGTGTTACTTAGAAGTGGTTTTTCTTGTTGTTTCTGTTTATTTTTAGTTTGCAGATATTTGGAGATTTTTCTAGATACCTTTCTGTTACTGATTTCTAATTCCATTGTAGTCTGAGACCATATTTTATATGACTCTTCTAAAATTTATTGAGACCGATTTTATAGCCCAGAATATAGTTTATCTTGATAAATCCTTCATGTGCGCTTGAAAATAATGTTTTTCATTGTTGTTGGGAAAGCAGCCTATGTCAGTTTGGTTAAGTGGTTAACAGGGTTGTTAAAGTCCTCTGTATCTTTGATGTATTTCTCTCTACTTGGTCTATTGCTTTTCTCTCTACTTGATCTATTAAGTATTGAGAAAGGGGTATTAAAATCTCTGAGTATAATTGTAGACTTGTCTGTTTCTCTCTGCAGTTCTGTCATTGTTTGCTTCTCATATTTTGAAGCTTTGTTATTGGATACATAAACATTTAGGATTGTTATGTCCTTTTGATAAGTTAACCGGTTTATCATTATGAAATGATTGTTTTTATTTCTGATAATATTATTTCCATTAAAATCTGTGTCTGTTATTAATATGAGATGACTTCAGAAATTTTGTGGAGAAATTGATTAAAAGATAAAAAGTATTAACTTCATTTCCCGACATAAGCCCCATCAAGTTCGAGACACTTTTGTAAGCAATGGTGCTAGCCATGTAGTCCATTCCTAAAGAACTGAGGGTCCTGATGATTTCACCATGTCAAGGCAGTCTTTTTTACATTATTAACTGTGGAAAAATGGGTGCCTTTTAATTTTTTTTTTTTTTTTTTGAGACGGAGTTTCGCTCTTATTGCCCAGACTGGAGTGCAATGGCACAATCTCAGCTCACCACAACCTCCGCCTCCTGGGTTCAAGCAATGCTCCCGCCTCAGCCTCCCAAGTAGCTGAGATTACAGGCGCACACCACCACGCCCAGCTAATTTTTGTATTTTTTTTTAGCAGAGACGGGGTTTCACCATGTTGGTCAGGCTGGTCTTGAACTCCTGACCTCGTGATCCACCCGCCTCGGCCTCCCAAAGTGCTAGGATTACAGGCATGAGCCACCATGCCCGGCCTAAATAAATTTTTTAAGATTAGAAAACAAAAATAAGTCAGAAGAAGCCAAATCAGGACCATAAGGTGGATGCCTCATAATTTTCTGTAAAAATTCTCACAGAATTGTCCTTTTTTTGATGAGAGGGAACGAGTAGGAACATTGTTGTGGTGAAGCTTTCCCAGGCATTTTTCTGTTAAAGTTTTAACTAACTTTCTCAAACCACTCTCATAATAAGCAGGTGTTGGTATTCTTTGGCCCTTCAGAAAGTCAGTGAGCAAAATGCCTTCAGTGTCCCGAAAACCTTTTGTCATGACCTTTGCTCTTGACCCTTCCGCTGCATTTGCTTTGACTTCCATCTCTTCGTAGCCATTTCTTTGATTGTGCTTTTTTTTCAGGATCGTACTGGTAAGGCCATGTTTCATTTCTTGTTATAGTTCTTCAAAGAAATGCTTCAGGCTCTTGATCCTACTTGTTTAACATTTCCACGGAAAGCTCCGTTCTTGACTGTAGCTGACCTGGGCACCCACTGAGTGAAAAGTTTGCTAAACTCTAATTTTTCAGTCAGAATTATGTAAGTTGAACCAGTGGAGATTTCTGTGGTGTTGACTGTTTCTACTGTTAATTGTCAGTGCTTTTCAATTAGGGCAAGATTAATTTTTTCCTCACAAATTGATGTGGATGGTCTGCTGTTGTGGGCCTTATCTTCAGCATCATTTCATCCCTTCTTAAAATGAGCTATCCACTTATCAACTGCTGATTTCTTTGGGGCATTGTCCTCATAAACTTTTCATAAAGCATCAGTGATTTCATCATTCTTCCACGTGAGTTTCAGTATAAATTTGGCGTTTGTTCTTGCTTCAATTTTAGCAGAATTCATGTTGCTCTGATAGTGGCGTTTTTCAAACCAGTATCTTCTTAGTGCCTCAAACTAGATCCTGTTCAGATATGTTATAACAAGTCTGTATGAGTTTATTTTGGTACAAACATTTTTGAAATCCATGCATAGTTTTTTCATAATACACATTTTCCATGCACTTTTTTTTTTTTTGAGACGGAGTTTCGCTATTGTTGCCCAGGCTGGAGTGCAGTGGCGTGATCTTGGCTCACTGCAACCTCTGCCTCCCAGGTTCAAGCGATTCTCCTGCCTCAGCCTCCTGAGTAGCTGGGATTACAGGTGCCCACCACCATACCCGTCTAACTTTTTGTATTTTTTATTAGATACGGGGTTTCACCATGTTGACCAGGCTGGCCTCACACTCCGGACCTCAAGTGATCCGCCTGCCTCAGCCTCCCAAAGTTCTGGGATTACAGGTGTGAGTCTCCGTGCCTGGCCTTCCATGCACTTTTTGAAGACCTCTTGTATATATCCACTATAGTTTTCTTCTGATTAGTGTTAGCATGGTGTATCTTTTCCCATTCTTTTAGTTTTAAACCATTTTTATCTTCATATTGAAAGTGTTTTTTGTAAGCAGTAAATAGTTGTGTCTTTACATGTAAAGTGTCTTTTTCTCTCTGGCTGCTTTTAGGATTTTCTGTCTGTTACTGGTTTTCAGCAGGATGATTATGAACTGCCTCGTGTAGTTTTCTTTATGTTTCTTCTGCTTGATGTTTGTTGAGGGTCTTAGATCGGTAGTGTTATAGTTTTCATTTGATTTGGAAGATTTTCAGATACTGTTTCTTCAAATATTTTTCCTTTTACATTCCTACCTTTTTCTCTTCTCCTTCTAGTACTCAAATTCCAAGTATATTAGATTCCAAGTAGATTAGATTTTGTTCCACACTGAGACTGCTCGTTTTTTTCTTTTTTTCCCTTTGTGCTTCATTTTTGATAATTTCTATTTCTGTGTCATCAGGTTCACATATGTTTTCAGTCTCATCTGCTCTTATTTCCATCTGTTGTATCTTTCATTTTAGATACTGTATTTTTAATTGCCAGAAGTTCATTTGGGACTTTAAAAATATATTCCTTTCTCTTTTCATCATGTTTATGTTTTCCTCTACATTCTTAAGGTGGTGGAACCTAATTAGTACTGCTTTTTAAAAACATCCTTGTCTTCTGGGTCTAAATTTATTGAGTTTTCTTGGAGTTATGGGTCATCTTTTCCTGTTTCTTTGTTTGCCTTATAGTTTTGGATAAGATGCCGGACATTGTGAATCTTACATTGTTGATTGCTGGATATTTTGGATTCCTTTGAAAAGTGGTGGACTTTGTTCTGTCATGCAGCTAATTTACTTGGGATCACTTCAGTAATTTTTAGTCGTTTTTAGGCTTTGTTAGTTAAGTTTAGAGCGGCCTCTCTTCTATAGTTACTTAAACTTCACTATTATGTTGATACCCTTATGAAAACTCACTGATTCCTTCTTTGTGGTGCAGTGAACCTCTGTGAACCTTGGGAATTGTTCAGGCTGTGTGTTCCCATGTTTCTTTCTCAAGCCCCCTGGAGATTCATCCCGCTCACGTGTAGATGATTATTATTGAGCTTCAGGTTCACGGGCACCCTTCTGCACATCTCAAGAGCTTTCTCTCTGTTCAGCTCTCTCCTTTCCAGCATTCTGTCATGCACATGCTAGGATTCTAAGCCTTTCTCGATTCTGATCTCTGTTTTTTCAACCCTGTGAGAGCACTGGGTTCTTTTTGGGATCCTCCTTGCCATGTTGTGTGGAAATTGAAGCCGTGTGGTTATGTGGAGGCAGTCCTAGGATTTACCTTATTTGTATCCCTGTGCTCCTTGTTGTCCAGTGTGTTAAAACAATTGTATACTTTATTTGATTTCCTGGGCTTTTCCCCCCATTTTATAAGTGAATGAGTATAAATTCAAAGTCTGGTAATATCCATTAGGTTCTAAAAGCATCTACTTTTGTTATTTTAATTTTAAATATAAAAGTGTTACCAGACAGTACTTTTAAAGGAAAGAGTAAATGGTTAGAATTTGAACTGTTCTGTTTGTTGGAATCCAAACTATGTGTTTCAAATAATGAAATGTATTAAAGATATGTTGTACAGGGAATGATCTCGTATATCGTTTATGAAATGGTTGCTTGTACAAAGTGATTTCCAGGCTTCCCGTGCTCGTTAGTATTTCATTTAAAAGATAGCCATGAAAAATACAGGAAAGGGATGTAAACTCTTAAGTTTCTTATTTTTCTGTTTATTCTAGTGGCAGTGAATAGATCATTTTCTTTTTTTAGTCTAAAGCGATACTTTAGATTCTTTGTGGTTTTAATTTAGCTAGTTTTTCCCATCTTTTCTAAATGATATTTTGTATTGACTGTATTTTCTTATTTTCTGTATTATTGATGATCCGGCATTTGGGGCTTTGCTAATCCTGAAGACTCTGGCCTCTCTGGGCTAGCTAATTCCTAGAGTTAACAAGTGACTCCCTGCAGCATGCCTTTCCTATGCAAACCAATCAGTCCAGAGCACACACCCACCAACCACCTCCTTTAGCTCTCAGAGATTGAGCCAGGATCTCTCTTCTGTAATATCACTCCAGGGCCAGGGGTAACAGGACAAGTAAAGGCAATCCCTACATACCACAGTCCACTGAAAATATTCAAATTAGCCAATTCTAATTCTGCCTACCTCGCTTTGCCTGTTTCTTTCTGAAAAAACTACAATAAAGGCCCTGACCCATGCCTTCCCCTCACTCCCTCTGCCTCCTGACCCATTCTGGTGTCATGACCAACCAATATCAGTCCTTTTGTCAATTTCTTACTTTCTTAGGTGGCTGGAAGAGAAGGAAATAAAGAGAGTAGAAAAAATACAATACAAAAATAAAACACAATAAAAGAAAGATGAGCAGGATGAGTCCAGTAAGCATAGAATTAAAGCAAGTAAAATTAAAGTTTCCTTACCCCTAATAACAAAACTAAAGCTGTACCCATTCTTTTGGTTAAAGAGAATTATATGAATAAAAAAAAATAAATGGTGTTGAGTGAAGAGGCAAGGAATCCATTTATCATCCACTGTCATCCTTCTTTCAGAGTATAGAGGTGATACAGCAGGTCCAACTTAGCTTCCACAATTTAGGTTTTACAATCCAAGGGGCTGACGCATGGGTGAAACATGGAGGATTCCTAGAATTGTGGTGCCACCTTTTTGGGGGGCCTTTATTTTGACATCCTTAGTTTCCAAAATTTTGCTGTAGAAAAACTGATTAGCATACAGATTTGTAGCAATCCTTTGGAAAGGAGACTCTTCTGATTTTTTTAATACTTTACTTTGAATAACGGTAAAATATTCAATATTGTGCAAGGTAAGAAGAGAAAAACTCAATGATTTTTAGCAATTATAGAGATAAAAATAATTGAAGGAATAAAACAGTGAGTAAACGAAATACACTGTGCTATAATGTTTTGATAAAAATATTCAAAACTGACTTGTGTTATTTCCTCAAAAACATACTTTCATGCAGATTGAAATTTGCAAATGATAGTTTAGAAAATTTATCTACAGAACTATTTGTATAAAATCCTGACTTGCAATGGCAGTCTGTTTTTATTTAAAGATTTATTTGTATTTTATGGAGATTTAGAATATCACACATTTACTACTTATAAATTTCACATTATCTCTAAGTGTGAAGGATGAACTAAAACATATAAAAATAAAAGTTATATATGGAAAATAAGATAAAACAGATGATTGCAAACTAATGATTCTTTGGATTAGAATACACCAGAAGAAAAGAAAATATTTTATCATAGACTGAAAGTTGGGATATGTAAATGAAGCAAGAGACTTTGGAATGACAGAACAATGTGAGTAGAACAGAAAAACTTTACAAGGTAAATTAGTTATTTTAGGGAGAAATGGGTTCTCTTTAATGCGTGAAGAATCACCTGGAAGCTTACTAAATATTGAACTCTGGGGCCCTCTCCCTGCATGATTCTGATGGAGATGTTTATACACCACACCTTTCAAATGGACCACACCTTTGAAGAACAGTGATATTGAGGCTTATATGCACAATAAAATGCTCATTTCTTTCTTTATCTCCTTTTCAACGAATTGTCTTAGTACTAAGTATTATGCTAATAACAGTTTGGGGTACCTCTGGTTGGGAAAAGGGGAAAATCATGAAAGAACTGAGGAGTTTGCCAAGGGTTGCAAACTGCTAGTTTTGGAGTTGAAATCAGTCTGCAAATGTATTTTGTTTTGCATAGCTGGTGGTCCCCCCCCGACCCCCACTGCATTTGATTGGCCACAGTCTGTACTGCTCCTTCTTACCCTGCACTGCACCCATGGCTTCATGGATTTGCTTCACCGGCCTGGTTGTTAATGGCATTAAATTGTGGCTGACCATAGAGGACCTCAGTGACAGACATCTTGGCAAAGAAATGATGGCCCAGTTAAAATAATATATCCCTAACCTTAGCAAATAATTTAACCTAAACTGGTTTCTTGAAAAATATTTGTCAGTTTTATGTATAACAGTTCTTACATTCTGTCAATTTTCTAACTTTCAAAGGAAGTCCTAAATTTTCCCATTAGTGAATAGGACAGAGTAATTCACAATATTGCAGAATATGAAAGTCATTTATTGTTATTTTAGCAGCGCATTTCATGGCTGGCAGCTATAGATGTACTTTTCTAGTTCCTTTTTTTTTCTTTTCTGGTCAGTTGTTAAAACTAATCTTTATTCTGTTCGTATTGGCAGTAGGATACAATGGAGACACAGCCCATAACTGATCATGGAAAAAGTACATCTATATGTAGAGTTTTAAGTTCCAGTCCTTGAAGGGATTTTGAGAAATAATGAAAAATAGAAAGCAAAGCCAGCATTTACTGATGATTTACGCCATTCCAGACACCAGACTGAACACAGTATTTGTTTTAACCCTCCCAACAGATTTATCAGTTAATAGCTACTCTACTGTTCCTGTAGGTGAGGAAACTAATGCTCAGAAATGTTAAGTAATTTGTCCACATTGCCTTTATAAAGGCAAAATTTGTCTTTTAAGAAACATTTGTAAAGGTGACCATAGATGAATAATACAGTATTTGATCTTGTAAGAAAAATGCCTGCCATTTAAAATGTGGCTTTTTTTTTAAGTTGCCACACTATATAAGTTGCCAGAAGATAGACATAGCACATAGGCCACGTGGCCAGCAGAAATGATTAGTAGCGACAAGCACATGCCTAAACGTATCCTGCCCTCTGCCTTTCTGACTAGACTTGGCCTCTGCACTTCCACAGTTCCCTCCCTCCAGCAGGTGCAGAATGGCCTGTTCCTCCTTCCTCCTATGATGCTAGTGGCCTTCATCCTATGATGCTAAATAAGATGGGCTCCCTTTTGCCTGTAGCCTCCTCCTTACTTCTTCAGCTTGCAGATATATCTGACCTTTCTTTCACTCAAATTACTCATGAAATCCCATTGCCTCTGTGCATCTGACCTAGTTGGAAAATACAAGCAAATTCCCCTTGCTTTTCTCCTGCTATCAGAGCATTCATTTCTCATCAGTTGCTTTCCATGCAAAGATGATTCTGTGCATTCCTATGTGTAGTGCAAAGTTATGTAATGAATGCCTCCAGGGACAGGGGCAAGCAAGGGCTGTAACTGATGTGGATATTATTATTAAGGGTTTTTTTTGTTTGTTTTTGTTTCTGCTTTTTTTTGTTGTTGTTTTTTTTTCCGAGACTGAGTCTTGCACTGTCACCTGGGCTGGAGTGCAATGGCGCAATCTCGGCTCACTGCAACTTCCACCATCTGGGTTCATGCAGTTCTCCTGTCTCAGCCTCCTGAGTGGCTGGGATTACAGGCACACACCACCACACCTAGCTAATTTTTAAATTTTTAGTAGAGAAGGGGTTTCACTATGTTGGCCAGACTGGTCTCAAACTTCTGACCTCGTGACCGCCTGCCTTGGCCTCCCCAAGTGCTGGGATTACAGGCGTAAGCCACCACACCCAGCCTATTATTAAGTTTTTACATTGCCAGCATTTATTTCTATCATTCTGTTCCCAGCTGTGCTCTTAAATGAGGCTACTTTATTAGTTATCCTAAGTACTGCTTCAGAATATTCTTACATGGTCCCTTTGCTTGTCCATCAGGGTCACCTAGACACATTACTATTTCAAACCCCAAATAAATGATGCTTCCTTGAATTTGGCTTTTTGTATCATTCAGGTGTTATAGAACTCTCTCACCTGCTGTCTTTAAGGAAGTAGACAGTGTGTCCCTGGAGCCCCGCAGTGCACAGGAAGGGCTCTCATTCAATGTTGAGTACATATTGCATATGCTGAGGAAATGGTCCTCTCCATCTCCATGCCCCTACTGTTAGTTTACTGAAGTTCTCTTCCTTTAGCTGAGTTGGGAGCAGGTATTTTCCCTCCTCCCCCTTCCTGGGGCTCTGTACTCACCATTGAAGAGAGGCTATGTATTAGAATTTGGAATGCTGAGAAGAGACTCCATGACTGAGGCAGTGCTAATCCAAGAAGGTTGCAGTGCCCAGGAATTTGTGTTCCTTCCCATAGGACATATGGCTTTGAAAGTGAGGGATCCTATACTAAAAGGGTAATACTAGTCTTCTGGATTTGGAAGCCATTTTCTAGCTCTTCTGTGTCTAGCTCTTCCTGCATTCCAGGGACATGTAAAAGGAAGCTGGGCATTTGTAGTGAATAACAGGATCACGACAGGGTCATAACAAGATAGGTAGGAATCTTAAATTTGTACAAGTAAATAAGAATTGTTTTTCTAGTAGTTCCCTTCAAATTCCTTCTCTGTAGGGCCTGTACATTTCAGCTTCAATTTTGGGGTCTAATTAGTGTAAGATGAAATGATACTAGATTTCTATGTAAAATAGTAATATTACCTAACTTTATAAGGTTCTAGGGAGAGTTACACTAATTAACATATATAAAACACTTTAGAATAAGTCCTGGTAAATAGAAAGTGCTCAGTACACATATTATTGCTATTACTATTTAATAACAAAAAAGACTATTTCTTTTAAAAAACTTAATAAATCAAAAATGTTTCACATGTAGGATTTTATTTATTGTGTATGTGCCCTATTCATAGACCCACTAAGATAGCCAAGAAATTGCCGTGGCAGGAATTGCCATCGGAAGAGAAACATCACCTCTTGGTCTTGAATGGAAATAAGTGATTCCTGTCATCGGTGTGTCAGACAGCTTTATGTGATAATGATTTTGGACAAACCTAATGCAAAAAGTCTGCTGAATATTTAGTCAGAGTTACTACTAGAGAGCACTTGAAGTCCTGTAAATCTAAAGGTTTAGCGTTAATGTTCCTGTAAAGCTAAAGGTTTATAATAGCTGTCAAAAGAGTAGATTAATTCATAAAATTAATCTAAGTGATTTCAAGTAGGCAAATTAAATACCTATTTTGATCTTTTCATATTTATACTAGTCAAATTTTAATGAATTGATTTGAGCTTTTTGAGAATTACTGAGCAAAATTCTTTGTTTACCAAATTTTGCATTAATAGAACTCTTAATGTTACTATCACTGAAATTTGTTTTGCATAGGAGTAGACACAAAGGTATAGCATTATGTATAAAAAGTGCTTAAATGCAGTTATATAACTTTCCTATTTTCTTTCATGATTTCAGTAAGGAGTAAAGATTCTTGGCTGGGCACAGTGGCTCATGCCTGTAATCCCAGTACTTTGGGAGGCCAAGGCAGGTGGATCACAAGGTCAGGAGTTCAAAACCAGCCTGGCCAAGATGGTGAAATCCCATCTCTCTTAAAAATACAAAAATTAGCTGGGCGTGGTGGCAGGCGCCTGTAATCCCAGCTACTCGGGAGACTGAGGCAGGAGAATTGCTTGAACCTGGGCGGCAGAGGTTGCAGTGAGCCAAGATCGTGCCACTGCACTCCAGCCTGGGCAACAGAGTGGGACTACATCTCAAAAAAAAAAAAAAAAAAAAAAGATTCTTGAAAGCCTCCCCACTCCCACTTATCTTGGAGCAACTGCTGTGGAGTTTGAACATTCTTAGCTTTGCCAACGTAAAGTGTGTCATAACTTGCATCTTAAACTACTTCAGGCTCATGATCTGGCCAGTTACTATTGGGTGGTTATGCAGGAGAGGCCCGGTTTAACAGAAATCATGCAGTGGTCAAGAACAAATTTAATGAAAATTGAACATGTTACCCAGAGTGCTAATGTGGAATTTTCTCTGGTGACCACTATTGCCTTCCTCAGAAGGTTTTTGTTATTGTGTTGGTGGTTAACACAGGAATGACTGGTGACATTTTGTCAGCTTAATAGCACCGTTGCAAGATTCAAGAGACCCTTTTGCCAGGCCATTAGCCAGCTCCGTGGATGTAGTCTGATCTCTTAATAGCTCTGTGCCTTAGCTTATGTCTTTAATAAATGAGGAATTCAGGTAGAGGATCTTGAAGACCTTTTGCAGCTCTGGAATCTCAATTTTGTGTCATTAAACTCTAACATTCTTTGAAATATAGCATGCTTTGTTGAGTGCTGATATGAATTAATTAGGATTTGATGTTAAACTGGCCAAGAAATTCTGAGGCATGGAGGAGGTGACACAGTGGGTGTGCCCAACAGCGTGACTCTTTGTATCGTTCTCCTGTTTTATCAAGCATCAAGATGCTTCTGAAACACAAATCTAAAAATTGTAGTGCTCTCAGTTCTTCTCTTCCTTAAGCCCTACTATGGTGGCGCTGTGCCTAGGTTGACAATGTATTAGCACACTTTCCTTTGCTTTGACACTTACTATGTGAAAGGAAGATGACTTCCCCTTAACAGGAATTCTCTAACACCATTTGGCACATGGTTGAGCTGAACAAATTAGGAAGGAAAAAATAGTCCAAAATATTCCAGAGAGCATAGTCATCTAGTTACAGTGCCTCTTGCAGTGAAACTCAGCTGAATGCTGTGTATGTGATGGCATTACTTACTTCCCAGTATCAAATGTGAGCAGAGGGTGAAATTGGACTTTCAGGATCACATGATAAACAGAGATGATAAGGAAATGAAACAGTTTTCATGGTGGAGTTTCAAAGACATCTTAAACCTTTTTCTGGAAGAAAATATAATGTTTTTATGCCACTTGGTAAAGTGGGATACAAAATATTTGTGACTTGATTTTTTAATTTGATAGGAATAGATAATTAAATATTTGGTCAATGAAGGAAGATAACAGTGTTGGGGATGATAAATTTTAGGGGCCAAATTGTCTGTGCTGGCAGCAGGCAGAAGGCTGGGTCAGTCACCTGTGCAGAGTTCTTTGTAATTGTTACTTGGTTCTCATTGCCAGCAGCTGTATTGGATTTACTTCCTTAGTTTTGATAGCCACAACATTTATGATCTGTTCAAACACTGGCAGATTAAATACCGTAAGAGGATTACTTAACATAGCAGTCACAGATGAAGTATCTGTTCATATTTTGTTTTTTGTGTTAAAAGAGAAGGCGTGCCACTAGGTTTGGGTGTGCAGGGATTCACTGCCTGGTAGTGCCTTTTGGGAGACCTTCGCCGGGCCCTTGAAGCCATTTCTAATTCCAGCTCATCCCCTTCACATGCGTATACTGCAGGGCTTGCCTTCATTAGATTTTGTTCTGGGAAAGGTCCGAGGGGAAAACACACCTCTTTCTCCATGCAATTTTGTAATCCAGTTTACACCAACTTTTGGATATTGACTTAAAGACACTGAATGATTTTCAAAGCATACAAATCATTTTCTTTATATCATAAACTTGAAAATAACATAAACACCCAGAGATGATTTTGTTGAGAGACATGAACTAATTAGGGGTTCTTGCACTTAAATGCACTTTCAGATCATCTCAAGAAGTTGTGTAAATAGACCTGGTCCTACATTTCCTGGGATGGGCTGTGCTGAGGGCACCTTTTATATAGGCTGGGTGTAACTGCCAGACCAGCAGCTTAGGAGCACTTGGCCTTACCTAACCTCTTGGGACCTCTGTTTCTCCACGTCCAAATTGTTAGCAACGATTTCCAGCTGGTAGGCTTCACAGAGATGCTGTACTTGGAACTGAACACAACATGATACTTTATTGGAGTGTATTATTTTATCCATAATGTAGCTTGAAAACAAGTTTTCTGTGTTTATTAAAACCTCTGTGTAGTGAATTAACAATTGCTGATGTTTATAGGATTCTCAAAAACATACTTAATATTTCCCTGCTTTCTTTTTTGGAAGTGTTTTTCATGTTTTCCCAGTTTCATTCTTGTCTTTTGATATGAGTCACTAGCATGAAACCTGATACTTTGTTTTGTTTATTATTTATTAATGGGCTTCTTAGACATTTACCAGCGAATAAGCAATACAAGGAGTGAAACAGATGTTGGGTTTAGTAGTCAACTGACACTTTCTGATTTGGCATGGTAAACTGAATTTGGAAGATGCTAGATAAACACCTAATGGCTATTTTGCATTGAAATTTAATAAATAAAGAGTAACTTTATGAAAGCTGAAACTTAACTTTTTTCTACAATTCTTAATTTTTCTTCATTTCTTAACTGTTCTAAGGCAATCATTTGACAACAAAAGGTAATAAGCTTAAGAATAAAGTTTGGAATAACAGCACAGTTGGATACTGCTAACATACTTATTTACTTTTTTATTATTTGTGTCATCAATATTTTTGTTATAGAATGACTAAAAGTTGGAAGATAGTGACAGCATCTTATAAAACAAGTATTCTTTGTACTGTTTTAGTATTAATTTTGTATTTGACATATGCAGGGAAAAATTTTGAAAGTACAATTAAAAAGGTTTCTTCCATTTCTTCTCTGTTTTGTAGAACTGTTGGGTCATATTCCACTGCAGTGTAACTTTAGAACAACAACAACAACAACGTTATTTTAAATATAAAAACGGAGTATATTTCCTGCTTCGAATCAACCCACCTTTGGGCATATTTTCTCACTTTGTTAAGTGGGTTAGAGAAATAGAAAATACAGATACTACCTAAACCTCAATTTCAGGCTTCCCAGGAAATGTTTTTTAAGAACAGGGAATTGAATATGACTTTTGTCTTTTTACCTACTCATGATTATCCTACTGGTCATCAGAATGCCTTTTGGCTAAAGCTAGACAGAATGAGGGTAAGGAGCAGACATGTCCCTGTAATTGAAGGCCTGAGATTCATGGGAATGGATGCTGTGTTCCTTGTCCTAGGTCTGTGGACCTGCTTTGCGTCACATGCACTGATCCTAGGGACAGAGTGCATGTTGAACAAGCTTATTTAGGAAAATTTGAAATGTGAACTTTGAGATCATTCACATCTCTTGGATCTGATAACTCATTGAGATGACCCCCGTCACCACCTTCCCCCAAATGGAACAGAGAGAATCATAAGGTTGGGTGGTAGGAAGGCCTTGGAGCTCATCTATGCAGCCTCTCTTCCTTTAAGTAACCCCTTCTGTGGTGTTCCGGTTGAGGGACCTATTCCAACCATGGACTGAGAACAAATCAGACTTTACAAAAAGAGGTTGACCATATAGATGATTACATTTTTAGGTACACAGCTAAGTAAATTATAAAGTTGACTAATTTGTCTTGTAAAAACACACCAAATAAGTAAATAAACTATAAAGCTTGACTGATTTTCACAAATACCTGTGAAGGTATTTGTGAAAGATGAGTCCAAACATATCTTTAGCAATGACTGATTTATTAAAATAAGTGAATGGGCTGGATGAAGTGGCTCACACCTGTAATCCCAGCACTTTGGGAGGCCAAGGCGGGCAGATCAGTTGAGGCCAGGAGTTCACGACCAGCCTGGCCAACATGGAGAAACCCTGTTTCTACTAAAAATACAAAAATTAGCCAGGCATGGTGGCGTGAGCCTGTAATTCCAGCTACTAGGGAGGCTGAGGCAGGAGAATCGCTTGAACCCAAGAGGCGGAGGTTTCAGTGAGCCGAGATCACGCCACTGCACTCCAGCCTGGGTGACAGAGTGAGATTCTGTCTAAAAAAAAAAGAAAGAAAGAACACTTGACTATGTTCAGTATTCATATTTTATAAATGTGCCCTAAACAAAGTATACTGGGGTGAAGATATAGGATATACATCTTGGCCTTATGGTGTTTTTAATCTTATCTAAAGAACGTAGCTTTTTTTAAATTAAAAAGTTATTTTATAACCTTTTTAAATATATTATAGATGTTTTCAATGACAATATAGTATTTTTAGCAGCTCCCCAGTATTATGTTTTATAGATGTCTCTTATTTATTACATCAAGGCCCTATTTATTGATTGATTTAGGTGTTTCTGGTTTTTACCTATTATTTTCTACCCTGTTTTATTCCCCCCAGCCATGAGAACATTGTAGTGATTATCCTTGTACCTGTGTTTTTTATACTAATTAACTGGTTTCTTTCATAAAAAGTGTTTAGTGAAAAACAAATGCTGTGCGTGCTCATTAAAATTTCAAATGGCACAGAAATACATGAAATGAGAAGTGAAGCTTCCTTCCCCATTTCCTCCCTAGAGATAACTACCTGTAAACATTTTCATGTTTATCAGTACAGACGTTTTTGTTTTTCATACATGAGAAAGCAGACATTGGAACTTTAGTAGATGGGCAATAGGGTGCAGAAACGAGCATGGGAAGGTAGCTGTATGCTGAATGGGGAAGGCTTGTGGGAGCAAATGGCTGCTGGTGTGTGTGGAGTTCAAGGATGGGACAAAAATGTGTTACAACCTGTTTTCCTGCATCAGGTAGTGACAGCCATGTAGTGTGGAGGCACAGAAGCAAATCAGGGAAGAATCAGCACCAAGAAGTAAGCAAGCTTAATAACCTACTGCAGCTAGAAAAGGAGTTACTTCCCCCAAATGGGAAATTCCCTTTAAGGAATTGAGAATTTGGTGATGAGTTTAGAGCTGACCAGCACATGAATATGAGCTTAATGGAATCATTTCTAATTGCCTCCAGAGAAGCAGAGTTTCAGGAAGGGAACCTGGTAAGAACATTATAGTATGTAGTTTAACCCAGATATGATAAGTTTTTTTGATAAGAGAAGAGTCAGGGTAAATAGGAAGGTTCATCTGTAAGAAATAAAGTACAGGAAGAGGGAATGGAGCTGGAGGAGGGGGTATTACGTGAGGGTTGTAATGGGGCAAGACTTGGCTGCATGAATCGGGAATCTTTTTTGAGGATAGCTTCTTCCAAGGATTCAAGACAAAAACCAGATTGCAGGAAATTGAGGGGGAATTGGAGAATAGGATTCTGAACCAAGGTGGAGCTTTCATTGAGTTAGAATGTGAATAAAGATACGGGAAATATGGAAAAGTTTCCTGCCCACGAGGAGAATGTGCATGTGAACCTCTAATGCTTCCCTTTAAAAATAAAATGAAGCTCCCAGCTCTGGTAGACCTGGTGTTAGCCCGATGTCTTTTCCTGCAGACAGAGCAATAGGTCTTTACCTTCCTCTAGCTCACCTATGCCAATTTTCCAGAGCTGTCGGGGCTGGGGCTGAGATACTGGTTGTGGTTCCGCCCCAGCTTTTGCTGTTCCCTCATTACTCCAACCAAGGGCTTTGAGACTTGTGTGGCCGGCACCACTGTTCACTCGTGTTGGGGGTCCATGCTAACCAAGTTCATATTTGCTGGGAGCCCTCTCTCAGCCCCAGGAGTATTCCGAAGCCCCTGTCTCTCTCAAGAGATTCAGAATTTGAATTCTGCTTTGGTTCCCATTGTGGAATACTGCTGTGACAATCTGTCTCACTCCCCAGTGGCCTCTGAGCCTTGTGTTGCCACCACATTCATTTCTGCCCCTAAGGACTGAAGTTCCATCCTTGAACTTGCCTCTGCACCAGGGCTGAGCTATCTTTGCTTCTAGCCTCATGGCGTGTGGCTTTGCTGTACGACCTGGTGGTGTCCTGGGTTCACATACCAGTTTTGCCACTTAGTATTTCTTTGGGTTCAGGCCAGGTATTTACCCTCTCAGTGTCAGTGTCCTAATTTTCTATTTTAATAATATGAATTTTCTGTCTGTTATCATAAGAAGGTGGCTGCTTCAGTAAATGCAAGGGAATTGATTGAACACAGGCCTCGAGGCATGTGTGAGAGCCTCTTGGGGAGACCCCAGGGCACCTGAAAGGAGTTATAGTCTTGTGGGAGAAGTGGGCTGTCTGTATCAAGACATTGTGGGCAGAGGAACCGACACCAAGTTCCAATGTGACTCCCAAACGGAAAGTATCTAGGGGCAGATGCTTCACACGGAGCTGTTGGTTCTTGGTCAGGTGTTTGTCTGTTCATGTCCTGAGGGTCCAGGTTCAGTGGCTGTAGGAATATTCATTTAAAAAGGATAATAAATCTCCTAAACAATTCTAGGGAGGCTTCCCAGGCTGCAGAATCAGGAAAATAAAATTTACCTTACAGGGTTATTTATAGGATGAATGGCATGATTTGGGCCTGACGAATAATGGATGTTCAGTCAACAGTAGCGGTCATTTCTGCTGTGCTCTGCCCACTTCTTAGGACCCTGTATTAATTCTTGCATGCACAGGCCTAGGCTGTCCTCCTGGCTGGACCCCACAGTCATCTGTCCCCACTCTGTGTCCTCTTTCATCCATGTCCTCCTCCATCCCTACCTCTAGGTCGCCTGCCTTCTGAGTAGTCCCGTGTCAGGCCTCAGTCTCCCTTTCTTTGCTGGAAAAGGGTAAAAGGCCATCTCTGGCTGATGAGTGCTAGCAGTTTGTGTCCTGTGTTGGGATAGTGAGCCTGCAGTCCAGTGAGGTTTCTGCGAAGAGCAAGATTTGGATGCAATTCTTCATTGGTTTAAAATGACTATAGTTTTAAATATTATCTATCTTTTACTACATTTAGGCCCTCTGAGGATTTAATATAGGTACTATTTTGTTAATTGTTTATACTATCTTATAAACATGTTAATTCACAAATAATGTTATTTTATTCAAAAACATTAATTTATGCTGTTTTGAATTGTTCCTTTGTATGATAGGTATAGGAGATATTCAGAAATACATATTAATAACAATAGTTAACATCTATCTAACACTTTCTTGTGCCACGTATTCTTCTAGCTACCTTCACAGATGTTCATTCATTTAATCCTCAAGAACTGCCCTATGAAGTAGGTGCTCCTATTTTCTTCTTTTTATAGGTGTTGGAAAAAGAGGCTCAGAGATTTTAAGTTGCTCTAGGTCCCACAGCTGTTAAGTAGCTGGGCCGTGAACAGAGGTCTTATGGCTCTGACACCTGTGCTCTGAGACCCGGCTGCTTCCATGGCGCCGAAGTGTTGGCATCACCTGGCCCCTGGTTAGACATGCAGAATCTCATGCTCCACCCCAGAACTGCGGAATCAGAATGTGTGTTTTAATAATGTTCCCAGGACATTCGAATGCACAGTCCAGCTTCAGAAGCACTGCTCTAAACCATTCCGCCTACTTACTGTCTCTCCAGCCATGGGAATTTCATTGTCGTGGGGGAAATAAAGGGGCATGTTTGGGTAATAGCTGCCCTTCTGACATTTTGGTGAAACAGATTGAACAGCAGCTGAGTGCTTTAGACATTTCAGATTCCTTCCCGGATAGCCTTGTGTCACACACTTCTGTTTCTTGTACCCACACATGCATACACAACCAGTCACACATGGCTTTTGTGAAGTTTAGTAAATTTAGAGACAACATGGGATGGCACTGGCATAGGGCAGAGTCATGCTTGTGGTGTTTTGAAAACTTGTCCTCTCTTCCTTTTAAGTTGGGGCCCTCCCCACAGCCTG
Organism: Hylobates moloch; assembly: GCF_009828535.3. Taxonomy (NCBI): domain Eukaryota; kingdom Metazoa; phylum Chordata; class Mammalia; order Primates; family Hylobatidae; genus Hylobates; species Hylobates moloch. The sequence continues at coordinate 51,040,244 of NW_026652285.1, read as the reverse complement.
TGCCCCTGGGAAGTACAGTCCAGCCCAGGGCTCACTGCTTGCCTCCTCGTGGAAATAGCCTGGATAAGCTGGTCCTCGCCCTTCCCCCTCATTCCAGTAAATAAATGTCTTTCTCGTTACATAAGTAATTATAATCCAAATGTAATCACATAATAGACATAGAAGGAGCAGCCAGCCGGCCTCTGGGGAGTTGGCCAACTTAAAGGACAAGAATGAGGGATGTTTTGCCCAGTAGAGAAGGATATTTGGGGAAAGGGAAGTAAAAAGCCTGAAGGTCTGAAAGAACATAGCTTGTTACTCGGGAGAAGTTGGGCGTAGCCCGGAGAGGGCAAATGAGGCTTTATTGTGAATGGCTTTATTTGCCATAATATTAAGTTACAGAATTTATTTTGTGGCAGTCACTACTAAGGGCTCCACCTGTATTTTTTGCAAACAAACCCTGTGAGCTAGGCATCATTATCCTCATTTTGCAGATGAAGAAAGTGACAGGTTCCTTAGCTTGCTCAAAGCTACCTAGCTAGTGATAGTACCTGAATCTGAGACCCTGGGCTTTAACCCATGTGTTGCTGTTGATCAGTATAGCAACTGCTTTAAGGCATCATAAATATACTGTTACTGTGTAAAATAAAGACTGCCGTTAACAACAATACAGAGAAGGTTTTATTTTATGTTATGTTATGTTATGTTATGTTATGTTATGTTATGTTATGTTATGTTATGTTATTTTATTTTTTGAGACGTAGTCTCGCTCTGTCGCCCAGGCTGGAGTGCAGTGGCGCGATCTCAGCTCACTGCAAGCTCCGCCTTCCGGGTTCACGCCATTCTCCTGCCTCAGCCTCTCCGAGTAGCTGGGACTACAGGCGCCCGCCACCACGCCTGGCTAATTTTTTGTATTTTTTAGTAGAGACGGGGTTTCACCGTGGTCTCGATCTCCTGACCTCGTGATCCGCCCGCCTCGGCCTCCCAAAGTGCTGGGATTATAGGCATGAGCCACCGCGCCCGGCCAACAACTCTGTTTTTTTAACCCTCAGCATTATGAGGTTAATCCATTGCTGTAGTTCATTTATTTTCACTGTGTATCCACACAGTTTACTTATCTACTCTCCAGACGACACATATTTAGGTAGTTTCCCCTTTCTCTGCCATTACAAACAATGCTAAATGATCATTTTTATGCACATCTCTTTGTACCAATGAGTGAGAGTTCTTCTAGATCCGCCTCCCGGGTTCACGCCATTCTCCTGCCTCAGCCTCTCCGAGTAGCTGGGACTACAGGCGCCCGCCACCACGCCTGGCTAATTTTTTGTATTTTTTAGTAGAGACGGGGTTTCACCGTGGTGTCGATCTCCTGACCCCGTGATCCGCCCGCCTTGGCCTCCCAAAGTGCTGGGATTACAAGCGTGAGCCACCGCGCCTGGCCTATTTTATTTTATTTTATTTTATTTTTGTCTTATTCTGCATTGCCTATTTGAAGAGACTGGTTTTTCCATCCGTTGGTGGTGGAGCACATGACTGCTGGGTCATACGCCCAGGTTTTTTGCACGTTGGTTTGTGGGGTGCAGGCACTGACTGACTAGTGCTAAGATGTAATGTGCTTTTGATGGAGTTTCCTTTGCCTAGGTGTTCTTGGGGTTTTTGGAAATGTGGAATCTTAAGAGGAAGAAAACACATTATTTATAGAGCTGGAAAATGTTCTGCTTATTCTCAATCCTTTATTGACATAGTGGTTCCTCTGCTGTTTTGGTTGGCGGTATGATTCTCTTAGTTTATGCAAAAATTTCTTTTGTCAACAGGTAGATTACTAATAAGGATATTTTACTCACCATGAAATTCCTAGGAACCCTTTTTCTGGACACATCAGACTTCACAAAATGTTTCTGTTTTTCTTTAGTTCCTGTTGCTTCTCTCTTCTTGCGGTATCCACTAGCAGCATGGTGGTTGTTCTGTAGGTAGTGATATTACCACTTCACCATTTGGTCCTCTCTCCTCTGCATCAGTTTACTTCCCAGCTAATATTTTGTTCTGTGAACTATTCCAGGAATGATTATCAAGCTCTCGTCCTCCACTTAAAGTAGCAAGGCATGCTAGCATTTTCTGTTTAGGACTGAAGAAATGCCTGCAATTCAGGAAGTGTGGCAACCTTATAAGTAGTGGGGAAGTTAGAGGATGTAAACTTGGGTGATTCGCATAACTTCAGTAGACCTCAGTTTCCTCATTTATAAAGGAGGAGGCAGTCTAGAGCCTTTAGATGCGGCCTCTAAGGGTCCCTTGGATGAGGTGTAAAGTTCATGTTCTTAGGGAACTTCACCACTAGTACTTGGCTGCGTTTAATAGGTCTTAACGCTCGTATAAATTTAACTATATTATCCCTTTTGCCCATTTATGATTTATTAATAGCTTTAATGAATTGTGAATGACAGTTTAATTAGATCATCCATGTATAATTAGGGCAACCGGCTTTTTTTCCCTAAGAGGATATATTTTTCATCCGTGAGTATGTAGCTCACCTCTAACCTAGGTAATTAAGCATTTTAAGGCATTTTCCAAAATAAGAAGGCTTTTTCTGTTTTCCTAATAAACACTTTATTGAAAAGCCACATGCATAAAATATGGAGGGCCGTTTTGACCTAGGTTTTGCGTGTAATCATAACCCAGACAGACACAACCTGAGGCAGTACATGTAGTTTAGTGGTAACAAAGCAATGTGGGATTTAAGAAATCTCTCTCTCTCTCTTTTTTAAAACTACTTATTTTCTTACTTTTTGAGTAAAGCAACTTTATAGCTACTTCATATCTGTTTCGAGCGCTAAATTTTCAAAGCTGGCAAATAGATTTTTAAAGTGTTATCTCTTTTGTGAAGGTGCCACATTAAACACTTAAGAAAATCAGCCTTATCTGATGGATGATCCCCAATTAATAGCCCAAGAACCAATTTGTATTTGGCTTTGTGATGTGTTTTTCTACTTAAATTTGAGTATGGGTGTGCCTGATATTCTCGGAATTTACAATACTTCAAACAAATAAGGAAGTTGCACTGTGAAGACATACTCAGAAGGAACTGGAAAGCTGACAGGCCTTTGTGCTTCCCCAGCTGCCTTGCTGAATTCTCTAGGGTGGGCTGAGACCCCTGGTGTTCTTGGATGGGACAGCCCACATGAGCAGAGTGGCTCTCCCTTGTTTCTTTTGCTGTCTTTGGATTTATATCCTTCCAGAACTAGCTGTTTCGTAAAGTGTTTAGACTCTGAATACCTGAATTATTCAGATCTTCTTGTCACTCCAATCACAAACAGGTAATTATGGAATCACAGCTGCTTTAAAGAGGCAGTGTGTCATCTTATGTTCATTGAATATTTTACTGTACTTCACACAGTTAATTTCACACTGGGCAAGCTAAGTTAGTGTCAAAGTGGCAGACCAGATTTCTCTTGCATTACAATGAGTGACAGAGGTTGGAGCAATGCCTCAGTGGAAGAAATGGTGGTTCACAGAGTTAGGTGAGGGGTCCCATGAACTTCCACCTGCTCCCAAACATATTTTCTACTGGGCCTGACCAGAGGGGCCTCAGTGGTTGCTGAATGGTAAGTTTGGTGGAGGAGGGAATAGGAATGGTTTGGTTTCTGGTCTAAAGAGGATATATGAGGCCGGGCGCGGTGGCTCACGCTTGTAATCCCAACACTTTGGGAGGCCGAGGCGGGCGGATCACGAGGTCAGGAGATCGAGACCACGGTGAAACCCCGTCTCTACTAAAAATACAAAAAAAAAAAAAATTAGCCAGGCGTGGTGGCTGGCGCCTGTAGTCCCAGCTACTCGGAGAGGCTGAGGCAGGAGAATGGTGTGAACCCGGGAGGCGGAGCTTGCAGTGAGCCGAGATCGCGCCACTGCACTCCAGCCTGGGCGACAGAGCGAGACTCTGTCTCAAAAAAAATTAAAAAAAATAATAATAATAAAATAAAATAAAGAGGATATATGGGGTGAGGCAGCTTGATGGTGCATGGATGATTGAGTGTTTAAACAAATGGTTTAAGTGAAAACCTGCATCTTGTATACACAGCTTCATAAAACAGCTTCTATTGGTTGTTTGAAGGAGCCAGGTGATCTGGTATGGCGGAAGATTTGTGAGCCCCATTGGAATAATTCTAAAATGCTTTTATTATAGTTTTTGATTATAAAAGTAATTTATTTTCAAATGTACCAAATTTTTAAAATACAGAAAAGATTAAGAAAAAAAGTACTAGTATTGCCATTAGCCAGATATCCTATTGTTAATATTATATATGTATTCTGAATGAATCAGTAGATTTTGAACAGGTATTATTCGTTCATACTGCCTGCCTGTTTTCTCCTCTAATATATGAGGAACATATTTTCTCACTATTGAATGTTCTTCTAAAGCAGTATTCTGGCAGTTGCCTAACACCACATGGGACAATTTTAAAATAAGAAGTTAGTCACTGGCTAGGCACTGTGGCTCACGCCTGTAATCCCAGCACTCTGGGAGGCTGAGGTGGGTGGATCACCTGAGGTGGGGAGTTGGAGACCAGCCTGGCCATCATGGCAAAACCACATCTCTACTAAAAATACAAAAATTAGCCAGGCGTGGTGGTGTGTACCTGTAAATCCCAGCTACTCTTGGGAGGCTGAGGCAGGAGAATTACTTGAACCCAGGAGGCAGAGGTTGCAATGAGCCAAGATCACGCCACTGCACTCCAGCCTGGGCAACAGAGCAAGACTTTGTCTCAAAAAAAAAAAAAAAAAAAAAAGTTAGTTACTTCCAGGATAAAGGTACTTTAGTGTTTTTTTTTCCAATTTGCGTAGTAGAGGAAATCAAGCTTTAATTAAGAGTGGTCTCACATGAATGTGCATACTAGAGATTTATATCATTATAGAAAGAGAAGACACTTTTGAGTTTATCCAGTCTGACTGTCTTGTAAATATGGGAGAATTGTGACCCATATTATTCCTGTGACTACTGAAAGTCAAGCATTTTAATCGCAGAAAAGGGACTAACATTCCCAGTGTTCTTGCCTGTGTCATGTTATATTTGCAAATCTGATATAACATATTTTTCCTTTTCTCAAGACACGTTGAACATGTGTCAGTATATACTGTAGTTAATATCTCTAAGTTTCTTTTGTGGTTTGTAGCTTGGCTTTAAAATGAACTTGAGGCTCAAATTTGGCTCAAGAACCAAAACCCCTAAGGGGAGCCCTTTCCTTGGTTCCCTGGGTTAGAATAATCTTCAAATCTATGTTGACCTGAGAGCTTTTGAGGTCAGAAATGGGTTCTGCAATGCCCAATATCTGCCTTGTGAGGTTATTAGTCTTATGTGCTAACTGGGACTAGTGGAACTTCTAAAAATAGTATTTTTTTTCATGGATTTTGTTTCTATCCATTAAGAAGTCATCATTCCCAGCCCATTTAATGATAAATGAAAACCAGAAAGGTAAATTCACTCATTTACAGTCACATAACCAGTTGGTTAATTATTGGATCCAAGTGCAGCAAATTTGCAAGGATTGCAAAGATTGCTTAAAATTTAGTTTAATAAATGCTTGTTAGAAATTTGTAAAATACAGACAAAAAGATAATATAACCTATATTTTTACAAGCCAGACACAGCTATTGATCACATTTTGGTAGATTTCAAGTGTCTTTATTTTTAAAAGTTTTCTACGCATGGATATTTGAAGGGGTGCAGTTGAGATAGTTATGTATTACCCTTTTTTCTTTGATCCTCTACTGTGTTTAGGGTCCTAAGGTCAAGGACTATGAGGAATATATGTAGTGGGGATTGATTGATATTCTACTTTTTGGTGAGTTTGCCAGGAAATCTATTGGGAATGCCTTATTATTTTTTGTTTCCATTGATTAGGACAAGGGTTACTAATGTAAAGGCTGTGGTTTTCATCCAGCGTGCCAGTTCTGTTTCTGCTCTGTCCAGCCAACCATTTTGCAAGTATATCACAATACTCACAAAGCAGAGTGATGGATCACTGCAGAATTAAGAAAAACAACTCAACCCAAAACATGTTCTGCTAATGGCTCACTAGTAAAATCATTCCATTGTATAATACTCAAATTCCTTCATATAATACTTGACCACTCTCTGACATTTTCTTGTATATTTTATCTCAGTTTTATCTTCACAAGGCTGGTCTTAGAGGAATTCCAAGTACAGCCCCAAACTACCTCACCTTCGACATCTTCTGACTTAAAGAACATGATCTTTTAACTCTATTATCAGTTCTGTTACATCTTTGATATAAAGTCCTTGTAAGTGGATAGACCTTTTTTTCTTCCAGTTTCTTAACAACTGTTTTATTTTTACAAAATATACCATTTTAATTTGTTAAATTGGGAAAATATAAGTTAGCAATAGGAAAAAGAGAAGTTACTCATCCTACCACCCAGAGATAATCACTTTCAACACTTTATTATAGATTTTTCTATCCCACCTCTTTCTATATAATATTGTGTGTGTGTGTATGTATGTGTATATGTATGTGTGTATGTAAGTGCACATTTTCGAGAACTGGTATAAGGTTTACATATGAATTTGCAGTCCGCTCTTTCCATTTGGCAATATATTATCAACAGTTTTATTTAGTTAAATGTAATAAAACATCGTTTCTCCTAGTTGCATAGTCTCCCATCATATGGATGAACCGTCATTTATTTTACCCATTCCTTATTGTTGAATGTTTAGGTTTTGATTTTTTGATGTTTTTAATCAACTATGAATACACATCCAATAGCTAATATTTGCAACATACATGAGCATTTCCATGGGGAAAGTTGCTAAAAGTGGAATCACTGGAGCAGAAATGTATACAATATTTTAAGATATGGTAGCTACTGGCCAGACATGGTGGCTCACGCCTGTAATCTCAGCACTTTGGGAGGCTGAGGCGGGCAGATCATGAGGTCAGGAGATCGAGACCACCCTGGCTAACATGGTGAAACCCCGTCTCTACTAAAAATACAAAAAATTAGCCAGGCGTGGTGGTGGGCGCCTGTAGTCCCAGGTACTCGGGAGGCTGAGGCAGGAGAATGGCGTGAACCCAGGAGGCGGAGCTTGTACTGAGCCAAGATTGCGCCACTGCACTCCAGCCTGGGTGACAGAGCGAGACTCTGTCTCAAAAAAGAAAAGAAAAGAAAAGAAAAAGATATGGTAGCTATTGTTGAGTTTTTGCAGAAAGCTTTGTGGCTATTTGTATTTCTCACATTGGTGTATAGAATTCCAATTTTGCCTTAGATTTCCAAATCCTAAATATAAGCATTTAAAAACGTCTTTGCCAATTTAATATTTGAAAAATATTATGTCATTGCCATTTGAATTTGTTAATTCTTTTAATACTTGTGAGGCTAAATCAGTTTTTAGTTGTTACTTTTTTTTTCCAATTGCCCTTTTCTTTATTGGGAGATTAAAAAAAATGACTTGCAAATTTTAAAATACATCAGTATTAACTCTTTGTAGTATTTTGCAGATACTTTCTCTCAGTGTGTTAGATCCTTTTAAAATTTTAATTTAATTTTTCTTTTTTAAGAGACAGGGTCTCTGTCACTCAGACTGGAGTGCAGTGGTGTGATCTCTGCTCACTGCAGCCTTGACCTCCCAGGCTCAAGTGATCCTCTCCCCTCAGCCTTCCAAGTAGCTAGGACCACAGGTGCCCACCATGCCCAGCTAATTTTTGTATTTCTTTGTAGAGATGGGGCTTTGCTGTGTTGCCCAAGCTGGTCTCAAACTCCTGAGCTTAGGCAATCCACTCGCTTTGGCCTCCTAAAAGGGCTGAGACCACAGGTGTGAACCACTGTGCCCAACCTAGGTCCTATTTTTAAAGGATTGTTTGTTATGGGAGTTCATACATTTTTTATAATCTGTAATATGCACCGTAAGGGATATTAGGACTATGTACTACTGCTAATACTCAGATTTTTTCCATGCCCTATATTCTTCACCTTTATAACTTCTCTTCAGCTTTTTAAATGCTCTTTTACAACCTTCTTCTATTCCAGAATACTTTTAATAGGATCATATATATGTCCCAGTTTGCCTAGGACTATTGTGGTTTACACATATTGTCTAGTATAATTTTAATAGTACCCCTTTTACTCTTAGAAATTATCGTTTTAGGATGATAAATTATATGATCACCCTAATCATTAAGTGTCAGGACATCAGCGAGTACATAACTGTGAGGTAATCCAATCAGAACCACTTTCTTGGATTTGGTTAAAAAGGGGAGGGTGCAGAAATCAGGCTTGCCACACAGTCTTATATTCTTAATATGCAAAAGAGTTCAATGGCCATGTTTCAAAACACTCAACATATTATTTTTATAAAATGTTCTCTGTATGATATTATCTGTTTGATTCTTGCTAATTCTTGTTGGACAGAATAATTACTTATTCTAAAATTAGGTTGAAGTCAAAGTTCCAGAATGAGTTTTTTCACCCAGTTGATTATCTGTTATGGCTATTGACTTGTGGTTTGGATTTTTTCTGTTTTTTTTCTTTGCTTTCTGTGTTATTCATTTCTGGAGATGAATTGGGAGAGAAAAGGGGGGAACTTATTTAATATTTTAGGATTATTCATGCTTTATACTATCTCGAGGTGGTAAAATTTATGAGTTTATAGTAAGCAGTAGGTTGGGACATCAACTGTACTCTTCAATTTTAGTAAAAATAAATGAGTTTTCAATAAGGTGACTAAAATATTCCTAGTGAGGTTTGAGTAAACATTTAGTTCTTCATGCTGCAGGATCAGAATTTTCTTATCAAACTGAAGGCACGTAACTCATGTGTAGCCATTGCATGCATTAATAGAATTTGGAAATTTACTTTTGGCCCAGTGGAGGCTCTGAGGTGGAGTTTCATGGCCGTTGCCATAAAAGACTATAAATGTGTGTATTTATTCAACATTTCTAGAACCTCCCTTGCCCCTCATTCCGTATCCTTAGGAAGGTCATGAGGACACACCTGATAAAGGAGAACAGTGGGAAAGAAGTGACACTGGAAGGTGGGATAAACGTGATTTGTACCTGTGTCTCTCCCAGGCCAGCCTGGGCAGACCCTCACACCCAGAGAACCCTCAAGGCTGCCCTCTCCTCCTTTATGCAGCCATTTGCTACATTGCAGAGGGACAGGGGGCCCTCTCAGTCCCATCTGCCTAGTTCCACTGGTCTTCCCACCACATCTGAAACCTTGCATCAACCAGTATCCAGATGATTTTGTCTCCTGCTTTGAATATTCAGTTGTGCATACTTAGCAGCGTTTCCCTTCCAAAGCCCCAGGAAGAAGCTTTCCAGAATTGCGCTTCTAGCCTTGGAAATGCATTTGACAATGTAACACAGCTAAAAGTGGCCTATCAGCTTCACCCTTCACCAGTTTTCCTTCTGGACCTTCCAGTGGTGCTAAAGGTGCTCCCATTTTCTTGGATTCCCAGGTTCAAGCCGTGCTTCTTTCTTGGTCTCCTCTTTCTCTCACTGCAGCACAGACTACAGCCACAACCTGCCTGTTCTATCTTTTCAATATTAAGTCCTTCCTTCTTGCCCATTTTCACCACACAATTTCAGGCACTTACCTCCTGTGTGGGCCTTGCGGTAGCTTTCTTTGGTCCCATTTCTTTGTTGTGTTTCTTCCCTGTAAAATTGAACTGTTTGTGCCATGCCAGTGTCTTCTTCATGAGTCCTATGATGAAGTTCTTACCTGCTCAGAACTTTTCAGTAGCATCTCATAGGCTGTTGGATCAGATCCAAAGTCTGTCATGTGTTACATAGAAAAAGAACAAAGCGGTTACATCAGAGCCCACATATAAATAGATATAGTTGACCTTCTGAATCCATGGGCTGCGTGGATTCAACCAACCTCAGATGCAAAATACTTAAAAACAAGTAACAATAAAAATAACCTAAATAACAATACAGTATAACAACTATTTACATAGCATTTACATTGTATTAGGTATTATAAGTAATGTAGAGATCATTTAAAGTATACAAGAGGATGTGTGCAGAAGCTATACCATTTTATATACGGGGCCCCTAAGCATCTGCAGATTTTGGTATCCATGGTAGGGGTGAGGGTTGTCCTGGAACCAATCCCCTTGATACCGAGGGACAACTGTACTTAAAAGCTGAAACAAGAAGGAATGCATTTAGCAGCAAGCTTTTCTATCTTTTTTTACATTTTACTTATTTATTTATTTTGAGACAGAGTTTCACTCTTGTTGCCCAGACTGGAGTGCAATGGCACGATCTCAGCTCACCGCAACCTCCGCCTCCCAGGTTCAAAGGATTCTCCTGCCTCAGCCTCCCGAGTAGCTGGGACTACAGGCAGGTGCCACCACGCCTGGCTGATCTTGTATTTTTAGTAGAGATGGGGTTTCGCCATGTTGGTCAGACTGATTTCAAACTCCCGACCTCTGGTGATCCGCCTGCCTTGGCCTCCCAAAGTGCTGGGATTACAGGTGTGAGCCACTGCGCCTGGCGAAGCTTTTCTATCTAAGTAGTGTGATATTTTGAGTAGTTAGGTATTTGACAACTCCTTAAAAGTCTCATTACCCAAATGGAAATGTTCTAAAATGGATTGTGGTGATGCTTGCACATATCTGTATATGTACTAAAAATCATTGAACCCTACATTTTGTTTTATTTATTTATTTATTTATTTATTTATTTTGAGATGTCGTCTCTCTCTGTCTCCCAGGCTGGAATGCAGTGGCACAGTCTTGGCTCATTGCAACCTCCTCATCCTGGGTTCAAGCGATTCTCCTGCCTCAGCCTCCTAAGTAGCTGGAATTACAGACATGCACCACCACGCCCAGATAATTTTTGTGTTTTTAGTAGAGGCAGGATTTCACTGTATTGGCCAGGCTGGTCTGGAACTCTACCTCAAGTGATCTGCCCCTTTGGCCTCCCAAAGTGCTGGGATTATAGGTGTGAGGCACCATGTCCGGCCAGAACTCTACATTTTAAATGGCTGAGTTGTAGGGTATATATGTGATATCAATAAAGCTGTTATTTAGAAAAAAATTAATTACCTATACTTTATAAAATTCCTCTGGCACCTGTTATATTACAAAACAAGGAATAAGTAATGACTTACTTGCCTCAGCAGTAATATTTATTAAGAAGAATATATGGAAAAGAAAGAAGAATACTTCATCATTGGAAATTTTCCCACCTCTATATTCTCAACTCTAGTTTGTGGAAGATCTAGAATATTGTAGCAGTCATTCATTTAGTATGTAGTGTATTGACAGGCTCTAAAAAAAAAGTCGATGGTGAGTATACTTGGGAAAGCCTTAAGTACACAACAGGACAAGAAAGGAATCATTCTAGGGTCAGCGTTAGGCTACAGCTTTTGGTTTTTGAAACCGTGTCCCAACTCATGTGTGGGTGTGAGTACGGGAGTATGGGTGTGATTTCACAAACTCCTGGAAATATCACCCAACATAGTAATTCAATATTTTCTTTTTTTGATTTGTTAAAAGTGTTTTGCATTTAGTTGATTTAATTTCTGTTAACTTCCTTAATGGTTCAAGTAAGCAAGTACAGTCTATGTGAGGCACTGTTTTCACTAGATGCCTTAATGACTTTTTTATCTTTTCTATAATGAAACATATCAGGGGGAAGGTTGCATATAAGACAATTGGTTTCTGATCATTTTTTTAAAAACTAAAACCATGTTTATTATGCTTCCTCCAATGTTATTTTTATGTATTATTGGATCAGTGTATTAAAAATAACGTCTGAGTATATACTGCTATAATTCAGACAGCATTTGTTGGGTCATGAGGCCTAAACCAAGAACTAATCCAAGAGCCGTACATTATATCTTGGATTAGGATGTCTCTTCCCCTTTAACTCTAGTTTTTGCTTCTTGGATCACTTCATGGGTTGTAGAACAAGAGGAGAGGCTCAATTTAAATTAAGAAGCTAATTGGTTTCACTTCCTTGTTTTTCAGGCAAATGGTAGGAAGTCATCATATGTGCAGACTTTACTAAACATTAATAAAATGCACCAATGTACTTTCTTTAATTTTACTTTCTCAAGGAGTAATCCTGGTTGTAAGAGTGTCCTTTCTTATTTCCTGCCTGCTTGTTATACATTTCAAGGTGTAATACTTCCGAGCAAACAGATCCTTCCCTTTGCAGGAAGAAGGCATATTTCCATGTGCAATTTACTTAACAGTAAGGAAACCCGCATTCATTTATTTTAGGCTCAGGTTGACTATTGCTATTTCTGAAGAAACTGAAGGGGAAGGATGGGAAGAGAGACTCCTGCTCTGTTACTGTTTTGTTGCATGTCTGTTCCTGTCACTGTATTGAATACTGGAGGAACATAGGGCCATCAGGTGAAATAAATTAGAGGACAAAATTTAAATTAATGAAACAGACCATAGGGTACCTTTTTTAACTGGCTGGTGAAATTGTCTTGACATCAAAATTGGTGGTGCCAGATGTTGCGCCTGTCTTTTGTACAGCCCATGTGAACACACAAGAAGCATCTTTGGACTGCTTTGGAGTAATTATAACCTAAAAGAACAGGGACATTTCATGTACCTATCTTCGAAGTTCTCTGAGCATTCACTCCCAAGGGGCAACAGCCTATCTCCAATGGCTGAATCTTAAAAATTTTTTTGTTTAGGAGAAGTGAGAACCCAAATGATTTCCTAATGCATCTCTTTATGACGTAGTTGGATTCTCCCAAATAGCCATTTGGAAATGATTACTTTCAAGAGTCCTTGCCAGTAATGAGACCCCCCCAGCAGGTACTATGGTTTTTGATCAACATCAACATTTCCCCCCAAGAGGGAATTTTAAACTTTAAAATGTGAACAATGCACAGATTTGGCTTGCTTGTACGTGTGTGTTTTAATCATGCTCCTTTTATTCTTTTAAGAAAAGGGAAATATTTCTTTGGGTATAATTTTTTTTTTTGAGACAGCATCTCACTCTGTCGTCCAGGTTGGATTGCACTGATGCGATCTTGGCTCACTGCAACCTCTGCCTCCCGGGTTTAAGTGATTCTCCTGCCTTAGCCTCCGGAGTAGCTGCGACTACGGGCCCATGCCACCATGCCCAGCTAATTTTTCTATTTTTAGTATTGACGGGGTTCCACCATGTTGGTCAGGCTGGTCTTGAACTCTTGACCTCATGATCCACCCGCCTCAGCCTCCCAAAGTGCTGGGATTACAGGCGTGAGCCACCGCACCTGGCCCTAATTTCCCTTTTAACTGACTATTAGATGCCACATGAACAGTGGACTTCTAAAAGTCCTTAAAGGTCAGTAACTGCTCTGCATGTGCAGATTCAGTAACTGTTGTTTTCCATGATAGTTTCTGTCTTCCAGATCCTTTTGTGGTTGTGTGCGTATTAGGCACACTTGGAACATATATAAGTCCTTCTTAGTATCCTCAATGTCATTATTTGAAATTACTGGGATAATATTAGCCGAGAAAGCATGCCATGTTCTGCAGTCTGAAAATCTGCGTATTTTTTGAGACTTCCCAGATCATTGCTTCTCATAACTGGGGCAGTACTTGGCTGGCTCCCTCTAGCACCTTAATTCCCCTACCTTGAAAGATAATTAATTTTAGAGGCTCAAAGTGAGGAGCCACGTGAGTAAAAGCAAAAAAATCTTGACATATTAACCTTGAAAGAAGACTACTGTAGTTTTTAGTCAACTTACTTGAATTATTATTTGAATATATACTAAATACTAGGTTACGTTCTCATGAGAAATTTAATAGTTTTTAATGCTGTTTAACAATATACAGAGAGGGAAAATGATCATAAAATCCAGCGCTGGAGAGAACCCTTGGAGTTATCCAGGCCAATTCGCTCATCCTCAGCTCTCATTGGCCAAGTGGCTACGTGCAGATCGTTGTCTCCTGTGGGTGGGCTGGGAGGGCCCCTGACTTCAGCTGATGTTCTTTCTGTGCCGCACCTCTGCCTGTAGCTGATCTCTTGATGAATATGCAATAAGGTGGAAAATGGCATTTCAAATCGATCTTAGGCCTTTTCCTCTGTTATAAATGTAATTCGTTGTTCTCTTTTGAGGAGGGCCACATGAGCTGTTCTGAGGAAGTATTTGCAGGGTTAATAAGGACTTCAGAGTGCTTTTCAAAAAGTGCATCCCATAATTTACCAGCCACTGCATTTTTAAAGTGTGCAATTTATCTTTATGTGTGACCTAACAATCTGGATTGCGTGTGTCACGTTTTTTATTATCTGGAAAAAAAATTGTTAAATTCTGTGGGTGGTGTATTAAGTTTGAAGGGTTCTCGCTGCTTAAAATCTGTTATTATTATGACTTAATATTTTTATATCTTCCTGCTTCCCAAATAATGTTCAGGGAAGTCCCAGTTTTCTCTAAAAGAAGTGTGCGTGTAGCAGTGGTGCCACTTTTTTTTTTTTTTTTTTTTTGAGACAGGGTCATACTCTGTCACCCAGGAGTGCAGTGGTACAATCTCAGGTCACTGCAACCTCTGCCTCCTGGGCTCAAGTGATCCTTCCACCTCAGCCTCCCGAGTATCTGGGACCACAGGTGTGCACCACCCCATCTGGCTAATTTTTGTATTTTTAGTAGAGATGGGGTTTTACCATGGGCTGGTCTCAAGCAATTCACCCACCTTGGCCTCCCAAAGTGCTGGGATTATAGGCATGAGCCACTGCTCCCGTCCAGATGATGCCACTTTATAAACGTGTGTGTGTGTATGTGTTTGTGTGTCCGTATGTGGAACTTAGAGACCAACAAGTTTCTTACCTTTTCTTTAGCTAAGGAGATTTATCTCATAGGAAGTGAAATTGCAACCCAGGTTTTGCAGCCTGCTCTGACTCACACATTAGCAGAAGACGGTCAGTCATGTCTGTGTCCCTGCCTTTGAGGCCCGGAGAATGTAGGACACGAATCGCATCCTCTGTTTCATCCTACGTGGGTAGCCTCCACATTGATGCAGTGAACCTTCTAGGTGTACAAGAGTGCTTTTCACTGGGATGAATACACATTTCAAACTTAACGTCCTCTCTTTGCAAACTCTTTCCTCTTCAGGCTCCTCTAAGAATCTAGTGCCTCCATCCATCAAGCCAGAAATCAACGAGTTCTCCCTATGTCATCTCCTCCCTTTTTCACTTCATCCACTCCAAACTATCCCTCCCCTTGTCAGCCCAACACAGACTTTTTTAGGATTTTTTTTTGTTTGGATTGTTGGAATACCCTACTAATTTGTTCTTAACAGTCATCCATTCTTTACTTAGCATAAATTAAGGCCTATTACTTCCCCGGTTCAAACTTTCCAAAGCTGTCCAGTGCACTTAGAATAAAATCCAACTTGTTTCCTAAAATATAATGCTCCAGGTGACTTGGCCATTGCTTCTGTAGCCCGTGCTCCCGCCTTGCCTCCTACCTCTGCCATCCAGCTGCTATGCCACAACCATACTGACGCTCTTGTACCTGCAACTTGCCAGCTAAATATGTTCCCATGTCAGCCTCCAAGTCAGCTGGTCAACTGATCGGAATGCCATTTCCTTCTAATTTTCTTGTTGCTGGTTCTTGAATATTAGTTTTAGTGTACCTTCTTAAGAGGGTCTCTCAAAGCAGCAGTCAGGTCACTCTATTTCATTGTCATTTAATTCTTTAATTCATAGCACTCATCTCCATTAGATATTTTCTTTTTTTTTTTTTTTTTTGAGACGGAGTCTCGCTCTGTCGCCCAGGCTGGAGTGCAGTGGCGCAATCTCGGCTCACTGCAAGCTCCGCCTCCCGGGTTCACGCCATTCTCCTGCCTCAGCCTCTCCGAGTAGCTGGGACTACAGGCGCCCGCCACCACGCCCGGCTAATTTTTTGTATTTTTAGTAGAGACGGAGTTTCACCGTGGTCTCGATCTCCCGACCTCGTGATCTGCCCGCCTCGGCCTCCCAAAGTGCTGGGATTACAAGCGTGAGCCACCACGCCCGGCTAGATATTTTCTTATTCATCTATCAATAAATCATTTGCTCACACTTGCATGTTACCTTTGTGACAGTAATGACTGTGTCTGGACGTCCTGCATCCTTGATACTGGAAGAATGTCTAATATGCAATCTATAGCCAATAAAATTAAGAATAAACAGTTCAAGCTAAAAATCTCCAAACACTATGAATTTAAATACTGAAATGCTGGTGATGGTTATCTCAGTTATTTTTGGAATGGAGAATTTGAGTCAGGGCTGAGACTAGATAAGGTGAATAAAAGCACTTGCCACTGGATCAAAACCAAAGGCAACTTCTCAGGTGCCAACATGGTGCAACATAGTTCTGTTAATGATCCTGTCTTTATTTTATTCTTTGTGAATTTGGGGTATTAATTTTGACTTTTAAAAATATTGCATTAAAATATTATTTCTCTTGACTACTGAGGTTTTGTTGTCCCCCCACCCAACCCTGCCCTTAGCCTTTTATCAGACTATTCTCTCATTTTTGCACTTGATTTTGCATTGTAAATTATAGCTAACATTTATTATCTATTTCCTACCAGGTACTGCTTTACTTGGATTAACTAATTGAAAACTCAGAGCAGAGCTGTAAACTAGGTGGTGGTATTTGCAGATGAGGAAACAGGCTTAGAGAGGACAGGTAATTTACCCAAGGCCACAGGGCTATTAAGAGGAGGAACTGGAATAGGTAGCATATGCATAATATGTAGGTAGGAATAGATGTATAAAGTGGAAGAGAGATTAGAGTCTTTAACATTCCGGAATATTTTCACTACTGTTCTTGAGAGTTCTTTTTTTTTTTTTTGAGACGGAGTCTCGCTCGCTCTGTCACCCAGGCTGGAGTGCAGTGACGTGATCTCGGCTCACTGTACACTCCATCTCCCGGGCTCACGCCATTCTCCTGCCTCAGCCTCCTGAGTAGCTGGGACCACAGGTGCCTGCCACCACGCCCAGCTAATTTTTTGTATTTTTAGTAGAGACGGGGTTTCACCGTGTTAGCCAGATGGTCTTGATCTCCTGACCTCGTGATCTGCCGGCCTCGGCCTCCCAAAGTGCTGGGATTATAGGCGTGAGCCACCGCACCCAGCGAGAGTTCTTTAAATAAATTGGCAGTGAGCAAAAGTCTAATGCTTAAGGATGGAAATGCGGACCTGCTGGTTGTGTAAGGAAGAGAAGAAGAGGGAACAGAAGGAATGTCTCTGAGGTGCTTGTAGGACAGCCCCGTCCTACAAGCACCTCAGAGACATTCATTCTGTTCCCTCCTCCCGTTTTGCTCCCATTTTGGCAACAGGGACCAGTTTTTTTGGGCAATTTTTCCAGGGATGGGGGTCGGGTCGGGGGGTTGGTTTCAGGATAAGACTGTTCCACCTCAAATCATCAGGCATTAAATTCTCATAAGGAACGTGTAACCTAGATCCTTTGTATGCACAGTTCCCAGTAGGGTTCATGCTCCTATGAGAATCTAATGCACACGAGGCATAGCTCAGGCGGTGATGCCTCCCACTCACTTGCTGTGCAGCCCAGTTCCTAACAGGCCAGTGACTGGTGCTGGGCTGTGGTCCTGGGGGTTGGGACTGCTGCTCAAGGACACTTAATATGCTTCATATGTTTTTTTGATCACTGTTTAGGAGCACATTAGAGGATATGAAAAAAATTTCCTGTTGAGGCCAAACACTCCTGAGACCATGTGACCTTAAAGTATGTAATGACTTTGAGAAAAAGTTTTTTAGTAAAAAAAAAATCACTGCACACCACACATCAAAATATGTGTGTTTATTTTGTTAGTTAATTGTAAAAGGTAAAACCTTGAAAGCTAGAATAAAATATATATGTTTGAGCCTTTTTAAAGACATAAATCACCAAAGGAAAGCTTAGATGAATGACCATAATTGTTTCTTTCATAGTGCAAATTTATGCATCAGTTTTGTCAACAAATGAAAACAAAATGACAAATTGGGGAAATATTTATAAATATTTGTAAAAAATTGTTAATTTTGTGTTTAAAAAGTACATTGTTTTAAAAAACGAGTAGGAAAAACAGCAAGTCCTTAAATAATTAAAATGAAAGGGCAAGTTCATAGAAGAAATAGAAATGGACAAGAAAAATATGAAGCATGTTTCTTCTCAAAAGTAAAGATGTAAATTAAATTTAGTTCTGTCTCTCAAATTTGTAGGAGTTAAAAATATATAGTATTTTCAAAAGTGAGGTGGGGAATGGGTCTGTGGATGTGTCAGCTGGTACAGTTACAGGACTGCCAAATCCTGCACAAAGATTACGTCCTTGGTCTAATCACATTTCTACGATACTCTCCTAAGGAAGTAGAGATTCAGGCAGAGATTTTTGTTCAGGGATGTTTATCAGAGCATTATTTACAAAAGCAAAAAATTAGAATAGCTCAAAATGTGTTATGACAGGGTAATTTTTAAATTATCACACATCTTTATGGTTTTTTTCAGATAATCATTATTAACCATTTCTGAAGAATAATTAGTATCAGAGAATAATTGTCATAGCATGTTAAGTGAAAAATAACAATTAAGTATTGTTGGTTTAAAAAAAAATTTTTTTGTGTGTGACAGGGCCTTGCTTTGTCACCCAGGCTGGAGTGCAGTGATGTGATCTCTGTTCACTGCAGCTTTCGCCTCTTGGGTTCAAGTGATTCTCCCACCTCAGCCTCCCAAAGGGACTACAGGCGCACATCACCACACCAGGCTAATTTTTTTTTTTTTGTATTTTCAGTAGAGACAGGGTTTCACCATGTGGCCCAGGCTGGTCTTGAACTCGTGACCTCAAATGTTCCACCCACCTCGGCGTCCCACAGTGCTGGGGATTACAGGCATGAGCCACCACACCCAGCCTGTTGCAGTTTTATTTTAGAACAAGAACAGGAAAAAGTACATTTACCTAGAAAAAAAAGACTGGAAAGAAATATATCAAAATGTTCAAGTTTTAAAATTTTCTGTAACAAATATTTGTAAGTTTTATTAATAGGAAAATGTTTAGTATATGAGGACACAAGATCAGGAGCTCTGGACAGATAAGAGACCTTGGTAGGTTCCAGTCTTATCTTCTCCCTCATTAGCTGTCAACCAGCAGAATCTTTGAATGAGTCGGTTCCCTCCTTAATAAAATCAGTGGGTTCAGGGCTTCTCAAACCTTTTCTCCAAAATACATCCAGAGGTAGAGAGAGTGAACATATACTCTTAGGGGGAAGGAATAGGAATAAGTTGAGCAGATTGGCTCAAAGTAACTTGCTAACAAGTTTTAGCATGAAAATTCATGTAAACTTCCTGTTCTCCAAATTATACTGATGCTAGTTTAAAAAAATGTTTAAATTGAGATATTTATATACCATAATTTACCATTTTATTTTTATGTATTTATTTAGAGACAGAGTCTCACTCTTGCCCAGGATGAAGTGCAATGGTGCGATCTCAGCTCACTGTGATGTCCGTCTCCCTGGTTCAAGTGATTCTCCTGCCTCAGCCTCCCGAGTAGCT
Source organism: Hylobates moloch (assembly GCF_009828535.3). Lineage (NCBI taxonomy): Eukaryota > Metazoa > Chordata > Mammalia > Primates > Hylobatidae > Hylobates > Hylobates moloch. The sequence goes on along the minus strand of NW_026652285.1, from coordinate 51,020,763 downwards.
GAGATTATAGGTGCCTCACCACGTCTAGCTAATTTTTGTATTTTTAGTAGAGACAGGGTTTCACCATGTTGGTCAGGCTGGTCTCAAACTCCTAACCTCAAGTAATCTGCCCACCTCGGCCTCCCAAAGTGCTGGGATTACAGGTGTGAGCCACCGTGCCGGACCTAAAATTTACCATTTTAAAGTGTACAAATTTATGTTTTTTAGTATATTCAGGAAGTTCTGCAGCCAACTGATGTTAGTTTTTAATACACAAATGTTTACTACGGGCACTCCAAGAAAATGCTCTTGTACCTTTGAGTAATCTTGGATGATCAGATGACTCTTCTGGGAGGATTTTACCACACTGAGAAGTCCAGGACTGACATGACCTTCTAATACTTTCAGTGAATGAATTTTCAATGTGTTTTGCATATCTTTTCCTTTAAAACAACTTAACTGGATTAGTTATTATTAATAGTCCTGGTTACCACTAAATTACATGTCCAGTTTCCACTTGTAGTTGGTTATACTAAATTCAGTTCTGTGTTAGATTTTAAAAATTGTCTAGGATCTTCTGCACGACCATGCTGGGGACAGTTAGGGACAAATGGTTAACTGTACTCAACTCTTGCCCTCAACAGACAGTCATTAAAAGATGGGAAATTATGGCAACTTTGGTCTTAGAGCTGCTGTGTTTCAAATGCAGGTTTTTAATCTAAGTAGAGGAAAATGTGCAGAAAACAGAATACACATATTTTAAAGTAGATATAGCCTGGAATGTGGACAACACATGGATTGAGTTTTGATTCAGTGTTACTGCATACTTTTATCTTTGCAGGTGTGGATTGATGATGTGCTTATTGGTAGAAAATTTCTCCTTAAAATTTCTAGTTCTACTTTATCCAAGTGTATGTGAAAGTAGCCCAAGTTCAGATGAGGTGGTGCTGAGATTTCATGTTTCAAACTCTTAGCTTAAACCGGTGGACCTGAAGTACAGTTACTCTATAATTCTGCTCCGTGAGTCTTGGGTTTTGTTCTTGGCTGTTGTTTATCTGGGTGCTGACCAATTAAGAGAGTAGGGTGGGGGCATTCGTCCTGAGCCTTACCATTCACTAAGGTCTTCAGATTAGACTTCTGATAGTTTGACAGTATCTCCAGATACAGTCATGAAAGGCCCTGGCAGTGTGAAATAAATATATTCATTGTATAACTTTAAATGCCACAGTTTTGGTAACTGTTTTGGCATAACAGAGACCCTTGAAAAAAAAAAGTAGAAGTGGTATGGGCTTCCCTCAGTCTGTGAGAGGCCCTGGTAAGGTGTATTTCTGCCCCCACCCCCTTTTTTTTCTTCAGAATAAAGATGATAAACCGTGTAGAACCTTGAAGTTCCTGGTAGTATTCAGTGATTGTTTTCGAGGGCCCTTGTATGGAAATGGGCACCAGCATCCTTCAGAGCAGTGGCAGTAATAACTGACATTTTTTAAGCATTGAGCAATGCTTCTGTATATGTGATTTGGCCTTGGCAGCTCTTTTGATAACATAATAGCCCAAGAAGCCAGTTCAAGTGAGAGAAGGAACCAATGAGTCCATGATTGCTTTCAACAATAAATGCTAATTTATTACCATTAAGAAGGTAACATATGATTGGATTTAAAATGGTCATTTTTGTCAACTATTTGCAGACTACATCATGCAAATAGGCAAAATAATCAGTGTAAACATATATATGGCTTATGTGAATCAGACACATAGAGTAAATACAGATTTTTGGCAGAACTTGTATGTGGGAATCCTGTTGTGTTGAAAAGATCTTGGGGGGAAAAAGGCATAAAATGGAAGCATCAGATTGCGTGAGAGTGTGTGTCTAATGTGATGTATTCTAACAGCTTACAAAGTGATGCACTATATCATAGTATATTGAGTTTGTGTTTGATATTTGTTCTGATGGAAGGAGATGTGAAATGAACTGGGGATTGCTCTCTGTGCTTTATCCTGATCTAGCGAATAGGGAAGAAAAATTAGTATTCCTTATAGCCAATTATGCAGACTGGATGAAGTGGCCTTTTTCATAGCATGGTTCTTAAATAGTCTCATTTCTGGGTAATCTCATTTCTGGGTATTTAGATGAGTTGGGATAAGAAAAGGCAGTGTACTTGCCTGAAGGTACAAATAACTTTTATGGGGATGTTTTCAAGTCATATTTATATAGACCATTGAAAGAGCAGGGTTTTTTCTGGGACTCACACCCTCATGTGTGTTCATTTGCTTATTAAAGTTATTAAATGACTTGATTGGAGATATATTTAAATTAGCAAAAATGAGATCCTTATCCCTCCCCTAGATATTTTTTGTAAGGGCTTGTCACTAGATTTTATAGTACCAGTGGTCTTGGAAACAGAGTCATATTTCTTTAGATTGGTCAGAGTTATTTGTGCTTTTCATTGCCCTGTGCTGTGAAAAGACGTTAGTCATCACTGCATTCCTGAAATAATCTACTAGTAGAAAAGTCTGCTTTTTTTCATTCAGAGATAGAGAATTGTGAAGTCTCTTATAGTTTTCATTTTCATGTGGCCTCAGGAAACAACATAATTTTATGTAATTTGGGAACAGCTGTTTTTTTATTATACCAAAATTTTTCATACTAATCAGGACTAGATTGTTAAAATGTCCATTTCAAACTCAGAGAGTATTGTATAATTCTGTAAAAATAGGAGAATGACACATGAAATTTGGCTTACACATTTGTTAGAAATAATTCATTTGTCTCTGTCATAGAACTGCATGGAACAAAGAAGCTGAGTTTTTTTCTTTGTTGATGTTTTAGTCCATATGCATTTGGCCTTCCCTATTCGTGGGTTCTATATCCATGGATTCAACCAACGTTAGATAGAAAATATTTTTTAAAAACCATAAAAACAATACAACAGTAAAAATAATACAAATGACAATACAGTATGACAGCTATTTACATAGCATTTACATTGTATTAGGTATTATAATTTAGAGATATTTTAAAGTATATGGGGAATATGTATAGGTTATATGCAAATATTATACCATTTTATATCAGGGACTTGAGCATCCTTGGGTTTTGGAGTCCAAAGAGGGGAATCCTGGAACCAATCCCTCATGGATACCAGTGTATGACTCTGCTTTTTTGGCTGAATTCTGTTCTAGTGCCAAATAATACCATAATTTCCTACTTTTATTATTCTGCCTACATTATTTGCATCACACAGATTTTTCTTACGTGAAACTTTGCCTTCACTTTGAATTCATAACATTTGTATAATAAAATCAAAGTGTGAACATTAAGTTCTTGAGTGAAATTTACCTGGAACTTAGGGCTGGTCAATTGGAAGATGGCACCAAGATTCAAAATGGGTCCCTTTAATTGAAATAACATTCAGAAATTCAAAATTAGCTTAAAGGGAGAAAAATTGGGTGTAGTCAAAGCCCAGATGAGATATTTTTAAATTGTGGGCAATAGAAGTGAATTATCCTGGATTTAGGATAATTGTGAAAATCATGGCCAGCCCTGTTTCTTTACCATGATTGGCTTCCAGAAGTGTGTCATGAGAATGAGTTACTGAATAGAAAACACTTTATAAATAAAAGATTTATAGAGAACAGGACAGAGGAGAAAGAGAGGATGCCCTCCATTCCCTTGTATTCCTTGTCCTTCATTTGATTGGTATTTGTACTAGTCAGAGTTCCAGAAGGAAACGGACGGCACACTCCAGTGTGGGGATTGAGGAGTGGACCAGGTGTAAGTAACTTGTAAGAGCTGGTGCAGTAACCTGGGGCCAAGCAATAGCTGGACAAGGCAAGGGAGCAGTTGTTGGAACCCAGAGAGAGCAGCAGTATGGAGAGGGCCACCCAGCAGGAGCTGGGACCTTTTGAAGGCAACATAGCATACCTGTGCTGCCACTGCAGAGAGGAAGCTAGGAGAATAAATGCCCCTTCCTGTTTCTCCTGCTCTCTGGTTTCCTATTGGCTAAGCCCAAGCAGAAGACAGAGTATAACAAAGCTGTTGAAATCCCTATTGGTCAGCCTCCTGGGGGTACCCAGCAAGATGAGATGGTTGAGAAAGGATCCCTGGGTGTGTTTCTGGCCAACAGGAAAATATCTTAGAGTTGATATTTTATTGTTTTTTCTTTCCTCTTAATTTCTCCTAATTCATTCATTAGTCACATGTTTGGCCCCTACTTGGAGTCTACATTAGTGTAATATCCAGTGTGTGGACAGTGCCCAGGGGCTTGGTGACTAGATCCAAAGAAGTGCCAAATGTTGACTGCTCTTGCCCAACGTGATTTCAATTAAACACATGCCAGTGTGCTTATACTTCATATGATACTTTCTCTTTTTTGGTGGGGGGGTAGGGTAGTTATAAGTATATAAAAATTTCTCAGGTGACCAGGAGAAAAAAGGTCCTGTTGCCCGATATTAACCTCACAAATTAAGATTTCTTCTGTTTTTATTGTGAATTAATGATTGTTTACACTTAGGCCCTCAGAGCAAGCCTTTGGCTCTGGGATCGTGATAATAAAGAAGCAATCGGGATTTTTTTGTCTTATATACTTTTAATTGCTTGGGAGAGTAAAAATACTAGTTTCTATAAATCGTTGGTTGATAATGAGAAAAAATGTTGTAGCTTTATTTCTACTAGAGAGATGGTAGTTTTCAGCCACTTCATGCTTTTGTCCAGTATTCATGGTTGGGATTATAAAATACTCATTTTAAACTTTCTGGATTAATCCTGTTAAATTGGGGTGATAGCATTCACATTACAGCTGTTAATTTATATTTCTAGGAGTTCCAGATCACTTTACTAAAAGTAATAGGAAAATTATTATAAAGGAATCAGCCACTGCAGGACTCTGTGGCTAGAAATAACCTTTCGTTGTAACTGTGTGAGGGCTATGTATTTACCAAGACATCTGCAGTCATTTAAGAGGCTTCTATGAAAACTGTAATACTTAATTGAAATTTTGTGATTGTTTATAAAGATAGTAATGAAATCCAACCATCAGAAAAACAAAATGAATTTAGGACAGATGGCGTATTACTAGGTTTCTATTTTTTTTCTCCCTCCTTCCTTCCCTCCCTCTCTTCCTTCTTTCCTTCCTTTGTCTCTCTCTTCCTTTCCTTCTCTTTCTTTCGTTGTTTTTCTCAGCTTTGTAGTGAGGAAATGGCATTAAGGACCCTGATGATACGGACATTCTGTGTTTCATTCTGTTATTCCGTCTTTAATATCCAAATTGGCACTTTTATTTTCTTCACACTTTGGGGGTAAGATAAAGACAGTTATTGTTTTGGAGATCTCAAGGAAATTTGAGAGGGAGTGAGAAACAGGCCCTGAGAAAGGACACATGAAAATAACTACTTACATTTAGAAAAATGAAGTTTTTAGATTTGAATTCATTGTAGGAGAAATATGCTGTCATTTTGTGAAGTGATCCCATTTTTCTGTCTTTTCTTCTTCCCAGGGACATATATAGCTCTGTTAGGGATTACCTTCAGGCTTACGGTAACAGAAAAGTAATATTGAAGATGTGAAAAAGGAGATAGCACAGAAGGAAAAAAAGCTAGTCACAATAAATTTCTATATAATGTTACTAGTCAAGAATGGAGAGGGGGAAGTAGAACCACCGTTGCTTTCCTGAATTAGGTGATTCCTTGGAATAACTCAGTCAACCAACCAGAAATAAATTCAGGGGATATGTGGTATCTAGAAAAATGATTCTTCTTGTCTTATCAGGATACTGTGTTCTTACGCCACATTTTAAAATTGGAGAAAATGGGCTGGGTGTTGGAAGGCAAGGCTGGTGCACCCCTTGAGGCTAGGAGTTCACAGCCAGCCCAGTCAACCTAGTGAGAACCTGTCTCTACAGAAATTTAAAAAAAAAAAAAAAAAAAAAAAAAATCAGCTGGGCATGGTAGTGCATGCCTGTAGTTCCAGCTACTGGGGAGGCTGAGGTGGGAGGATCAAGAGACTGAGATGGGATTTCTTTATTTCAGGAGTTCAAGGCTGTAGTGAGCTATGATCACACCACTGCGTTCCAGCCTGCATTACAGAGCAAGACCCTGTGTCTAAAAAAAATAAAATAGGGAACGTGTCTAGAAATTTTCAGACCTTTTTTTCTTATCTCTGTCTAAATACCGTTTGTGTAAGTGCACTGTCATTTCCAGATCCAAATCCTGGCTAATCAACCCAGTGTCCTGGAAGCGTTTCAGATATTCTCCAGGGAACAGAGCTTTATCAAGTTTTATCATGTTCAAAAGATGCTGTTGCCATTGTTTCTTGCAAGATACATGGTTACAAATCACTATCAAAATTCAGTGCTGAGTGGTTTCCAAAGAGGTGACGGGTTTGGGTTTTTCGTTGTTGTTGTTTGAGGTCATCTGCCTTTGAAATAGACTCTCTCCCTCTAATTTTGCTAAATGTTCAGCATAGGTAGCGTTTCCAATTCTAGAGTTGCTCCTCTCAGCAGGCCATCTGGGGATGTTAAATCCAAGGCATGGTATTTGGTTTAGTTATCTGAGAGACTGAGATGGCACTGTGGTCTGATGAGCTGCTATTATTCGTCTTTCAGGGACAGGAGAGAGTGGCAAGAGTACGTTTATCAAGCAGATGAGAATCATCCATGGGTCAGGATACTCTGATGAAGATAAAAGGGGCTTCACCAAGCTGGTGTATCAGAACATCTTCACAGCCATGCAGGCCATGATCAGAGCCATGGACACACTCAAGATCCCATACAAGTATGAGCACAATAAGGTAGGTGCGACTCTTCATTGGAGCAGTCGGCTGAGTGTTCCAGGTGTTCACAATAATGTGACAACACGTGTAGCCTCTTGACATGCCTGGAGTGCATAGGGGGGTTTGGAAATATACATTTTCTATCCCATCATAAATGAGACTTTTAATAGATAATAAGTTATTGATAAATGTCTTTTTCTTAAACCTCTAAAGTTATACCTATAAAAAAACAGATTTGTATTTTTAGTGATATCAATGAAAGGCATATTTGGATGTTCAGCAATAAATATTTTCAGGTTTAAAACTTGGAGAAGCACATTATGTTAAGGAGACAGTTTGTAAGTATCATAAATTGGCCAAAGTAGGGGATTTCAAAGAGGTGGTGGCCTTGCTTTTTAATACATTGAAAAAAGAATGAAAACAACCTAAAACTGTTCTGTCTGGTTTAATTTTGAATTTTGTGATTTTCTTTCAGTAGCACCACAGGCTTCATTTGATTTCAAAATAGGTCCATCTGTCACTTCCAATAACCTTTCCAACACGTTTCCTTGCAACTGTGTTAAAGTAACAGAAACTTCCAAAACCACTTGAAAAAGGATTAAGGGAAAAACCCCTAAAATTTTAGCCTTTTACAAAATAAGCACACTTCCAATATCCTCTAACATTATTTCTTGGTTGAAGTAGAATACCATCCCCCTTTTCCCCCGCATGAAAATAAATGCTATAATTGCTCATCCTCTAAATATTAAAGAGATGTAATACCAAACAAGATTGCTATACCTGAGCGTTGTCCCATGTTTGAATTTATGCTGCAGTTGTCCTACATAAAGCTTGTAGGCAGGAACTGGACCTGCACCCAGGGTGTGACTGTCTGTGCTGAGGCTACCAGCCTGAGGGAAGGGATATCTATTTGGAATTTGTTAGAAATGTCTTTGTTGTCTTCAAAAGGCTTTGCTGCCTTCCCATTAATCAATACATCCCCCATGGATGCAGTCTTTGCTCCTCAGGGATTTTAGATATGCTGATCCTATAAGTAAGCCTTGCCTTTTGTTGATAAAACACTGCATTTATACCTATAATTATTTTAGAGCCTTCAATAAGAAATTTTCATTCTCTCAGTACTTTTGATAAATTTACCCTGAAGGATATTTCCATTTTCCAAGATCAGTAAGCAATAGCAAGAAGTTGGGATGTCCAGTGGGACTCATAGATTTAGCTCACAAAATGAACCCACAGCTAAAATAAGGCAATTCTGTATACCTTTGCCTCTGTTACCACCCAAAGGCTTCTATAATAAAATACCAAATCATCTTAAAATCAGGCATTTGTTTTTCTTAGATGGTTCCTTGAAATTAACACTGGTTTCTTACCTAATTGATACTTTCATACCTGGTTTTCCAGTGGCAACAGGAATCTTTCCACAAATAACAGAGACCCTCCACAAATAATTCCTCCTGCTTTTATTTTCAAGAGTGAAAAAGAACTGGGCAAGTTTGTGAGCCCAGGAACATGGTAATTGAGCCAGAGTAAGCTGCATGGATATATCTAAGTAGTCTGAATTTGAGAGGATCAGGGTTCTCCCTGACCCAAGAAGTCTCAGTGGTTTCTGAAATCATTAGCATGCTTGTTTCTTTGTAGTTGTAATTGTGTTGAGTTTGTTTGTTTATTTTTTTAATACCAGCGAGTTTTCCAGTTTACAGTCAGTTAATAATATGATGATCTGATTAATTCTGCCTGACTTACCACGTGTGTGCTATTTGTTTTTTATATATACACACCACACTGCCAGTTTACACACTAAAATATAATCTCCCTGAATTTTATCCCCCAAAATCTTATTTCTTAGACGTTCCAGAAGAATCCTTCAGGACCTTGCCCTGTTGGTAGATTTTCATATGAAGATCATTTATTATACAGTCATGTAGACGTTAAAGATGGGGTGGAATGTATGCCTTATTCACATAACACATTGAAGAATATTTAACAAGTTATTTGAACTTTTCATGTCAATTCTTTTTTTTTTTTTGAGACGGAGTCTTGCTCTGTTGTCAGGCTGGAGTGCAGTGGCGTGATCTTGGCTCACTGCAATCTGCGCCTCTCAGGTTCAAGCGATTCTCCTGCTTCAGCCTCCCAAGCAGCTGGGACTACAGGTGCGCACCACTATGCCCAGCTCATTTTTGTATTTTTAGTAGAGACGGGGTTTCACCATGTTGACCAGGATGGTCTTGATCTCTTGACTTCATGATCCGCCTGCTTCGGCCTCTCAAAGTGTTGGGATTACAGGCGTGAGCCACCTCACCCAGCCTCATGTCAATTCTAATTGAGTAGACATTACTGTGTTGAATACTGTTCAGTTATAAATTGACATCATAAAAAGTTACAATATATGAGTTTTCCTCAGATACCATAATTATCCTCATAAATCCTCCTACATATCATGACTTTAGTGTGTGATGACCTCCCAATTTCCCATGTTTAACCCCCTTTCATTCATATTACAAATGACTTTCATGTTTGTTTCTTTTTCTCTATGTCATATACATGTTCTAAAGCATCATTCTCCCCTTGCTTCATCCATTAACTTTCTGAACTCTGCCCACTTGTTGCCTTTGTTTGTGCTTGTTAAGGACATCATGTCTACTCCTTCCTTTTCAGCTCAGCTGCCTCTTCTTCCAAGAGTTCTCTGATCGCTTCCCAGCCCCTCATAGTGCTAAGTAATCCTACTCTTCTTTAGCTATCCATAGCGAAGTGTTTGTAATTGCCTAGCTTGTATTGATTATGGTGACTTGGATGTTGATTTTATTTTCCTCACTAGATGCTGAGCTCCTTGAAAGTCAGTATTCATCAGTTCCATCTTTGCATTCATTCTTCATTGTCCCTGGCATTATATCTTGTACATAGTAAGTGCTCAAAAAATACATCTTTTTGAATAGGTAAATTATTTGTGGCCAGGTATGGTGACTCATGCCTGTAATCCTAGCACTTATGGAGGCTAAGGCGGGTAGATCACCTGAGGTCAGGAATTTGAGACCAGCCTGGCTAACATGGTGAAACCCCGTCTCTACTAAAAACACAAAAATTAATCAGGCGTGGTGGCACATGCCTGTAATCCCAGCTACTTGGGAGGCTGAGGCAGGAGAATCGCTTGAACCCTGGAGGTGGAGGTTGCAGTGAGCCGAGATCATGCCACTACGCTGCAGCCTGGGCAACAGAGCAAGACTCTATCTCAAAAAAAAAAATTATTTGTGAGCTTAACAATTGAGAGTCTCCTCGTCTGCCCTAAACTTGTCGAAATGATTATTCAAATCAACAAATAACTCTTGAAACTTCTATGCATAAGGGAATAAATGCTATATACTGTCAGGGATACAGAAAAGTTTAATCAGGGCTGGGCAGAAATTGACAATCCAGAAAGGGAGAAGGGCAGATCTGAGGGAGGGGCACATTGGGAAGAAGGAATGGCTATAATAAATGATCAGAAGAAGGAATTTGCATGTGATGTAGAAATCTCCCAATTTAGCTTGAGTGGAATTCTTATAGAGGAGGACTAGCAAATGGTTTAGAATGTCTCATGAAAGATTTCGCATCCAGGCTAAATTAGGATTTTATTTTCTTATGTTTATTATCTTAATAATAATCTTTTATGTTTTGGTTAGAATTTTCTATAGAAATTTCTGGTTACAAAGGTATATACTTTATAATTTATAAAGAGTCTAAAGAATTTGGTGTATATTTAAGAGTTACATGGAGGTATCACATTCTGATTTATATTATTATGACACTAAAGATATAAAATAAATAACTATTTTGGAAATTTGGCTTAAAAACATAACCATTTGGTTTTTTAGTAAAGCTTGACTGCACACACCATCACACTGGCCATAATCTATAGTAGCATAAATAAAGATACTTTCCAGTATTGTCCAGCATAACTTTGTACTTGCCTTTGAGCTCCTGTATTTTATAAAGCAAAACATGGCCTGTACATTATATGATCTCTTCTGAACTGGGAAAGTGTTCAGTTTTGTTTGCTGTGAAATTGGTTCTGGCTTTTGGAATGCCACCCCAGGGTAACTGAGGTTTCTGTTGCTCCTGCTTACTTGTTATTGCTTGAACTGAGTCCTGCCTGGTTAGCTGGCTGGAGGGTGCTGTGGTCAGGGGGAGTCCAGTCCACAGTCTCTAGACCAAATGGTGTGGCATTGCATGCCCTTTGTCAACAGATTGCAGAATTAGTAAGGAGCTTGTAATTGCACATTTTACCAAAAGAAAGATGAATTCTTCTCCGAGTGTGTATCTGTTGTCCTGTTCTTGTACTTTTTGCCAAACAAGCACTGTTTATAGGTGAGCTGCTTGGACTCAGCCCAGGTGAGAGAAGACATACGTCTTAGGACTTCTGAATAGTCTGTGAACTAGGGTTTGTTTATTCCTAAATATTATTTTGCATTTTCCCTGAACACAAATATTGATAACTAGTGATAAAAAGGGATTAAGTATTTGTCACTTGGTCAAATCAAAAGCCGTATTTAAGGCTCCACTAGGTGCAAGGCATTTGACTGTGAGATAACTGTCATTTCTTAGTTTCCAAAAGAAAGAATTTTTATCCCTGTTATTTTATGGCTTTTTTTTTTTAAGTTTATTACTTTAAAACTTTTACTTTAGGTTCAGGGGCACATGTGCAGGTTTGTTTATAGGTAAACTTGTGTCATGGGGGTTTGGTGTACAGATTATTTTGTCACTCAGGTACTAAGTCCAGTACCCAGTAGTTATTTTTTCTTACCTTCTTCACTCCCACCCGCCTTCCACCTTCTTTATACCGATGTGCTTTTCTGATGAATCTTTGCTTTGGTGTTGAAATCAGCTCTTAATTTAAAAGGAAAGGAATGCCTGTGTTTATGTGGCTAAGGAACTGTCTTGAGTTACAGCTGAGGGAGTGGATCTCAGGGTTTGGAATCCCTGATTTTTTACTGTCTGAACCTAGCAGTTGGGGTTCTTCCTCCGTTGCCTGTTATTAGTTATTTCATATTTGTTTACCTTATTTTCTCAATCAGATTGAAAATTATCTTACAGTAAGCAAGCTTCTTCCTTTATAATTCTTTATCTCCTCCGTAACATGCCAGACATGTTGTAGAAGCTTTTGTTTATTGAGTGAATTACTCCAGATAGCGGATCATAGTATCCTTTGATAGTTGGCTTATAATCTCTATGAACTGTGAAATAAGGGTGGTATTGTGGCAATTTCAGAGTATTGATAGGCCATTGCTCCCTTTGCCAGTCCTGGGAAGAGAAAAGAATCTGATACAATGCTTCTTCATGTAGTGAATTTTAAGACAGTTGTCTAAGAGAACTCAGCCTCACCTTGGGCGAATGTTGAGTGGACAGTTGCACCTTTTTTTTTTTTTTGTAAAGCAGTTTTTCCTTTTAGACTTGAAAGTCCTGATAACCAGGGCTTATTTAGCACCTTGGCTGCAGCTCTCTCTGCCTAACTAGCCAGGCGTTTTGAGGCCTGACACCTGTGTTTCCCTTTCGCCTAGCGTGGAGGGGATATGACAGGATGTATTGCTACAGTGCCTTTTGTCCTCTCTGAGCAATTCTGAGAAAGAACTTGTCACAGGAAAGTACCTCGTTCAACACATTTGACACTTTCTGAATTTTCTGTACTTCCTGAATAGTCCAAGGTCCCAGAAGCCATTTTTCATTTTCCTGAAGAAAAATGTAGCCAGGATTCTGGAAAACTTGCCAACTTATTGTTGCCCTTGATCAAGGAATAAAACATTACTACTTTGTTCAACATGAGTGAATTTTCTTAGTTTACAGAATGCCAAAAGGCTGATTTCATTTTAATATTTCCCACCTATATAATAAATACATAATAGAGGCAGAATTAATAAATACATATTCTTATCTACCTCTCTGAAGAGCTATATCAGTCAAGGTTCTCTGCTTGCAAGCAACAGAAACCAACACTGGCTAACTTAAGCAGAAAATGAATTTATCTGAAAATGGACTCACTGGGAGAAGGGAGTAGAAGCTGAAGGATGGGCTCTTAGAAACTAGGGCAGGCTCAGGGAACTCATCTGTGAAATGGATGAACTCTGACCATTTCCAATCTTCTGTCACCCACCCAAGATTCAGATTTCTGGGAAAAAGTGCCGATTTGGAGCAGCCTGGATTCTGTGCTGAGTCTTTAGACAGGGGAAGGCTCAACAATATGATTGACAGCCCCTGAGGGAAATCTGAGTACAGTTGGTGGAAGAAGGGGAATAATGGTGTTACAAATTACAAATCTTTACTGCAAAAATACACAGCGTGAAAAATAAAATGACACATGGATTCTCCGTAGAAGCAAGCCCTCTGATTTTACTTAGCGTTTGCTAAGTCTTTGCTAAAATAAAATTTCTTACTCTGGAGTGGAAAGAAGTAAAGGGGTTAGTGACTTAGTTATATATGAAGTAGCTAGCTGAATTTGACCCTAAGGATTGAATATAATAAGCTTGGGATTATCCTATTCCCCACCCCACCCCAGCTTCAATTATTTTAACTCTCTAAGCGTTGAATTTCTCCATCTGTGACAAATAGTAATAGGATTATTTCAAGGGTTAAATAGATAATGAATGTGAAAGTGTCTCATAAATGGTTTTTGAAAGTTTTGAAGTTATAAGAGGAATTGTCATTATGTAGAGAATGAATACTACTAACCTTCCATCTTTTTAAAGAATAAAACAAAAAAACAATGTGACCAGATTTAGGAGGTATTTAAGGAAAACCTCAGAGTCACTTCGAAGTGACAGTCATTGAAATGGGACACTGAAAGAGGTACAGAAATCTCCTTATCTGGCTGTGTTCAAAATAGAATGTATTTTTAACATGTGAATTTCTTTAAAGCACTTTTGTTAAAATAAAGCTAGGAATGTACTAGACAACCTCTAAAATTCTTCTCAACATTGTTTTTCTTCATGTTGATTTTCTAATTCTAAAACTCTAAAAAAGAGATGAAGCTGTTATTAAAATTATTTTCTTATATTTTGAAGCTTTTGCCTTTCTTGAACTTTGTCCATTCTACAGCACCTATGAAATATTTTTAAAAAGACAATCAACAACAGATTTGCTTTGACAATGGTCTCCAGCCCAATAGAGATTTTTTTCTTTGCATCTAAATCCCATACGTGATTGTAATGATTACATCTATGTTGTTTTTTTTTTTTTTTTTTTTTTTTAGTGTTCAAAAGTAAAATATCAGATGAAGGTTTTTGTGGGTGACAGTGATTTTAATTGGATTCTTGGCCACAGGGTACCAAAACAGCCTATGCTTTTTCATAGGGAAACTTTCTACTCCTGCTTCTATGAATCTTTGAGAATGTTCTCATCTTTTTTTTTTGAGACAGAGTTTTGCTCTTGTTGCCCAGGCTGGAGTGCAATGGTGCAATCTCGGCTCACCACAACCTCCGCCTCCTGGGGTCAAGCGGTTCTCCTGCCTCAGCCTCCCAAGTAGCTGGGATTACAGGCATGTGCCACCATACCTGTCTCATTTTTTGTATATTTAGTAGGGACGGGGTTTCTCCATGTTGGTCAGGCTAAATCTCAAACTCCTAACCTCAGGTGTTCCGCCTGCCTCGGCCTCCCAAAGTGCTGGGATTACAGGCATGAGCCACTGTGCCTCTTGGCTTTTTAATAGTCTAAAGGAATCTATGGACTTTTCATGGCCAATTTGATGAGTCAGCCACCTCTTTTTCTAAGATTGGTTTACTGCTTTCTCCCTTCTCTCCAGGACTCTTAGGAGTTGAATCACCATGGAGTCTCTGGTAACTATATCAACTTTCAAAATCCCTTTCTATAATTTCTTTTCTCTTTTGATATCTTGCATATACTTCCTAGCCACATTTTCTTCTCCTCCCTTTCTCTTTGCAGTTCTTTATTCATTTTATACCCATGACGGCCATGCAAAAATAGCAGATGAATATGAGATTTTTAAAATTATTTGTTTTCTTGGCTAAAGTTAATTTGTAATCCCAAGGCATGCCATATTGCCTATCTAGGACGTACATCTAAGTTCATTTTCATCAGAGGAGGATTCTGAAACAAAGGAAGACTTCAGCAGTAGACTGAGACTGATTTTTTTTTCTTTTTTGATAATAAAAATTTCAAAAAAATACAGAAGAGTGCATACGTCATCAGTATTGAGTCTTGTGTGTTTTTCCGTTGTCAATACGTGTATATCTAGATTTTTTGATCTGGATCAATATAACCATAATCTCAGAAGATTCTTCATGCTCCCTTCCAGTCAATACTCCCAAGTTCCGAAGGATGACCACTATCCTGACTTCTAGTAACACAGATTAGTTTTGTTAGTGTTTGAACTTGGTATGAATGGAGGCATACAAAATATATATTCCTTTGTCTCTGGTTTATTTTACTCAACATTGTGTTTGTGGAATTCACCCACGTTGTTAACTTGTAATTCCTTTATTCTCATTGCTATGTAATAGCAATGCCTCACAGAACTTTCTGTGGTGATTAAAATGCTTTGTATCTCTTCTGTCCAATACAGTAGCCACTAGCTACATGTGACTATTGAGTTGTGAAATGTGCCTAGTGTAACTGAGGAACTGAATTTTTACTTTCCTTTAATTTTATTAATTTACATTTAAATTTACATGTGACCAGCAGCTACTGTACTGGACAGTACAGTTGTGTAACATGTCATTTTATAAATATGCTGTAATTTGTTATAATTATATATATATATAATTATATCCTATTATAAATTTGGGCATTTCTGGCTGATAAAAATACTGCAAATATAAACATTCCTGTACCTGTCTTTAGTGAACATAAGTATGCATTTCTTTGGAGTATGTATCTAGCATTTGGAATTCCTGAGTCAGAAAGTATGCATATAATCAGTTTTAGTACGTAGATACTGCCAAAGAGTTTTCCAGAGTGATCGTACCAGTTTACATTCCCACAAGCTGTAAGAGTTCTAGTTGCTCCACATCCTTGACAACAGCATTTGGTATTATTCTTTTTGTTTTAGTTATTCTCATGGCTGGTATTACTAGTGTTAGTTTGTTTTTGAGACTGGGTCTCAGCTATGTTGCCCAGGCTGGTCGAGAACTCCTGGGCTCAAGCAGTCCTCTCACCACGGCTGGGATTACAGGGGTGTACTACCTCACCCAGTAGTCTTTTTAATTTAGCTATTCTGATGGCTGGATAGTGGTATCACATTGTTGTTTGAATTTGCATTTCTTTGATAACTAAGCATCCTGAGCACTTTTTCATATGTTTACTGGCTATTTGGTTATCTCTTATAAAATACATTAATTTTTTACCCTTTTTCCATTGGCTTGTCTGATTCTCATTGTTTTGTAGGCGTTCCTTTTATATTAAGGACATAATCTTTGTTGAGTAAATGGATTACAAATGTCTATTTTGTGGCTTTTTGTTTTCTTAATGGTTCTTTCAGTGAAAGTTCTCAATGGTAAGATAGCCCAGTTTATAATTTTTTCCACTTCTAATAATTGCTTTTTTTGTGTCCTTTTAAAGTAATCTTTGCCTGCTTAAGGTCGTGTAGATAATTTGCTGGATTTTCTTCGAAGTTCTTTATTGTTTTACATTTTACATTCAGATCTAAAATCCATTTCAGGTAAGGATTATAGAGTATGGTATGAGGTAAAGGTCAAGTTTTTATGTTTTTTATCTGGATATCTAATTAACCCAATTCATTTACTGAAATGACCATCCTTTACCCAGAGCAATACAGTGTCACCTTTGTCACAAATCAAGTGAATGTATATGTGTTTATTTCGGGACTCTCCATTCTGTTCCACTGGTCTGTTTTGTATATCTTTGTGCCACTACTGTGCTCTATTAATGACTGAGCTTTGCAATGTTTTCATATTGGGCAGCAGTAGAAGTCACTCAGCGTTGTTTTTCTTCTTTGGGATTGCACAAGAGCTGAATTTATTCCTGTGTACTTTTAAGGAAGAGCATTTTTTTAGCTGGCAGGTAGATTTCCTAGGGTTAATCCAAATGTGTTAATTGTTCTCTCTAATGCAGACATCTTCCTTTTTCTTGAGGCCTCAGTTTATTTCCTTATCCAGACTGTGTTAGCTGCATAGCTTAGTAAAAGGACTTTTATTTTTCCTAGTTTGATAATATGGTTTTCTTTTTTATATCAATGTCCTTATTTATGAAGGGTGATGGTGGCTTCATTATTATTCAGTGATGTTCTTTCTCACTTTAAGCATTTCCTCTAACAAGAGTTGGAGCTGGACACTGAGTGCAATGGAGTTCTACCAAATTCCCCTTCCACGAATCACTTTTTGGGCCAACATGGCTCTACAGCACCAGATTTTGCATGAGAATCCCTTTGAGTTTCCTATCTTCACCATCTGTAGCATTTAGATGGAAAAGGCTTACCTGGGTTTTCTTTTTTTGTGTTTTGTGATCTCAAGCTATTGGAAGTAGACCAATTCATGTGGCTCAATATGAGAGCTAAAGTTACATCAGAAGGTAATGAAAGCTGATTTTGCCCTTTTATTAACTATAGTATTTTAATCCTGGTATGTAAAATTGTTATTCATTTGTGCCTAATGCAGATAATGGGAAGCAGCTCACTATGGTAAAGTAGGGGCATTAAGCACAGGTGCAACTGTAAACATATGTATCCACATACACACATGTATACACACACTCATGTATGCCAGCAATGACCTTTGGACACTGCATTGTATATGTATGTGGGAATAAAACTGATGGAAGTCTAGCATTATCTCTAAATTGTACACATGCGGTGACTGTCTTTGCATAATGTTCCCCCAGCTTATGCTTGGTGGCCTATCTGCAATATTTTTCATCTCATCTCAGAGTAACCTAGCTCAGCTTGTGTTCAGCTCATGCACAGCTTCCACATCCACAGCTCAGTTCATCTTTAGCTAATCCACATGTTTAAAATTGGATGAAAGGAAGAAAATTAACACTTGAGGGCAGAGATTGGGCCTTAATTACTTAAACCTAGTTCTGTATTTGACATGTGGTTCTACTCTGTCGAATGAATTAACGAGTGAACATTTGTTGACTGTGATGGGTTTTGTGTACTGTGTGGTATACACACAAGAACACAACTACTGGAGTCATACACAACTTGGTTTGAAACATACTCTACAACAAAACTGTTGTGCGGTATTAAGCAAATTAATGTCTCTGAATTCCAGTTTTCTTATTTGTAAAATAATGGTGATTCTAATGCCTAGTTCACAATGTGTTTTGAGAATTACATAGTCCGGAAAAGTTGAAAGTGTTGTCCATTGTTAAATGGAGATGATGTTCTTTAGTCATTCTACAAATGTTTGCTGAGTACCTCCTATGTTGTAGTCAACAGAAACTGATATGGCTGATTAAAAAAAAAAAGCACTCTAAGGAACATTACTGATTGGTCCAAACACATGAGCGAACTCTGCTTTAGCAGCCTGTCTCTAAACTGCTTTCAGCTGCTTAGACAAACCTGCTCAGAATGACCAGGAATTGACAGCCACCATATAAAACACATGTGGCATAGTTTAACGCATTTTAGTAGGAAATTGTGAAGCTGGTCATTTGGCTGTTCTTGGTTAACTCCTGGCAAAACATCAGATGAATACTTCCCTTGTTCTTTTAAACCAAGTAATGTATTGTTTTCCCTTCTTAATTTTAAAACAATGCATTATTTTCAGTTAGGCAGAATATATTTGTTGGAGCCAAGGAAAGTGAATGCCTGAATAGAGGTCGAGGGAGGATATGAGAAATGCTGGGGCATTTCTTTCTCATTTTTACGCCACTGGAGAAGTCATCTCAGTGATGCACTTAGTTTTTGCTATTGTAGAAAATTAGGGTAGTGCTTACTTAATATTTAGCAAAGCAATAGTTTCCTTCATTTTAATAACATGTATCAAAACCTAAAAATCTTGTTGCTTCTCAGAAATTGTAGTCTTATTCTTTATTATATTGTTTTACCCTAAATTACTTACACCTGCTATGCAATTATGTTTTTTAAATAGTATGTTGTTAACCTACTCATGATTTTCATTAGTACAAGCGTGTATATCCAAACATGAATATCAGCAAGAAATGCACTTTAACAAATGACTTTTTGTGTCATTTCGTGTTGTATTATGATGCTTTTCCTTTCAGGAGAGAAAAAATAAGCTCTTCATTAATAGCTGCAGTTACTCATTTTGGCTATTCCCATATAAATGTATACTTTTACCACCTTTATTTTCCTGATTTTATGTTTCTTAAAGTGAATTTGTTAAGAAGATACATTTAAGTTGTTGCTACCACTTTGTAAGATGTATATGCAGTTTTTTTTTTTTTTTTTTTTTTTTTACCGTCTTGTGTTTGTTAAAACTGAACTGTAACTGAAAGGACTGGCATATATCAAGAAATGTGATATCCCCGCTGAGATGAGCAGTAGTATTAGATTGGCTGGTAGGTTATCTGCTTCTGTCAATGTGCACACTTCCTTTGTGGTAAAAAGTATAACGGTTTTGAACTAAAAAGAAGACTGTACTGAGTGTTGTCAACATTGGCCTCCCTGTGAGGTGGTGAAAAGTCCTTAAAGACAGTGCTTCTGTGGTAAGAGTTCAGCTAATTAGGCGATTGTGTATGCATTCTCTAAGGCACTAGCCTAGTCTTTCGTCTCTTGACCGTCTTCTAGCCATTTTACTATCTACCAGGCAGCTGGTGGATGGCAACAGGATGAGATTGTGTAGCAGTTTGATTGTATTAATGGAACACTGCAGTCAAAGTACCTCACTAAAGTTGGGGATTAAAATACTTTTAGATTCACCTTTCAGTTGACCTTGATCCTTGGCATAAAATAATCAATACCATATGCTTTGTGGGTGGCATGTATCAGTGTTGTGCAGTTTTTGCCAGCCATGGAGGAGAATGGTGGCCCAGAGGAAGGGGTGCCTTTTTCTCTCTTCAGCACTCTCTTTTTGTCAGACTCTATACACAGAAAGTAGAGAGTTGGGTACATTATTCTCGTATGCACAGAAGTGCCATATATTCCAGTGATGACAACTTTGGGTCTTCCTAACTGAATGTGAGGTTGAGAACATTGATTTTGTGTTCTAGAGTAGTGCTTCTCGAACTTGAATATGTGTACAAATCATGTGAGGCTTTCATTAAAATGCGTACTTGTATTTCAGTGGATCCGGGATGGGCCTGAGATTCTGCTTTCCTCACAAGCTGATGCTGAAGCGGCCCAAAGTAGAGGCCTCTTGGAAATAACTGACTCTCTGCCACCAGAGGAAGTATGATATCACCAGTAGGCTACCTTTTGGAGAGAAGATCCCAGAAATTATACTTCAATAGGATTTTGGCCATGAGACATTCAGCAAATTATTTAAACTCTCTATGCTATGCCTTGTTGGAAATGTGAGGAGATAATAGTATTCACTTTGTATGGTTAATGTGAGCATTAATGACAATATATAGATGCAAAACTTTTGGGACAGTAACATCAACATAGTGTCTACTAAATGGTTGTTGAATTCTTCCCAGAAAGTGCTAGGTCAGGAGAAATGTATATCTGGGGAAAGTGCACAATATTTGAGAAGAAATTGCTTATTATTTAAAGACATACAAGAGGCTATGATTCAAGAATGAGACTTGGATTCCCATGATCGGGTGCAGCAGTGGTTTCTTGGGAGCAGTGGCTGGCCTCTGGTAGGATTTAAGGCATCAGAATGTTGATGAAAGTGGGGGCCCTTCTGAAGGGGTTCATGGATTTCTGTCACTGCTGAGATAAAGGAGTCTTCACTTTTCTCTAACAGTCAAAGTATCTTGTTCCCTTGGCTTCAGGGTGTTTGTAAGGTAAGGAAGGAGGCAGATAGTCGAGTAACGAAAGAGGCAAAGGGACAGAAGAAAAAGGGAGAGAAATAACTTTAGCCAACCACTTCTGGGCCTTTTTCATTTAATATGCTCCAAAATGTGAGGTAGGTAGTAGTGTTCTAATTCTACAGATGAAAAATGTTTAAAATACATGCCCCAAGTCACTCAATTTTTAAGTTTATGGGGCTGGATTAAGCCCAACCCAGAATTAGGCTTAATTCCCTAAAGGCAGCTTGTATACTTGACTCCATAAACACCTTTGGCACCTAGGACACATGTATTTAATTTTCTTGTGCAAAAGAGTAAATGCAGTTACCTGTGGCCAGTCCAGCTGTCTTTCCACCACTTCAGCCAGCTAAAGTTACTGCTGTGTCCCCAGGATCTAGCAAAGGGCCTGACCCACAGTTAGGCTCAGTAAATACTATGGAATGAATGAGTCAGTATTTACTCAGAGAGCTGATTACATGATACCACTATTATTATGGATCTTTTAAACTTTTAACTCTGATAACCACCTATTTGATTTCTGCTTCTTGACTATACACTCTTTTTACTTGTTCTTTATGTTTTTTGTTAATCCACACACTTCACATCTACTTAAATAATTTTTAAAATCCCATCAAGTATTTTTTCATTTCTCTTTGAGCCAGAGGAAGTGTAAAACATGGACTTTGCATATGGGGACTTGCAGTCTCATTGGAGAGGTGCGATACTTAAAATTATTTAGTTCTTTAATGTGCAGTCAAGGCAGAGTTTCTATAGGAAAGCTCATATATTCTTTCTTTCTTTATTTCCCTTTCTTTGCCTCCCTTCCTGCTCTTCTGGGTTGGTACATGTAGTGATGCATCTGGCAGTGCTGGGTGTTTGTCCATTTTCTGACCATTTCCCATGGCGATATCTTTGTTAGGAGCCAGGGAAGGCATCTTAATTACTGCTGCAGTCTTGGGATAATGAAATGCACAACTCTGTGAAAAACTTGGTCACAAATCAAGAAAGTGATTGGAAAGCTTATGCAGCAGAAAAATAACTTTCCCATGAATTATGAAACACCTCTGGTATGTGAACATAGCTGTAATACTTGAAATAAAGAAGCTTGTTTCCATAAATACTAGATCCTTTTTTTCTTTTTCTCAAATAGAAAAACATTTTTATAAATATAAAGATAAATATGTTCATTGTAAAAATTCAGATAACGTAGAAAAGCAAAAGAAGAAGGTAAAAATCACTTGTAATCTCACTGTGTGAGAAAGCCACTGGATTTTATGGTATATTCACATACTGAGATTTAACTTTACACTTACAAATGTAGGTTCACTGTCCCTCATCTAAAAGTTCTTGGGACAGTTTTCTTAGATTGTAGAAAGATAATGTGAGAAAACCCCCATTGAGGTTTGGAGTTGTACCGTGTAATCAAATACAATTAACATTTCAGCAGCAAAGTATGTTAATATTTGCAATTAGTGGAACAAATGAAGATTGTAAATAGCTTTGCAGCAGGTTACATTTCCCATAAATTAATTACAAAAAAAGTCTTTTTAGTTCTTGGAAATTTGGAGATTTCAGTTAATAAGGGAGTATGGACTTACATACAAAATAGTGATTCTTTTTTATCAAGTATATATCACAAGTACTTTTTTCTGACTTGTTTTCTCACTTGTGCCATAATGAACATCCTTGCAGGATAAACTGCTAGCAGTGGAATTGCTGGGTCAGAACATACACACATTTTTGAGGCTTTTGATAAAGATTATTAAATTGCCATCCAGAAAGATCGTACCAAATTATGTGTGGCATCTGAACTTGCCTGTTTTTACCCACATCTTTACCAACTCAGTTTTATTAGTGTTTTAGGTCTTTCCAATATAATTGTTGAAAGTGATACTTTAATCTACATTTTTGAATACTGATGATGTACTTCATTTCATAAACGTTTGGCTGTAAAATTTCCTCTAGATTCATTCCAGAGATTAAGATATTTTCAAATCATTAAACTGGGGCTGTTATCTTAGGTTGTTCTGGAGATACTAATTACATGTCATGTAATATCAATTGCATTGGTTATTTTATTTAGAAATTACTATTTTTTTAACTTTAAGTTCCGGGATACATGTGCAGAATGTGCAGGTTTGTTACATAGGTATACGTGTGCCATGATGGTTTGCTGCACCAATCAACCTGTCATCTAGGTTTTAAGCCCCGCATGCATTAGGTATTTGTCCTAATGCTCTTCTTCCCCTTGTCTCCCACCCCCTGACAGCTCCCGGTATGTGATGTTCCCCTTCCTGTGTCCATGTGTTCTCATTGTTCAACTCCTACTTATGAGTGAGAACATGCGGTGTTTGGTTTTCTGTTCCTGTGTTTTTGCTGAGGATGATGGCTTCCAGCTTAGAAAGTTAAGTTTTGATGAAGAGCAAATGTTTCCGTAAGTGCTGGCAATCCTGAAGGACTCTTTCAAGAGTCATTTGGACAGAACTTTTCGGAATATGAAAGCAGTATTTAATGGCATTGACAGCTAAAGGCTTCAGGTTGAATTATCTCCAAGTGTATGATCAACTTTTAAGTGAGAATAAGCAAGTTTATGCCCCATGTTTCTGTGCAGTTATCTCATGCAGTTTTCTGACAGTGTAAAATATTACAGCCCCGCTGCATGCTTTAAAAGAGAAATTTTGAAATTTTATTCTTTCATTTTGTAGAGTCTGAAAAGATTTCCCCTAAGCCTGACGCAGTGGTAAGCTTTGGAATCACCTGGGGGGCTTAATTAGCATGCAGACACCTGAGTCCAGCCACCAGAGACTCTAATCCAGTAAGCCTTAGACTGTCTTTTGAGAAAGGTAGCCCAGCTCTGATTTTAATCAGATTATTAGAACAATAGTAATACTCATAGGAGTGGTTTTATAGTTGTAAAAACAGGAATTGTTACTATAATAGCAGTACTAATAATTGTAAAAATTTCTATTAATGGTAATATTATGAATCTTTTAAGTATATCTGATAACTCAGAGATGTTCAAAGTTCCACATTCAATGAATGAGCAACTTTTGGATTCACCTTTCTTAACATCTAACTTAATTTTATTTCTTGGTAATAGAGGATGAGTACTTGAAATTAGGGCCATTCTTAACTTTTGAACACAGAGAAAACTTTCTTATCACAAAAAGTCATTTTGGGAGGGAGAAATTAGTTTTCTTTAGTTGAACAATAGACTATTACAGACAAACCAGAAATTTTCTTATTGCCATTTGTCACTTTTGTATAATTTATTATATTTTGTATTTTTTTCCTCTGTGTGTGTTTTTCTTCGTGTGTCTCCTTTAAAATGATCCCATATAGAATCTAGCTGTTTTAAGCATTGTTCTGGCCAGTTTATACAAAAAATAATAGCTGCGTCCTTTTCAAACATGTTGATGTGGTTCAGCATTCTGGAGTCAAAGAAACTGAAAAGAATGTTAGGCTACACCAGCTTTAATTTGGATCAACCCAAAAGACTTGCTAATTATTTTACCTAAGCACTAATTATTTTGTGAACTTTATTCTTAAAACATAAACAGGGCCGGGCGCAGTGGCTCACGCCTGTAATCCCAGCACTTTGGGAGGCCGAGGCAGGTGGATCATGAGGTCGGGAGATCGAGACCATTCTGGCCAACATGGTGAAACCTTGTCTCTACTAAAAATATAAAAAATTAGCCGGGCATAGTGGTGGGCACCTTTAGTCCCAGCTACTCGGGAGGCTGAGGCAGGAGAATGGCGTGAACCCGGGAGGCGGAGCTTGCAGTGAGCCGAGATCGTACCACTGCACTCCAGCCTGGGCAACAGAGCGAGACTGTCTCAAAAAAAAAAAAAAAAAGCAGGTGTGAACTTCTGTTAACTCCACTGCCCATATCTCTTTTGTTCTAGAAATTGATTATTTACAGTTTCCACAGTCAGCTTTTTGCTAAACTAAAAGTGTAAGTATGCCAAAATGTGGTACAAGAGAGCAAGCTTATCATCCAAGTAGAAGCAGGATAGATCAGTAATCTTCCATACACTTGGTCTAGCAAGTGTTCAGCCTACCAGGCAAAAGGGTTGGGCTTTATCTAAGATCAGCAAATCTGATTCAGCTTGCCAGAAAGCCAAATTATCCAGGTTGATACGGAAATTCCAAAAGGCATCCCATCACGTCCTTGTAAGGGCATTTACATTTTGCCTGTTTTGAGAGTGATTTCACAAGATTTTTTTGTGTGTTTTGTTTTAGGGTTTCCCTAAAATATGGAAGGTATGTGTAGCCTGGCTGTCAGGTATGAGGAAACAGGGGCACAGGTTTTAGGTGACCTCCCAGAAGTCACACACAGCCCTGGAGTGGCAGTTAGAAAACTGGAAGTTCACTTTTGAGCATTTTTTTCTCTCCATTAAAAATAAGGTGTGTGTATATATATACACACATACATACACACACTTGTGCTTTAATGAAAGGTTTGGACTAGAAATGCTAGTATCAGAAATTATTTTGCTTCTCACCCTTTTTACTCTCAGCTTCCCACAGGAGTATCTCTTGCCTGCCTATCAACCAGATAGAGCCTGCCTGGAAGGAGTCACCTTTAGCCCCTGGGGAAAGGAAGAGAATTATCATTTAGTGAGAGCTTCACTCTTACTGGGCTGTCTGTTCCCACTGAGATGTTCTAGGATCTTCCTTTAAACACTTAAACATTTTCCATTTTCCTCCTTACAGTCCCTGCTTCTATCCTCTCCCTTCCATAAGTAAGGAAACTGAGGCTTTGTGAGGTGAAATACAATTCAGGTTGCAGAGTGAGGATGAGGCATCTGTAGCATCCAACACCCAGGCTGCCTTCTTTAGGGAATAGCTTCCATCAGGCAGCTGGGCATTCAGGTCCATCCTTGCAGCCTGAGTCTGTGACCAAGTCCACTTATGGAGTGGGACCTGGGGCTCCTCAAACTTTAATCTTGTGTATCTAGTCTGCTTCTCCTCCACAAGTACTGATCTTGCCATCCTGGGCCGACCTCTTCTAACGACCTGTGTTGCTCATGAGATCTTCCCACCCCTGCCCTGATTAGCTGAGATACCAGGCACTCCTTCCAGGCTTTGCTCACCTCTTCATCTAACAGACCATTGACACCTGCTTGGAGATTGATGACAGCTGCAAATTTTACTTACTCCTAAGGTTATAAGTTCCCTGTGATACTAAGGCCTGGCCCAAATTGCAAAATTGTTAAAGCAGAAACTCCAACTTGCATGTTGAAGGAATAAGTGAAGTAAAAGAAAGCTGTGAAATAGGCTAACTCAGTTACCATAGCTTATGGTTAAGAAAGCTGCACTGGCTGATTGGGAAGCAGTTGCACACTCTCTAGGTCCATTAAGGTCAAACTTGGGTGAAATTTTGCAGTCTCCATTCAAATTTATCCTGTTTTGTCCAAAAACAAATTGGCGTTCATTTTTCTAACTTGGGTTAGGTTTTGTAAACCCTGTTCTGAAGACTTAAGATCAGAACTCATTATCAATAACAGTTTGTGGAATCCTGATTTTATGAAAACCATCTTGATCTTTCTTCCTTTATTATTTTTAGCATTCTTGTTTTCCTTTTTAGTATTTTAAAACTAAATATTTTAGCTGATATTCCATGTCAAACCAAGTATCTCATCTTGTAATGTCATAATCTGTTAAGACATTCCGATCAACTTTGTAAGCAAGGCTTTTGTTGTGTAAGTCAGCAACAAAGGTGGGATTTTAGATTAAGGAGGATGCTAGTGCTAATTGCCAAAGTAATTATACTGAAAAGCATTCTTGTTGAAACTTAGACATATACCACAAGTAAGAGAAAATGATATTCTTCATCAGATGAAATATTTGGAAATTAATTGTGATGATAACAAGTGAAAAGCAAAATACTCCTTACAAATATATTTTTACAAATTTATAACTTGTTTAAGGTGTAAGAACATTCTGAAAGTTTCATTTTGCATCAGCCAGTGAGTTTTAATGTAATGCTAAGAGGTGGAGGTATTAGTAACCCTATTTATGATAAATATAAATTCAGAAGAATTAGGTAACTTGTTATGGTCTGAATGTGTGTCCCATCAAAATTTGTATGTTGAGATCCTAACCCCTAAGGTGATGGTATTGGGAGGCGGAGCCTTTGAGAGGTGATTCAGTCATGAAGGTGGAGCCCTCATGAATGGGATTAGTCCTCCTATAAAATAGGCCCAAGGAAGCTTGTTCCCTTCTACTCAGTGAGGATACAGCAAGAAGCTGCCGTCAATTAATTAAGAAACTGGCTCTCAGCAGACACTGAGTGTGCCTGTGCCTTGATCATGAACTTCCCAGCCTCCAGGACTGTGAGAAATAAATGTTTGTTGTTTATAAGCCACCCAGTTTATGGAGTTTTTAAATAGCAACCAAGGTATGTGCCATTTTGTGAGGGACACAGACACTTAGAAGACATTGAGGGAGCCTAAGAGGAAGAGTAGCTCCAGCTCGGCCTAAGGAGGAAGAGGCAGGTCGGCTCTGCCACGTGATGATATCTGTACTGCTCTTGAAGATGGGAGGGTTTGGACAGATGAATGGGAGTGGGAGCAGAGTGAAGGCAGAGAGTAAGAAAGTACAGGAACACTCCCAGGAAAGTTTAGTAATTTGGGGACTAAATACACCAGATGGGCCAGGTTTTGTGGTGAGAGATAAGGCTGTAAAGGTATAGGGGAATTGTCTTGTCAAGAGCCTCCGATTCCACATCGTGGAGATTGATTGTAACCACTGTGGAGGCTGCCCAAGAGCCAATGGGCAGGAAAAGGAGGTGATAGGAGTTTGTGTTTTTGGAATACAGGTGGCATGAGAGTGTGACAGTGTGGTACTACTATCTGGTACTACACAGGTGGTATGAGAGTGTGGTACTGTCTGGAAGCAAGATGCTGACCAGGACTGAGGAACCGGGGTGAAAGGATGGAAATGGAAGAGAAATGGCAGCTTGAGGATTCAAACAAGTGCTTTTATTTTGATTTGCTTGTTTGGTTCTTTAACTTCAGGAGAGAACCGAGTGTGTTTGTTGGTCAGTGGAAATTTGCTGGTAAAGAGGGAAACTGTTTGACAGTATACAAACAATATAAAATACAAAGATCTGGAGAAGCAGGACACTCATTGCTTTGAAACTGTTGGGAGCAAGCAGAGAATTGGTGAAGTTTAAAGTTTTGAGAAGAAGGCAGCTTTTAACAGACAGTGCTAGTCAATTTTGTCTGAACTGATACAGTCTTCTGCCAAGAAAGAGGGGTAAGTGGAGAATGGGAGTAAGGATTGTGGGAAAACATGAAGGAAAAAACTGCATGGAGAAGCCAGGTGTGGTAGCACACACCTGTAATCCCAATACTTTGAGAAGCTGAGGCAGGAGCATAGTTTGATCCTAGAAATTGGAGTCCAGCCTGGGCAACATAGCGAGGCCCCATCTCCACTGCATGGAGTGTAGCTAATTGGGAATTAGTGAAAGGGAGTGAACCTGAGATGAATAAAAGAGTTGGCTGTGCACCCAGTATCTAACCACAGGTAGATATTATCAGCCTGCCCTACTGGCTAGTGAGATTCCGTATAGTTATCCCACAGTTTTCCATGATAATGGAGAACATGTATACATGAATAATTAAAATCTCCAGATGAGCTCTAAATCTCATTTTAGCAATAAGCTTCTATTGCAATAAAATATCTTAGTGTCTCCTGATGGAGAGCCAGAAGGATCTTTTTTGACTGTGTTATTTGTACATGTGGTTCTGTTAGAATGTGGAATACCTCTGGCTTCCACATTCTAAATTTCCTACTTATTGAAACTTAGACATATACCACAAGTATGAGACATATACCACAAGTATGAGAACAGCTCAGCAGTCTTAGATATCTTAAAGACCCCAGGATTACTGATTGACTTAGTAAATAACTGTGTCGGGCCAAGGAGACCTGATTGAGTCGAGAAATAGCTTTGAGTACTCTGTTAACTTGATGAACAGGTGGACTCTGGAAGGGCTGGGTACATCCCAGAGTGGACAGGTTGGCAGCAGGTAACAAAATTTAAAGGGTATATTGTCTTTCAGGTAGCAATTCCACCCTGCAGAATTTGCTGTGCTAGAATGCAAGCTTTGAGGCAGCAGGGATCATGTCTTTGTTCTTGCTGAATCAGCAGCACCTAGCACAGTTCCGTGCATTTGATATGTGCTTAATACATGTTTGTTAAATATGTGATTGAAACACTCATAAAAGTGCAGAGACGCCATTCTCTGCCCAAGTTCTCTGAGGTCCAGCCAGATGGTATTTTGCCTCTGACCTCTGCTGTCTTTCCTCCTGCACTGCCTTTGCACGTGCCACCCACCTCTTCATTCTTCCGGATTATTTTATGAGATGCTTTCATATGATTATATTCCTTTTTTTCCTAGTCATGTAGTCCATTTTTTGATTATATTTTTGTTAATGTGATTCTTTGAATAATGCCTGTCTCTCTCATTAAGTGTGGGATAGTATCCACTCACTCTTATATCCCTAGAACAGTGCCTGGTAAAAAGCAGAGTACACACACAGACACACACACAAACACACACATGCACACATTAGTGAATGAGACTGGGCACAGTAGCTCATGCCTGTAGTCCCAGCACTTTGGGAGGCTGAGGCAGGCGGATTGCTTGTGGCCAGGAGTTTGAGACCAACCTTGCCAAGATGGTGAAACCCCATCTCTACTAAAAATAAAAAAATTGGCCGGGTGTGGGGGTGCATGCCTGTAATCCTAGCTACTTGGGTGGCTGAGGCAGGAGAATAGCTTGAACCTGGGAGGTGGAGGCTGCAGTGAGCCCAGGTTGCACTACAACACTCCAGCCTGGGCGACAGAACAAGACCTTGTCTCAAAACAAAACAAAACAAAACAAAAAAACGGGTGAGTGAGATTTGGTACAGCATTGTTTATAATAGTGAAAATTTGGAAACAAGCCAAATATCTATCAATAAGAAAGTAAATTATAGTACAGCTACTCTTTGGAATTCTTTTCAGCTGAAATAAACAATGAAGTAGAACTGTATGTCCTAATCTAGAAAGTAATGCATGATATGTCTTTTATAAAGCAAGTTGCAAACTATCAGGTATAATGTAATCCTGTTTTAATGACAATATATGCAAGAAAGAAACAACCTAAAAATGTATATGTTGTAAAAAATACTAGATGGATATAATAAACTCTTAATAGCAGTTTATTTCTGAGTTCTAGAATCAAGGATCAATTTTTATTTTGTTTCCCATTTGTTTGAAAAAACTCACTTTTTCCTGCTATAAATTGTATTCTCTACTCTTTTCACTTGTTCTTCCATCTGTCCATCCATCCATCCATCCATTTATTCATTCATTCATCATCCATTAAATCTAGATATTTAAGGAGCACCCATATGCCATGCATTGTGCTAAGCAGTACATCTATAACTAACAGATAGGTTGCTCTTGAATTGCTAACCTGCTAGCTGGGGTACAAGCAAGTCCATGGGCAATTTATAATACAGTGCACTAAGTGTTACAGTAGGAGAAACTATAGCATACTCTGAACAGGCGATAGCCTAGATAGGAGGGACAGAATGGCTCCCTAGGACTTTTTATTATTTTTATTATTTTCACTAAAGATGATATTTATTGAGCATCTACTCTGTTAAAGCTTTGGGTTGATTTAAGCCCAGTCACTGTCACCTAAGAGCCCAAAAGCTATTGGAGAGGGATGATGGCAAGCTGGTAATATATTGTGCCTTTCATTAGCATTAAGTAACAGTAATGCACAGCATGTGGGATAATGACTTCAGATTGTAAAGAAAGAGGGAGAAGAGCCTGGATTATCCAGTGACAGAACAGTTGGCCTCTTGGTAATTAAGAGTGGTTCTATCGTTTCTACAGATATTACTCTTCCATAGACTAAGGGTATGTGATAATTCTGAATAAATTTTGTCATCCCGCTTTCTTGGCCCTTCTTACAATTCATTTTCTTTATTTTAAATGAAGGATTTCTTGCATTGCTTTTTTTTTTTTTTTTTCAGGGAAAATCTTTTAAAAGTTAGTGAACAAAAGTTCACTAACTTTTGTTGTTGTTGATAATAGTAATTTCTGAACTAAAATAATGAGTTTGAATGACTGATGTGGGGGAGCAGGGAGTGGGGCAGGGGAAGCCCCAGTGCCTTCCAGCCTCACATTGTGGCCCCTGGCCATCTTGGCACTTAGCAGCTGCTCATATCCTGAGTGGCCACCCTTCACTCAAACATACGTTTTTTTGGTGTTTCAGTTTGTAGACTATAAACCAAGAGCATAAGGAGACAGTCTTAATGAGAATCTCAGGGGACACCCCCACCTGAAGTTTTGCCCTGGTCCTACCATGGAGGCTTATCAGCCCGTGGCAGGAGCCCAGTGCTGAAGGGCAAGCCGGATGAGGGCAGGCCAGGGAGAAGCTGCATCCTATGAAAGCAGAGGCCATTCCAGCATTGTGCTGCCCCTGGTGGCTTCACTGTCAGATTAAATTGAATTTGCCATTCGAAGTTGGCCAACTCTCAACTTTTTTTTTCTGTAGACAGTCCTCACTGGTTACAAAAAGCCCTGGCTCCCTCATTGTGCTCTCAGCAAAGATTTAATAGCTGTGCTCTGCTGCAGTGAGGATTCATGTTACTAAGACTTCATTATTGTTACAAAACATTCAATAGAGCTTCATCATAAATAATTTTAAAATCCCTGACAAAGAAAATGAGCTGAGCACATTCTGTGATCCAGCAAACTGATTTTCCCCTGCATCATAGTCGTCTGTTAGCCTACTAATTCCCCAAACTCCATAATTAACAGTAGGCAGCTCTGTTCTGCAGAGAATTACCCTGGTTTGCCACGGGTGCCTCCTTTGTAATGGGGCAAAGGGGGGGTGGGTTGGCAGAGTTCCTACCAGTCTCTCAAATAGGACTTAAGTGTGTTTCCCGTTATAATTAAATATCATTGTTGGGCCGGGCGCGGTGGCTCACACCTGTAATCCCAGCACTTTGGGAGGCCGAAGCGGGCGGATCACGAGGTCAGGAGATCGAGACCATCCTGGCTAACACGGTGAAACCCCGTCTCTACTAAAAAAAATACAAAAAATTAGCCGGGCGCGGTGGTGGGCGCCTGTAGTCCCAGCTACTCGGGAGGCTGAGGCAGGAAAATGGCGTGAACCCGCGAGGCGGAGCTTGCAGTGAGCCGAGATAGCGCCACTGCACTCCAGCCTGGGCAAAAGAGCGAGATTCTGTCTCAAAAAAAAAAAAAGTATCATTGTAATAACAGACATGCTTAGTCCTTAGTAGTGTAGATAACTTCTGGAGGACAAAACACAGCTGCCTATGCAATGTGTCATACGTTGTCATTTTCCTCTTTTATGACAAATAGTAAAGGAACAGAAATAAGTATTTGAAGCTAGACGGTGTCAGCCGGATCCACTATGTTCTGAAGTGCATAGTAAATAATTAGGGACATGAAATGAATAAAAATGGTTTGTAAAATTGAGCGAGTGCCTTCACTGAGCTAATGGCATGATAAAAAGGGGAAGTTGAGGAGGAGCTGTTCTGTGTTAAAATCTAGAGGAGACAAAATGTTGTTAGTGCATGTCCTTTGTTTGTATCTTGATTTGAACAAAGAATTGAGAAAAAAGAAAGATAATTTTTAGGTAATTGGTGAAATTTGAATATGGACCAGGCTTGATACCAAGAAATTATTCTTTCTTTTGTTAGGCATGACAGTGGCATTGTGGTTGTATAAAAAAATGTCTTTTTATTTTATTGCTGCATATTAAAGCAGGTAGGGATGAGTGATAGCTTTAGGACAGATAGGACTTCCTCTGAAATATTTCAGCAAAACAGTTTTAAAACATAGAATAAGTGAAGCAAATAGTATAGTATGGTAAAATCTTGGTGATGTTTGAAAGGTTTATGGGAGTTCATTTTATAATTCTCCAAACTTTTATGTATGTTTGAAATTATTCCTGGTGGGTGTTTTAAAGTGACTGAGTTCTAGAAGGAAATAGCTACTGAAGTTTGTTAAGTAATTTACAAGTGTTCCAATTTAGCTTCTTTGTTGTAAATTTCTACTTTTAAAAATGGGGATCATGTATTAACTACTTAAGTGCTAATAAACTGCCCCCTGCCCCCGATTTGTAAATAAAATCTGTGATCAGGCTTCTATCCAGCATGTCTTCTACCACTTTGTAACTAAATGCAAAATTTTAGGTATTTTCTAATTTAGGAATTGCATTAGTCCATTTTCATGCTGCTGGTAAAGACATACCCGAGACTGGGCAATTTACAAAAGAAAGAGCTTTTATTGGACTCAGTTCCACGTGGCTGGGGAGGCCTCACAATCGTGGCGGAAGGCAAGGAGGAACAAGTCACGTCTTACGTGGATGACGGGAGGCAAAGAGAGCTTGTGCAGGGCAACTCCCGTTTTTTAAAATGGTCAGATCTCATGAGACCCATTCACTATTATGCGAACAGCACCGGAAAGATCCATCCTTATAAATTCAGTCATCTCCCACCAGGTTCCTCCTGCAACACGTGGGAATTATGGGAGCTACAAGATGCGATTTGGGTGGGGACACCGAGCCAAACTGTATCAGGAATTTTCTGTTTGCCGTTTTCCAGTCCGTTTCTTGTCATCTCTCACAAGGAGGAAGAGAGGATATCAAGAGCTGTAATTCAACTTCAAGGCCATGTTGGACTCTTCTGAGGGCCTCAAACCCTGCAGACCAAGAGGAGGTTATCTCTAGAGTGTCTCCACCTCCGTCCTCAGCTCTGAGGCTTCATCTAACCATCTATGTAACTAGCAGCAGGATAGTACAGTGCCTAACACTGCAGTTAGACCCCTCACCAAGACTGGATCTCAGCACCACCACTTACTAGCTGTGATCTTGGGCAGATGAGTTCCATTCCGTGTGCTTCATATTCTCCTCTGTTAAAGGGGAATGATGAAAATAAATAGCTAAGTCACAGGGTGCGTATTAAATGAACTAATACATGTGAAGCAATGACCAGAGTGCCTTGCACAGAGTCGGTTTGCTGCCATTCTTTTTTTTTTTTTTTTTTGGGAGATGGAATCTCACTCTGTCACCCAGGCTGGAGTGCAGTGGCGTGATCTTGGCTCACTGCAAGCTCCACCTCCCTGGTTCACACCATTCTCCTGCGTCAGCCTCACGAGCAGCGGGGACTACAGGCGCCCGCCACCACGCCCAGCTAATTTTTTTTTTTTTTTTTTTTTTTGTATTTTTAGTAGAGACAGGGGTTTCACCATTTTAGCCAGGATGGTCTCAATCTCCTGACCTCATGATCCGCCTGCCTTGGCCTCCCAAAGTGCTGGGATTACAGGCGTGAGTGCCTGGCCACTGCCATTCTTTTTTTAGTTGATTGTTATTTTATTTAAGAAAAAATATTTTATTGAGGTATAATTAGCATTCTTCTTAAGTTTATTATATAAATAAACACTTCTGGAAAATAATGCTCTTGATCAATGAAAACAATAATATTTATTCTCACCATCTTATCACAAGCAAATCCATTAAAAAGTATTCCATTAAAGGCTGGGGCAGTGTCTCATGCTTGTAATCCCAGCACTTTGGGAGGCTGAGGCGGATGGATCACGAGGTCATGGGATCGAGACCATCCTGGTCAACATGGTGAAACCCTGTCTCTACTAAAAATACAAAAATTAGCTGGACATGGTGACATGCACCTGTAGGCCCAGCTACTCGGGAGGCTGAGGCAGGAGAATTGCTTGAACCTGGGAGGCAGAGGTTGCAGTGAGCCTAGATCACACCACTGCATTCCAGCCTGGCGACATAGTGAGACTTTGTCTCCAAAAAATATATATATTTTTTCTATTATATATATGTTTTATATATATATAATTCTATTAAAACAGTGTATTATTAGCAATACTGCTTCTTTTATGACTTAAATGAAACCTTTTAAAATTTAATTATATTTTAAGAATACTGTAATACCCTTATCTATGTAGTACAGATAACAGAGAAATAGCATGAAAGACATGGCATTCTGGAAAGAAGAGTTTACAAACCAGACATCTCGATTGGAATGCTAGGTTTGTTACTTATTTGCCATGTGAGATAATTTCTCTAGGCCACATTTTCCTCACCTCTAAAATGGGGGACACTAGAAGAGCCCTGAAGTCCTCAAGCAGTGCCTGATATGCTGGAGCCATTCTGAAAACATCTCAGAGGAAATGTATTTCGAGAGTTTAGCGTGGTGTCTGCAGGTGAGAGTGGGGAGGAAGAAGGTGTCAGACAAGACTGGGGCCGCTGCAAGGAGAGCAGACTTCACCTCTGGTGGATGCTGAGGCTGTGCCCTCTAATGGCTTAGTTGCAAGGACCTGATTTCCTTGAATTCTTCTTCAGGTGCCAAATAGACAAGAATCCATAAATTTACTTAAAGCTTGTACCATACATACTTGTATGGCCTACTAGTTCATCTGTTTTCCTTACAACCCAGCTTTTCCTCATTGTTACCGGGAAGGGATCCCCATCCAGACCCCAAGAGAGGGTTCTTGGAGCTCGAGCAAGAAAGAATTCAGAGTCCATAGAGTAAAGTGAAAGCAAATTTATTAAGAAAGTAAAGGCGTAAAGAATGGCTACTCCATAGGCAGAGCAGCAGCATGGGCTGCTCAACTGAGTATGCTTATAGTTATTTCTTGATTCTGTGCTGAACAAGGAGTAGATTATTTATGAGTTTTCCGGGAAAGGGGTGGGCAATTCCCAGAACTGAGGGATCCTCCCCTTTTCAGACTATATAAGTTAACTTCTGAACATTGCCACAGCATCTGTAAACTGTCATGATGCTGGTGGGAGTGTCTTTTAGCATGCTAATGTATGATAATTGAGCAATGAGGATGACCAGAGCTCACCTTCATGGACATCTTAGTTTTGGTGGGTTTTGGCTGGCTTCTTTACCACAACCTGCTTTTTCAGCAAGGTCTTTATGACCTGTATCTTGTGCTGACCTACTGTCTCATCCTGTGACTTGAAATGCCTAATCTAGGAATGCAGTCCAGTAGTCTCGGCCTCATTTTACCCAGCAACTTCAAGATGGAGTCGCTCTGGTTTGAAACCCTCTGACATCATGACCCTGCCAGAGCTTTCCAAGCCTAGTAGATTATCCATAAAGTGGGCAGTTTACCCTTAGATAATTAAGTAATGGATGGAACAATAAAACCCTTTGACATTTTGATAGAGTTATCTTACCTACTACATTCAAATATGCATATATTCCACCCATTGTTTCTTAATTTTATTCCTATTGAAGAGGTGAAGGAAAAACTTTGAGGAGCTTCTTGTTTACAAAACGTGACAAGGGATTTTCTTTCTTTTCAAAATACGTATTATTTACTAGTTTCCAAAAAGGATCATTCAGTGTTTTTAATCTCCTCATAGATTCTTATCTATGCCCTATAAATGAAGCTTTTTTCAAGTGAGAATGAGTAGCATATGTTTGATTTCCACATCATTTATGCCACAGAATAAAGCCCAGGTCATGTTAATATTCAATAATGCTCTTCAGCTTCTATTTTTAACAAAACATTGCTTATGACTATTGTTAAAGATCACTCGCAGCACCGAGGATTTCACATCTCCGAATGGACTTTTTATGAAATTCACTCTTGTAAGATAGAACATCATATATATATTCTTTTTTTTTTTTTTTTTTTTTTTTTTTTTTTGAGACGGAGTCTTGCTCTGTCGCCCAGGCTGGAGTGCAGTGGCGCAATCTCGGCTCACTGCAAGCTCCGCCTCCCAGGTTCACGCCATTCTCCTGCGTCAGCCTCTCCTAGTAGCTGGGACTACAGGCGCCCGCCACCACGCCTGGCTAATTTTTTGTATTTTTTAGTAGAGACGGGGTTTCACTGTGGTCTCGATCTCCTGACCTCGTGATCCGCCCGCCTCGGCCTCCCAAAGTGCTGGGATTACAAGCGTGAGCCACCGCGCCTGGCCAGAACATCATATATATATTCTGAACACTGTCCATGAAAGTGGGCATTGACCTAGAAGAAACCAATGCGGGTGTGATAGAAACCAGTATTGAATGTATGAGAAATCTGAGACAGTGTCCTTCTTTGTGTTTATTTTGTGTTTGATGATCAGTTGCAGTGGTTGTGGGCAGAGCTGGGAGCCTACTTAATGCATTTCCATGGCGTAGGGAGTGATAGAAGGTACTTGTGAAGGGGGAAGAGCTGCAGAGGAGTGAGGAGGATGGGTTCCACACTAGGGCTGGAAAGCCCCGTGAAGACAAAGCAGGGGAGAGAGGCCCAAGTGTGACAGATAATGTTTCAGAAGAGCTCAGTGGACTCAAAATCCATATACTAGGCTAGATTTAAGAATCCCTAGATGCCATAGAAGGACAACTGAAACTAGAACCTAGTGTGTTTTAAAATAATAATATAATTTGCTGCTCAAGACCTATTAGCAAACAAACAAAAAAACAACCGGGTTGGGGGGGGGGGGCTTTTTGGTTACAGAATCTTGGCTTTTGAAAAAAGGCAGGGTTTGGTGAAATTAGTATTTAAAGGCTTATTTCTCATCTTGTTTCATGCCTGGGGCGATGCCCTGGCTTCAAAGCTGTAGTTCAAAGGGGTTTGTCCACAAGGATCAGTTGCTTAGAGTCTAAAATGTGCTTGAAGGGGAAAAAGAAAAAGCTAAGACACTAAAGGAATACATGCTAATGAAATCACACTGGGAGAGTGAACAGCAAGCACTGCACACAGTTGTTTGGTCTGTGTTATTGGTATGGAGGCCTTGCTAATGAGAACCAGTACAGCTTTCAAAGCTCTGACCTCACATATCCAATAGGGCAAGCAAAATGGAAAGACAACCTATACTTGGGGGCAGTGAGTGGGCCTCAAAGAAGTGGCAAAGGCAGGGCCCTGAGGCTGGGGCGTTGATGAAGTACTAGATGACAATCGTATAATATATTCATATAAAGACAGAGCAATAGCAACATGTCCTCAGCCTTACAAAAGGAACTTAAACGTAAAATTTTCTTCCAAATTATGTGGTGGCAAGGTCAGTAAATTGCTTTATTTTTAAGATGTAAAATTAAAATAACCATTTCCCGATCTCTTACTTCCTCCCCTCCCCAAAAAACAACCTATTTTAGGTAAAGGAAATAATTCAACAAAAATATACAGAAACTATTGAAACGTGCAGAGAAAAGATAAGAACTGCTGCTACAAAAGAGAGCAAGAGATGGAGAGGAGAACGTGTGATAGGGCTGGCTACTGAGAATAGGCAAGAAAAAGAATAATTTAGATGAGAATATGTATGAGGATATATAAATGGCAAAATGGATACAGTAAAAAAAATCAAAATAAGGAAAACTAAAGGTTCTCATTTTTGCTTAAGTGCTGACTTCAGTGCGTTTTATCTTTGAATATTATGTTAATGAATTAGAAAGTTAAGCTCTGAAACAAGGATATATAAAGTAAGAAACAGATTATGGAAATTTAAAACACTCTCTTGCTATACCATATCTTTTGCATTTCTTCCTTCTCCTACTCCTCCAGGGAGACAGTCTCACTAGCTTGCCCGTGTTGGTTTAGAACTCTTGGCCTCAAGTGATCCTCCTACTGGCATTATAGGCATGAGCGACCGTGACCCACCTATACCATGACTTTTGAATAAGATACTACCATCTGACCAGTCTCTGGGCAAATGATTGAAAACTAAGTATCCTGATCATGTCTCCTCAATGCATTTTTGATGGAATTTTTGTTACTAGAGCTATGCTGTTGTTTTTTTAGACAGAGTTTCATTCTTGTTGCCCAGCCTTGAGTGCAATGGTATGATCTCGGCTCTCCGCAACCTCCGCCTGCTGGATTCAAGCGATTCTCCTGCCTCAGCCTCCCGAGTAGCTGGGATTACAGGCATGCGCCACCACGCCCAGCTAATTTTGTATTTTTAGTGGAGACGGGGTTTCTCCATGTTGGTCAGGCTGATCTCGAACTCCCAACCTCAGGTGATCCTCCCATCTCAGCCTCCCAAAGTGCTAGGATTACAGGCATGAGCCACTGTGCCCGGCCTTGCAATGCTGTTTTATGACACGTTTCTAATTCTCCTATTCCTATGCCCCCTGTATTTTCAGGATGAAATAAGAACATTTAGAAAATGACTGCTACTAAAGCTTTCTTAGGCACAGCTTAAGTAATGCCAGATGGCTTCGATAAATTATTATAAAGTCTTTCAGTCAAACTCTCAAGTTCTTTAGAGGTCTGAAAGAAGTACTATGGAGGATTCTAGGAGTATGGTATGCCTACCCAAATAACCAATACAAAGATATTTGCAGATCGGCAATTACATTGGGAACAGAATTAAGATACATTATAACTGAGATAAATTATTTCAGAATTTAAACATTTAAAATAATTTTTTTAATAAAAAAAGAATAAAGTAGAAAACTGACAAACCCATGTCTATTTGAAGGATTAGCTATTATGTGTTTTGTAAGCAAGCAGCTAAAAGGAGCAACTAATTTGTAGTTTTACTTGTTTTTAGTATGCATGTTATAGAATGTCTGCATGTAAAATTAATACAATTTGACTTTGACAAACATTTCGGATAACTGGAAAGATGGAGACAAAAGCTTCGTTTGGGATGAAATATCAGTTTATTAAAATTTCTAGGCCATGATAATTTAAGAGTTTGGGAAAAAAACACAAAAGAACAGGTATAAAGATAGTTGTGCGTTTGATTAGAAATAAATGGTGATGTATTTTGACAAAGAGAAGCAAACTAATTGAATGCAGTGGGCAGGACTCATTAGAGACTGTGATAATAAAGGGAAGAGAAAAAACACGAAACATTTCTGCCTGGTATCAAGGACTTAACACAGACAGCAAATTAGAAATGAACTTGCAGCATCACTAGGGATCTGGAAGGATCAACGTGTGTCCAATAAACATTGGATAGTTGATCCTTCTTTGAGAATATTCTGAAAACCCTGCAATTTACAGACAAAAGCAAGATGCTAGAAACAGATCAGAAATGAATAAACATCATAATGAGACATTAAATAGGATTAAGGATTTTTTTTTTTTTTGAGACAGGTTCTGGCTTTGTCGCCCAGGCTGGAATATAGTGGCAGGATCTTGGCTCACTGCACCCTACGCCTCCCAGGCTCACACAGTCCTCCCACCTCAACCTCCTGTTGAGTAGCTGGGACTACAGGCATGCACCACCACACCCGGCTATTTTTTTTTTTTTTTTTTAAAGATGGGATTTTGCCGTGTTGCCTAGGCTGGTCTAATTCCTGAGCTCAAGCAATCTTCCTGCCTTGGCCTCCCAAAGTGCTGGGATTACAGGTGTGAGCCAACATGCCCAGCCTCAGGATTAAGGAATTTTTTAAAATGTTTAATTCAGTAGGTATGGCATGACTAAGTAAAGTGAAGGAATCAAAAGTTGTTTTGAGGTGTATTTAAAAGATGATATATGGTGCTTCAAAGGAAACTGGGCATTCAAGATGTAGAATGACAAAGAGGATTTCAAGCTTATGGGAAGAATGAAAAATTTTTTGATTTTCTAATTTGATTCTAAATGTCATGCTGAAAATGGAATCTCTTCCATGTCCTCTCCCCTACTCTGAGGGAGCAAATGGCTTTAGTGCTTTGATGCGTCAGACACTCAAGGGACTTTGCTGGACTAATTGTTAGTGAATAATCCAGAGGCTCCCATTCTGCTGCTCTGATTTACAGGAATGATTATTTTCCTCATCTTTCTCATAAACCTCAGTTTTTTTCCAAAAGCTGACACTCTTCTCAGCCAGCGTTCCACATGAAGAATAAACAGACTCAGTCTGGATTTTTCAAGATTCAGAGTACTTTTTTTAAGGCAAGCAGAGCTCCAACCTTAGGATAACCCAAAATAAGATTTAAATGGTAAAGGTTCGTCTTGTCCTGAGGCATTAGGAGATTGTGACAATGAATAGACATTTTAAATATTTTCACTCTTATAGCAAGCCACTTTTCTCCTTGCTGCATTTACCCCACTCTGCTCAGGAAAGTTGTTTAGTGAGCTATTACTGCTATACTTTCCTATTTAGATGTTTTCTCTGGGAACACTAATTTTGGAGGTCAAGAATTCCAGAAGTCATTCAAGAATTAGTATTCTCAAATCTGTGTAGTAGCAGGAGGAATTATTGCCAGTGATCTAGAATGAGGATTCTCAAATGTTTTAATCTTAGCACCTCTTTACACACTTAAAAAGTTATCGTGGATTCCAGTAATGAGCTTTTATTTGTATTTATTTTATTTTAATGTCTATTGGTATTTACGTTATTGGAAATTAAAATTGGGACTCCATCAAAACAAGTGTGTGCAAACACCCGTTCCATCAGCCATCAGAAGGATGTCATCATTGCATGTCTTGAAACCGCATTGCGCAGTCATGAGAGAATGTGAGCAGTAAAGGCACAAAATGTCTTAGTGTTTGTGTGAAAGTAATTAGGCCTCCCGTACCCCCTTCAAGGGTCTCAGCAATCTCCCGGAGCATCCCGATTACACTTTGAGAACTACTGATCTAGAATAATTGCTAAAAGAATTATTCATGTGCCAGTACTTGGCTCATAATGTCTTTAGTAAATATTTATTGAAAGGGTGTGGACAAAATGATAAGAGTGCAACAGAAGCCTTGGAGAATAATAGTGTATGTGTATATGTATATTAAAAACATATGTTATATGTAGCATGTTATGTTATATATTAATATAACGTCTAATAGATGATTTATACTCTTTTAATATTTATTTCTAAGAATATATGATAGAACAATAATATGAACATTCTGCTTTAACTGGGGGGATTAGAAGATTAATATTCTCTGAATCACAAGCAGGCACTGCTGGAAGTTCACTAATAGTGCACTCCAGCAAAATGCCCACAGTTTATCTGGTGTTCCTTACCTATGTCCATGGACACAAAACTACATATAGAACTGCAGAACCTCTTACTGTCTTTTGAGATAGAAATGTATGGAGTAAAGGAAGCAAATAGTAAAGCAAGCCTAATAGGCTGGGGCTTGGCCCTAAAAACTGTTTCCTTATTTTCTTTGATAAATGAAGGTAAAAGGAATATTAAATCCATTTTGGGTTTGAAATTATAGACTAAAAGAATAGGTAAATTTGCTTTACTATCTTCACCCTGTAGTATAGAAAATGAGTCTTCAGTTTTTAGTAACATTGAATGTATCTGCCATTATTCAGGAATCGTGATTCATTAAATCATCAGTCAAAGCAAGCTCGGAGCTATTTCCCAAACATGGGAGACCCTGCTCGGCTTCTCTAAGCAACTGCATATTTTATTTTACTTTATTTTATTTTAGAGACAGAGTCTGTCTGTGTCATCCAGGCTGGAGTGCAGTGGCACAAACTTGGCTCACTACAACTTCTACCTCCCAGGTTCACGCGATTCTCCTGCCTTAGCCTACAAAGTAGCTGGGACTACAGGCGCCCGCCACCACGCCCAGCTAATTTTTTTTTTTTTTTGTATTTTTTTTTAGTAGAGATGGGGTTTCACTATGTTGGCCAGGCTGGTCTTGAACCCCTGACCTTGTGATCTCCCTGCCTCAGCCTCCCAAAGTGCTGGGATTACTGGCATGAGCCACCGTGCCTGGCTGCATATTTTATTTTTTTGGATTGCTAACGTGCTAAGTTCTATCCATAGCCAGATAGATATAGAAGGTTCATGGGCCAGTAGCTTTTCTTTACAGCGTTTTTTTGTTTGTTTGATTGCTTTTATCGTTGTGATTGTACAGCCAAGGATGATACTTGGTTCACAATAAAGTTTATTTTACATCATTTACTCTTTCATTTGTCTTGTAAATACTGTATTGTCAAGTGATAGAAATTTGTCTTACTAACCAAAATATTTCCTGCTAACCAGCCCCCTTTGTTTTAAGCCAATAGAATCCTCTTTTTTAAAAAATTCAAAGCTCATTCCAGGAGTCTATGGGGCATTCTTTTTGAACTGTAGCAATTCGTAATGCTCCCACTTTCTGGGGAGAAATGGTTGGAACACCAGAGATTAACCACTAAGATGCTTTGCTTTTTTTTTTTTTTTTTTTTGAAGAGCATAGCTCTAAATTTAAGAAATCAATTTAATAAAATGTGTAAATATATTTTCTGACAGATTTCTCCACATTTGTTTAATTTTACAAATTAAAAAATGGGTGTGACCAGGCGTGGTGGCTCACACCTGTAACCCCAGCACCAGCAGTTTGGGAGGCCGAGGCTGGTGGATCACC
The DNA here is from genome assembly GCF_009828535.3 of Hylobates moloch. Lineage (NCBI taxonomy): Eukaryota > Metazoa > Chordata > Mammalia > Primates > Hylobatidae > Hylobates > Hylobates moloch. The sequence goes on along the minus strand of NW_026652285.1, from coordinate 50,977,859 downwards.
AGAGGTTAAGAGTTCAAGACCAGCCTGGCCAGCATGGTGAAACCCCATCTCTACTAAAAATACAAAAATTAGCCAGGCGTGCCTGTAATCCCAGCTACTCAGGAGGCTGAGGCAGGAGAATCACTTGAGCCCAGGAGGTGGAGGTTGCTGTGAGCCAAGATCGTGCCACTGCACTCCAGCCTGGGTGACAGAGCAAGACTCTGTCTGAAAAAAAAAAAAAAAAAAAAAAAAGGTCCTGCCTTTCTTTTTAAATGCCAGGGAGACTGTATTAGAGCATTTTAATAGATCACTGAATTATATTACAATTTTAAACCTTAAGGGGAAGGCTTTTATTTTTATATCAGCATTTATTGAATTTGAATGTAGTTTCAACGAAAGACAAATTTTCACGTTGATAATAACACTTTTTTTTTTTTTTGATTCTTGTTCTTTCTCTTCCTAGTTTTCTCTTTCAATCTCATTAAAAAAAAAAAAGTTTTAGGGAAATGTAAGTTGTCCAAAATTATGAGTGATTTTTAGTGAATTTGGAAAGAGGCTTTTCATTCCATCTGTACTGAGACAGTAACCTCAGATTTGGGGCCTGGTATTTCAAAATCGTAAAAGCAAAGGATTGTTTTTGTGGGCTGTAAATGTAGAATGCTGTAGCTACTGGGAAAGTTAAACAGAAATCTAATTTATACTTTTCTCCCTTTCTGAACTGAGTTGCTAAAAGCACAGTTAACTCTCAGAGAGTTGTGCTGGACAGGGATGACCCTGTTGGTATGTGTTTGCTTTTTTCTCCCCTTAACAAGTAGAAAGAAAATAGTTCATTAAAACCTACTGGACCCTCACTTTTCAGCAAAGCTCGCTTCATTTCCAGTTTGTTTTGGAGTTTTGCTTGCATTCTCATTTTCACCTGGCTGTGTGCCTGGCTGGTCTCAGCCTTCCCCGGCTCCTTGAGCTTGCTGACTTCCTGAGCTTGAGTAGAGTTTAGGCCTCTGTCAGGGTACTCCTGCATGATGAGGCACTGGGAGTTTCCAAAAAAGATCATGACTTTGGGCACATTTCTTCATTGCCCTTACCTCTGGTTTTCTTAGCTATAAAATGAAGGTGTGGGACAAATATCTCTAAAACCCATCCGAAACTCTATTATTATTGTAACAGTAATAGTCCCTCACTTTGGACGGCTTGGTATAGGCCAGGAATCTGTGTAGTCTTATTTAGTCTTTAGAAACCCAGCAGGTGGGTTCCATTATTTTCTCCATTTTACAGATAAAGCTTTGAGAAATGGGTGTATTTCCGCAAGATCACAAAGCTACAAAGGAGAATAGTACTTTCTTTTCAAAATCTCCCTCTCTGAACTCTGACACCTACAAGGGATTGCTGATTCTTGACCAGTTTCTTAACTCACAGTGCCCTTGGGGCATTGACCTCTCCCAGGTAAAATGAGACATTTATAGTTAAGGGAATGCTGATTGAAACTTACACTATGATGGGGTGGATGGGTGTACTGAGATGCAAACTATACTTCACGAGTAAACAGCCACAGCCTGTCCTCCTTGGGAAAGAATGGCCTTATTAAGAGCAGCCACCAATGATGACAACAGGTATAGGTGGAGTTTTAGCTTCAGTTTGAGGGGATGGGGTGGAGAACTTATTCTCCAGGCATCTCTGGCTTTGCAGCTAGGATTCCTAACTCAGATTCCTAGCTCCTTACTCACCATTAGGGGAAGTTGCACTTTTGTTGCAACTTGCTTCGTTCATTGTTTTTCTCATGGTTTAAAATTTTTTCCCGCTTGAAATAAGCCTTCTTTTGGTTTCCTAATAATCATTTGCATTTTCTCTTCCTCTGAAATATAGCAGAGCAGAGAAGTCAGGCAAAATGGCCAGCAGACTGATTAGAGACAACTGGCACATCGTGGTCCTCAAGGCAGCTGGCTCAGCAGGCAGATTGGATTAGAACAAGCCTTCACACCCCCACAGGGGCTTGCTAGAAGCAAGTGCTGGAGGAGTCACCTACACAGCTTCACAGAGAGAATCTTTTTTCCCCTCCCAGTTCCAACCCTGAGAGTGTTTCTAAAGCTACAGAAATGCTAGTAGCTCTGAGCATCTTCTTGTGCTGGCTGTCTCTTTTTGTCAGTTGTTGTATTATTTGCTTCTCACCCAGAGCAGCCACCCATCCTGAGATTTTATCTGCAGTTAGAGAATCTCCCTCCATTTCTGTTTTGAGAGCATACTTATTGGTCAAAGACATCCTCTTCTCTTCAGTTAAACCTGTTTTTCTGAAATAACCAAAATCTTGAGAAGAATTTGAGAGCCTATGACAGTGTTAAATAAACTTGGCAGTTTCTACTTCATGAATTATCAAAACTACTTTGGTGGGCAATGGACAGGGAGCAGGGACTAGACAGTTTGGATTTGGAGTAAGTGGAGGAAGCAAAGATAGGGTGTGACCACATGGGACAGAGCACATTTTCCTAGACACCAAAAACCGATTGTACCCTAGTCCACAGACTCAGTGCAGAAGGAGGTATATTAAAACCCAAGCCCTATAATAGACACTGGGAATGCCAAAAGTGAGCAGAGTGGGCAGGGGGCAAGGGTTGAAAAATTACCTATAGGTTCAATGTTCACTAGCTGAGGGATGGATACACTAGAAGCCCAGTCCCCGCCAGTATGCCATATACCCATGTAAAAACATGCACATGTACTCCCTGAGTCTAAAATTAAAACAACAACAACACAGAACCTAAGATTTGGAGAAAAAAAAACTACCCCCTTTTTTCTCTGTAAGAAGTAACCACTGTTCCTCAGCCTACCTAGAAAAGCACTCTATTCTGATTCATGGTTTCTTTTCTCTAAATCAGGCAATGAGAATGAAGGTACATGAGGTGTCTGGATGTTTTTGATGCTGCTGTAACCATTTGGAGACTCCCATATAGGGCACAGTGTCACTTCTCTGGCCACTGGCAGAGGCTAGGCTAGCTGGGGACACACTGTGGAGAGAGTCAGGGTAAAGAGTGTTATTTATAGAGAGAAATGGAGAGATGGGACATCAGTTTTATTTCAGTTAACTGCTGGAACATGTCCCTACTTAAACTTCCAGCGACTATGTTTTTCCCCATAACTTAAACAATTTATTTCACTAATCACATCTGTTCTCTTGTAAGATGGTTTCTTGGGTTAGTAAGCTGTGAACTGAAGTGTTTGCATTTTGATTTTAAGAATTTGCTTTTTTTCTCAGAAGAGTGCTAACTCTGTTAGACATGGCTTTGATATATGTGTGTGGTAACAACAATAAACTTATTGGTATGGAAATCATGAGAATAAGTTAAATGCTCAGATAGTTTCCCTCAGAATCAGTAACATATTCCTGTGTATCTCATCTGCACAAGGGCACTTTAAAAATAGTTTATTACAAAAATAATTTAGAAAATACAGACAAGTGAAAAAGAAAAAAAATCCCATCAAGTGTCATTTCCTGATAGGCTTGTGAATACTTCTAAAATAGTATCTTTCTAGTTTTTTTTCCTATGCTTTTTTTCTATCTCACCAAAAATTGGATCTCAACACATCATTTTCATGAACCTCGTGGTGAATACCATTCCATGTCATTTGGCCATCTTCTCTAGCCCTGTGTTAGTGGCTGTGAACTTTCCGATTGTATATCTTTAAACAGCTTGCATAATCAACCCAGGTTGTTGGACATTTAGATTATCTCTGGTTGTTCACCAGTATAAGCAATGATGCAGTGAAATTCTTGAAAACCTTTTATCTTGCTTGTTTGCAACCTTTAGTTAAATTCCTAGAAGTGTAATTTGCTGGGTCAAAGGTTTTGCCAAACTGCCGTCCAGATGGCTTATTTTTTTAAGATTCTGGGTTCAATTTGGGTTATTTAAATATAAGATCTGGAACAGTAATTCTCATCTCCCATTTTATTTACCACTTTTCCTGTGTTTGGGGAAAGAGGAAAGAACCTCAAATCAACTCATATATCAGCAGGGTCTTCTGGTTTTCATAAAATTATGTATAAAGCTATGGCCATAAACTCATACTGCCGTTTTTTTATTTGATTGTTTGTATTTGTTTGTTTGTTTGAGGGGGAGGGAGTCTTGCTCTGTCTCCCGGGCTGTAGTGCAGTGGCTCGATCTCGGCTCACTGCAACCTCCGCCTTCCGGGTTCAAGCAATTCTCCTGCCGCAGCCTTCCAAGTAACTGGGACGACAGGCGCCCACCACCATGCCCAGCTGATTTTTGTACTTTTAGTAGAGACGGGGTTTCACCATGTTGGCCAGGTTGGTCTCGAACTCCTGACCTCAAGTGATCCGCCTGCCATGGCCTCCCAAAGTACTGGGATTATAGGCATAAGCCACCATGCCCAGCCCATAATGCCATTTAAAAGAATTTTTGGCAACTGATTCAGTCAGCAGCAGTTTTCAGACTTTGATCCTCTGTACACCTTTGGTTAATACCCATAAAAACTCAATGAAGGACAAGAATTGGGCAGAACACAGGTTGACTGAAAACACAGCTGTTCTGTTAAAAAATAATCAGCCAGCCAGGCATGGTGGCTCATGCCTGTAATCCCAGTGCTTCGGGAGGCCAAGGTTGAGGGACAGATTGAAGTCAGGAGTTCGAGGCCAGCCTGGGCAATATACTATAGCAAGCCCCCGTCTACAAAGAACAGAAAAATTAACTGAGCATGGTGGCATGTGCCTGTAGTCCCAGCTACTCGGGAGGCTGAGGTGAGTGGATCACTCAAGCCCAGGAGTTCAAGGCTGCAGTGAGCTATGATAGCGTTGCTGTACTCTAGTATGGGCAACAGAGCAAGACCCTGTCTCTTAATAATAATAATATTCAACCAATGGGACCCTTTTCATTTATTCACCAATGAGCTTTTGGCCCTGGCCGTGTGCCAGGCAGTGTTCGGGGTGCTTGGGATACATCAGTGAACAAACCAGACAGTGGTTCCCTGCCTTTGTGCAGCTGACATTGTAATGTGTGTCTGTGTAGGTGTGAATATATTGCCTAGGGGGGGGGGGGGGGGCGGCATAAAATAAATGATAAACATAATTTGTGTAGAAAAAGTTCTATATTATGGGAACAAAATAGATAGCAGTGTCAGGGGCTTGGGACATATACAGAATGAAGTAAGATGTCAGCCTCACTGAGATACTAGCATTTGGGCCAAGACCTCCAGTAGGTAGAGAGGGAGCATGCTAACTCATATGGTGAGCCTGGCAGGGATATGCTATGTTCCAGAACTTCAAGGTCTTCAAGCTATTTTTGCACACCCATAAGCATAAGCCCAGAAAATATTCAGTCCCAGTTCCTACTTTGCTCGTGGTCCTCTAAAGCACTGTCTTCAGCCTCAAACCTGTCATGCAGGGAAAGACCCTGGGAAGCATGTCCTTTCCATGCAGTGAAAAATGCAAAACACACTCCAGGCATAATCTGTATCAGCAGGGGCAAACTAACAGAAAATGAGTTGGTTCCAGAAGGAACAAAACATACTTCATGATGAATGCAAATTGTTTTTCACACTTAGCTAAATAGAATTTGGGATGTGGGGTGCCATGTGCAATTAATGAAATAGGCTTTCTCAAATGAAAATATACCACCCTGGGCCACATAATGAGACCCTGTCTCAGAAAAAAAAAAAAAAAAAAAATCATCCGGGTGTGGGGCACATATCTGTAGTCCCAGCCATTCAGGAGGTTGAGGTGGGAGGGTCGCTTGATCCCAGGAGTTCAAGGCTAAAGTGAGCTAGGATCACAACACTGCACTCCAGCCTTCCAGTTTAGGTGACAGAGTGAGACTCTGTTTCTAAAAAGAAAAGAAAATACGGTCCACCAAGATATCTTGACTTATTGACTGTCTTACCTGTGTGAGAAAAGGTATAAATAATTCCACCGGAGAGTGGAACTATAAACATTATTACAAATTCCTAAATACTAAAGGATCAGACAAGACATGTTTCTGAGCTCTTTCCTTTTTTATGGTAGGGAAACTAAGGCCCAGGCAGTTTAGTGAACAGTTCAGCTGCTTCTCACAGGAGGTCCCTCCTGGGGCCACAGTATTGCCATCAAGCTTCCTTGTTCATTAGAAGAGCTGATTGATTAATACATTTCTAAATACCATCAATTATGAGATAATTTCCTATCACCTTTCCTTGATGTGATAATTGATTTTCTACTCACTAATGTGCTGTGTGGCATGCTTGGACACTAAACAGATTACTGAACTTTGTAATTTTCTTGAAGAAAATGTAATGCACACATAATGAAAACCAGACAGGGGCTGTAAAATACAGCTAATTGGGATTTTCAAGCCTGGCCACATTTCAGAACCCAAAGGGCAGAATTTACTTTTAACCTTAGTGAACTGGTTAGGTGAGATTTTTCAGATATGGTCTATTTTCTTTCTAGCCACAGTCTAAGTCTTTCGGTTGAATCTCACTGTATCATATCTGCTTCTCAAGGGGCTACTTTGCAGTACTTTGCAAAGGCATTAGGTATAATTTTAAAAATATTTTAGGCCTTATTCACAAATATCCATTAGATATCAAGTGATTGCCAAGAAAATAATCAACAAAACTAGAAGATATGCCCTTGTAGTAAGTCTGGACAGATATTACTCATACGTCCAGTAAGAAAAATCCAGCATCGGCTGAGCATGGTGGCTCATGCCTGTAATCCCAGCACTTTGGGAAGCCAAGGTGGGCGGATCACTTGAGGTCAGGAGTTTGAGGCCAACATGGTGAAACCCCGAATCTACTAAAAATACAAAGCCGGATGTGGTGGCGGGTGCCTCTAATCCCAGCTACACTGGAGGCTGAGGCAGGAGAATCATTTGAACCCAGGAGGTGGAGGTTGCAGTGAACTTAGATAGCACCACTGCACTCCAGCCTGGGCCACAGAGTGAAGACTCCGTCTCAAAAAAAGAAAAAAATTAAAAAAGAAAAATCCACTATCCAGTAAGAACAATTTGTGGGTGACAGACAATTTTTTAAAAAATAGTCCTTTTTAAAATTACAATTAAAACTGCTGTCTTTTCCTGTATTTTCTTCTATTTTTCAGATGCTCTTAGTTCGTTTTTACTTTCCATGCTCATTTTCCTCATCTTTTTTTTTTTATTTTTTGGTTTTTAAAATTTGTTTGTTTTGTTTTTATGAGACAGAGGCTGGAGTGCAGTGGTACAATCTTGGCTCACTGCAACTTCCTCCTGAGTTCAAGCGATTCTCTTGCCTCAGCCTCTTGAGTAGCTGGGATTACAGGCATGTACCACCATGCTCGACTAATTTTTGTATTTTTGGTAGAGATGGGGTTTCATCATGTAGGCCAGGCTGGTCTCGAACTCTTGACCTCAAGTGACCCACCCACTTTGGCCTCCCAAAGTGCTGGGATTACAGTTGTGAGCCACCCTGCCTAGCCATTTTCTTCATCTTAACTGAAAATCTTATCCCAAATATCTTACCTTTCAAATGTCTATCTCAAATATTTAGTTTAAAAGCACCAAAACACATCTTAATTTTTACCCTCTTCTCTTTTTTTTTTTTTCCAGGAATCTTATTACCCGGTTTTCTTTAAATCAAATAATTATAGGTTGAAATAATCAAATAATTAGAGGTTGAAAAGTGCACCAACATATTAGGTGCATTTTATGGCCCAGGAAGTGTGTTGGCATTTTATATACAATGCAGTTCAATTTCAAAAATCCTATTTATTAGGTGTTATTAGGTGATATGATCATCTTAGAGATAAAGAATCCAGCCCAAGAAGATGAAATTGCCCAAGTCACAGATTTGTAAGGCACAGAGGTGGCATGTAAACCTTGGCTATTTTGAATTCATTCCTTTCTCTCTCCTCCCCTTTCTGCCATTACCCTGGGCCATTTTCCCTAGACTGAGTTTTAAAATTTTGAGTTGGATTGTAGGTTTTTTGTGTTTGGATTTCCAAAAAAAAAAAAACACCAAATACCTCTTCCACTTTTTTGCACAACTCCTACCAGAGAGTCGTCTCATATTCCTGGGAACTGGCAGTCAAGTTAGGGACTAAACAAAAACAGTAATTCATTCAACAATTATTTGTTGAACGTAATGCAACTAAAAACTCTGCCAGTTGCCAGCAGAATGAGACCTATCCTGTTCTATCTTCATGGAACACCCAGGCTAGTGGGAAAGAGGGACATGGTAATTAAAAGTGTGGTGTACAGTTCAAAGGGGAAGCAAATGGTGTTAGGGAAGAGGGCTAGACATTAAGTTTTAGTCAGTGGAGTGGACTGAAAATGCATTGGGCATTCGGGAATGGGAGTAGTTGGGGCAAACTTGTTGGAGGTACTAGAACTTGAACTGCAGGGCCATAAATAATTACAATAACAGAGAAATGAGCAATGCAGATGGGTCTGCATTGTTTGCCATGCAATTTAAACCCATTTTCTCCTGCCCTTGTCTCATAAAAATGGGTCATTCCTGTTAGCCAAGAAGAGATTATACTATTCAATCAAATTCTTATGAATTTGTTATTTTAAGTACAGAATGGGATCATATACTTCTACGTGAAAGTCAGTAATTAAAGTAGGTTATAGTAATTGTTTTCACACTCCTCCTCAAATAAAAAGCATAATTTGGTGGAAGATATACATTTATTACCCACCTATGTTTTTTCCCTAATTTGAAAAATAATACTGGAGTCTCAATAAATGTGCAGAACCCATGTTTGAAAATACGTGAACTTGTCTGTCAGCAATTCAGCTTCGATTTTCAAGTGTTCTTGAAAAGAACTGATGAGTTTCTACCTATTCTCATCATTACATGGGGTGGTAAAGGAGTTATTTCTGTTTCTGAGACTATTGTACTTAGTATTTATAATGCTAAAACAAAGTTCATGAAACACCAATAATAACCTTATAATGACAGTTTCTATGACATGGAATAGGGATTATAAACAAATTATATGAGTACAGAATATTTGAATATTCTTTGGGGAGAATTGGTTTACAAGACAAGCATTGGAGGCATTATTAGGTGTAGAAAAATGTGACAGAGTAATTGCAGCAGCCCATTCATTCGTAGGACTTTCTAATCGTTCTTAGGAACATCCCTATTGAAAATGGCTAGTCTCAAATGATTCCAAGTATGAGTTTTTTGGCTACTATGTTGAAAATCAATCTAGTTGAATGGATTTGTTATATTATATTTAATTGATGATAATAATAGATATGGCCACCTGTTTTAATTGATTTTTCCTCAGTTACTCTGTGTGGAGAATTTTGACCTTTTAAGGTTCTATTTTGTGGCTAAGAGGTAATGAAAGTTAAGTTGAGACTATCGCTGTTTTAGATAGTTCACACTCCTACAGCTGTCCACAGTTTTTAAATGCTTTCTCAGAGACTGGAGTTGAAGCCAGCTCACTGATTTATTACTGAGTGACCTGGGGCAAGTCCCGCTTTCTTCTTTTGTAAGTAGGGATCCTAATAATACTTACCATATAGGGTTATTGGGAGGCTCAAAGAGATAAGGATCAAATGAGAATTAATGTCCAGTGCTTAGCATAATGCCTGGCACCTAGGAAGCAAATCCCTTAATAAACAGTGGCTGAAAACAATGGATTTAGGGCAATCCTGTAAAGGAGATATGTTTGCTTATCCTCATTTTAGGGTTAAAACAGCAGCAACAACAATTATAATAAGTCCCTTTTATCCAGCAGGTAAAGTGCCAAGTGCTCTATGTACATTACTGTATTTCATTTGCTCTTTATAACTACGGTAAAAAGGAAATTTGTTGTCATTCCGTGGAATAGAGTGATTAAGCAACTTGCCTAAACTCCCCCAGACAGGGATGCAGTTGGTGCTAGAAAGTTAACCCAGGCCTGGCTGACAAGGCCTCGTTCTCCATCAGCTGGTCAAAGGAACAGGAGCTCTGCATCCTGTCCTGCTCAGTAGAGGAGGAAAGGAGACAGCTCCTCCTGGGAATCTAGAGGAATTTGCATTCTCTGCCTAAGCTGGCTTGGGGCCAGCTTTGTGGAATCCTGGTGCCAGTTCTTTTTCTGCTTCAGGGGCTATTTTTTTAAAAAAAAGTCAGTAGTTATATTTTATGTTTACCAATAGATTTATATAGCAAATGATATTTGTTTTTTATTTAAAGCCACAATATCAAGTGTCTTTTTAAAATATAAATAATAATCCTCATGGTATGCAGATGTAGCAGAAAATTGTGCAGGTGGTATTTGGGCAACTGGATTTTGGGAAATGCTGCTGCATGTCATGCACCTCTCCATAGGTAGGTTTTTCCCCTTTATTTTCTCCCTCTTTTCAGCAAAACTCTCCCCTCTAGTTTCCCACTGAAAAATAGCAATGGTAAGTTAAACTAGTTAGTCTGATCATGGTGTGGGCAATGGGTGGTTGGGTTAAGATTCTTATTTCATTTGACTTGTCCCTCAAGGCCTTCTTGTTATGTCAGTAACTTTGAGTAATTCCCATTGGATGCATGCTTGAAGTATAAAGGGATGCCTTTAGCATTGTGGCTTCTGTGATTCTCCTAATTTCCAGGAAAAGGGCGACCAACTCATGAGCTCAAATTCTGAAGCTCTTTAGTGGCATTAAACCTGGCTCTGATCTATGAAAGTGGACATTCCCAAGGTGTTTTTCCCATTCCTGAGAGCTCTGTGGAGATCATATTTGCATGAAGCAAATCCATAAAGTCATCAGCAGATAAGTAGATGGACCTGCCTGTGGTGAACACCCAGGCTTTCAACCTAATAGTTTGTTGGCCTGGCTGGTGGTTCCTGCTGAAAATCTTTGGGGATAATTAGGACAGCTGACTGTTGCTGAGCCAGATAAAAAGTTAAATTATATTTACGTTTACACTTATTCCAATGGCAAAGATGTGGACTCGTGTAACTTCTTGCCTTTGACTAAAGAGGTTCATTTAGTTTGTGTAAAGGATTTAATTTCTTAAAAAATTATGTTGTTTAATTTCATTCTAGTAGTTCTAGGATGCAGGGTAACCAGCCGACCATCTTTAGATTTGAGGAGTATGACGGAAGTTAGTTATCAGAGCAATGATGAAGTCATCTCTTATATTCTCCTTTGCATTTAGCATGCTGTTTACTCAAGCCTAACCAGACAATTTGGTTTTCAGAATCTCAATGGGTGAAATAAATTACACTGAGCCAGTTAGAGGTGGGAGGGTTCTTCACTGTCTCATCACCAACCCCAACCCCTTCTGCTTGGTTATGACCTTTCCTTCATCTGAGAGGGTTATTTTAAACTTTAGGTAAGGCCATGTGAGGTGGCTCACATGTGTAATCCCAGCACTTTAGGTGGCCAAGACAGGAGCATTGCTTGAGTGCAGGACTTCAAGAACTAGCCTGTCCAACATGGCGAAACCTCTACTAAAAATTCAAAAAATTAGTTAAGCATGGTGGCACACACCTGTATTCCCAGCTACTTCGGAGGCTGAGGTGGGAGGATCACTTAAGCCCGGGTGGTGGAGGTTGTGGTGAGCCATGATCACGCTGTGACACTCCAACCTAGATGACAGAGTGAGACTGTGTCTCAGAAAAAGAAAAAAAATTTAGTTGAGTTGCTTAGCCTAGTTGTCCTGAATGTAAGTAGACATGGCAGCTTCCAGAATTCAAGGGATTTTGAGGGACATGGGGAAGGATTGTTGCCCCAAATTCTCTCTCTAGACTCCTTGAAATGACCAGTTCCTTTCTTTTGAAGCTCCTGGTATCTAATTTTATCTGCAAATTCCTAGGCTAGTGGGTTAAAATAGAACAGATTGAGATGGGGTGGGAGATATGAGGAGGTGGGAGATATGAGGAGGTGGAAGAAGAATGTCTTGGAACGTGGGCCAGTGCCCCAAGAGTTCATGTCTAGGCCAGAAATAGGTAGGAGGTTTCATAGAAGACAAGTTGGACCAGGAGGAAAGACTCGCTTTACCTTTTTTATGGACTTACCCAAGGGAAGCCCAAGCCTGATAAGCTGTGTGAAGTACCCGTCACAGACTACCTGTGTTCTGTACTTTTTTTTTTTTAATTTTTTTTGCACACAAAACAATAAACATTTTCTAAAAATACATGCAAACAAAAAGATGCATATCAAACATTAGTAAGGTTGCACATGGGAAGACGGGGAATAGAAATGGGGAGTGGGAATTAAAGAAAATAAATGAGAGAGGGACTTTATACGGATCAGTGATAATAACTCAATCCTCTATTTGACAAAGAAGAAGAAGGAAGACGAAGAAAAAGAAAGTGGGGTAAAGGATCAGAAAGGGAGGAAAATAGAAAAAATTAGAGTATGACTCCAGGGTAGACCTGTTTTGTTGTCACTGGGTTGGTTGGTTGTTTTGTCTGTTGTATTTTTCATATGTTTCGCCATGTTGGCCAGATTGGTCTCGAACTCCTAGCCTGAAGTGATCAACCCACCTCGGCCCCCCAGAGTGCCGGGACCACAGGCGTGAGCCACCACGTCCAGCCCCCACATTGCTTCTGGCCTCCGTGGTAGACCTCCCAGACGGGGCGGCCGGGCAGAGGCGCTCCTCACTTCTTCCCAGACGGGGCGGCCGGGCAGAGGCGCTCCTCACTTCCCAGACGATGGGTGGCCGGGCAGAGGCGCTCCTCATTTCCCAGACAGGGCGGCCGGGCAGAGGGGCAGACGAGCAGAGACGCTCCCCACCTCCCAGAAGGGGTGGCGGCCAGGCAGGGGCTGCAATCCCAGCACCCTGGGAGGCCAAGGCAGGCGGCTGGGAGGCGGAGGCTGCAGCGAGCCAAGACCACGCCACCGCATTCCAGCCCGGGCAACACCGAGCACCGAGTGAGCGAGACTCCGTCTGCAGTCCCAGCACCCTGGGAGGCCGAGGCGGGCAGAGCACTCGGGGTCAGGAGCTGGAGACCAGCGTGGCCAACATGGCGAAACCGCGCCTGCAGCCAAAGGAGAAAAAGCGGGCAGCGGTGGTGGTGGCCGCGCTGGCAAACCCAGGCAGCCCGCGGGGCTGGACAGCAGGGAGCCGACTAGATTGCAGCCTGGGCCCCAGAGGGAAAGAAAGAGAGAGAGAGAGAGAGAGAGGGAGAGGGAGGGAGGGAGGGAGGAAGGAAGGAAGGAAGGAAGGCAGGCAGGCAGGCAGGCAGGCAGGCAGGAAGGCAGGCAGGCAGGCAGGCAGGCAGGCAGGCAGGCAGGCAGGCACCTGTGTTCTGTACTTATGAAAAAGGAATGACAAGAAGGCTTTAGATATATTTTTCTTTCTTTCTTTCTTTTTTTTTTTTTGAGACAGAGTTTCGCTCTTGTTGCCCAGGTGGAGTGCAATGGTGCGATCGCACCTCACTGTAACCTCTACCTCCCGGGTTCAAACGATCCTCCTACCTCAGCCTCCCGAGTAGCTGGGATTACAGGCATGCACCACCACGCCCGGCTAATTTTGTATTTCTAGTAGAGACGGGGTTTCTCCGTGTTGGCCAGGCTGGTCTTGAACTCCCGACCTCAGGTGATTCCCCCGCCTCGGCCTCCCAAAGTGCTGGGATTACAGGCGTGAGCCACTGCGCCCGACAAAGGCTTTAGATATGTTAATGAGAACTACCATGATCATGAAATCTGAATGCAAATGCGATAGGTGTTTCATTTGCGTGCTTAATTCACTCATTGCGTATGCACAGAGCTGCTTTTGGATATCTTGCTTCCCCTCGTTGCCTGGCCCAGAAGCAGTGTTGTGGCCAACTTTTGCTGTCTTTCTCCAGGTATCATTTCTTCTTCCCTGGCTACCCACTGCCAGTCTTTCCCACCCCTTCCTCCCCCTTTTTACTTCTTCCTACCCTTTCCTTATGATTTCTCAGGAGCTGTCACTGAAACAAGGACACCTGCCAAAAATGCCTAAATACATTATTTACAGTAAGGAGATCAGCTTATTGATTGGATTTCTATATATGCTTTCATGTGGGGTCAAATTTTCAACTCCTGAGAACACTGCAAGTAAATATAAAACAAATAGGCATTTTTGCTATTAGCCCTATTAGAGAATACATAAGCATTTATTCCCCTTGGGGGTAAAGTTAAGCCTAAAAAATGATAAGAAATATAATAATGTAATGAGGTTTGTTTCCTTTTTGTGCCCAACCACCTAGTAGGTATTGGCTGTTCTACCTTGCATGTGCAAACAGATGAAGATACTTCATTGTGCTAGTAAACATCTGTTTGCCACCATTATTACAGTTCTGTTTCTATTCTTCAGCTAGCTTCAGTTAAGTGGGGTGTTTGTTGTAACATCTTGAAGATTAGACCCCAGGGGATGAATACAAAATCTTACTGTATTATACTTTCCAATACATTCTCTTTCCAGCAAAACAAATTTGCTTGCTAATCCTTCCCTCTAGTGTCTTTGTGGGAACATTCTCATGACCTACAATATCCTCTTATTTTCCGCCAAGCCAGATCTTCCTTCTGCCAGACTCCACCTTGGAGTTTCTGTTTTTCCTTTCAAATTTTCTTACCCAGGGAGAGTGCACTATCAGTTTGTAAAACCTTCAGGTGTATTGTGTTGGTTTCTATGTGTACTTAAGCCCCTTTCTGTGTATTGTATCCCTAAAGAGGCTGGTATGCTATTAAAAATACAGAAACAGGAGTCAGAAACCCTGAGAGTTTTGGTGTGTGAACTTGGACTTTGTCTTTGTTTCTCTGGGCTTCAGCGTTTACATCTGTGAAATGGAAGATAATCTCTTCCATGCCAGTCACACACATTCATGGTCAAGAACTATGTGCTGAGATGTGTTAAAATGTGCTTTGTATTCTACACCCTGTTATGAAATATATGTTTGTATTGTGGGTTTCTTGGAGGCAGGAACAGTTTTTTATACAGTAGAGCTGTATATTACAAATTTATATGTATATTAATTATAATTTAGCACATGGTAAATTCAGGTTACACATTGTGTTCCCTCCGAAGCTAAACCTTGGCTTCCATTGCCCCAGGGAAGGGAAAGCTACAGTTGAGATGCTAACAGAAACAAAAGAAATGATTATTTTTTGGCTTCTAAGCTTCCAAGAACTCAGATCCTAGTAGTTTAATGGTAATTTGACAGTGATGTTAGGAATTTTCACATAATGGTAATTTGACCATATGTAATGTTTAAGTGCTGCTTTACAACCAAACAACAATGCATTTGCACTGCATATTGTGTAGTTGCAATTACTTAGCTCAGTGCTGAGTGGATGTTCAAGAAATATTGAATAGCATATAATAAAATATGGTAAGAAGGTATAAGAATTCAGCAAACAAATGATAGCATTTGCCATTCAGGAAATTTTAGATGCACATGCTACCTATTATTTGATTTGGAAGAACTGCTAAAACATATCTTATTAGCCCTGGAATAAGGGTTTGGATTCCGTATACATGAGATAATAATTTAGGGCATAGCAGTGTTTTGTCCAAAGTTTCAGTCTCTGCCCTTATGCCCTTGCATATGGTCATTTATGAAACCATACCTCTCCCTCACCCCATGAAAATCCAAATACTGCACAATCAAAAGAATATTAAGTTGTTGTGTAGGAGGATTTTTCTGTTATGCCACTTGTCCACTTAGGTAGTAAAATTCTGCAATTCTATTATAGATCAGCAAAGAGTGATGTTTTTATGGTACGCTTTGAGCAACTGACACATCCTTATTGCTGCATCTGGGAGCTGCTGGTGGAACAAAGCATGGTGAGGATATGGGGAGGAAGCCACCAAGAGGCAGCATTTAAATACCTGACCTTTGAAGGGATTAAAAGGGATATTATTAAAAGGGATATTAAAAAGGATATTAAAAGGGATCAGAAAAGCCCACCACTGTTGAGGATCTCTGAGATTTCGTAACAGATCATCCCACCTTTGTACCCCTAAAAAACAAAACACAAAGCATGTCTGTGATTTAGAGAAGCAAGGAGTAATTTAAACCAGTCTGGGTGTTTTGAAAATCACCTTTCTCAGCTCTATATTTAATCTGTCTCACCTGAGTAGACTCCTGGGCTGGCTACTCTTAGCCCTGGATCCTAAGTAATGAGCAGTAATTGTGATTTGGAAAGAGTTCAGTGCTGGGTAAAGGACTGTTTATCTTCCGGAGAATCCAGAGGACTATACCTTAAGAAAATAGTCCTATAGACTACATCTTAAGAAAATTGTCAACTAGATTTTAGTTTCTTTAGCTACCATGTGTAATTGTAATATGGATTATGTTAGAGGCAGTCATAACTAACCTTTAAAAATGTTAAATTAACTTTATTTGAAATATAATTTGCATTGAATAAAATGTTGCCTTTTCCAGTGTATACTGTGAGGTGTTATGACAAATGTATGAACCGTGCACCCACCACTACCATTAGCATGTAGAACATTTCTATAACCCTGAAAAGTTCCCATGTTCATTATGGTTAGTCTCCCATCCCTAGACAACTAATTGCTTTCTGTGATGACAGATTCATTTTGCCTGTTCTCAAATTCCATAGGAATGGAATCTCATAGTATCTATCATTTGTGTTTGGCTTCTTATATTCAACATAGTGTTTTTGAGGTGTTTTTTTTTTTTTTTAATGTGCTTGTATCAGTTTATTTGCCTTTTTTATTGGTTGGTAGTATTTTATTTGGAATGTACCATAATTTATCCATTCACCTCTTGATGGACATTTGAGTTGTTTGTCATTTTTGACAAAAACAAGTATTTATCTCAAGAGGAATGTGACTGGAGTGAGACCTAGCCATTGGTAGGTAAAAAACTAGCACCAA
The DNA here is from genome assembly GCF_009828535.3 of Hylobates moloch. NCBI lineage: Eukaryota > Metazoa > Chordata > Mammalia > Primates > Hylobatidae > Hylobates > Hylobates moloch. The sequence continues at coordinate 50,961,125 of NW_026652285.1, read as the reverse complement.
AAGCGGGGCACGGTGGCTCAAGCCTGTAATCCCAGCACTTTGGGAGGCCAAGGCGGGCAGATCACGAGGCCAGGAGATTGAGACCATCCTGGCTAACACGGTGAAACCCCGTCTCTACTAAAAATACAAAAAATTAGCCAGGGTGTCTTGGCAGGTGCCTGTAGTCCCAGCTACAGGCTGAGGCAGGAGAATGGCGTGAACCAGGGAGGCGGAGCTTGCAGTGAGCTGAGATGGCGCCACTGCACTCCAGCCTGGGTGACAAAGCGAGACTCTGTCTCAAAAACAAACAAACAAACAAACAAACAAAACTAGCACCAAAAAAAGGCATCAAGCTTTCTTGAGGTTTCAAACTGCTTCCTGTAACCTCATTTATATGTAACAAATATCAATATCTCATAACTAAATTATCCCCAAAAGAAATTACTCAAAGATTCTCTATTAGTTGATAAAGCTCCTGTAGCCTTCTCAATGTATATCACTTTTTGTCTCCGTCTTGAAAACTGTTACATCAGCGTACTCGTTTATTATCTTATTTAAAAGAACCAGGTGATAAATGGAAGCAGTTATTTTTCCTATTATTCTAGCTATGTTTCTGATTGCAGGTGATTCAAAGACCTCAAAGAGAAAGTCCCTATTATGAAGGCATTATCTAGAAGAGAATCTATGTCTATACACATGTAGATATAAACATAAATTTTTCACATACTCATCCATTTACCTATAAAATTAAAAATTCTAAATATTGTCAGAGTTCAATGTAGCTGCATGGCCAGAAAAGGCTAGTAGGAAAGGGGAACTTGTGTCAGACTTTGAGGACTGCAGAGTGGGGAAGGCATTCCCAGAAGGAGATGGGTTTGACTACAGGCAGGGCAATGAGGACCACTTAGAGGAGAGTAAATCAGGGCAGCAGATCGTAAAATTATGTAGGTAGGAAGTGGCCAAATTAAGGAGTATTTTATAGGCTGCATTTTGAAGTTTGGATTTTATCCTAGAAGCATTTGAAACTAGCTACGAATTTTTCTAGAGAATGATGATGTTATTAGAGTAGTATTTAGGAAGGTCTCATTCCTATCCTCTTTACATTTATATATAGCAAATATGGCTGTTTACCAATTCTGGTAACTAAATTATCCCAAGAAGGAATAATTCAAAATTCTGCATAAGCTGATTACATTTATTTAACCTTTTTAACACAAAAGATTGTTTTCCTATATTCCCGGTAAGCGTAGGAAACCATGACTTGTTAATTTCATCAATATTCTTCCGATATTTTCTCCTTATGCACTGAGGTTGGGGCTAGTTTTTTCCACTGAAACGAAAATGGCTCAAAATTGAAGAAGCAGAGAAAACATAATCTTTTTATTTCATTTAATCAGTTTTGTCCTGCTAATTAGACAGCTAAGTTTCCCCTCTAGAATGTCAATTTTTTGTTTTTTCCTATTGAAATGATGATAGAATGAATAATTACTTACATGATTAGTGTAGAGATCAAAATTTTATATAAATAAATATTACAAAGACAATAGAGAGACAGTTGAAATAGTGTTGTTCATGATATGAAATATATTGACAGAGTCCCTAAATATAACTTGTCCCCTGGTATTTAGCATTTATATTTCTTCCCCCCACCCCTTCCCCTGCAAGACAGAGTCTTGCTCTGTTGCTCAGGCTAAAGTGCAGTGGCGTGATCTCGGCTCACTGCAACTTCTGCCTGCCAGGTTCCAGCAATTCTCTTGCCTCAGCCTCCCACGTAGCTGGGATTACAGGCATGCACCACTACGCCTGGCTGATTTTTTTTTTTCTTTTTTGGTTTTTTGTTTGTTTGTTTTGAGATGGAGTCTCGCTGTGTCACCAGGCTGGAGTGCAGTGGCCCGATCTCGGCTCACCGCAACCTCCGCCTCCTGGGTTCAAGTGATCCTCCTGCGTCAGCCTCCCGAGTAGCTAGATTACAGGCACGTGCCACCACACCCAGCTAATTTTTGTATTTTTAGTAGAGATGGGATTTCACTATGTTGGCCAGGATGGTCTCGATCTCTTGACCTTGTGACCAGCCAGCCTCTGCCTCCCAAAGTGCTGGGATTACAGGCGTAAACCATTGCTCCCGGCCAAGCATTCATATTTCTCAAAGAGTTAAATTTTATATCTAAAGCTGATTTTGGGAAATGTCATCATTCCAGAAGAAATTTAATAAACTGCTTCCTTATTAAAGGTAAGTCCATTAATCAAACTATGCCACAAATCATTAAATATCCTCTGATTCATGATTCATAATGTTTGGTCTATTTCAACAAGGGTTGGCCTTTTGCTTGAAAAGGATTATTGCACATGTACAAAATGTGACCATTAATATTGAACACCAAGAATGTTTGTATTGGATGGAGTAGGTTATTTTGAAAAGTGTAACCATTTGCTATTATTTCTATTACTAAGTATATGTCTGTTGTTTAGCATACACAGAGGAATACTATATTCATATGCTATATGCTGTGATATACACATGTACTTATAAAGTCTAAAGTATATTCCAGTATATGCCGATGCTTCTCCTTATTGCATCTATGACAAGGGATGATCACAGATGCATATAATTGACTACCCTTAAGCAAAATTGGCTCTACTGAGGTCAGGGAGGGCCGATATTTATGCTGGTGGGCTGGTAAATTTTACATTGCAAAGCTAAATCATTTGTCAAGTTTGATAAGTTGTTTATGCTCATAACATATTTGAGTTCTTCTAAAGGGGATTAATGACGATGTGGCCTTTGAAAAGCTTTATTCCTGCATGTCCTTTTACACCTGTCTCTAGTCCTCTTCCATAATACCGTGGTTGGGAATAATCCATATTGAATGGGCCAGCTCTTAATGGCGTGCAACCTCACTACTTAGAAAGGACTGCAGTTGAGAGTCTAGATTGTTCTCTTGCACATATGTACTTGCATGTGATGCTTCCATACACAGTTACTGTTGCTGTTCCTGAGGGCTGCATACAGAAGGATTGGTGCCTGGATTTAAGCCCAAGCATGCCCTCCTTCTGCTTGACTTTACTCCATTCACACACTTTGGAGTTTGTTTCAGATGAGTATATAATCTTAATAAATTATGATTTGACTGCAAAATTTTAAATCAATCACTTAATAATGTTTTATTAAGACTCTACCATATATTTAGGGCACAGCCCTGGTCCTTTTTGGAAATCTTTAATTTTTTTTTTATACTTGCCTTGATCCAAGAGGATTTTAAGTGGTTTACAAGGAGCACAGTAATATAAGTTGGAAGTATTATAGTTTAGTAAAGGAAAACAGTAATTTGGGGATCTGGTTCAGGCTTCTACAGAATTTTTCATTTAGTTGAGGGAATACAAATGAATTTTTCAAACAATAAAAAAAAGTCCTCTGTTGATCGGCTCCAGTGAGTAGCACAGTGAGCGCTCTTTCAGAGTCCAGGAGAGTTCCCAAGGTGGGGGGAGGTGGGGGCCAGGGGCATTGTAGCTGGGATGCTCAGGCAAAGAGATGGAGTTTGAGCTGCTTCTTAAAGTGAAGCGTAGGGAAGATGATATAATCGATCTCTGAACAGTGATAAATGTAGAAAGGATGTTCAGAATACACTCTGTCTTACTAAAGGAGCTCTGTTTTCAACTGGTACATTTTTCATGCTCAGTAACTACCTACTTTAAAATTCAGTAGGGAAACATCTTTTTAATTCTCAGTTTAAGATGCAAAGCATAAATATATTTCTTTAAAGACAGTACATTAATTAACTATAGAAAATAATAAACTCCAGATGACGACTATCTTTTAATAAAAATAATAACTTTATATACCTTCATTTAAAAAGTTTGTATTTTAATTTAGACAAAATATTGGCCAAATTTTATAGCAGCTAATTTCCAAGCTTTTATTTATTTTCAACTCAAGATAGTGTTGTTTAATTTACATTTCAAGAACTACTCACTTGTTATTTTTATATTCTTTTTATAACTCATTGCTGTATGCATCTAAAGTTACTGTGTGAAATTTCTAGAGAAGTACTCCTGATTGGGTTATTTTGTCCATCAGTATGATTAGTACATGCAACTGATAATTTGGTTATTTGCTCAGCTATAGCTTTTGGTAAAGACTGACAAGATATCACAAGTAACCCTCTTAGCTGTGATGATTTGGTTTAGTTTTAATTTTTAATTTTTTATTATTTATTTATTTTTTGAGACAGTACTCAGCTCACTGCAACGTCCGCCTCCTGGGTTCAAGCCATTCTCTTGCCTCAGCCTCCCAAGTAGCTGGGATTACAGGCACCCGCCACCACACCCGGCTAATTTTTGTATTTTAATAGAGATGGGGCTTCACTATGTTGGCCGGGCTGGTCTCGAGCTCCTGACCTCGAATGATCTGCCTGCCTTGGCCTACCAAAGTGCTGGGATTACAGGTGTGAGCCACCACACCCGGCCTAAATTTTTATTTTTTTTTACATCACTGCCCAACTTTATTCTACCAGCTAGTGATAAATATTATGAAGCAGAATTCATCAAGTATGGTTGCTTCTTTCTTTCTAGAAATATTAGAATGAAACACAATTGTCTGTGTCCTCACTGAACTTCAGGTAAACATCTATTATAGCAACTTTCTCAGTTTAATATCTGTTCCTCTTCTAAACAGTAAGCTCTTCAAGGATAGGGATACTGTTATCTTAATCGTTAGGTATCTTAATCATTATATTCCTAGGACTGGAAACTGTAGCCAGCACAGAGTAAATCTTTAGTAACCATTGACTCAGTGAAAGCTTTAGTGAGCATTGCTACAACTAATTATAATCAGCCTCACCCAACTCTGTATTACCATTTTGCAGTACTTGCTGACTCAGTACTTCATAGACTCATACAACACGAGAGATGGAGTGATTTTTAAGGTGACCTAATTTCCTTTTTTACGAATGGAAGAAAGCTGAGATCCAGAGAAAGGATTGACTTGCCACGGGACAGAGAGGCTGTGACTGGCAGAGCTGGGCCTGGAACTCTGAGCACCTTGTGGTCAGGCCTGTTCTTAGCCACTCCTTGCTACTGCTTACTGACCACTCAGTCACCTCTCTCTAGCAGTTAAACTTGTCACGTGGTTAGTGATGCTGCTCTTTACACATAACAGCTCCATGGTCTTTGCTCCTTGGTATTTACAATGTTTAATTGAGTTGCTTTGAGATAACATTTTTCTGACAAAGGCTGATATCTAACCTAGTCAGAAATTTCCTAAAGTTTCAGGATACAGATTATATGATACAGATAGCTTTCTTACTGCATGGGTTTAGTAATTTCATAAAATCACATAGGTAAGGATGAGAAAAATGACCCTTTATTCCCATAATACTGTAAGTCACATGTAGTTTCTTGTGTGAATATCAATTCTGAAAAAAGCATGCACCAAATGCCATCATTTCTAACTGACTTTATACTGACTCTTGATTTGATGATTGGCCTCAGTGGCCTTTCAGTTAGGAAAGGAAGTATGGAAGAGCAGAGTGAGCTGTTTGTTAAAAGAAATTCATAGATTACTGACAAATGTGGAGTCATTCTAGGTTTTAATAAATTTGGCTCCATTTGCAGCTTAGGGTGAAAAGGGGTTAATTTTCTTTTAGTAGGTGAAAAGGTGTTAATTTTCTTTTTGATGGGGAAAAAGCCAAATGATAAGGTAGGAGGGATACGTGATTCCAAATTCCAACAAGGGCACACTCAAAATACCCTAGAGTAGGGTTTAAAGAAGCTGTCTCCAAAGGCATGGGTACGGGAACCACCAAGGAGATTTCATGATGTGGTAGAAGACAATTTGTTTCCTCCCCAGGCCTGAAAGGAGAACAGTGAACAGAACCAGAAAAGAGTGTGTTCATTTCTTATTGCTGCTGTAACGTATTACCTCAAGTTTAGTAACTTAAACCTTTGGAGACGTCTGGAGGTCAGAAGTATGAACTGGTCTTACTGGCCAAAACCCAAGTGTCACTGGGGCTACATTCTTTTCTTGGAGGCTCTAGGAGAGTGTCCGTTTTCTTGTCTTTTCCAGGATGGTCGCACATGCATTCCTTGGCTTGTGTCCTGTTACTCCATCCTCCCAGGCAGCAGCAGGGGTCAGGTCCATCTCACTTTGCATCACTCTGACCTCCTCTGCCTCCTTCAACTTTAAGGACACTTGTAATTACATTGGGCCCACTTGGATAATCCAGGCTAACCTCCTTATCTTAAAGTCAGCTGATCAGCCACAATAATGTCATCTGCAACCTTCCCTTTGCTATGTAAAGCAACTCTTATGGTTTGGATATGGTTTGTTTGGCCTTGCCAAGTCTCATGTTGAAATTTGACCCCAAGTGTTGGAGGTGGACCAGCCTAATGGGAGGTGTTTGGGTCATGGGAGCGGATCCCTTATGAATGGCTTGGTTTCTTCCTCCAGTAGTGAGTGCATTCTCTCTCTGTTAGTCCCTGAGAGAACTAATAGTTAAAAAAAAAAAAAAAAAAAAAAAAAGCCTAGCACCTTCCTCCCCTCTTTCTTCCTTCCTCTCTTGCCATGTGGTGCCTGCTTCCCTTTGCCTTCTGCCATGAGTAGAAGCAGCCTGAGGTCCTCCCCAGATGTAGATGCTGGTGCCGTGCTTCTTGTACAGTCTGCAGAACTATGAGCCAAATAAATCTCTTTTCTTTATAAATTATCCAGTGATGTGGTTTGGCTGTGTCCCCACCCAAATCTCATCTTGAATTCCTACGTGTTGTGGGAGGGACCCAGTGGTAGGTAATTGAATCATGGTGGCAGGTCTTTCCCCTGCTATTCTCGTGATCATGAATAAGTCTCATGAGATCTGATGGTTTTAAACACAGGAGTTTCCCTGCACAAGCTCTTTCTCTCTGCCTGCTGCCAGCCATGTAAGACATAACTTGCTCCTCCTTGCCTTCCATCATGGTTGCGAGGGCTCCCCAGCCACGTGGAACTGTAAGTCCATTAAACCTCTTTCTTTTCTAAATGGCCAAGTCTCGAATATGTCTTTATCAGCAGCATGAAATGGACTATTACAGTAAATTGGTACCAATAGAGTGGGGCACTGCTGACAAGATACCCAAAAATATGAAAGTGACTTTGGAACTGGGTAATAGGCAGAGGTAGGAACAGTTCGGAGGGCCCAGAATTAGACGGGAAAATGTAGGAAAGTTTGGAACTCCTTGGAGACTTGTTGAATGACTTTGACCAAAATGCAGATAATTATGTGGACAATGAAATCCAGGCTGAGGTGGTCTCAGATGGAGATGAGGAACTTGTTGGGAACTGGAGCAAAGGTGACTCTTGTTATGTTTTAACAAAGAGCCTGGCAGCGTTTTGCCCCTGCCCTAGAGATTTGTGGAACTTTGAACTTGAGAGAGATGATTTAGAGTATCTGGTAGAAGAAATTTCTTTCTTTCTCTCCCTTCCTCCCTCCCTCCCTCCCTCCCTTCCTTCCTTCCTTCCTTCCTTCGAGTTTCATTCTTGTTGCCCAGGCTGGAGCACAATGGTGCAATCTCAGCTCACTGCAACCTCTGCCTCCCGGGTTCAAGCAGTTCTCCTGCCTCAGCCTCCCAAGTAGCTGGGATTACAGGCATGTGCCACCACACCTGGCTAATTTTGTTTTTAGTAGATAGGGTTTCTCCACGTTGGTCAGACTGGTCTCAAACTCCTGACCTCGATCCTCCTGCCTCAGCATCCCAAAGTGCTGGGATTAAAGGCGTGAGCCACCGTGTCTGGCAGAAGAAATTTCTAAGCAGCAAAGCCTTCAAGAGGTGACTTGGGTCCTGTTAAAGGCATTCAGTTTTATAAGGGAAGCAGAGCATAAAAGTTCAGAAAATTTGTAGTCTGACAATGTGATAGAAAAGAAAATTCCATTTTATGAGGGGAAATTCAAGCCAGCTGCAGAAATTTGCATAAGTAACGAGGAACCAAATGTTAATCCCCAAGACAATGGGGAAAATGTTTCCAGGCATGTCAGAGACCTTTTCAGCACCCCCTCCTATAACAAACCTGGAGGTTTAGGAGGGAAAAATGGTTCCTGGCCCAGGGTCCCTCTGCTGTTTGCACCCTAGGAACTTGGTGCCCTGTATCCCAGCTGCTCCGCTAGTAGCTGAAAGGGGCCAAGGTACCACTTGGGATGTGGCTTCAGAGGGTGACAGCCCCAAACCTTGGCAGCTTCCACATAGTATTAGCCTGCATGTGCCCAGAAGTCAAGAATTGAGGTTTGGGAACCTCCACCTAGATTTCAGAGGATGTATAGAAATGCCTGGATGCCGAGGCAGAAGTTTGCTGCAGGGGTGGGGCCCTCATGGAGAACCTCTCCTAGGGCAGGGAGGAAGGGAAATGTGAGGTTGGAGCCCCCACACAGAGTCCTTCCTGGGGCATTGCCTAGTGGAGCTGTGAGAAGAGATCCTAGTGGAGTGACGAGATCCTCCAGATCAGAATGGTAGATTCACTGAGAGCTTGCACCATGCACCTGAAAAAGCTGCAGACACTCAACACTTGCCTGTGAAAGCAGCCAGGAAGAGGGTATACCCAGCAAAGCCACAGGGGCAGAGCTGCCCAAGACCATGGGAGTCCACCTCTTTTTTTTTTTTTTTTAACCCCAGAGTCTTGCTCTGTCGCCCAGGCTGGAGTGCAGTGGCACGATCTCAGCTCACTGCAACCTCCGTCTCCCAGGTTCAAGCAGTTCTCCTGCCTCAGCCTCCTGAGTAGCTGGGATTACAGGTGTGTGCCATGCCACCATGCCTGGCTAATTTTTGTATTTTTAGTGGAGACAGGGTTTCACCATGTTGGCCAGGCTGGTCTCGAACTCCTGACCTCATGACTCCCTGCCTCAGCCTCCCAAAGTGCGGGGATTATAGGCATGAGCCACCGCGCCTGACCTCATGCGTCATGCATCAGTGTGACCGGGATGTGAGACATGGAGTCAAAGGAGATCATTTTGGACCTTTAAGATTTGACTGCCCTACTGGATTTTGGACTTGTGTGGGGCCTGTAGCCCTTTGTTTTGGCCAATTTTTCCCATTTGGAATGGCTGTTTTTACCCAATGCCTGTACCCGCATTGTATCTAGGAAGTAACTAACTTGCTTTTGATTTTACAGGCTCATAAGTGGAAGGGACTTGCCTTGTCTCAGATGAGACTTTGGACTGTCTGAGTTAATGCTGAAATGAGTAAAGACTTTGGGGGACTGTTGGGAAGGCATGATTGGTTTTGAAATATGAGGACATGAGATTTGGGAGTGGCAAGGGGCAGAATGATAATGGTTTGGCTGTTTCCCCACCCAAATCTCACCTTGAATTTCCATGTGTTGTGGGAAGGACCTGGCCAGAAGCAATTGAATCATGGGGGCAGGTCTTTCCTGGGCTATTCTTGTGATAGTGAATAAGACTCATGAGAACTGATGGTTTTAAACTCTGGAGTTTCCCTGCTCAAGCTCTCTCTCTTTGCCTGCTGCCATCCATGTAAGACATGACTTGCTCCTCCTTGCCTTCCGTCATGATTGTGAGGCCTCCCCAGCCACATGGAACTGTAAGTCCATTAAACCTCTTTCTCTTATCAATTGCCATCAGCAGCATGAAAATGGACTAATACATCCAGCCTTGGGTATTCTTTTATAACAGTGAAAATTGACTTTAGACAGTAATATGTTCACAAATTCTGGGGAGTAGGATGGTGGATATCTTTGAGGGGCTATTATTCTGCTTACCACAGAGAGTGAGAGATAAGGAAAGTTTGTTGCCTTAAGTGGAGTCATGAACTTCAGCTGGGAGTACATCTAGCCTGAGGCAACCTCCACGGAAGAGCCAGGGAAATAAATGCTCTGCCTTCCAGTCCTGTGGGGACTGTTCAGTGTGTTATGGAAGGGGTTCCCAACACCCTGGGCCATGGACCAGTGAGCTGCGTGCGAACTAGCACTCACTGCCTGAGTATTACTGCCTGAGCTTCGCCTCCTGTCAGATCAGTGGCGGCATTAGATTCTCATAAAAGTGCAAACCCTATTGTGAACTGTGCATGCGCGGGAGGGATCTAGGTTGCACACTTCTTATGAGAATATAACTAATGCTTGATGATTTGAGGTGTAACAGTTTCATCCCCAAACAATCCCCCCCACCGCCTCACCTACTCAATCTCTGTAGCATTCCACAGTCTTTATAGCAACAGAATACCCCCTGGGGTGGGGTGGTGCAGTCAGCCTTTTTTTGAGAACCACTGGCAGTGAGATGGGGTCATCTTTAGAGTCATACCAACCTCCTCAGGGCATTGTCTAGCAGGGAAACTAGTCAGAAAGATGGGCTGTCTGAACAGGACTAAGAGACCACAGAGAAACCAAACACTAGTGAGCTACCTTCACTCTCTAACTCAGCCATGAGCTCCAGCTAACCCTCACTCAGCCGCCTGCAGATGCCTAGGTGGCCATGGGCCATGCTGCTAAGAAATAGTCTGCTCTAGGGCAGCTTTAATATGAAATCTCAGTTTAGGAGTATTTTATGGCTTCTATTAAATGGAGACGTTAGACTCCTTTGAAAAATTTTGCATGAAACACACTGAATCATTTCTTTCCTTTCTGTTATAAATTATAGATGTCTGTGCATTTATGTAGGGATGTTTTTCTTTGCCTAAGAAGAAGTTAAACATTTTTTTTACTAAATCCAGCACAAAAAGTTGTAATTTTGCTAGTTTACTAGTAGCTTACCAGGACTGATGAGACCTTCACTTTTTTGAGACCAAGAATAACTGTAAGGTAGGGTCAAGCAATTACTCTTCATCCTACATAGCCAGCCTCATATTTTACTGCATTCTGTATGGCTGATGCTAGTCTAAAGGTACTTTAAAATACCATGTTAAAATCTTGGCTTCCACTGAAAAGCTGCTATTATGCAGTCTGTCCAAATCTATAAACAAATGAACATCCTGAATGGAGCTAATTTTCTTGAGCTTCAGATCTTCTTACAACTCCGGGTCTTATGGTTACCAGGGCTTAGAGTTGCTGTGTTTAAGTTGAAAGGCAACCGTTGTTTCTTTACTTTAAAGCAAAAATTCCAATTTACGCTAATGGAGATAATTCTTTTTAAATCATATTTTCAGGTTTCATATTAATGGCTTATTAGGCTTCATATGCTTTTTACTATACATAGTGTATCCAAACAGATATGTGGATCTAAATGTAGGATTGATTTAATGAAATTACTAAATTTATCATTATTTCACATCTATCTCCTTCTGTAGTTAAAGCAAAACAGATCCATTAAGGGAGTGAATAGGATAATTCTTCTAAATGTACTGTAAGAATATACTTTCATTAGCTGTTTGTTTCTGGGTTTCATTTTGTTATTCATCAGCAGCGTATGAGGTGTCACAATTACGTTATAGAATAGTACTGGAAAGAATAGAGGCCTTGCATTCAAAGGAGACCAGAGAAAATTTCCAGGTGTTAGCACTTAGAGCAGGTATTGGTACTCCCACAGGCGATGTGAAATTGGGGGTGTCAACATGAGAAGACCATTTTAGGTAGGAACAGGCAGGACTCTGCTCCTGCGTTTGATATGTTAGGCAAAGAAGTAAAAACAGTCCATAAAGCTGACATTTATAGCTAGTGTGACAGGGCCTAAGTATGGAGATGGAAAGACACGAATGGAAACAGGAAAGTACAGAGGCGCCAAGGGAAGGAGTGAATTGAGGTGAGATGCCTTCAGGCCATTACAAAACTCAAGTGCTTTGAAGAGGGCCTGAGTTAGGGAAGGAAGAGACTTGGCTGTTAGTTGTGTACAGGTGATAGCTGCAGCTCAGAGAATGGCCGAGATGGTCAATGGGCTAGTATGAAGAGAGAAGTAGTGGGCTGGGCATGGAATTCTGGCAGATGATTGCACGTGGGATCAGTAAAAGGAAAGAAAGAGCCAAGCAGAGAAAGGAAGCATGGCTGGAGAGGCTGGTGGAGAACTAGGCAGCATTTCCAAGAAGAAGGGGGTGACTGATGGTGTCAGACACTACAGAGGAGGGTGAAGACTGAGAAGAAGCCACATGTAGGCTTTTGGAGACCTCTGAAAGTGTTGTTTCCATGTCCATTGAGAGCAGAAGATTGATTGAGAGAGGGTGATTAAGGGAGTATGGAGAAGTGAAGACAACTGGCAGTGAAATGAAGGTAGTAGTAGTGGCCACTGTAAATGGTTGAGGGAGGCTGATTGGGGCAACAGAAAACCCTCCCTTCTTTGATTCACTCATTCCTATGGATTTAGAGCAATGGTCTTCAACTAGGTCAGGCTACGTATTGTATTGAAAAGGTCTCCCAGGTTATGTGGTCAAAGTCCTGTCTCTGCGTTGGAATCCCAGTGCTGGAGGATAAAACACAGAACCTACACTGCTGCTGGGTCTGGAGACTCAATCTCGTGATCGCACCAGTGCTAAAAACCATCTCCTTCCCTGAAATCCTAGATACTCCTCATGCCAGGGTTGGGGTGAGCAGAGAGAGCTGCTGTGGAAAGCAGGAAGGGGAGATTGAAAAGCAGGGTTTGTAATGGAAATGCTGCAGTAACTTTGCTACTTGGTACTTGCTCTCATCCATGGGCTCTTTGTAAATCAGGGACTGGAACAAACAGAGCTGACAGTTCTGTTTAAAAAAGCTTTGGGGGAGTTTGTAAGGAAATAAAAAGAAGCCTGATGCTATGTGAAACATGTAACCTCAATTCAGAACTGGAAAAAAAACCTTTATTGCCTTCTCAAAATGTTTTACCTATAAATTGTTTTTTCATTAAGGTAAACAGGAGAAAAGAAAATGGCCTTGAAAAAAAAAAGAGTGTAAAATCTTTCCTCTTGTTATTAACAGGCATTATTAACATTCAGAGCAGAAATTTAGGTAGACTCCTTCCTCCCTTTCCTGTCTTCCTTTCTCTCCTTCCTCTCCTTCCCCCCTTTCCCTCCTTCCTTTTCTTCCCCACCTTCCTCTCCTTTCCTTCCCTATCCTCTCTTTTCTACCCTTCCTTCCCTCCCTCCCTCCCTCCCTTCCTTCTTCCCTTCCTTGCTTCCTGAGTCTCTTCCTCTCTTTCCCTTCCTTCCCTTCCTGCTCCCTCCCCATCCTTTTAGATTGGAATACAGTGTGTACTACATATGATCTGGATCCCTGCAAGTAAACAAAGATCTAGATAAGAAGTGTAATGTTAAAAATGGTATTTCAGGGAGCTGTACACCACTGATCTTAACAAAGCTAAGAGATGTAGGTCGAGTTCTAGATGCCTGTTGAAAGTGATTGAATTTCACAACAGAGTAATCCATGTTTGGTAAAGAAATGGGCCCGCGGTTGCAAGATGCTAATACCAACAGTGATGAAGAGAATCTGGTCAATTCCATGTTTGGGTTTTTCACCTACTTGAGCCTTGACAGGTTTGAATTTCACTCCGCTGCCTTGCCTAGCGTGTCTTGCTGAACCTCTCAGCTTTTCTGTAGTTTTAGAGGTGATGGTGATTAGAATGCTAAGAAAGTCAGCTCACTGTTTTCCTTGAGGAAGAGGAGGGCATGGTGACAGGGAATTTGGAAGAGAGTGGACACCTCTTGGTTTCACAGACTATTTCCACCCTCTTTACAAATTCCCTTTCAGCTAAACAAACAAATATTTAAGAGAACTGCTGGTACTAGGTCATGTTAAATATTTCTCTTACTTATTTCAGGATACTGCTTTGCAAGGTTAAACAGTGAAAAGTAATAAAGGCTTAATACAGCCTAACTAATTTTTCCTGGAGGAATCATTAATTTCCTGCTAAACAGATGCATTTAGAAAGTATGCACAGTATATATTATAAAAATAATTTTAAAGTAATTACTTATAAAGAAATCTCCTTAAATCTGGTAGGTAGTCTGTCTCAGTCTTTTCTGCTGTAGTCATGTTGAAATTCTAAAGTTTAGGGCAAGGCTTAGTCTCCTTAAGAGGGTCTCCATCAGAAAAGAATCACTTAGATGTTACCTGCTGCCAATTGTAAATTATTGTGTATGAAATACTGATATTATTCACTTACTCTAGAAGAAAATCCTAGTTTCCCCAGTTTATTAAAAAGTTGAATTAATTCATGTGTAATAGTTAAAAACACATCCACCCCATGCCTTCCTTCCTATAGAAATATATATATATATTTTGAAATTTTCCAATTCTTTCTATATACAATACATCAATCATTTGCATATAAAATGTTCATCTCCCCTGCTCTGGAGTATTGCACTTGGCTTTCATAGCAGTCAGCTAAGTCTGAAATCACAAGACTGAGAACCTAGATACTTCTTCAGTTCCTCCAGAGTTAGAGAATCACTTACAGGGTAAACCACACCCATAAATCACAGCCTGCACCCCCATCAGTCAGATAGTGAAAGTATTTGTGTAGGCCCAAGAATGCCTTTCATTGAAAAGCCAGCACTACCCATGCCAAAATATAAAACACGTACAAATGATGTGTAGATTATTATTCATTCAGCAAATAGTTGGTAAGCAAGATCTATGAGCTGAGCCCAATGTCAGCAATTTAGCTATAGTCTGTGTTATGTTCCTTATTCTTTTGACTAGAAGGTTTATTGTGTTATGTGTGTCTATAGATACATATACATTAACCAAAGTGTGTATAAAATACAAGAACTAAATTAAAATATTTTAATGCAATTATAAAATAACAATAGATGCTTCTGTTCGAGTCACTTTTTTAGTTATATTATAGCCATTCATGACTTTTACAGCAAATGGCAGAGGGTTTTTTTTTTTCTGAGAGTTTATTTCATTGCATTTTTATTGGTAGGTAGTGAAACTGACTTTCACTAGGAAATTAAATCTCAGCATCTTTGCCTTGAAATACTTTAATAGATTAACATGAGTGATGGCATTTGTTTTCTTGCTGTGGGTAATCATACTTATTTCTGCATGTTTAATTACAGGGTTTTTATTCCATCATAGACATGGGCTGTGATTTCATATAAAACAGACCTTATTTCAAAGAGCTCAAAGAAGGCGAAAAAAAGATGATATAATTGGGCTAATTGTATAGATATGCCATGCAAAATCAAAGTATAAACCTGCAAAGTCATTTTTTGGGGAACTGCGATTTAAAACACAGCTTATATCTCTAGCCAGGAAGCCACAGGTTCTTTTGTTTGCTTTTATTGATTTTTATTTTTTACAAAGGACTTTAAAAAAAATTACTGCTTGTTGGCCTTTAACTAGGATCTCTGCATTTCTTTTAATTTATTTATATCCTCTGTAATTACTTTTCCTTTCTTTATCCTAATTTTTCTTGATTCTGCTCCATTACACCAATTTTCATGTCTCCTCTTGTTTGCCTTCTAAATTTTCATTTATGTTTTCAGATAAATTTATTCACTATGATGCCATCTGACCATTCTTGTGATACAAGGTAGTGCAATTTCTTTCAGGCTTGAAACAAGGGCACACTAGGGCACACTATTGATACTGTCATATGTTGCCACTGACGTCATTTCTGGGGTAAGAGACAGTAGTAACCAGTAAAATATCTGCAGAGCTTTATTAAATATTCTCTTCTCCTACTTTTGAAGTGCCCATTTCCCAGAAAGACTGGTTATCTGTTCTTTGAAAATGTAAGCTTTTTTCACTTAAACTTTTCCATTCCACACAAAACCCTGAACTTCTAGGTGAGCAAATCTTATTGTAATTATACTCTCTTAATAGAAAAGCAGGATCAATACCATTGTCCTGCATAGCATGCCAACCTATAAATTATACTGTCTGCCCTTTGGTCCCTGTAGATTGCATTAGGTACACTGCTCCAACAGAGTTTGAACTTTGTGGTTGGGCTGGTTATAGTATATGGAGAGAGGAAATAAGCTTGCCTTGGCCTTATCTTCTTAAAAGGCATTCACACATTTGTTTATGAATGAATAGGGCAGACCAGGGCAGAGAAAATAAGGCATTTGTACATCTTGCTGATTTGTTTCTGGCTTCAGGGGCCATTTAAAGAGAAAGAGTAAGCATGAACAGACCAAACCTGAAGCAATTAATGAGCAGATAACTTCCCAAGCATGAACATCACTGCCACTTAACCTGTGTTTAGTCTTGCCCCATGACAAATCTTTCCCGTTTTCCTTTCTTTTTAACATTTCCTGACAATAGCACATATTTTCAGAATTTTGATTTTGAAATTGATGTGAACTATAATTCCTAAGCAGTAAGTAGGGGTATCAGTTGCATTAGGTCAAACCTCAAAGTTGATCAATTCTTATGAGACATTGTTCTTTAGCCATTGCATCTTTAATAATCTTTTAAACACATTCATCTCTGGGCTAAAAATGCTTTTTAAAAAAACCAAAAAGAGTACTTTTCCGGAAGCAAACTTCATAGTCCTCTATATTATGTACTTATGGATCTTCAGGTTAGAGTTATAAAAATATATAGGATGTAAGAGAGGCATGTGACCCATATGAAATAATGGATCTATATTTGGGTTGTAGGATAAAAATCAGAGGTTCTTCCAACTTACGTTCAAAAATAGTTTGAGCCCCTAACTCATTTTTTCCTATAGCAATGACTTGTCATCATATCAACAGATTTCAGGAACCTCTGTCCTCTGGCCTAGAGGCACTCCAAAATTCATTTAGGTGGTTTATGTAATAGTGGAAAGATTCTTAGAAATGGGACAGGGTGGATATAAGGTAATTGCTTTTTTTTTCTGATGAAATAGTGCCTGTGGGTTTGTTTTTTTTGTTTTTTTTTTTTTGGTAGTAATTTCACAAAGATCCTAAATTGAAATCCGATGGAATAATAGGACACACAGGAATAGCCGCTGTTCTCTATTACGTACAGCATGACTGTATCTGTGACCTATGGTTGTGCATATTATAGGTTTATTTTTCAAACTGCCAGTTAAGATTTCCCAGAGTTTGACACAAAATCTACAATCACTGAGCCTCTACTGATAACATTTGTATTGTCCGGAAGGCTGTCGAGTTCTTGGTCAAGAGAATGGCTTCCATGGTTTTCTTTCATAGTGAATGATTTTGGAAATAAAATTTTATGTTCCTACTTACTGAGGTCAGAATCCTGAAATTTCATCCAGTGGTATAAATAATAATATGTCACAAGGTATATTAACCATTTGCCTTGTGCTAGGCCCTGTTACTACTATTTATATACATCATTTCATGTAGCCCTGTAGCATCCCTTTGAGATAACTAGTCTTATATCCTTATTTTCAGATGAGAAACTAAGAAGTTAAAAATATGCCCAAAGAGCCACATAGTAGCATTAACTCCAGCTCAGAGCTGACTCTTGACAGCTGCCAACAAATTCTCTTTGTTCTTCTGGGTGGAAGACCAGGAAACAGAAAAGTATTAATATCACGTACTCTTTTCTAAAATTTCTTCCCGTTATCATAGTTTGGTTGGTAACAATTCTTATCCACTTTTATCTGTCTCTTTTCCTTTTCTAAAATACCATCCATTTTTATAGAAAGAGACAAAGGAAAAATGGATGGTCTTTTCTCCATCTGGACATTCTTGAAGGTATATGCTGAGAGAACCATTATTCTGTAGTGTGCCTTACCACTGACAACCTGGGTGTATATTCTTCAGCCTTATTTTGTTTGTTTCTCCACTGGAAAAATGAAGATGAAATCACTGTGCCTTGCTATCAAAGTAGGGATGAAGGACTAATGTCTTTCATAATTACAGACAGTATAATTATAAATAGTAGGCCAGGGATATAACTGTAAATATGAAAATGTGAGGTTTCCTCATGAGATACTGAGTGATCTCAGCAACCTGCAAAAGGTGCTATATGTCAAAGGACATAGAACAGTAGGAGGAGAAAGAGCACTGAGCGATCACATAGTCCCAAAGTTAGCAGGGATGCTTTCGGGGAGGCATACCTGGAAAGAGGATGTAAATTCACCTTGCTGTGAAGGACTGGAGGAGCCAATCTTTTAAATCCTGTGGCTACTGGAGGGTCTTGAGTGTGCCTTTGGGGCATGAAAGCCAGGAGCAAGCACACCCTGTTTAGCAGACATGTGGCTTCAGGGCCTTGGCAGGCAGAACAGGTTGATTATGCATTGCCATGGTTATTCTGCCACCGAGCAGTTATACTCCAGCACCTTTCTTCATTGCTCTGCCAAAGCACTTATGCCTTGGAGCTCTGAGTCCAGGCACAGAAGGGACTGTCCTAAGTGAGTCAGGCGGTCAGGACGTCACTGTCACTGCAGGCACTGGGAATTTATTAAAATGAGGATGAGGCAGAATGGAGAGTTTTATTCTCTGTATTTGTGAGAACTTTCTTCTGATGCAAGAAGGAAACCCCATCTAGTTTCATGAAAACATGAACCTTGCCTAACTGACTTGGCTGCAGGCAAACCAACCCTGCCCCCGTGTTTTGAAATTTGGGCTTTTTCCTCTTTCATGTTCGTTTTCATCAAGTGTGAACTCCTGATTGTATGTCAGCAGTTGATCCCCATTACAAATAATCTTCAGCAGAATCTTGTTTTCCATATCCTATTGACTTTGGCACCTGCTCTGTTTACTTAAGCACTCAATTGATAAGAACTGGAATCTTTGCTGATTTTTACCTAAAGCTAGAAAAGAAAACCTTTCAAGCCAGCAAAAATAACCTTCCTCTGAAACAATACATCAAAGGAGTGGTGCCAGCTCAGTTGGTATTAGGTTGTGCATTGCATGGGTCAGAAACGATGGAGTGTAAAGAAAAGGGGTCTTTGCAGCAGGCAGAAGTAAAGCAACAACAATTAAAGTAAGCAGAGCAAACTTTCCACGACATGCTGCTACCAGCATTTGTAATAACCCCCAGGATAGGACCCTACTGGAAGATGGGTTAGCTAGTGGGAAACTGACAGGAGGGATCAGGAGCTGGGAGGCAGGACACAGTTACTAGAGCAGATACATAATAAAGGCTTGGAGATAGAAACAAAAGCAAAACATTTAGAATGGTTAAGACTCACTTGATGTCACTTACCTGTCCCAGTGATTGGGTTCTTTTCGGTGCCCTCTGTGAAGACAACAATGACATCAGAGCATACATCCAGCTCTACTTCCTAAGGAGCCACAGATTTTGGCTCTTCATGCAGAAATACTCAGAATATCCAGATAATGACACATATCAGAAACCTTATCACTGAACATTTTAAATTCCATACTGGGGGAAGGAGGCATGTCCTACACAATAGGCATCCTGTTTTGGAGGAGGTTTATCACAAAACCTTTTTATTGATCACTGAGGGGAAAAAATGAGGTTTTCATCTGAAACCTTGGGTGTCTCAGTCTTTTTCTCTCCAATTTTGTGCAAGCCATACAACTATGTTGGATTTACTGTTTCCATCTTTGGTGGAAGAAATGACCTTGTTGAGTAAAACAAGTATGTTAAGTGTCAATTCGTAAACACAGGTTTGTATGGAAAGAGAGGATATGAAATTAGACACACCTGTGAAGATCTGGGGATGGGTGACCTTTTTTTCCAGTAAACATTTATTGATCCTTTATGAGGTACCAAGCACTTCAGTAAGAGCTGGGGAGAGGAGAAAAGAGCAATGGTGGTCCTTGTTCCCCAGGAGCTCTCAGACCCTGTGTGAGACAGATGTGGGGGTGGAGATGTGCCATGGCGGTGAGCAGGCAGGAGTGATGATGCCTGGGAAGAGGCAGGCGAGGGTCACGAGAGCCTGCAGAGAAAAGGAGGCATTTGAGTTGGTCATGAAGGACACCAGCAGTTTTTACAGGTGGACAGAGGACACGTAAGGCAAAGAGAACCTCAAAGAGAGAAAGTGTGGACATCTGGATGGGTTTGCCAGGTCTGGGGAACTGAAAGGAGGTCTGAGTGGCTGCTAAGATTAAAGGCACAGAGTGGGAGGTGAGGAGGCTAGGAAGTTCTAGAGGGTTCAAATCAGAAATGCTTTGTCCTATAAATCATGTGGATCTGTGGGAGGGCTTTAAGCAGGTGAATGATATGATTAGGTTTATGTTCACGAGAAATCATCACACTGTGGAGAACGGACTGGAAAAAGATCTTTGTGGATGCAGAAGATGAGCATAGACACTGTTGCTGTGGCCCGAGCAGGAGAGAATGAGGCCCAGACCCAGGGCAGTAGAGGTGGAGTTGGAGAGGAGGGACAAAGTGAGAGAGAGATGGAGGAGACTGAAGAACACTGAGTGAGTAAACGAAGTGGTGGATGCAGGAGACCAGGAGGAGCCAGGGTTGTCCAGGATTTCTGGCAGAGGTGACTTGGTGAGTGAGGGCATTATTGACTCTGACAGATAAATGAGAAGAAAACCAGCTTCTGAGGGGTAGTGGAAGCAGATAGGGGCATGTGGGGCATGTTGGGACATGTTGGGACATGCTGGGATTGAAGGGGCCTGCGGCCATCAGGTGAAGTGTGTAGCCGACATTTGGAAGTACTGGCCTAGAGCTTAGGTGAAAGCCTGGCTGAATGGGTAAGGTGCCACTGGTATCATAGAATGAGGAGAAAGTAGTATCAGAAAATCACAGAAGAACGTAGTTTTAGACAGAGTGGTCAGTACAGCATTATCAAATACTGCCAAGGGCTGGGCAAGGTGGCTCATGCCTATAATCCCAGCACTTTGGGAGGCCAGGAGTTTGAGACCAACCTGGGCAACATGATGAGACTCCATCTCTACAGAAAATTTAAAAATTAGCCAGGCATGGTGGCGCACCTGTAGTCCCCAGCCACTCAGGAGGCTGAGGTGAGAGGATCGCTTGAGCCTAGGAGGTCCAGGTTGCAGTGAGCCATGATCGTGCCACTGCTCTCCAGTCTGGGCATCAGAGAAGGCAAGTAAGAGAAGAGCTGAAAGGGGCCCATTGGATTTGATCATCTCCTGCCAGCTCTTGCTTTGTGGAACTGTGGTGGAGGTGGAAAATAGATTACAACAGGCTGGGGGCAGCAGGGTAGGAAGCAGGTTGAAAAGCCAGTACGGATGACCAGATGACCATTTTCCTTCAGTTTAGCTGGGAGAAGATTCAGAAAGCACTGGCCGGTAAGGGACCCATGGGGTCAGGTTTCAATCATCATTCTAGTTGTAGACCCTACATGGCTCCACATTGAACTCCTGACCCCACTCCAATATCAAGGCTTTGTCTCGATATTGTCTGTGGCTGAGAAGTAGTGCACTATCAGGTCTATAAAATCTCTGGTAAAAAAAAAAAAAAAAAAAAAAAAAAACATTTCTTCTATTTTTTAGATAGTTTTAGGATGCTTGAGAGTCGTTTTAATTCCCCCATCCCTGCAGTGAGATGTTATGTTCCTTTCTGGAAAACCTTTGGGAGTCATCAGTTATCCTCTTCCACAGTTAAATAATCGACGTCCTTTGCTGTCGGCTGAAGCAGGGGGTGCTGTCCTGTGACTCATGTGTTCTCATTCACAGCATTTTGAGCAATGCACTTGGTGCTAGTGCCTAATAAAGCATGCTGAGGATGTTGTCACTGAACTCGAATTTTCCTCAGTGGGGCTAGATTTCTGTCATCACACATTTTTCTTCATGCTACGCTCTGAGACACTTCTCAATGAAACATTTGTCCTTTTTTCCTTTATTATGTCTAGAACAGTGTCTTGTCTAACTTAGCATTGCATTTTGCTCTCGGGTATTTATCTCCGATTCTGAATTGTATTTTTAGTGTTGCTTGTGTTCTTTCCTTTTTCTTTTTCCCCAACAAAGAACTTCTTGGAAGGTCTTCCATCCCTGTCTCCCTCCAGACTGCCTTAAGGAAGCCGGGAGCCATGCACAGTGAGACTTACGATGTGGACGTTGGCTCTGATGAGAGGCCAATGCCACAGCCCTCAGAAGGGTAAAGGCTCAGCTCCCTGGATAGACCACTCCTTATTCCCACCACACTAATTAATTGTCATCTCAGAAGGCAGTGAGACCAGTTGTTCCGGCATTGCCCTGGCCAAGCCAACTCTGGAAGAGGCAGTGAGCTGCCAGCTTTTCTGCTGTTGGCCAGGAATCTGTATCCCAGCAGCCTGTCGGAGGAAACAAGCCAATTTGGGGTTTGAATTGCTGCCTCAGAGATGCCAGCAATGGGGTTGCTTGTTAAGAGAGTTGCACGCTAAGACTCTAGTGAAATAGCTTGAAGATCTGTGAGAGTGGTTTGAATTCCGACACATGAAAGTGTGTGCTTTGCTTGGGAAGTGGAAATTGCCCTATTCAAGTGAGCTTATGAGTCCCCTTTGCCACTTAGCTTGTCACTGAACTTAAAATCTTTGTTCTTTACTTTCAGCTTTACTGAGGGGGAAGAATGTGGTGTTAATAGATGTGAAAACTCTGTAGAAGATGGTACTGAACACATCAGAGAAAGAACTGTGATTTTTAGACTCTTGGCAGTGGCTTCACAATGGCCCCAAGGAGACAGGGGTAGGTGGGACTGTTCTCATTGATCGTGGTAGAGAAAGTGAAGCAGAAAACCACTTATGTGATTTGTCTAAGGTCCTACCTAGCTGGCTGAAATCCAGAGCATCCAACGTGACTACATCACCTAACATCTAAAATGACATGGCCTTGAAGGGACAGAAACTGAAATGGACAGATACTCACTGAAGTGCAGGTCTGCTGCTATCATAGAGCGCCTTTGTGCAAATGGAAAAGGCATCTCTAGGCCCCAGTGGGCAGGCAAATTACTCAAAGGTGCTTCTTACTGACTAACCAAGGCACACAGCTTGGTGAACAGAATGTCCCTTTGCACAAGGCCAAAAATGCACAACCACACAGGGAGGCCCTGCATAGACGTTTGCCTTGAGAGTGGACTAGTTCGTAGATATTTGTAGCCAGTTGACCAAATCCTTATTTTATCTCGCCACTTTTCATTCCCAAGGTAAAAAATAAAGTTCGTCTATTAAAAAACTAATTGTAAGTGCCCCACCTTAACAGTATTCTTAAGGAGCTCTATTTTTTTAACCACTTTTCTCTCCCTGTAAATTATACTACCCACCCTTCCTTTTTGATATCTGCTGTAGCAAATTGTGAGGCAGCACTCTGCCCACAGGACGTGGTCTTTCAAGGAGTCATTTCCTCTTCCATCTCCTCCAGGCCATTCCCATCGTGTTTTTCGTGGCACTGGCAACAGGAAGGCACACTGAATAGCAGCGCTGAAAAGGCACTTTGTTGTTTATGTTATTACTGTGGGTTTGTCTCTGCCTAATAATTAGCGTTTCCGGCTTTCTGAATTTATTTGCCAAAATATTTGCAGGACTTTCGTGAACAAATAAGGGATGTTTCTCGACATAACTGACCACTGCCTTGCAAGGCTGAGCAAACTTCTGGCTGTCGGAGTTCTTTTAGATGGATTTGCTCAGGGAAAGATTATCCTAGTAAGGGAAACACCTTCTAAATCACTAATCTGGCATTGATGCTATCTCAGCGACCACAGTTCAGGAAGGTTGAAGTATTCCAGTGTTCCTTTCAGGACAGGGTAGGTCATTACTGAGGGGTGGCGAGTTCTTGGGTCCCAGGGGCAAAAGTCTAGTCCTGTCTGAGTTCCCTCCCAGTGAAATTCGTGAGCCTCAGCTTCCTCATCTGTAACATGAGATAATCATATTTGTCTGGTCTGGCTCATAGAATTGTAGTTGAGGGTTAAATGAAAGAAAATGTATGTAGAAGTGCTTTGCTAACTCTAAAACATTACAAAAATGTTACTTATATTAGACTCTAAGGATACTGTTCTCTGAGGGAGGATTAACCAAGGAGAGGGCCTTATTCACTATATTTAGGTTAAAAGGGGCGTGCTTCACTCTCTGCTGCATTTTCTCCTCACGTAAAGGAGAAAATAAGATGATAAACAGTTCGGCCGTCTCCCTGGCCCCCTCCCGACCTACCTTACCCATCTAACTGGTTCCTTCTCTGTCTTGTTCTTTTGAAGAGGTCTTCTTGGCCTACCAGGATTGCCCACGTTTCTTTGGACCCATTGCACACCCATAAGGACCACCCCCTTCATTCTTCTTTTTTCCTGTCATAATCAGCCTCTCCTAACCAGCTTGTTTTTCTAGCTGGGCAACAATAACTCTAATCCCTACAAGTGTGCGGGTGAATGGAGCAGGCAGGGTGAGGAATTGATGGCATTGAAGCAGGCGGAAAGCGCTTGCCCCTCCCAAGGGGCAGCCGCAGCTTGGCTGCAGCCAGCACTTACCTTGTGGAATTGAGGGCCCTGACTTGCCACACATCTCTTGATTTTTCAAGAGAAGGCAGAAATCAGGATTTTTAAGGGAAATTTCCACATTTTTAATGTTGGAAGCTATTTCAATATTTTTTAAATTATATTATGCAAATCAACAGACTGTGGCCGAACAGCACGTTTGTGAACTGTGTTTTGCCCACAGACAGCTGGTCTGTGACCATCTTCAGGTCTTTGAACACAAGTATGCCTTGTTTCCTCAAGGATAATACACATGAATGCAGTGCTCAGCTAGAGCATCGCCTCCTGGCCTACCTCTGACTCTCTCTAGTTTCACTTGGTCACATTTCTCTTTGATCTGCTGTGACATGACTCCCACTTTAAGCAACAACTCTTTCTTTAGTTGACAGTGACATTTTTTAGGACCCTCTTGTCTATACTAGCCTTGGCCTTTCTGCCCTCAGGGTCCCTGTGCTAGACCCTCCAAGATACCACCCTTTCTTCAAGCCGGGTGATGATTGCCCATGTCAGTCACTCTCCATCTGTTGCAGATTGTTTATACTGTGTAAAGTTTTACAGTAAGTGTCTGCTTCTTTCAGTGTTTCTGGATGAGGTGGTCGTCTTTCTGATTATAAAGAGATGGTTGTGAGACGCTGAGGAAGGATAGATACAAGCCTTATAGTGAACTTGGAATTATGTTCTTTATGTACATATGGAATTGTGTTCTTTAAAGTAACTTTGGGGGTTCATATGAGAATATAACCCTGCTCAGAGGAAATTACTTTTAAAATAATATCCACAAAGGAACTGGTTAGATTTTCTAATGTGTTCTGCAGATATTTACCAATGTAACCTACATGTTTTCTTGATGCCAGATAGATTGTAAGGAATTTCCATTATTCCATGTCAAGTTTATAATGAAATAATACACTGAAGCAATTCACCACCAAGAGTTTTGTTTAAAAAAGGAAGTTCCAGCTCCAACTTAGGTTCAACAATTGCTTCTGACACTTGCCAGTGGCTCACTGTAAGAAACAAACAATAGACATTACCAGTGGAGAGAGAAATGTAATGCCATTTTAGATTTTCTGACAAGAAGTAGTGCCAAGGACTCTTGCAAAAATGGATTGTTTTTAAAATCTCCAGTTCTTTGAGTTATATTTCCAAAGAGTTACAGTTTTGAAATGCTTTAAAAAAAAACTAATTTCATGTTAGAGTAGTACTTTGCAGTTTAGAAACTTTCATATATAGTATTTAACTTCATCCCCATAGTTTTGTAATAAGATAGTTTTTTTAAAAATTTCTAATTTTGTTTTATACATTAAAAATAGACAGATTCCCAGTACTTGGGAGGCCGAGGCAGGCAGATCACCCGAGGTCAGGAGTTCACGACCAGCCTGGCCAACATGGTGAAACCCTGTCTCTACTAAAAATACAAAAAATTAGCTGGGCATGGTCGCAGGCACCTGTAATCCCAACTACTTGGGAGGCTGGGGTGGGAGAATCACTTGAACCCGGGAGGTAGAGGTTGCAGTAAGCCGAGATTGTGCCATTGCACTCCAGCCTCAGTGACAAGAGCGAAACTCCATCTCAAAAAATAAATAAATAAATAAATAAATAAATAAATAAATAAATAAATAAATAATTAATTTAAAAAGGCAGATTCAGAGATGTTAAATAATTTTCTCAAGGACACACAGCAGATAGTATATTGAAATTCTGATTCACCTCTTCCATTTTTAATTTCTTCCTACAATTTGTGATTTTCAGAATCTTAGGGATCCATCTTATACTTAGCAACTGGTTGAAGCCTGGAATCTTCTGATCAGAATTTATTCTGATGGTTTATTTTATTCCTATGCATTTGTCTCTGGTTATATAGAGAAATAATATAAAGAAAAACCCTTTAAGCCAATATAATGGATTTTTTCATTTCTAGACATGATTTTAATGGAGGAATGGCCCAGAGTGGATGGGGTTGTTGAGGAAGAGAACAGTGGGCCCCTTCATGGCCTCTTTGAATTCGACGTGGTCTTGTCCTCTTGCCCAGGAGTGGGATCATTATTTTAGAGGTGAAGCCCTTGGTAGTTTCCATCGTTTTCTGCTAGATGAAGGCTCAAAGGGACCATTTAGTGTACCACAACCTTCTGGGAAGTAGACTGTCATGATAACTTGAGATTAAATACCTGTTTCAAATCCCAGGAACTCCAAACCTGGAATTTTGTAAGTTACCCCAAAAAGAAATTGAGGCCAGTCCTGGGAGAAGTGTCTTTTACTGTCTCTGTGGCAGATTGCATTAGAGTAATTTGGCAGTTACTGGATTCTGCCACAATGGTGGGGTGTGGTCAGCATAAGAAGTTTCTGAGTTATAAGGACCTGATATGATAATGAACCCAGACACAACCCTCTGAGCCACAGACCCATCCAGGCCCTCAATTAAGGGCCTTGAGATGGAACTGCAAATGGAAGCTAAGGGTTTTAGGTGGCTTAGTCTAATGAGTAAGCCATGACTGACCCCATGCAGAAAACATGCCCAGGAATAGCTGTTTAAATTGTGTTACAAAGAAATTACATCCCCATGTTTGTGTGTTCATTATATTTCCAAAGAAACCTTTAGGTTCCCTGTAGACTTCCTTTTACTTCCACCTCGAAAACCAATTTCAGAATAAATGGTTCACCTGACACCAGTTTCCTCTGACTTCCTAGGGCAAATGTGCCAAACTACTGTATCCAAGGGGTCAGCATCCATCCCACCCATGCTTCTGCACAAAGCAGAAGCTAGTGATTCTTATCTAGGAAGACTGACAGCTGGCATGCCCTCCATAAACTACAGATCATCACTATTATCTGGAATCACTTTGGTGGGCTCTGTGAAAGGAATAAAGAAATTGTTTTACTGGGCCTTGACCAGTAAAACCAGGCCAGCTCTGTAAGGTCTTTGTCTCTCACCTTAGCACTCTTCTGCTCACTTCCTCTGTCCCTGTCTCCGCAGCCTCCTTGCTGTTTCTAGGACAGTTTGGCCTCCTTCCCGCCTAATGCTCTGCTCATCTGCCTGTCTTCCCCCAGATATCCGCATGGCTCAAGGTGGAGGAAGCAGGCCAGCAGGAGGAGCAGGGAGATGATCACATGCTTTGTTTCAGTGCCACATTAATGTTTAAGGATGGGTTAGATTGATCTTAGATAATGATAGCTAACTTTTGTGAGATCCAATTAAGTCTTTCTAATTGTATTATTAAGAAGGCAATAATGCATTAAGTAAAATATAATCAGATTACACATACCTTAGTCTGTGTGTGCTTTTATTTCTGCATATTTCTTTCTGCAGATATCCAAAATAAAAGATTTGAGCTCAAAGACTTTATGGTCTGTCATTTGAGCCCCTTCAGTAGGGATGGAAAGACTGGGATTGAGGGACTGTGGATCATGTGGTGCCTCTATTAATGGGTATCTTTGCATTGAGATTGTATCTAGAATTCTAGGAGCCTGGCAGAAGGTACACATACCCATTGGAGCCTTGTAAAAGATACATATATGTTCATCAAAGTATCCCAAGGTTCCAAAGCCATCTCAGCTTGGGTTGGGCCATATGCCTGGAGGTCCCTGATGCTGCAGAGGTGCTATTCATCAAAGACTGAGAGAATCCCAGCATGGGAAACCAGGGAATCTCTCAGTGTCTCAGCATCCTCAGCCTTGGAAAGCATGCTGTAAGCAAGATGACCTGTGTTTCTCCACGATTCTGTCTCTCTAGGCAGTCTTCAACAAAGCACCTCCAAAACACAGCAAATAGAAATTAGAATTCAACAAGTATCTTTTCTCTAAAACAAGGTTGTTTTTCATTCCTAAATATTGAGGTTCCCCCCACATTCCACCTAATAGCATGTCTGAACTGGTTTTGATGAAAACCAATTTATTTTCTCAGCCAAGGAATGTTGTTTGTCAATTCTGTGCCCTTCTGTTCACATTGTACTGTCAGGATTGATCAGACCATAAAGAGGGAGCCTGGTTGATGGTTTCAGTTCAGCTTTTCTAACTACAGTTAGAGCCTTGAAGCCCACGTGGTAGTTTCCATCCCAGTGCAAGGCAGTAGTTACTCCCATCCTTTCCTAATAATAGCTAGGGTTAGAGGAAAGCCAGAATAGGGGATGGGAGTTGTAGCTCTAATGACAGCTCTCTGTGAGGGGAAGACAGTCAAGGAGTTCACCTTAATATAGTTTCTTAAGGCAGAGAACTCCCCCTAGAGGGATTTGATTTATTGAAAACTAAACTTCTAGCTCACATAGTTAATTAACTAATTTCTAAGCTATACACCTGCAGAGGAGTGAAAAGGCTATTCTCATTTTTAATATTTTGACATAGATCATACAAAGTTTTGTGATAACCAAAACTGAAGCCATGCTTTTGGGCAGTAGTGGGCACTCCCAACTTGAAGACACAGAATAGAAGCGCTTTACCTTACCAAGAAACCACTGAGCCTCCCTACTAAGAACTTATGATTCAGTTTCTCCTTGTTTTTAAGAATAAAACTTGAGTATTAAGGATGGTGCCTAGTCAGAGTCTTCCATATAGTGAAGGTAGTCCTGTGTCAGAGGACTTTGACCAGTGCCAAACTGTGCATTGCACAGTTTACATATTATTTGTTTCACTTACTCATTTATATGTTTACATATAATAGTTGGGCACAACCCTTGATAAATCTAAAATAATGATTCTTGTAGCTTCATTTTATATACAAATTCTAGGATGCAGCTAAGTTGGAGGCAAAGGGGGAAGAAGAACCTTAGAATAAAATGTAATTCCTGAAAGGAACATTTATACCAAATTGCAGTGATTTTGTCCAATTTATTGTGAGAAAATTGCCAAATACTGATTGTTCCATTGCCAATCATTTCTCTATGGCTGTGCTGGTTTAAATATATACTGAGAGCTTTGGGCTTTTTTCCTCCCATTTGCCCTTGCAGGAAATGTCAATGTAAAATTTGACTCCAGTGTGAGATGCTGGATAATTTTTTATTTAAATGCTTCCAATGTCTATTTTTAATGCAAGCCTCTCACCACAAAGCAGTTAAGAAAGCTTCTCTAATATATGTGTTATACATTCAGAGTTTTCTTTTTTTCTTTTATAGGTAAGCATAAACTCCCATGGGGGCAGAAAATATTACTGAAAATTCTTTGCGTGTGTGTCTGTGCTTCAATACAATTTGATTGGGCTGTTTTTGTTTTTTTTTTTAACTTGAATACATGAGGCATGACATCTGGGCTTCACGTGTAACAGCATGAGCTCAGCAGTGACTGGTAGAGGGAGTGCTGTTTCTTCTACCATGTGTCCTCCCCAGAGTCCAGTTAATACTCCTTGTATAGTGCTCAGGGGTGGCCTATCGGTCTGCTTTCCCTACCTGTGTCCCTTTCATCTCTCTCCAGTGCTCTCCCTGAAGGGAAGAGTATGAATTGTGACCCTGGGCTCAGATAAAGGAACTGCCCCACCAACTCAAGGTCTATGCCCAAATCATCATCTTCTCACCCCTTCCCTAGAGACAAACA
Source organism: Hylobates moloch (assembly GCF_009828535.3). Lineage (NCBI taxonomy): Eukaryota > Metazoa > Chordata > Mammalia > Primates > Hylobatidae > Hylobates > Hylobates moloch. The sequence goes on along the minus strand of NW_026652285.1, from coordinate 50,931,466 downwards.
CATTGTCATGATCTAGACTATAAAATCAACAATGGAAGACTGATAATTCATTTATTCTTTTTTTCTTCTTTGTTTTAAAGTATTTGGTTCAGATGTAAGACCAAACATGTTATATATGTTAAAACAAAACAATCAAATGCAGCCAGGTGCAGTGGCTCACTCCTGTAATCCCAGCACTTTGGGAGGCCGAGGCAAGCGGATCACCTGAGGTCAGGAGTTCCAGACCAGCCTGGCCAACATGGTGAAACCCCATCTCTACTAAAAATACAAAATATAGCCGGGCGTGGTGGCGCATGCCTGTAATCCCAGCTACTTGGGAGGCTGAGGCAGGAGAATTGCTTGAACCTGGGAGACAGAGGTTGCAGTGAGCCGAGATCACGCCACTGTACTGCGACTCCGTCTTAGAAAAAAAAAAAAAAAAGCAATCAAATGCACACATCTGCACCAAATACCCATTTGAGAATGAGAACAGAGATAATAAACTTGCACCTATCTACATGCTAATTCATTCATTGTTTTTTGAAGGAGGTAATGTTCTGTTTAGAAGTATACAAATTATTTCATGTCACCAGACTATCTTTAGAAAAGCCATTATTCAATCAACCATTTACTGAATACACTATGCATCCAAAATGGCAGAGGAAGAATTGTAACATTTTCTTAAAAAATGAAACATGTACTTTGGAGCATTTGCAGAGGAAAACGTCCGGGTTCCCAGACAGGAAAAATGAATTAAAGATGAATCACTGAGTCATTTGGAAAGGTTATACTCTCGTTTTGCCTGTGAAGAAAATAAAACAGTCAAAAGTTGAACTTGGCTCTCAGAAATCTCAGAAGTGTTAAGAAACAAGGCTCTCTGTCATCATAACTTGGCACAGGAATGCTAAAGTATTAGAGAAGGCATTTTTGGGTTAATGTTCTAATTAGATACATAGTTCTTATGTATTTTTCAGCACTTAACCCACTATGGAGTAAGGTACTTATTCTTAAATAGAAAACTTCCACCCACCTAAATTTAATCCAGTGTTTCCTCCAAGTTAAAGTATAGCCACTCTAGCGATCAACCCATACCTTCTTGCCCTTCTGGTTATCTCCAGTTCTTGGAGCCTTGTTCAAGTTATGGCTCATGTGATGCTTCAGGGCAGGCAGCCCATGCTGCTGCTCTATCACTGGCAGTGCCATGAGGATTTCAGTACCACAGGGAAGCACATACTGGAATGCAGAACATTACCTTTTTCAGGAAACTTGTATTTAAAATCAAATGAGGAATCTGAAGGCTATAATTTGGAAGTTTGAAATTTCTTACCCTTCTCTCCCCAGTGTACTTAGCCCAGGGCTTTGGATTCCTGGTACCAGTCTCTGGATAAAGTTGAGAGATGTAATGATTTATGGATAGTGGAAATTATCATATCAACCCTACTTTAATTATCTTAGTCTCAAACAAGCTAATGAAGGGTTGTCTGAAATAAAGCAGTTTTTGAAAAGCCATCCCATTTTACTGTAAAAATTGAAGCTCTTGATCAGTCAAGTCTGACTTCTAGTTTTGATTAACACATGATTCAGTAAGAACTTTGATTATTCACCAGCTGCTGTAGCAGCTAACAACATATTGCTGTTCACCACGAGGCCTGGGGGAAAAAGAGAGATGGTCTGAGAACTAGAAGTGAAGGTTCTACTGGAGGCATCAGGGAAGGGAAAGAGGCAGTTCCCAACCCAGCCAGTATGGACCCCAAAGAAGAAGATGGTGAAGAGGGTACCATATGACTCCTCTTCCCTTAATGAAGAGTCAGCTCTCAGAAACTAAAGTTTTGGGAGTTTTTTTTTTACAGTAGATTTTATTTTTTCCTCATCGGAGTCACAAAGACTATCTAGAAATTATCTTCTCTTCAGAATTGCCACTAAAAATCTCAGCAGCATCCAAGTGAAAATTGTTAGGGTTCTCTTTTTAATGTATACATTTATATATATATTAAATTGTACAAGTAATGTAGCTCTTTCTAGACAAATCAGAAAATGCTGCAGCAAGTATCAATTTAAAAGTTCTTGTGGCCGGGCATGGTGGCTCACCCCTGTAATCCCAGTGCTTTGCAAGGCCAAGGTGGGTGGCTCACCTGAGGTCAGGAGTTCGAGACCAGCCTGGCTAACATGGTGAAACCCCGATTCTACCCCATTTCTACTTGGGTTCTATTTCCCATCATGAGACAGAAATATAGTTGCTTCCCACCCAGAAAACGAATTATATATTTTGGATTGTTTGGGCACACAGATTTCATAACACAAAACTGAAAATATGTGAGCAACAACGTTTTAATTTAAAGATCTTGGCCGGGCGCGGTGGCTCATGCCTGTAATCCCAGCCCTTTGGAGGCAAGGTGGGCGGATCACCTGAGGTCGGGAGTTCGCGACCAGGCTGACCAACGTGGAGAAACTCCATCTCTACTAAAAATGCAAAATTAGCTGGGCGTGGTGGTGCGTGCCTATAATCCCAGCTACTCAGAAGGCTGAGGCAGGAGAAATACTTGAACCCAGGAGGTGGAGGTTGCAGTGACTCAAGATCGTGCCATTGCACTCCAGCTTGGGCAACAAGAGCGAAACTCCTTCACAAAAAAAAAAAAAAAAAAAAAAAATTAACGCCTGTAATCCCAGCACTTTGGAAGGCTGAGGTTGGTGGATCACCTGAGGTCAGGAGTTCAAGACCAGCCTGACCAACATGGTGAAACCCTGTCTACTAAAAATTAGCTGGGTGTGGTGGCGCATACCTGTAGTTCCAGCTACTCAGGAGGCTGAGGCAGGAGGATCACTTGAACTTGGGAGGCAGAGGTTGCAGTGGTTGCAGTGAGCCGCGATGGCACCACTGCACTCCAGCCCAGGCAACAGAGCAAGGCTCTGTCTCAAAAAAAAAAAAAAAAAAATTAAATCACTCAGTATCTCACTGGGTATAATCACTGTTAATATTTTGCTATATTTCTTTTAGGAATTTATGCACATAGATTTAAAAATAAAAGTGGTGTTTTACTATTTTACAATCTACTTTTTAGTTCCAGCATTCATTTTAGCATCTTTTCATGCCAATATATTTAGAAGTCATTTTGATTTTTTTTTAGAATAATTTTATTCCCTTTTTGGAAAATGGTACACTGTTGTTCTTTTTAAAAAAATCAATCATATGACGAAACAGCATTTTTTTTTTTAATCTTTTTTTTTTTTTTTTTGAGACAGAGCCTCACTCTGTCACCCAGGCTAGAGTACAGTGGCATAATCTCGGCTCACTGCAACCTCCACTTCCCGGATTCAGGCGATTCTCCTGCTTTGCCTCCCGAGTAGCTGGGATTACAGGTCAGCACCACCTCACCCGGCTAACTTTTTTTATTGCTAGTAGAGATGGGGTCTCACCATGTTGGCCAGCCTGGTCTTGAACTCCTGACCTCAGGTGATCCGCCCACCTCGGCCTCCCAAAGTGCTGAGATTACAGGTGTGAGCCACCATGCCTTCCAGAAACAACTTTTAAAAGTCACTCAGAATTCCACTTCTGAGAAACAGCTGTCATCAGCATTAGGCTAGTATCATTCTAGATGAATATAGAGAAAGACTGATTAACTTATGTCTTTCCATGTAAATATATATATGTTACTTAATTTTACTTGAACTAAGAAGTAGTAGAAAGAAATTCAGGAGACCCTGAAGAAAAGCCACTGAATTTCATGTGTCCTTTTATTCTCACAGGAAATTAATTCCTAAAAGTTCCTCCTACAAGATTATAGAGAACATCATAATTTTGAAGTTATTTCTTTAAACTACATTTCAGCTGAAGACTCATTTATTTACTCACTGCCATGAAAGACAGAAAAATAGAAAACTTTTATGTCCTGTCTCTCCTCCACCTGCCCTTCAATATATGACGGTTATATTAATATTTTTACACTGTCAACTATTTAAACATAATTTTCACAATTTTAGTTGTATATAGGATTTAATACTAATTTAAATGGATATAGTTTAATAGTAATATCTGTGAATAAATATATGATAGTTTGGATACTACTAGATTCAGCAGATACAGGATTTACTACTATTCTTTTCTCCATTTTTAAACATCTTGTAGTTTTGTTTTTGTTGTTTTAAGAATGGTTGATGCCTTCTTGCCTGTTGAGAATCTTTGCTGAGTTCCCTCCTTACTTGTACTCGAGTGTCTTCCAGCATTGGTAATTAGAAGACAAGGGGCAATAAGATTTTTCTTCCCTAGAACCTGGTTTGCTTTTATGCCTACAGGTTTGGTGTATAATTTAAAAGAAGAAATAGATTATTTCAAACAGAATAAGATTACCTAAACAGTGGTGTTTTTTCTTCTCTAAAGAATCTTTTGCAAGCATATCTGCATTTTCAGACTTGAAAGTTCACTGCTAAGGAAAGAAATCCTACAACTTTCTTACTCCTGCTGGGAATTTGACCAAATAGCACAGTTAGGGAACACCTGAAAGGATATTGGATTTTCTTGGAATTGGAGGAGAGAGCTTGGACAGATCCAGGGGGGCTTTTAATCATAGGGAGGAGGAAATAAGGGTATTTTGAGGAAAAAAAATTAGGAGAAGGCTTGCAGGCCTAGTTTACTACACCCGATGACTTCCATCCAGTCCATGTCTTCAGTCATAGTTTCTCAAGTATACTTGTCTAGATTGGTTATTTTGGCCATAAGTTTAGTGCATATTCAGTGAATAGTGAATGTTCAAATTTCAGATTTTTTTTCTTTCTTCTTTGCTTTTCTCAATATCTTAAACTCATCTTACTAGAAAGCCTATTTTGCAGTCACTTTTGGAAACATTCCCACTATACCAATAACCTAGAATTGCTATCTTCAGCTTTTTAATACAAAATACACACACAGATAACTTCTGCTGTGTCTCCATTATTGGTGTATCATTATGAGGTAGGCATTCTGGACCAGCCTTACTGGGTTAAATCTTGGCTCTGCAATTCCTAGGCAAGTTATTTATCAATCCTCCTATGCCCCACTTCAGTTTTCTGAGCTATAAATGGGTCCAATAGTATTACCTACCTTATATGGTGGTTGTATAGATTAAATGCATACTCTGTGTTAACTGCTTAGAATGGTGCCTGCCTGGCACACAGTCCATGCTCAATCAAAGATAGCTATTTTTTTCTGTCTTTACTATATATGATTTTACATATATGATTTTATGCTACATAAAATTTTTCTCTACTTGGTTCAAGATAGCCCTATGAAAGTTACATTCTTATCCAAGTATTTTTAAATCATTAGATTTAAAGTATTAGATTTCATTTCCTCACTAGCCTTTCCCTTCTAATCTGAAGAGTTAGTAGCAGCTGCATAAATATAAGGTCATCATTTTTTGTCTTGGCTGAAGTTTAGCCGTTACTTAACAACTTGAAAAAGAAATACCATCACCCCGAACAGTAGATCCCTTATCTAGTAGGGCCTTATCTAGTAGGGCCTTATCTGTGGTTTCTCTCCCCATTATTTCAGTTACTCATGGTCAAACATGGTCCAAACATATTAAATGGAAAAATCCAGATATAAACGGTTTGTAAGTTTTAAATTGCATGCTGTTCTGTGTATTGTGATAAAATCTTGCCCTATCCCACCTCACCCTGCCCAGGGTGTGAATCAGCCCTTTGCCTAGTGTGCCCATGCTGCACAGTTTTGTATGTATAGGAAAAAATGTATACTAGGATTCAGTACTGTTTGTGGTTTCAGGCATCCACTCGGGGCCTTGAAATGCGTCTCCCTCAGGTAAGGGGGGAAGTACTGTAATATGTTGTGCTGATCAAAAGTTGAAAACTCAACCAGTGTGATGACAGCCCTTGGCTATGTAGTTCTCTTGAAACGCATTGAATTCAGAGACCTGAAAGTAGATCTTCACTATTTTCCTTTCCATAAATTTTTTTAAAAGACAGATTGGGAGTGGGACATAGGGTTTTGTCTCTTTGGAGAACTGTTCTTACTGCCATGTACACAGGAAGAAAGTTCTTGATAATCTTATGGAAATGTGAGAAGTCACTACCTTTCTGGTACCTACGGGCAGCTCTTGCTCCCACCAGCATCCAGGCTGGGAATCTGTTTCAGGACATTTTAAACAACTGCGGGCAAGGCTTTGTCCTTAAGTAAGGCTTGCAGTTCCTTCTGAAATCAACCAGGTTTATAGAATATGATGCATTAAATTTGGCTAATTACGTAGAACTCTGAAGTATTCTGTTAAAAAAAAGAAAGAATAGTATATTTGAAAGAACAGTCCCCAATTTTAAGAATTCTTTAACAAAAACCATTGAAGCCATAGAATCTCAATTCAGGTTGGCCTAAAGATACAAAATCAAATCTGCTCAAGACTCACAAACCTTAAACAAATGAGTAAAAAAGCAGTATGCTACTTCATTTAACAGTTCATATTGTTTGTCATAATTAATCTCTCAGTAGCCGGGGTTTCTTGAAAATGGTTGTAAACTACAAGAGAACAAAGATGAGGAAGTGCAAAATATTATAACTGAGCTCCCTCCATCAAAGCCCACCTGCTGGGTCAAGACTAAAATCTCAAACTGCTGTATTTCAGCATTCACAAATACGTACTTGTAATGTGACACTAAATCATTATTGTGTAATTATTATTATTTCCTATTTTAATACTGTGAGAAATTTAGACATTGAATTTCTGAAACTCGTACTGTTTATTGGTACACAATACCCAATTTCTAACTGTATGATTACATATTTAAAACATTTTTTCTCTATGTTTAAAAAAAAACGTTTTCCATGTGGTTTTAATTTGATCAGACTGTAGGAATTTTGGAAACTGTCTTTGCCTACATGTTGGAAGAAAATATTTTTTCCGGAATAGCCAAATCTTTCATACTTTAACCATTGGATCAGCTTCTTCTTGTATAGAGTGTGTATTTCTACAAAAGAAAGGGTGGCAACTGTAGGATTTACATAAAACATTTGCAGTTTGCCTTATTGAGCAAATTGCCTGCTTAACAATAGAACGCACGTTTAAAAATAGATGTATGTCATGGCAAGTATATACCTGTGTAACAAAACTACAAGTTCTGCACATGTATCCCAGAACATAAAGTATAAGAATAAAAAAAAAGGTGTGTATATGACCAGACTAATTTCCTAGAGAGGAAGTGGAACATGCTTGTTTCCTTGCTCTCCAAGACCACTCTTAGATCATATGCAAGATATTTTACAGGAAAACTTGTCAATTCTCACTTTATCTTCAGCACAAGCATCTGAACAAATGGAAACTAAACTTTAAGCCTAGGATACATTTGTCTTTTCAAGAATGGTTTAGTGTAGGGGGTGAAGCCAAGATGGCCGAATAGGAACAGCTCCAGTCTACAGCTCCCAGCCTGAGCGACACAGAAGACGGGTGATTTCTGCATTTCTGTTTGAGGTACCAGTTTCATCTCACCCACCAAACAGTGGGTGCAGGACAGTCGGTGAAGCGCACTGTGCGAGACCCAAAGCAGGGCAAGGCATTGCCTCACTCGGGAAGCGCAAGGGGTCAGGGAGTTCCCTTTCCTAGTCAAAGAAAGGGGTAACAGACGGCACCTGGAATATCGGGTCAGTCCCACCCTAATACTGCACTTTTCGATCGGGCCTGGAAAACGGCACACTGGGAGATTGTGTCCCACACCTGGCTCGGAGGGTCCTATGCCCACGGAGTCTCGCTGATTGCTAGCACAGCAGTCTGAGATCAAGCTGCAAGGCCGCAGTGAGGCTGGGGGAGGGGCGCCCGCCATTGCCCAGGCTTGCTTAGGTAAACAAAGCAGTCAGGAAGCTCGAACTGGGTAGAGCCCACCACAGCTCAAGGAGGCCTGCCTGCCTCTGTAGGCTCCACCTCTGGGGGCAGGGCACGGACAAACAAAAAGTCAGCAGGAACCTCCACAGACTTAAATGTCCCTGTCTGACTGACAGCTTTGAAGATAGTAGTGGTTCTCCCAGCACGCAGCTGGAGACCTGAGAACGGACAGACTGCCTCCTAAAGTGGGTCCCTCGCCCCTGAGCAGCCTAACTGGGAGGCACCCCCCCAGTAGGGACAGACTGACACCTCACTCGGCCGGGTACCCCTCTGAGACAAAACTTCCAGAGGAACAATCAGGCAGCAACATTTACTGTTCACCAGTATCCGCTGTTCTGCAGCCACCACTGCTGACACCCAGCCAAACAGAGTCTGGAGTGGACCTCTAGTAAACTCCAACAGACCTGCAGCTGAGGGTCCTGTCTGGTAGAAGGAAAACTAACAGAAAGGACATCCACACCAAAAACCCATCTGTACATCACCATCATCAAAGACCAAAAGTAGATAAAACCACCAAGATGGGGAAAAAACAGAGCAGAAAAACTAGAAACTCTAAAAAGCAGAGCACCTCTCCTCCTCCAAAGGAACATAGTTCCTCACCAGCAACGGAACAAAGCTGGATGGAGGGTGACTTTGACGAGTTGAGAGAAGAAGGCTTCAGATGATCAAACTACTCTGAGCTACGGGAGGAAATTCAAAACAATAGCAAAGAAGTTAAAAACTTTGAAAAAATATTAGAAGAATGGATAACTAGAATAACCAATGGAGAGAAGGGCTTAAAGGAGCTGATGGAGCTGAAAGCCAAGTTTCGAGAACTATGCGAAGATTGCAGAAGCCTCAGTAGCAGATGCGATCAACTGGAAGAAAGGGTATCGCTGATAGAAGATGAAATGAATGAAATGAAGCAAGAAGGGAAGTTTAGAGAAAAAAGAATAAAAAGAAATGAACAAAGCCTCCAAGAAATTTGGGACTATGTGAAAAGACCAAACCTACATCTGATTGGTGTACCTGAAAATGACGGGGAGAATGGAACCAAGTTGGAAAACACTCTGCAAGATATTATCCAGGAGAACTTCCCCAATCTAGCAAGGCAGGCCA